>NC_061484.1:50301-700801 GCF_022539355.2 Hippoglossus stenolepis | reverse complement strand
ATAAAAGATGCTCAAAAGACCATTCAATTGCTGCTCTATAGCTGTCTTCTTTATGTATTGTTGTCCTTAGAGATATGATTTGCTTTTTGCTATTGATTGTTATTGCTCAGGAAAGATCTAACAGTGTTTTAACTTCATTGAAGAAGCGACGCCCTGTCTATCCATGAAGACATGAACATGAATTCTGCAGTTAATTAGAAAGATCAGTGGGGCAGAGTAGCTGAGTCACGTTAGAAATAATGGTGATATTAATTTGAAGTCATCGCCCAGCCCTATGTGATGCATTGACATGCATGTTTGTTGACGCGTGAATCGTTATTGAATCGTGAGGCTAGTGAAGATTCACACCTCTACTAATGACCTCTACTAGTGGCTCTACGACTAATACATATCTATAGCCATTCACACCTTGACTTGAGGGACCCCATTAACCCACTAGCCGGTTTCAATGACTGTCTGTTTTGCATACCGACTCTCGACACTGGCACTGAAACCTCCAGTTAGTCAGTCAGAATTGACAAAGCCTTTTGGATGAGAGGGGAAACTGGGATGACTGAGAATCTTCACAGATATTCTCCTCCTAATGTCCCTCCAGGCCCCTCTCTGCAGGGCAGGACCAGGTTCCTGAACAGAGGTAAAGGGATTCAGCAGTGTGTGCAGAAAAGCCAGCCTATCAACCTTGACCAGGATCCTGATCAGGAGGTCGTTACCACTGCCAAGACTGAGGTATCTATTCCACATTGCACAAAGACCAGAAACCCATCTTCTCATGGGCATCTGTATGCAGGATCCCTAAAAGTCTGACTTTGACATAGTAGCAGACTGTGTTCATCCAAGCTGCCTTGTTTGATATGTTCCACCAGGACTCACCAAAGTTAGTTGTGATTTTCAAAAGTCTAAAGGGGGGGCACTCAAACTGATGGTATTGTAGTTAATGTAAAATGTCTAAACCAGTACATGGGGATGTCCAAGCATTTGTTTTTCATATTTTACTATGGCAATCTAAACTATTTTACACTGATTGAATGTGAATCACCACAGACATCCAATCACAGATGTGACTTCAAAAAATTATGGTTCGGTGGATTGTCACTTTTTACTCCAGTTTGGACTGTCCCCATATCAAATTTTCACTAAATGATTATCGTGACTAAAAGAATTCCCAATAACTTTGTTCACATCACATCATATATTCAAAAAAACTTAAACAAAAACATTCTTAAATATCAAACCCTCTAAATGACTGACATGTAACATGGTGACTGAAGTAGGCACATGTGACAGCTATTAAAACTACAGTATTCTTACAACTGCTGCCAAACATTATCATATAGCAGTCAGTTATGCAGGGAGTGACACCCACTAACCAGTCAACTACAAACTGATATATTAACTTGCCATCTGAATAAACTGGTCAGTTATATCTCACACTACAAATGATTGTGAACTCAGTACTCTCACTTAAGCTGTATTCAGACATGACCTCCAGGTAAAACCTGGAGAATTGGCTACTGAGTCTACCCAGAGTCTGCCTTTCACACATGCACAACCCAGCGAGAGGCATTTTGCACAGGTGCTTTCACAACAGCATCAAATCCTCTGCGTTATTTCGGTGAGAGGTGGAGAATCTGGGTGCAGCAGACAGGAAAGTGATGCATTATATTTCTTTACACTGTATATACCGGTTTAATTACATTTAGATTTTTTCTATATATTGCAGTATATTTCTATTTCTTTATATTTCAGACTTTAAAAGAATTTAAATTAAATATTTTGACATCTCAAATAAGACATGTCAATGTATTAAAATAGAAATTCAGATAAAATAATGTTGATTCAAAAATAAAGGCTATTATAGAACTGAAAGCCTGATTTAAAAACTAACAAAAGCACATGGAATATTATGCTCAATAAGGAAAAAGGTTGAGCATAGTTTATGTACTTTTAGTGCATGAGAGTAAGGAAGGTTTCTCTATACTTTGGACTCATTTTGGATCATAAAGCTTATCAAATGTTTTGCATAAAAAATAAATTAAATGCACAGACAACATCCCTGAAAAGAGATGTCAATTATTAAACACAATCACTTGAAACAAAATATAAAGTGCATCTTTCATAAAAAAAATGAGGGCTCTTATAGAACTGACAGGCTGCTGTATGCGAGTGCATGCAACAATGTCCGTTTCATATTGAAATTGCAAGCTATTTGTTTAGTTGCTTTATTGTGGAAGCTTTTTGTTTTTTTCTTGTCATTCCTGTCTGTTGGGACACTTGTTGTGAAGGGTCACCAACGGAAGTGGTTCTGTCGTGGAGAACGTAAAGAGTAAGAGAGTAAAGAATTAATAAATGGGCATGTTGTCCTGGTTCACCCAATACACTAATGCCTCGCAGTATATATGTAAAGTAAACCCTCGGCTACAATATTATCATCCAGCCACTGAGCCGTCAAACTAACTGGACTGACGTCTGAGGTCCATACAGTGCATCCGGAAAGTATTGACAGCGCTTCACTTTTTCCACATTTTGTTATGTTACAGCCTTATTCCAAAATGGATTAAATTCTACATACAATACCCCATAATGACAAAGTGAAAAAAGTTTGTTTAAAATTTTTGCAAATTTATTAAAAATAAAGAACCAAAATATAACATGTACATAAGTATTCACAGCCTTTGCTCAATACTTTGTTGAAGCACCTTTGGCAGCAATTACAGCCTCAAGTCTTTTTTAGGCTTTTTGTTGTCCTGTTGGAAGATGAACCTTTGCCCCAGTCTGAGGTCCAGAGCGCTCTGGAGCAGGTTTTCATCAAGGATGTCTCTGTACATTGCTGCATTCATCTTTTCCTCGATCCTGACTAGTCTCCCAGTTCCTGCCGCTGAAAAACATCCCCCCAGCATGATGCTGCCACCACCATGCTTCACTGTAGGGATGGTATTGGCCAGGTGATGAGCGGTGCCTGGTTTCCTCCAGACATGACGCTTGGCATTCAGGCCAAAGAGTTCAATCTTTGTTTCATCAGACCAGAGAATTTTGTTTCTCATGGTCTGAGAGTCCTTCAGGTGCCTTTTGGCAAACTCCAGGCGGGCTGTCATGTGCCTTTTTACTGAGGAGTGCCTTCCGTCTGGCCACTCTACCATACAGGCCTGATTGGTGGAGTGCTGCAGAGATGGTTGTCCTTCTGGAAGGTTCTCCTCTCTTCACAGTGCAACGCTGGAGCTCTGTCAGAGTGACCATCGGGTTCTTGGTCACCTCCCTGACTAAGGCCCTTCTCCCCCGATCGCTCAGTTTGGCCGGCCGGCCAGCTCTAGGAAGAGTCCTGGTGGTTCCAAACTTCTTCCATTTACAGATGATGGCGGCCAATGTGCTCATTGGGACCTTCAATGCTTCCGAAATTTTTCTGTACCCTTCCCCAGATCTGTGCCTCGATACAATCCTGTCTCGGAGGTCTACAGACAATTCCTTGGACTTCATGGCTTGGTTTGTGTTCTGACATGCACTGTCAACTGTGGGACCTTATATAGACAGTGTGTGCCTTTCCAAATCCTGTCCAATCAACTGAATTCACCACAGGTGGACTCCAATCAAGTTGTAGAAGCATCTCAAGGAGGATCAGTGGATACAGGATGCACCTGAGCTCAATTTTGAGTGTCATGACAAAGGCTGTGAATATTTATGTACATGGGATTTTTTTGTTTTTTATTTTTAATAAATTAGCAAAAATTTCCCAAAAAGTATTTTCACGTTATCAGTATGGGGTATCGTGTGTAGAATTTTGAGGAAACAAATGATCCATTTTGGAATAAGGCTGTTGCATAACAAAATGTGGAAAAAGTGAAGCGCTGTGAATACTTTCCGGATGCACTGTATGTCTGTGGTAAAACTTACCTTGGCATCTATCAGACTATGAATGTGTGCGGCGACCACATCATATCGGGCAGGGACACATCTGAAAAGAAGCGGCGACTTTTTTTCCCCCTCACTAACGCTGGCTGCAAGCGCTTCGTATTCTCGCCAATCATTGTCGTCGCGATGACAGACTCTAAAGTGACATATGAGATTGGTAGTGTTACAATTTGATAATTTCTTTCCCTCAATTGGAACCTTTGCACATTTGGTGCAAATTGCAATCCCACAGTCGATCTTAGAAAGTGTAAAAAACGTCCACACCGGCGCAGTTTTCAGTTCCGATGTAAACACATCACGCTGGTATGGACAGGCACAGATGTATGACTATATGAGCGTGACCAGGCACGCTGTGTTTATCGGACGTTTTATCAGCTATGATTTCCGATTCTGATAAATAAATAAATAATATAAAATTCCCATTATCGAGCCGATAATATATTGGACCGATATACTGTATATCATGCATCTCTACTTCATGATTAATCATTTACACATTCTCTGGTCCAGTGTCTGTTTTTCTTGTTATTATGACACTAAACTGAACTAAACTATCTCAGTTTTGGGCTGTTGTCAACAGAGGGGGACATCAGAGCTTTTTGTGGTGTGTTAATGATGTCACAGTGGAGGAGGAGAAGCTTGTGAAATGTGGATGTCAGTAGTTTATTCAGCCCAGAAGAAAACCTGAGGTTTGGTGTAATCAGTTTGTGACTTGAATACATTTTCTGGGTTTTCTCTACCATTATTAGACCTAGGCTCTGTGTCATAGCTGAATGAATAGAAGTATCTGTGCTGAAAAGTCTCTACTCTGTAGAGACAATATGTCGGGTTCAAAACGATATGTGTTTTCATGGAAATTAGGTTTGAAAAAGTGGGGATCATCTTATATATGAGGATGAGACGATGATGTTTTCATTACATCAGATATGTTTGGACAGAGAGAGTACAAGTGCTAGTAGCCTTAACATTGGTGAGTAGATCCACAGTGTCTTTGTTTGATTGACATGTGAACATACAGCATGCTCTCATGCACACCTGCCTGCCTAGGACAGTAAAAACTTAATGGGTTTTTAGATGGTCCACTGTCCCACTAATTTTTCTCTGTGCTCCTCATGGCTGGTTGACTGTGACAGACTGGTCCGTTGTCATTGCATTGGTGAGAGCACACAATGCTTCAATGATGGAACGGCAAAAAAAACACAGTTACAGAGTAAAATAAATAAAAAATGATTGTTTTAAATGTGGTTGAACAAATTAAATTACCATGAACAATTGATGGTCCATTACATTGAATTATAATAGTATTTCCATTGGGGTGAGGATGTTGCTGTTATGCAGTACAGCACATGCAAGTTTTTCCAGGTGTGGAAAACTTTTTTTGCACATGCAAAGCACACCTTGCTGGGAAGTTTATATGCATCTGTCAGCACCAGCAAGGCTCTTGAGTCATCAGTACCTACAGTACATTTGTTCAGACTAATGAGCAGGGGAAATGTCTGTCTGTCTTTATATATGAGCTGTCTCAAGATTTAGGAAAATATGCTTTAGATACCCTGTTAATTTACTTAAATGTAATGATAAATAATAAGGATAAAATACCTTGTATTCATGATATTTCTTTAAGGGAATCCTGGTAATAATATTTCATGTTAATATCTTTGTGAAGGGACCAGTCAGTTGTCTTTGAGATTGACAGCTTCGCAGTCGCCCTTGTGTAGTAAGGCCCGCCGGTTCCAGGAAGAAGAAAACAATCCAAGCATGTAGAGTACCTTCTGTCTTTGCATTGAAATGGATCTATCAAATATTGTTTCTCACATGTGTTTCCTTGTTTATTTCTATCAAACCAGGGTGTTTGCTGTAAGGTCACAGTGAGATACATACATGTAGTTGCAGGACTGTTCTCATAACATATAAATAAGTTAGCATTGCATGATTCTGGTAGTAGAAGTACAGCGCTTGCAGAGGGTATGCATGATTGCCCCTCTGATGCTTAAAATTTACCTTGTTTTGTAAGGCTGCCATTAGTATGGAAACCAATAATTATCATAATTCTGTGTTTGCTATGTTAATATGAATGGATATGTATACAGGTTTATTCTTTTTTAAGGGCTGGAACTATTTTAATAAATTATTAATCCGCTCATTGATTTTAAATTAATTGTTTAGTATATGATCAAAAAAATGCAAAATAAATAATTGTGTTCTGTCTCGTTTGACCCAGATTTAAAACTCGTTTACAAAGATATATGAAAATGAGACTGGACATATTGTTTCACTGTTTTTAAAAAAACAGTATGAAAACTTTCTGAAATGATAAATCGATTACACATTTTCTATTCTAACATATTTTCTATCAATTAACTACTACAGTAAAAGACCAGTTGTTTCTGCTGTAATAGGCAGGAACAATCAGTCAACATGTTACTTCCAGCGGAAGTTGTTTTGAATGAGTTTGTCCTCTCAGTCAGCAGGGCTGCAAGAGGAGGGGGAGCTGCACATCATCAAGGTGGAGGGAGCGATGGAGACCATGGGCACCACCGATGAGGCGACCCCAGACTCAGGCATCCGCACTGGAGGAGGCGTCAACTCTACAACCTCACTCCATGCAACCTCAACGGACAGCACCGATGGCCAACCGACAAGATGCAGCAACGTAACGGAGGTCAGTGCATCTGACGTCATCACCTTTGTTGTCGGCAGGACAGCTGAAACTCACGGTGGCAGGGACACCACCCGCGGCCTCCTGCTGACAGGAAGTGATGTCAGAGCAGGGGAAATTCAGCCTTTGAACTCAGACTGTCACTTGATAGCACGCAGGGATGCTGTGCCAACGTCTTGCATTGATGTAACAGATAGCAGGAATGCTACTGTGGCTGCATTAGATACCTCCAAGTCCTCTCTATCAGAGGTGATAGTCATTCATGGAGGGGGGATGTCAGACAAGGAGGGACAGGAGTGTGAGTGGTTACATGTAGGCCAGACAAATAGAGAAGCAGGCAGTGGCAGACCTGAACAAACTACATTACCCCTGATTCAGTGTGCTGGACTGGAATCAGTAGGACACAGATCAGTGCAGGCAAGGTCTGCTGTCCCTCTTGATGACAATCCAGGGACATCATCAAGCGATAACTGTGACGCACCCAGTCTGGTTCTGCTCCGCCCTGTGCCCCCCCCCAACCACAGCCACAACAAACCCATCTCCAGCAGGTGCCACCCCGCTTTGTACCACATCATGGCCATGGATCGTCCGTACGGCTGCACCAGCTGCAGCAAGCGCTTCTTCCTGCAGTCTGACCTGCAGAAGCACATGGCCAGGCACACCAGGGAGAGGCCATACACCTGTCTACTCTGCGGCAAGAGCTTTGTGTGCCAGAGCCAGCTGGACATCCACCGCAACGTGCACACCGGAGAGAGGCCCTTCCCCTGCTCTGTCTGCAACCGACGTTTCTCTCACCCCAGCAACCTCAAGAGGCATGAGAAGATCCAGCACTGAGCACAGACACCAGACCACCAGAAGAGGTCCCCCAGACAAGTGGCTTTGACTCCTCAGAGCTTTTTATCAGAAACAGGAGCAGATTAAAAGAAAAATGCAGATTTCAAGCAGCACCTCTCTAGTTTAACCGGTCTACTTCATCATTCAAACTGTCACCATTATTATGCCTACGTGCCGGCGAAAGCCAGTGACGTGAGGCATTATGTTTTCGAGTGGTCCGTCCGTCCATCCCATTCCTGTGGTTATCTCAAGAATGCCATTTTTTCAAATTTGGTACAAATATTCACTTGCACTAAAGCAGTGGTTCTCAAACTTTTTCTGTCATGCCCCACTTTGGAGCTAGAATATTTTTCATGCCCCACCCGCTCCCCTGCCCCAACAAAATGATGACAAAATGGGCCAAGTTTAACATGTGTATTTACATAACATACACATGAACATTAAATTCACATTACTTTCAGGAATTTCTGATGTGCAAATAAAAAACCTTTTTCAAACAACTTCTTGTGACATTTGTCGCTTTTTTCAAAGAATAGTGCATTAACTTTGCTTAAATTCAACTTAATTGAAGTACTTTTGTACTTTTTTCCTCCATCAGTCTGTACTTTTTCAAAAATAGAGAAAAAATAAATTAAATTATAATCACTTTGTTACAACGATGATAAAGCTCAACCATGTGACTGGGGTGTAATGTTTCTAACTGTCTTCTTAATTTGTTGGGTCTCTGTCAGCTGCCAGAGTTTTCAGACCTAAAATCCACACTGGTCTCTCCTCATGTCCTCCTTCATTCACTGTGAACCCAAGAGCAAGACAGGCTTCATCGTACTTTCTTTTCAACTTGGTTTTTGAACACTGTGTCTTGTTTGTCACTGACTGGCTGCTACACGTGAACGAGCTCTGATCTCACTGTGTGTCTCTCTCTGAGCGAGTGAGTGGGGGCGGAGCCCCGGGGCCTGTGTGTGTGCACGCTGTCTGGTAGCGCACGCACACGCACACACACACACAAACACACAAACACACAAACATTCGCCCGCTCCTGGTATTTCATGCTGGCCTGATACGATGATGATTTAACAAATTAACGTGACGTTCCCTCACGTTCAACATATGAAAACTGATTCGTAAAGTTCCCCGTTCACGAAAATATGCGCGACATGCACAACACTGTACAGGGAGTTTATGATTTTCTTGGACATGATATCTGAAGATCAACTTAAGGGAATGTCAAATTTGGTACTTAACTGTCTTCACTTTAGGGCTGGGCTATTAACTGAAAATGCATCGAAACCGACATTTATGACCTAACTGACTTAATTTTGCTCATGTCAGTTAATTGGGTTAATACTTTTTTCGCTCAGCTACGACGTCAGGGTTAAAGTGACCAGGGGTCTCATTTCTAACCTTTGCGTGTGCACAAAACGGGGCCTGAAAGATGCTTACGCCACTTCTCACACATACATTGGGATTTATGATAACAAACTTGACAGGTGAATCAGCCCACTTCTACGCTAACTCTGACCCATCTGTACGAACATTTTGGAGATGGGAAAGTGGCGATGCAGATGTGAGGTGGTGAACTGAAGCCAGATTATTGATCCACTTCATCATTAACATTAAAACCAACAGCGTTAGTTGCGACTGTTCCATAAGACCCTTCAGGTTTCAGGCTCGGTTCTTTCTGTCGTCCTCTCTCACTCACTGTATTATCCGCAGCAGCAGCAGTAGTGTATCAGTGTATTTTCTTTATTACTTTATAACTGATCACTGCTGTCCCATAAAATCACTCGTCACCTCCACCTCACTAACAAACACCTCGATGTCAGTGTCAGAAAGTTGCGCTTCTTTTCATCGCGTGATGCCATGATTCACCGTTAAACCCATTGGTCAGCAGGATCATTTTATATTCACGAGCAGCTTTGCATTGACCATTTATGGTTGAATGTGGGCGTGTAGAGGGCCGAGTGTGAGGCAGATCCACTTGTGAAAGTTTCCACTGTGATTTATAAAGGGAACATTGCGTTCATGTGTGCGTGCGCACGGTTTTATAAATTAGATATTTTGTATGCGTACGATATTTTTGGCTTTTGTGTGCACATACACTTTTAGTATGAATCCTACGCACTGTTTTATAAATGAGGCCCCTGAACAATCCAAATTTACAATCTAACACCATTGATTAATAACTAAACAAATGTGGGAGTCAGTTTGTGTAAAGCACAACAGAGACGTGCAGATACCTACACCGACACACCCCTGCAGATTTTTATTTTTCAGAGTAGCTTGTTGACCGGCGCTGAGTAATGTGCTAGGGGGATTATCTTTGTAAATAATCGTCATTAATCGTAATATATAATCGAAATAAATGTGATATTGATTTGAAGACATATAGCCCAGCCCTAGATCACTTGGACACAAAGATGAACTGATTAGATTTTGGTGCTTGGAGGTCAAAGGTCAAGTTCACCTTGACCTCACATACCTGTGAATGTGATATATATTCGGTCTGCCTATAGGGAATTTCATTACATTTGGTACAATTCCCCTTGACTAACTGATTAGATTTCGTTGATCAAGGGTCAATGTACAAAAAACATGTATTTGAATGTGATATCTCAAGAGTGCTTGAGGGAACTTTTGATCTGTTGTTACTTAGACTAAGTTTTTCAGATAAAATTATGATGATTCAGTGGTCAAAAGTCACAGTGACCTTATATGAATCTGGAAAGAAAAGTATCAAATATGTAAATACATGGAAACTGCACTGGTTGGTGGAGCCATACAACCGCTGTGCGGTAATTCTTGTTGAAATGCAGGTAGTCTGAACTCTGCGACTAAGACTGTAAAACTACCACATAGAGAATTACAGACTGTAAATACTCTGAATGTTAACTGCAGAAACAACAATGGGCCTCATTCACTAACCTGTGCGCAGAAATGTTGTTACTCTCCGCAGAAAATAAGTGCGTGCGCGAAATCACCGCAGGCTTCATGACACGTGTGCACCAGCCGATTTTGTTCTCACTACCATGCGTATGTTTGTGAATCAGACTCATTCTAAATCGATAGGTGCGTGCCCGCTCTCTGTGATTAGCATACTGCCACTCCTCTATTTCTCCATATAAGCACATCCGTTTGTCATGAAGAGAGCGGTGTGCTGAACAGAGAAGTTGAAGTTATGAGAGAGAAAAGGAATTTCACAGCAGAAATTGTAACAATTGTGTTGGAGGTGGAAGCCACAAAAGGAACACTTCTCTTTAGCGTTTCTTCCAGAGTGACAATGTTTAAAGAAAAAAGAAACCTGGGCTGCAATAACTGAGGTGCTGAATGCTGTGTGCTGCACAGAGCTGAGCACATGCGGACGTGGACTCCTTATATAACACCGCTGCTTCAGGATCAGGACAGATGCACATTAAAGGTCCGGCCGTCCTGTGTCTCTGTCAGGGTCTGCTTCCTCCTCACTCCTCTGACATGCGCTCACTTTACACTTTAAGAATAAACACCATCACTGATCACAAGTTATTAGGACACGTACAGGACTGATGTTAACTTCGTGTTTGTTTGATTCGCTCTAGAGTTTTTTTTTTACTTTTTGTGCTGCACAACATGAGACGTGACGAGCACAGTCAGGACATGAGGGTCATGAGTAATACGTTATGGCATACAGGTTTAGGGGAGACACTACAGGTGATTACAGTCAATTATAGGCTAATAAACAATTTAATGAAAGCCAAAAGTGTTACATTTCAATATGAACATTCTTATATCCTTTATTGGAAACTAAATATACAATATCAACTGGTATAGTTGAAGATTTTAATTATGAAAATAAAAAATGAGGATGAAAAGTTGTCAATTTCATAGTAATTTAATACATTTGGTCAATGCATTAGTAAAATAAATTATTGTTGTCTATTAAAGACTTTTTTAGAGTTTTAATATATTATGCATTTGGTTAAAGGGTGTGTGTGTACATTTTCTAGGACAGCTGGGACTTCATTTGTGCGTACTCATGGTCTGAGGAAGTTCTAAATTTGTTCGTACTGTGTGAACAAATTTAGGTAAGAACATATTGATGAATCCCATTTTTCTTTCAAAGCATGGTTTAAGCACAGATCTCTGCGTACGCACTGTTTGTGAATGAGGCCCAATGTCCCTAAATTGTTTTAAAAATAATAACAGAAATAATGATTTTAGCATTAAATCTTTAAATCCTAACATCCTATTGAATTTGGTCTGTAGCCTGTTGCTTTATTGAGCAGGATAAAGGGGGCATGGTATTCTTTCTGTCGAAAAGAAGCATATATTAAATATTTTGAAAGAGCCGATTTCTCTTTTCATGTCAGATCTGTAAAGTGATACATTTTTCTTCCCCTCGTGTGAGAGAATAATGGTTTTAACTTTGAAGCTTTAAACTTCATACAGCAGATCTCATCCTCTTATTTCCAAATTTTATTCATACCAGCTACATCCATGAATTTCTTAATATCCACAAAAACTCTTCACATACAGGATGTCACTTAAAAGAAATCAAACAAGAGTCTGTGCTTGTTCAGTGTTGGAAATAAGATTATACTTTTGAACAGTGGTTCCCAATCTAGGGCTCAACAACCCCTGCAGGGTTGCAAGTCATGAGAGGAAGGTTGCAAAATTCTTTCCAGAAAGCAAATTCTTTTCAAAAACAATCTGAAATATAACATTTATATAGTTACATTTAAAATAAAACCATGCAATAATCACCAGCCTTCTGATTTCCTTTGTGTTCACGTAACTCCTGAGGGGATTATGACAGATTAATGACAGCATTAGCTGCAGCAGGTTCATTTACTCAACCGCAGGAAACATAGGCACATAAGGGAGTTTTTGTGAACTGGATCAATTTAATACCCTTTGGGATAATGAGGCTTAAAAGTCTCCGTTACTGTTATTTTTGGGGTTGTGAGCCTGAAAAGTTTAGGAACCTCTTATGTAGAACTCCCTAAATGATTAAAATGAGCTAGGGAATGAGGGGCTGAATCAATGTGCTCTGTGCGGCTCTACAGTCAAATAAGATTTTACCCTTTGAAATGGTAAAGCTCATGTTTGGCTGCGAAGGTGCACCTTCAACTTGGCCCAGGACACATCCACGGTTTTCTTCTCAGTGTTTCACACACATTGAATGATTTATTTTTGATTTATTTGATCTAAGTGACAAGAATTAATCAATCAATCAAATTTTATTTGTATAGCCCATATTCACAAACCACAATTTGTCTCATAGGGCTTTAACAAGGTGTGAAATCCTCTGCCCTTAACCCTAAAAAAGAGTAAGGAAAAACTACTAAAAAAATAACTTTAACAAGGTAAAAAGAAGGTAGAAACCTCAGAGAGCCACATGTGAGGGATCCCTCTCCCAGGACGGACAGAAGTGCAATAGATGTCAAGTGTAACGGAGAACATTAAAAAAATAAGAGTAAGTTACAACATTGATTAGAATAAACAGTTTGTAGCATAATGGAACTCAAATGAATTGAGGAGTTATTGTCAGTAATGGTAGAGTATCTGAGTAGGTATAAGAAGCTCTCGCTTGAACAAACAATTGAAGTCAGTAGTAGTAGTAGTCATAGGTTGTAGCTTCAACTGTAGAGATGTCTTTGCTTTCATTGCAAAGCCTCACTGTCTTGACATTGCGATATAGGTAGAAAAATAAATGGCATATTAACACCACTAATCCCAGCAGGGATATGAACACAGTATATCAGATATTTATTTAGATGACAGCAGATTTAAATTATGTTTTATTTACAGATATGAGTGTTTCGGTGCATTGAGAATAAATAATCATAGAGTTCTTTTTTATCTAAAAATTATGATTTTTTAAAAATCATCACACTTTAGTATTCCTCCTTTTCTTTTGCACATATTAACCCATAGGGTCAGAGCTGTGATGATTTTAAAAGATTGACAGTATGTGAGCAGCTGGAGCAAACTTGTGGTGTAGTATTGTGCAGTAAACTGTTTTAAAAGCCTGGGTGAAGATTTCCTTGTTGAACATTTCCACCTCAGGCATCCTGTCACTCATCCTCTCACACTCATCACATCATTTTAAAGATGTAACTGCATGTTTACTCATTTAAATGCATATCTTGTAACCAGAGCTAGTAGAGGGAGGTTTACTAACAATTTGATATACTTGTACAAATATCCACACAGTGAAGTGTAAAGGTACCAATAAATCATATTTTCAGAGAGTTTAATTGTATGGTTTCATTTCATTAATAGTAGTGCAATAGACAAAGTGAATAACTGATCAGTTTATATCAAGCACATACAGTATATTTTACACATCAACCCAATGACTCCTGTCTGAAGTAATAATTATTTTGTATGTCAGAGCCTCGTGGTTCTTTTTGTCAGCTAAACGCCTTCCTCCTTTTTCCAGGGCCAGGGACGTCTGAAAAACACCAGCAGTCCTCAGAGCCCGGAGGAAAAGATGCATGAAGTGCAAGGTATCCTTCTGTTTTTCATTTCCCATTGTTTTCTTGTGCTGGAAACGCCACTGACATCACTTGGACCTGCACCAAGCACCATCACTACCAAGCACTGGCTGCCCAAACAGTAGTGAACCATTTTCTGTATAGAACACATCCATGTTTTCCTCCTTAGCTGCTCTGTGATGCTTCATATAAGATTGAAAGTTGTTTCTGATAACGGAACACATTTCACATATACAGAATCAGAAGCGTTTTTTATTGCCAAGCAGGTTTACACATAAAAGGAATTTTCTGTACTGTATTTGTGCACTGCATTAGGGCTGTCAAAATGAATGTGTTAGCGCGTGATGATTAATTTGTGGAATAATTTTTTTAGCGCATGCGCTATCCACTTCTTTAATTTTCTGCAACAACCAGTTGATTAATTGGTTTATCGATTATCAGAAAAATGATTTGCAACTGTTTTGATTATAGATTCATATTTTTTATTGATTTTCCTGGCAAAATGTCAACACAAATCCTCTTTACAGCCTCCAAAATGTCAGCTCTTCTCTGTTTTCTATCTTTATGAACTGTTTTTCCTTGGGTGTTGGTCATTGATCTGAAGCCGCCTCCTTGGATTCTGGGAAACTGGGACAAAGAAATTTTATAGACAAATCCATTGATTGATTTAGAAAATAATGGTAAAACTGACTGATATTGAAAATAAGCACCTCTAGTTACTACTCAAAGCTGGGATGTCAACACAGAACACTGGTTATTATGCTTCTTTAAGCTGACATGTAAAAACCTTATATAGTGCACCATACGTGAAAAGAATACAGTAAATATGTTTCTCTCATTGTGTTTCTTTGCTGTTGGTTCATCAGGTGACACCCCAGAGAAAGAGAGACCTCCCCACACCCTGCTGGACTGGCAGGAGAGCAGTGAGACTGAAGATATGCAGCAGCCATCTTGCTCCAAATACACACTACAGAGTGTACCAGCAAACTCCTCATTCAGTCAAACTAGGACAAATGTGGCCTGTGCCTTCCCAGCTGTCCCAAGAATGCCTGAGTGCAACAGGGACGGGGTGAGCCATGAGTCTAAACAGGACATCATTGTAATAAACTCAAACAGCTGCAGGGAGGCACCGTCTTCTGGACGAGGTGGAGGTGACAGAGCTGATGAAGAGACACCTCTTGGCAATGTCAGGTCCCAGTATCAGCCACTGCTGTGTATTCAGATCAGTGACTCCCCCAGTGAAGTGATCTTTAACAGCCCCCCTGTTTCCATCGCAACAGTGGACTCCCAGCATCAGCAAACACAATATTCATGGTCTGAAATGGGGCAGATGCACAGTGCTTGCTCCTCCAGTAAAAACCACCTTCCTGAGTCTGGTTCAGCTCAGACCCAGCAGCAGCAGCAGCAGCAGCAGCAGCAGCAGCAGCAGCCCTGCCTTGCCTATGCATGCACCTACTGCTCCCGCCGTTATGCCCACCAATGCCAGCTGCGCATCCATGAGCGCGTCCACACGGGAGAGAAGCCATACCAGTGCACCCATTGCGGGAAAAGCTTCGGCCAGTTCTGCAGCCTCAAGCGCCATCAGATGGTCCACACAGGGGAGAGGCCCTTCCCCTGCCCACATTGCGGGAAGCAGTTTTCGACCTCCACCAACCTGAAGGTCCACCAGAGTGTCCACACTGGGGAGAAGAGGTTCCACTGCTCCAAGTGTGGCAAGAACTTCTCCTTCCTCAGCAACCTTATTAGACACCAGGCTCTGCACTCTGTGAAGTAGAGCCAGGTACACCCTGTATGTTCTTTTGGGGCCAAAATAATATAAACAGCTTACAGTAAGATGCAACCAGAACAAAACCACAATGACCCAGGGCTGTTTGTCATATTCACATTTTTGTGTCATGCTTACATTATAGTTTCATGTTCACGTTGTGTAACGTGCACATTATTTCACATTATTGTCATGTGCACATTATTTCATATTATTGTAGCATGCACACATTACTGTGTCATGGTCACATTATCATGTGCTGCTGATTAATGTAAAGACATTTAATCATAGTTTGTTATGTCTGTTATGTCTGAGACATCCAGAAATTCTGTATTTGTTTACCTCAGTGAAAGTTGGACCCACAGTTACCTGCCACTCTTGTTACTCTGGTGTACCCAACATGGTGAAACATGACAAATGAAGGAACCAAAGTTCTGCAGCTTCTGCTATACAACATGAACTGCCTGTGCAAGTGGATAACATTAATGCTACTTCTTTAACTCTGATGCTGAATGTTTCCACCTCAATTCAGCTAAATTTAAAAAAAAGTTTTCAAAGCACCTAAAGGTTTAAGTAAACACAGATGGAAAGCAACAGTTTGACCACCGTGATTAGTTAATGAATTTTGTTCCAGCCTTCAACCAGAGCCGCTGAAGCAGCAATAG
The DNA here is from genome assembly GCF_022539355.2 of Hippoglossus stenolepis. Taxonomy (NCBI): domain Eukaryota; kingdom Metazoa; phylum Chordata; class Actinopteri; order Pleuronectiformes; family Pleuronectidae; genus Hippoglossus; species Hippoglossus stenolepis. The sequence continues at coordinate 684,502 of NC_061484.1, read as the reverse complement.
AGGGACAGGGCAACTGACTTATGGTGAGAGACATGGAGGAGGAGGAGGACAAAGGTCAATATGCTGCCGTGGGAGAGGCAATGAGAAATGAAGAAAACAGGTTTTGATAAATGGCTTCGGAGTTTGACAGCAAACAGACATACGGTGTTACTGTTATGTCTCTATATATATATATATATATATATATATATATAATCGATGTATAGAGCTGTTGCCATGTGTAATTTATGGTACAACTTCGAATAATCTTGCCCTGTCCGTTTTTCCAAATGACAGGCCTGAGGACTAACCTATAGGACTAACTGGCAGATGATGATGATACGATACAGAACTGAAGTTGAGTGATGTTGTGTACAATTATATTTCAAATAATAATTAAAAAGAATTACTGTAACGCACAGACCAGTGTTGGGCTCGTAAACCTGCGTGTTTACTCCAGTGGTTACGGTTTGAAGAGGAACCCGGATGTAAACAGAAGCCGCCTCACCGATGAGCAGCGGACACCAGGATGAACATCTCGGACAGTTCTCGTCACCTGACCATCTCCTCTCACGTGTGTGACTGCATGAGGCAGAAGAACTGTCCATCACACACATAGGTGGTCGTTAGGCTGGGAGAGCCGGTGAGGATGGAGGCTTGTGTTAACCTGCATTCTCAGCTGGCCTCTGTCATGGAGGTGTTAGCTAACGCGGCGGTGGCGGAGATCTGTCAGCTGGTGGACGACGGCTTCGCCTCACTACGGCTGGAGATCTCCCGGAGCCGCAGGGAGAACTTGGCGCTGAAGAGCCGCCTGCGGCTGATGGAGGTCCGAGCCGGGGGGAGCTCCCACACAGAGCCCTTATCGTCCATGGTGGTCACCTGTGCTCGGAGAGGTTAGCTCGCTCCACACTGACATGGGTCCAGTCATAAATATAACATTTTAACATCATGATATTGCTGCTGTTTGCTCTGATGCTCAAATGATCCGAGCAGTTCACAGATAGGTCGATGAGCCGATCCACATTCATTTAAACAGCAAGTAATCAGAATATTTGTATTGTACCTAATGAATATCAATTTAACCGTGTCAGCTTGTGCATTGTAAGAATTTGATGTTTTAGTCACGTTGAATAATACACTGAATACTTGTGGATTGTTGATCTTTAGATAAAGTACAAACTTTTGAATGAATTGCCCTATTATATGGAGAATTATAATTGACACTCTTTACACGGTATTTTGTAGTCTTATTGATAAATTTCGAGAAATAATCAGCAGATGAATTGATAATGGTAATAGCACTGCATTTATTAATGACCACTAAGTACTTTAAACTATTGGTCACAATCACCCACTAACACATTCATACACCAATCTGATTCTTGAGACATGGGACAAAACACATTCAGCAGTTGGAACTGCTATTGTATTCAACACAATTATCCCCTTCGATTTAATCTAATAATTATTATATCAAATCTATGACACTGTCTTCCCACTACACCTCAAACAGCATGTCCACAGAGAAGGGTTCAATCATTCATGTGCATTAAAATGATTTGATATATGAAAATATTTTTTAATGATTAAAAAGAGCTTGTTTCATCAGAAGAAAAACTTAATAGTATCTCATATCAGAGCAAAGTTGTTTTGAACGACACATGCATATTTCACAAGGTTTCAAAGTGTTTTCCCCTCTTTATGTCAACCCTGTCAGACTTTAGTAGAATACAAGAGACATCTTTTTGCACGCGCGGACGTGTCCATGTGCTGTATATGTGTATGTGTGTGTGCATGTCAGAGGGGTGTGTAGTAGTGAGTGTGTATTTTGTAAAATGGGTGTCTGTGTGTGTGTGCATGACAGGGCATAGTGTGTAGAGGTGTGTGTGTGTGGTGGGGGATGAGACAACAGGTAAGGGGGGTCAGAGATATGGAGAAGGTGACAAAACGCGATGGGAAAGTGTAGGATGTTATAAAGTAATAAAATGTATGTATGAGGGTTTGAGACAGACATGGGAATGTGTATTAGAGTACAAATGAGGGGGTTAAAAGATGTCTCGTTGTTAGATTGAGGTGAACTTCAATATTTGGTCAAGGAAGTTGTTTTTTATTTTATCAAATGGGTGGAAGTAGGGGGGAAGGTGACAAAACATGAGGGTTGTCGTGTTTCCAAAGGGGGAATTTGGAAGTGTGTGTATGAGGGTTGAGAGAGAGTGGCATGGGAATATGTATTAGAGGGTTAAAGGATGTCTTGTTAGATTGAGGGGATCTACCATATATGGTCAAGGACAGCAGAAAGTCTGCACATCTTCTGCCGCAGACTAAAAACACATCTCTTCTGACTATACCTTGGATAAAAATACATAAATAAATAAAGTAGCGCTTTAGTAGCACTTATATGGCACTTACATATAGCACTTTGTAGTTTGGCTTTCTTGAAGAAAATTGTACTTTCTTGATTCTTGTTGTTCTGGGTTTGTACCCTCATGGTTGAATGCACTTATTCTAAGTCACTTTGGATAAAAACATCAGCTAAATGATATATAATGTAATGTAATGTGATGGAAATTGTTTTATTTTTTCGAATTTTGGGTAGTAGGGGGATGACAAATGGGAGAGATATTCCAACAGGGGATGGAAATCATTGTTTTGTGTTTCCAAAGAGGCATGTCATGAAGTGTATAGGTCATTAAGAACACACGTGGGGTGGTGTCAAATAAAAATATTACACTGGGGAGACATTTATTTAGAATTCCATGGATTCTGTTAGAGTAGAAATGAGCTGAAACCATATCACCCCTCGTATTACATCAAAGATGCACACAATAGGGACTACAGTGCCGGTGATGAAGCTCAGGACATGTTAGGGGAGCTATATTCCGTTGGATGAGCTCGAACTCGGAATGATGTGTGATTTTATTTATTTTAGAATGCGGGTATTGAAATAAAAGAGTTGATAGAGAAGTATTTCCTGTACTTTCTAAAGGTTTCAAAACACAATAATGCTGGGTTGTAGATTTTGTCTACAAATTATCAGGAAGATCTGTCTACAATATATGCATTATTTCCGTGTTGAATTTCTATGTAGGGCTCATTGAGATCATAACACTGTTTTGAGAGGTTTAAAAAACACATGATCGGGATTATTCATACTATAACAAATACCAGGATGAAATACACTGCTCTAAGGATCTTTATCTTTTGGGACCTTTTCAAAAGTAATGCAAAATAACCTCTGCTGGAGGAAAGTAAAACAAATGGTCGAGAGAGAGCGAGTCTTGCCCTTATACAGTATATAGACATGTATTGTCTTCTTCTGACATTCATTAAAATGTAATACGATCAGGCAATATTAAGTGCAGCAGTCACTCTGAAGGGTCCATTTTCACATTGCACCTATGAAGAGTGCATCCATGGCAGAAATGGTCAAATATGTTTTTAAATCTAAATGTAAATATGTCCTTGGTCACAACCTTGATATGTAAACACCTTCTTCCAATTTCAGAGGATATTGTTTAAAATGGTTTTTTGACCATTTTATTCTCCTGAAGTAGGTTCTGTTATAGCATCTAGCATCAAGCTGAAAAGAAAATGGCTGCTACATGAACTCCATTTGCTTTTTGAACAAAATGCCTATCATGTAAACACCGTCAGATTTTCTGTCTGACGGTGGTGACAGGCAAATTACGGAGTTGAAATTCAATGGGAATTTGAGTCAAATATGGGAATAGACTATTAGTTTGTCTATTAATATATAAATGCTAAATATGTGGCATCAGCATTTTCTGTTTTTTTAATTGCTTTTTGAATTGATAGTTATGAATCAGGGTTTAGTTGAGGGAACATAGGGCTTACACACACATAATTCAAGGTACATAGACACACCTTATAGGTCGAGTGAAAATTAATTTTAGTTTGGTGTCTGATGGTGTTGACACAAAATTAGTGAAGGCAAGGCAAAAAGCAAATATAAAACAAAAAGTTCTGAGGTATCAAAGCATAGCTCAGTAGCTTAGTACATGGTAGATACATACCTGTAGTTTAATTTGTCTGAGTTTAAGGTTTATTTCTTCAATATTGGATCCTGTTTTGTCCCACTTCTCAAGAATCAGTGATCATATATACACTGTTAAAAAAAATGAAGGGAACACTTAAATCCCACATCAGATCTTGATGAACGAATTACTCAAGTTGAAAATCTTTACCGATGTACATTATATAATATGTTGAGAACAAAAATACGTAACAACAGTCAATGGAAACCAAAATCATCAAGTAAAAAAATTGAAGTCACAGGCTGATCCATTTCATTATGTGAATCAGTACTGTGTATGGCCCCCACGTGCCTGTATGCACACTCCAGACAACGTCTGGGCATGCTCCTGATGAGTCGGTGGATGGTGTCCTGGGGGATCTCCTCCCAGACCTGGATCAGGGCTTCAGTGAGCTCCTGCACAGTCTGTGGTGGTACTTGGCGGCGTCGGATACAATGTAACATAACGTCCCATAGATGATCAATTGGATTTACTGTAGGTCAGGGGAACGTGACGGCCAGTCAATGGCATCACTGCCTTCGTCATCCAGGAACTGCCTACACAGCATTTCATCCTGGTAACTAACAGCAGTCAAGGTACCGTTGGCTATGACATGGAGGTCTGTGCGACCCTCCAAGGATATGCCTCCCCAGACCATCACTGACCCACCGCCAAACCGGTCATGCTGGATGATGTTACAGGCAGCATAACGTTCACCACAGCTTCTCCTTTTGTAGGGCTCTGGCAGTGCTCCTCCTGTTCCTCCTCGCACAAAGGAGCAGATACTGGTCCTGCTGCTGGGTTGATGGCCTTCTGCGGCCCTGTCCAACTTCCGGTCTTCTGGTATCTCCTCCATGCTCTTGAGACTGTGCTGGGAGACACAGCAAACCTTTTTGCGACTGCACCTAGGGATGTGCCTTCCTGGAGGAGCAGGACTATCTGTGCAACCTGATTAGGCTTCAGGTACAGCCTCATGCTACCAGTAGTGACAAGGACACTAACCAAACACAAAACTAGAGAAGAATCAGTCAGGAAGGATAAAAAGAGAGCAGCTGTCTGTGGCCAGCACATGCAAAACCATTCCCTTATCGAGGGTTGTTTTGATTTTGCTTCTCCATTGCACCTGTTGTCACTTTAATTTGCATCAAAGCAGGTGAACCTGAATCATTATCACTTGTGCTTCCTAAATGGAAAGATTGATATCCCTGAAGTTTAACTGACTTAGTGTTCTACTGTGACTGTTATGGGAGTTTTCTGGAAGCTGGTGAAAGGAGAACTCAGGCAGCAGCTGATGTAGAATATTTTAATGTAGAATTGATGCATCAAGGAGACCAGAAGGTGGAACAATATAACACTAACAGAGTAACATGAGCAATTGTCACCCCCACGTCTGCAGATGTCTCCCACAGCATCCGCATATATCTCCCAATACTTGCATCACCCATTCTAACAGCACATCCATGAATGGCTAGAATTGCTGTCACTCTCTATGTAACATGTAGGTGTTCACATCCTATTGGATAGTTAAGTCTAAATATTTATTCCTAGATCACATTGTGTCCTTACGTCTTGCCACTGGTGAAATACGCAAAAGAGTTGAAGTTGGCGAGAGTTGAAGTTGGTGTCTCTCTGTCTGGCACATCTGAGTTAGATATGAAAGTCCCTGAACGTAGACACTACAATGTAGTGTTGGTTGGTCCTTTATCTATAACCTGACCTTGGGTACTGCTTAAAGAGAGAACAGAGTATCTGTGGAATTTAGACAGGCACTATTCTCCTGTACAGATATAATATACAATATACATAATATATAGTGGCGTAATGTGTGAGGATGGTCAAAAATTCCTCAACAGTGACGATTAAATGTTCCCTTAATTTTTTTGGAGCAGTGTATATATAGTGCTACTATATTCACTCACTTATGGATAAACCACCAGGGACAATAGCAACTTTGGTTCAGGATGCTTAGACATGCAGACTGGAGGAGCTGGGATCAAACCACAACCCGCTCTACCTCCTTGGTTAATTTTAGCCCTAAAAATGACTTTTCAACACTCTTTCATCAAGTGATCCAGTCAAAGCTTCAACAGAAAACGTGATGATGGAGAAACAGAGAGTGGCTCATCATAATTCAACAGAATTATCTGTGTTGATATTATCTACATCATGCAGATGTACAAAGGAAATAATTAGCATATGTACTGCCCACAGCAATACCTGGTAACAGTACTGAAACATACAGTACTACTGTGAAGAATGATTCTGTCAGCACAATGAAACAATAAACAATAACAGTAAAAAATACCAATGCAGACATTTAGTGTTAGCTTTTTTGGAAGTCTAATTACCACCTCCATTGTAATGAACACAGTTTGTATTGGTTTAACCGTGAACATATTGTAACAAGCAACTTTGATTTCCTATGAACAGATCATCGTTTTGAAGAAGATGGTTCTAACATTACAAAAAGAGACGTCGGGTCCAGCACACAGGAGAATACTGACTGTCAGCAGTCACAGGTCAGTACTGTCCGCTGCCTCGGCTCAAATTCCTGTGAGGTGGAAAGAGCTAGAAACACGAAATTTGGCACAATAACTCGAATTGATGTGCGTCAACCTTCCCTGAACCATTGCCTCAGTCGGCCACATGGTGTTGCTGTAGTCAAGCTTTGAAAAATCAGTTCACAGGCCACGCCCCTCACACCATAAGTCCGTTTGACTCGAAATTACACACAGGTCTAGCCAATGGTGTTCTAAAATTTAGCAAATATTTAAAAACAGTAATCTCACATCTACATTTTGTTTTTTGAACCATTCAACAACAAATTTGGTATACTGTATTGTGAGACTGAAATACACACTATGTATGCTGATGCTTCTAACACGCAACAGGCGTAAAAATGAAAAAAAGGAAACATCTCTCCAGGTAAAAATGCAGAGAACACACATAGAAGACACAAGACTTCAAGAGAGTTTGTGGTGATAAGAACTGATGAAGATTTCTGGGTGCTGTAAACAAAATCATGTTATCCACGCAGCAGAGTTAATACGTCACTTCCTGTCTCTGCTGCTCCCGGCTGCCCCACCTCTCACGTGAATAACGCAGAGGATTTGATGCTGTTGTGAACGCGTCTGTGCAGAGAACCTCCCGCTGTGTTGTGCATGTGTAAAAGGCAGACTCTGGGTAAACTGCATTGCCAATTCTCCGGATTTTACCCGGAGGTCATGTCTGAAAGCAGCTTTAGACTGAAGTAAACCAGCTCAAGTGACTTTGAAGCATGAAACCTGCTTATTGCTTCTTGCCTCACAATGACACCTTTCTGCCGAGAACCAGCAGGAAACGCTAACCTCAAAGACTCCGGCGGTGGCCAATGGTGACCGTCGTAAAGCAGACACAATTCCAGAGCAGCTGTAAAGTGTTAGTAAGGACAGTGGTTCGTTTTCCTTATGTCACTTCCTGTCTGGAACATCTGTGACGTCTTAGAACTGAAAACTAAATTAAGTTTGGGTTTGTGCATTGTGAAAATACGCAATTTCACTTTTTACAGTTAGATTTGGACCATCGTTACAGTATTTATAAAAAACACAAGACAGGTTGTCATCTTTCACAGAACACTCAGACATTAGCGTGAAGCAAGGCAAAGTAAACCTCCTTTTTGTAAGTGATGGCACTATGCAGCATACAGAATGACAGTGGGTGGATTTGAACGCCACTTTTCTCATCCTCTCGTAGACTGCTTACAACAATCGTTGTTCAGAAAGAGCTAGGGGCATCCTCTGTTGTTATCTGAGATGGACCAGAAAACTACATAAATAAATTGATGTATATATTATGCCACAGTCCCCACAACAGATGCAAAACACCACTACCCTCTTACCACTAACCATCTACATATGAACCACGTCAAACAGTGCAGAAACAGTCAATGGATAAGAAACACAACAGAAAAGCCAAGTCTTCAAAACAAACCTCGGACTCAGACACTGAACAAGGTTGCCTGTGACACAAGATATGAAAAGAATCATGAAGCTGGAAGGAGACAACAGCTGGTGTCACAATTTACATCTGCAAAGACATGGACACAATTTACTCTGAGAAATATTTTATATAGTCTGTGAGAACGTGCATGAGAATGTTAACCATAAGCAAGTTTAGCCTCATCTGTGCGAGCACCCCTAAAAATATAACGTCGCCAGATTTATATATGTTTTTAAATCGATATATATTTTGGCCTGCATTTCAGACATTTGGGGTTAATCTTTGGGTTGTAAATGTATTAAATTAGTAAATTACTCTTGTTGGGATGCTTGAATTTAACGTAACGAGTTGTCATCTTCATATCTCTCTTCTGCTCCTATGTGTCTGTGTGTGTAATCCCCTCCTCCTCTCTTGGTGAAGAAAGAGACAGAAGCTAACGGGATCTAAATGAGAACAAGAAATGAAAGGAGTGCACGTACAATCAGATGGTAAAAACTTATAAAGTCTGGTTATAGTTGCATCGTGTGAATCTACATTTATACATTTTGTAAAAGATGTAAGAAAAAATAACCTTATTTATACAACACGGAAGAAAATGTCTGTTTTTCCAGAGATGGATATCCGAATATTTCTTTCAAGAAAACTGCTAGGTTCAGGTGAGAGATTGAGGTCAAAATGATGTTACCTGACTGCATTGAACACAGCAACCCAATATTTAAATAGAACATAGATTTGCCTCATCTTCCTACTTCTAATCATATTATAAATTCTTTGGCTGTTATGTTTGCCATCTGGTTGACAGCACAAAGAGGGAAAGAGGATGATAGAGAGACAGAGAAGGAGAAGGAGCAGGATGGACAGAGAGAAAGATATCACGAACAAGGTGAGAAAGTGGTTAGGTGGTCAAGACCACATAGTTATAAATCCATGTTAGCCATTGTTTGGCCCACAATCATTACAGTGGACTTGTTCTGGCTTTCATTCCTTTTTTGCATTGTAAAGCCAGTCACACACCATATGAGACTTCTAACACACACATATTTATCGTCTCCTTACCATGAGTTGAGTTGCTTGCCGGTCCTGTTGCACAGATGAGGTGGATGAATGTTTGCGTGTGGTGTGAATGTGTGTATATGAGGTGGCCTTTCGTCCAGTTCAAATCAATGGCAGCTTAATGTATAGTTAGTACAATTATGTAGGAGTGTGCGGTTGAAAACTGTTTCTCCACGGCGCCTTTGTCCTTTGTCGCACACCTGGTTCAGTTAACCTCTTGCCGGCCGTATGCTACATCATTGGCTGGTATTAGTCTCAGCCCCTCTAGAGCCTAAACATGCTCATTAAATATAATTGCTCCTACAGGACTTATCGATGATTTTACGTTACTAAGCAATAACTACTGTTATCAAATGTGTCCCCTCCACAACCTCAATTTTAATATATTTGCATTATAAATACTGTTTGCTTTATTTATGACCAGCAGGATGGACAGAGAGAAAGAGCAGAAAGAACCAGGGGAGAAAGTGGACAGATAGTGAAGTCAAAATTGTTAGTGTGGCACAACATACAATATGTTAGTGGACTTCATTCTAAACATCACATCTTCATTTAAACGCTTTCCTAGTAAACAACAAATGCTATTGTTTAAATAAATTAAATTCAAGGAGAAAGAGATGAACATGGAGATTCTCTGAAAGCTCAGGGAGTGAGAGGGCAGATCAAAGAGACAAATGAAAAGACAGAAAGAGATGCATACAAGACACCAAGCTGAAGCAGAGAGTGCTCAAGATGACTTTTTGATTTAGGGGATAAGGACACAGGTCCAAAACTTTCAAAGCTTTCTAAATACCCATACGATCAGATTGGAACCCAAAAAAGAACCTTTTAACAGGATTGGTTCAACAGCTTTAAAAAGCCGGAGTATTCCTCTAGGAAAAATGCGGCTTTCTGCTTTGCTTGCCGGGTATTTGGTAACATTTTTAGAAATGAGGTATTTGTGAGTGGTGGGGTCAAGAAGAGGAGAAAGGCTCTGAGCATGTTTCAGAAACATAAATCCACCCAGTCAAGGACAGTATAGTTTGCTGGAACAGCTACAAATACGGTCTGTCACACCGATATGTTGTATAGCAGATAGAGACAGACCGTTCTACTGAGATCAGCGAGAGAAGCGAATACACATATGTGCATGTCAAATTCTCATAGGGGCTGAGCACCCCTAAAAGTCTGATCCGAGAATCATCCCTGCACTTAAATATGTTACTATCGACATAATCTGTGTGCACACTTAAGTATGATACTATGTACATAATTTGTGTGCACGCTCTGAATACCAGTAAGCCCCACCCTGACTTGATGTTTGAACTGATCTTTGCAGTTTTCCTATAAATATTGCAATTATTCTTTTGTTTTTTTTATGAACACAAATCTCAAATCCACAAATCGCAGTTTTGGTTTGTGTATCATTGTCTGCATTTTAAATTACCTCTATTGTAATAAAAGATTTTGGTCATTGTAAGGCCTTACAGTACAGTATTTTACATCTCACTTTATTTTTAGAGATTGGATAAGAGCTGTATTTTTCACTGTATTAATGTCAGTTATATGACAGTATATTATATACAGTGCCTTGCATAATATTCACCCTTTGGACTTTCTACATTTGTCATGGTATAACCACAGATTAAAATTTATTTCATCGTGAGTTTATGTAATGGACCAACACAAAATAGTGCATCATTTGGAAGTGGGGGAAATATTACATGGATTTACAATTATTTACAAATAAAATCTGAAAAGTGTTAGTGCATATGTATTCACCCTTTACTGTGAAACCCCTAACAAGATCTGGTGCGACCAATTGCATTCACAAGTCACATTTGCAAGTCACATAATTAGTAAATAGGTCCACCTGTCTGCAATTTAATCTCAGTATAAATACACCTGTTCTGTGACGGACTCAGAGTTTGTTGAGATCATTACTGAACAAACAGCATCATGAAGACCAAGAGCTCACCAAACAGGTCAGGATAAAGTTGTGAAAATATGAAGCAGGTTAGGTTATAAAAATATCAGAGCTTGAACATCTCTCTGAGCACCATAAAATCCATCATAAGAAAATGGAAAGAATATGGCACAACCGCAAACCTACCAAGAGGAGCCGTCCACCCAAACTGAAGAGTCGGACAAGGAGAAAATTAATCAGAGAAGCACCAGGAGGCCCATGGTTACCTGGAGGAGTTGCAGAGATCCACAGCTGAGGTGGGAGAATCTGTCCACAGGACAACTATTAGTCGTCTACTCCACAAATCTGGCCTTTATGGAAGAGTGGCAGAAGAAAGCCATTGTTGAAAGGGATCCATAAAATCCCGTTTGGGTTGCAGAAGCCATGTGGAGACACAGCAAACATGTGGAAGAAGGTGCTGTCAGATGAGACCAAATTGAACTTTGGCCTCAATGCAAACGCTATGTGTGGGAAACCAACACTGCCCATCACCCTGAGCACACCATCCCAACAGTGAAATATGGTGGTGGTAGCATCATGCTGTGGGATGCTTCTAGCAGGTACAGGAAACTGGTCAGAATAGAGGAAAGATGGATGGAGCCAAATACAGGAAATCCTTGAAGAAATCTGATGCAGTCTGCAAAGACTTGAGACTGGGGCGGAGGTTCATCTTCCAGCAGGACAATGACCAAACATACAGCCAGAGCTACAAGGAATGGTTTGGATTAAAGAATGTTAATGTCTTAAATGGCCAGTCAAAGCCCAGACCTCAATCCAATAGAGAATCTATGGCAAGACTTGAAATTGCGGTTCACAGACGGTCTCCATCAATCTGACTGAGCTTCATCTTTTTGCCAAGAAGAATGGACAAACCTTTCCATCTCTAGATGTGCAAAGCTGGTAGAGACATACCCAAAAGACTTGCAGCTGTAATTGCAGCGAAGGGGTTCTACAAGTATTGACACAGGGGGTGAATACTTATGCACCCAACAGATGTCAACTTTTGTTCTCATTATTGTTTGTGTCACAATAAAATTTATTTGCACCTCAAAGTACTATGCATGTTTTGTTGATCAAACGGAAAAGTTTATTTAAGTCTATTTGAATTCCAGTTAGTAACAGTACATAATGGGAAAAGTCCAAGGGTGAATACTTATGCAAGGCACTGTATTATGGCATATGTTATATGAATCTTGTTGAGGGTTAAAGGCAGAGGATGTCGCACCTTGTTAAGCCCTTGTTAAGAGACAAAGTGGGATTAGTGAATATGGGTTATGCAAATAAAATTTAATTGACTTTTGATTGAATCTTTACTCAAAGGTTCAGAAACAGACTTTTTTGGAGAGAGAAAAACTTTAGCACTTTCACTCTTGTACTGTATGTGTTTTGTACACACACCATGGAAACAGACTTCACACATATTCAGAACAAAACAAAACAAGATCCAAAATGAATCACTAAAAAACCACAAAGGATAGGGTCAAAATAACAGAGATCCAAAAGAAATAAAAGGAGATTCAAAATGTCAGAGATGAAAAATGACTAGAAGGAGGACACACTACTTCTGATAATCCTTCCATGTGTCTACATAGATTTGCGGGATAAAATGGTGTCATTTACACCGTGTTTTTATCCTAAATGTCCGATGTTCTCCTCATGTTTGCGCGCACACACCACACAAGCTCTCGCCTAAGGGAGAACTCGCGATAGCTTCACACCTATGTTTACATGCTACCGGAACTTGCTGAACACAACAGAGAGAGGTGCTCTCAACATCTGTGGAAAGTCACGGATCTCACTCGCTTCTGTTGGTTGAAGCATCCAGAGCACACTCAAACCATGATTTTGTATATAAGCACTATTAAAAGAGGCCACAACGGTTTGGTCACAGTTTAAACACCTAAAATGTTATTTTAGAACAGACAAAAGCACTTGTTGATTGCTGAAACTCCAGCAACTCTCTCTCTCTGTTGTGTGTATTGCATGTTCCGGGAGCATTTGAACATATGTGTGCAGCTATCGCGAGTTCTCGCTGATCTCGCCTCGCACCCCTTGGGTGAGAGCTTGGGCAGTGTGTGTGCGTGAACGTGAATGCGACATTTAGGCTAAAACCATGGTGTAAATGACGCTGTTTCAAGACAAATTTGAATGTCGGGGCTTACGGACACCACAGGAGCAGTATGGAGGCACTTAACATTTGAAGAAGAGCTCAACATTTAATTCAACTGTATTAGATTTGGTTGCAACGCTGTTTACCCCTGAAAGTGTTTTGTGGACTCAAACACTTCATCCCTTTAAGTGGCATTTACAAAAATGTGCATGTAATCTACAGAATGCAATTTTAACAAATAAATTATACTCGATAACTTTGCTAATCTGATATCATATTTGTAGAGCAGCATGTTTGTAGTGCAGCAGCAGTAAACCCATGGTTTCTGTCTGTCAGCCAGTGGATGGGACAGACCAGCAGCTGGAGCCGGAGGCTGCTGTGGTGAAGAAGGAAAGGCTGGAGGAGGCGACAGTCTGCTGTGTGCTAGAGGACCATGAGACAGCAGCTAACAGCAGCAGTATGTATGAACAACTCCAAACACAGACATGCTGCTCATTGTACGTGTAGATCTCCTGCCCCCAACTCACTTTTCCTTTTAAAGGACCAGTGTGTACGATTTAGGTGAAAGTGATCTATTGGCAGAAATTGAATATATAGTAGTACGAATTGTTGTTTTCTTTACCGTTTTTATGACAACTGAAGGCTACCACAGGTTCTCTTTCATGTTTGGAAGGGGATGGTGAGGTGAGGGGTGTTCAGCTGAACATGCAACTTCACCACTAGATGTCACTAAATTCTACAAACTGAACCTTCAAGTTATAACAGCAATGTTTTTCTTATCATATTCTAGGAATTGAATCATTAGGACATCACTGTGAAGTCAGAAAATGACATCATAGTGTATCAATGCAGTAACCCTGGCAACCAATAGCATGAGAGACACAATCTGCAGTCAATTTAGCTTAAAAAATCTTTTGTCATCACATAGTATACATTACATCATGATGACACTATTTAACACATATTATGAAATGGCATTATTACAATATAAAAAAGTTCGCATTGCCTGATTTGGGTATGTACAGTGCACACACAGGGTATTTGGTTTGTATCTATTCAAATTGTTTATTCCCTATATGTTTGAATAACCTTGTGTATTTTTCTTCTGACAGTCAAAGTAAACTTTTAATATGTTAAGCCAAGAACAAGCTCATCATGTGTGATTTTGTCTAACATCAGCTTACGCTTAAAAAGCATCTTTTGGTCTTAAAGTGTGGAGTATGGATGGATGGATGTGTTCTGAAAGTGTTGATGCTGTTACATATTAAGTTTTAATGAGAGTGTGAACAGATGATTGATAACAAAAATATGTTTCTCTGTTCATTCCTCAGTTGGATCTCAGTCTCTGTCTCATGCTGCTGAAAACAGAGACAGTGGTTCCGCCCAGTTTGAAAAGCAGGACTTAGTTGGACTTGAAGCTCAGCAGGAAGAAGAGCAAGAGGAAACGAGTCCGTATACTCATCTTGAGAGCCATAGAGCCGCACCAGGATGTCCAAACAGAGACTTGACCAAGGAAGACAAGCATGTTGTGGATCTCAGAGACTTTACGAGTACAGATCCTAATGTACACACTCCACTGATCAAGAAACTGGTGTCAGAGCTGCCTTTAAATACAAGTATGTGTGGTGCTGCAGCAGACTGGACGGAAGCGGTAATGTCAACACCAGTGAAACTGGAGGCCTTCTGGTCGGAAGCCTTTAGGACATGTGATGCTTCGGTCTCTGTCACTAGAAGCCAGTGTGTAAATAACAGTAGATTAACTTACAGTCACCAAACAGACAGACAAGAGGCATCTCTCGATGACTTGTTCTCGACTACAGAGGTGGCCCGCTCTCTTACGACTCCCCATAAACATTCCACAGATGGAGTCGTAGGCACAGACGAGTCACTGTCTACCCGTTGTTTTCCTGTCCTTAGCAGCGGCAGCAGCTTCGGGAACTCTTCCATGTCAGACTGGCTAACGGGCCCCTCCTTCAGTAAGGCCTCCGCTGACTCCAGGAGCACAAGCTTCCCCAGCAGCACAGAGCAAGCGTTCAGCTGCCAGCAGTGCAGCCGCCTCTTCTCCACTTCTAGAGACTTGGTGGTACACCAGCGCTCCCATTCTGGGGAGAGGATCTTCCACTGCCACCTCTGCACAAAACCCTTTGTCCATCCACACCAGCTGAAAACCCACCAGCGGGTGCACACGGGGGAGAAGCCGTTCAGCTGTGCACAGTGTGGTAAGCGCTTTTCCCAGTCCAGCCACATCAAGAGACACATGAGCGTTCACACAGGCGAGAAGCGCTACAGCTGCAGCCTGTGTGGGAAACGCTTCTCGCAGGCCTGCAGCCTCAAGGTGCACCAGGCTGTGCACACCGGAGAGAGACCGTACAGCTGCAGCAAGTGTGGGAAGAGCTTCTCTGTTCTGGGAAATCTGGTCCGCCACCAAAGTCTCCACGTCCACATCTAAAAACACACAGGCCTGGAGGGCGAGCAGGTGGGCCTGCTGCTCGGCGGGGTCTCTCCGGAGGTGAAGCACACCGGGGACCAGGAGTGGGGGCAGGTGTCTGCTTTACCACCACCTGTAGACGAGGGGCAGGCGTCGGCTTTTCTGCCGACTGGAGACGAGGGGCAAGTGTCTGCTTTAGCTGCTGACCGCAGACAAAGGGCAGCAATTGGTCGGACCCGAGCCCATCCTGTCGCTGTCCAGCTGCAAGCCATCGCTCTCACCTCAGTCCCCTCTAGAAATGCCTTGGATTACCCTGTCGGCAGCTGGGTCTGCCTCTCTGCCTGGAACTCATGGGCCTCAAACTCCCATCTGCTCACCATCGCCTGCTCCTTTGCATCGCCGAATTCTCCTCCTCCATTTGAGCCAGCACCGCCACTGACTGGAGTTGTGATTTACTGGCTGTTTTGGGCCCAACATCTTCATTAGTTAAAAGAAACAACAAACATAAAGTCAGTCAACTAAACATAAAGCCCGAAACACAACCTCTTCAGGTGGCAGCTCAGCTCAGAGTGTCTCTGGGTCTCCTCTCCATGCGTTTGTCCCTCGTGGCAGCTCTTTCAGCTGTCTTTTAAACTGGGGAGTATTAAGCTAACAGCTGTGCTATTTACCCCCCTGGTACAGCTGGAGGGGTCACTGAGTTGGATGTCTTATATGTGTGTGGCACCGCTTTTTCATCATTTCTTTTCATTTTTGCGTCCGTCGCATGTTTCAATCTTCATCAATCCCCCCACTCGCTCACGGTGAATCCAGCCAGGGATCTCCTGCTGTGCGCTCACATTGGCTCCTCTGGACTTTCTGCAGATTTATTACTCGCGTCCCAGGTGGAGAAAGTCACTAGAAACTCTGGAGCCTCTCACTCGGACATTTGATTTTCACACATACACATCCTCCGAAGAAACTGCGGAGGATCTGGGGAGTTCAGTGCATGTCTGAAAGCAGTTTTATCAATGATTATTATTGGTCTTTTTTATAGATGAGAAGTTTTGTATGTATTTCCACATATTTCTAAACACTAGGTGTTGTTGGAACAATAATTGTGCTACATAAAACATAAAGTGAATGTTGACTTATAAAGTCTTAAGTCTTATTGATGAAGAAATCTCTTTTGCACAGTTTTCTGATGATGATGGCTGAATAAAAGAATGGATAAAACTCGATGAGCCACAGTTGTCCTTTCTTTAAGTTTATTATGACATGGATCTGTCGACAGAGAAGGTTGTTGGTTTAAAAAGCTTCCAGTTCAGCAGAGGCTTTAGAGTAATATACCCTCTCGAAGGAAAAAAGTTACAAGCCTGCATTTCCTTGGATCTCACTCTTTCTATTCCGACATCATTTATTCTTCATTCAACCTCTGTATTTATGACAAGGTTACCAAAAATTATGTATTATTTTTCTTGTAGTCAAGCCATTTTAATTAATTTAATTTATCTTAATTTTATTTCACTTGTTTCCAAAATGTAATTTAAATTCATCTCAGAACAAAAAAGGTTTGTGTCATCTACAAAGAAGATAATTTAAAAAACATTTTTGACATTCTACAATTGTCATTTAAATACAACATAAACAATTCTGGACCCAGAACTGGACCCTGTTTACCTTCAAAAGTTCAGAAAACGTATTATGCATAGAAACGTATTGCCACCTACTTATTTAAATAAAATACTGAATACTCCTCTGATATCATATTTATCTAAAAATATTTTATGAATGGTATCAAATCCTTTTTGCAGGTCTATAATAGACCCACACCATATATACCAGGGGTATTGAAGTAAATTCAAAGGGGTCCAGTTAGAGAGAATTTCCTCAAGGCAAGGTCGAAACATTCTAATGTCTAACATGCATTATGATTCAGTGCCATATATTTTGAAGTTGCCTAGTAGTTGTATCAACATCTGTATTCTGTATGAAGTCAAAAATGGACTGTCAAATAAAATAAAGAGAGTACAATTCAATAGTATTTCAACAATGTTTATTCTTAATTTTCACATTGAACTGGAGGGTACTCTTAGAACAATAATAACATAATAATATTCTCGTTTCAAGTAAGATAAGGTTTGCATTTAAAAAATAAAATAAAAGTGCTTAATTTTAGTTTGAGTTTACCCTTTTCTTCTTTTTTCTTAACTACATTTCACATATGCATAATCTCAACAAATATTAACAACTAAACACCTTTAACACCTCCTTTTCTCTTTGTTCCCCACTTTGTCTTGTTCAGTGAGAGAAGTAAACTCTACATTGTGCTGCTAGGATTTACTACTACTTATGCTAGGCTTGATCCCACAAGTAAATATTCAATTTCTTTGCAATTTCTTTCTTATGGTTTTGTAGTGGAAAATTCAACTGACCAGTGTCTAAGGTAGTGGAAATCCCCCTGACCAGGTGTCTCACTGCTGTGATACTGTCTACCTGACAGGATGGAACCCTTATTTGGTGGTGTCTCACTGCTATGACCTTGATCAACAGGGTGTATGCCCTTATTTGGTGATGTTTTTCTTCCAACTGCTACAGCGGACGGACAGACACAGATGATGATCTCATGTCTTTCATGTCTTTTTTCATATTATGTTTTATGAAACGCCTCTTTGTATAAGTTCTGGCTTTTGTGAACTTGCGGCCAGTTCCATTTTGAGCACCCGTGCTTGTTGTGTAACCTCTGCAGAGCTTACTATTAAAAAGACTCAAAGGCAACTCCAGTCTGAGAATTTCATTATTTCAAATCTCAAGATGAATTTCCATCACAGTTTATTACTTGTATCATAGCTTTTGTTAAATACTAAGAATACTCTGATTTCCCCTTGCAATTTTTAATTAGACTGTCAACTGCCTTTCATGTATCTTTGATGCCATTTCTACTTTCAACCACCAATTCACTATAATGTTCCTCTTTACTGATTCTGATAACTCATGTCACTTTGTTTTATATACCTTTTATTTATTTTCAGCTTCCTCTGTTCTATATATTAAGAATTCCCTATGCAGTGTGTTTTTCTTATTACATGCATTTTGTAAACCTAGAGATTACTTGTGGTTCTCGGATTCAGTTGATTGGGAGGTAAAGCCTTCAGCTACTAGGCTCCTCTCCTATGGAACCAGCTCACAGTTTAGGTTTGGGAGGCAGACGCCATCTCTACATTTAAAGTTAGACTTAAAACATTACTCTCCTTTTTCATTCTGCAGGTATCTCTGACTCTAGAGCTGCAGCATCCAGATCTAACACTTCTACTCAACTAAATTACCTATGTCAAGGAAGTTGTGTTCTCATCCCTGTTTGTTTATTTGGTTGTTTTTAGGGGAGGGAATTTAATGAAGGAACTCTTGAAATGTTGGCATGGATGCGTACATAGGCACAGATCCAGGAAGTTTTATCACTTTATTTACTTTCTTAAACATTGTGGTTTTTGACATGTTCCTGTATTTTCCATGGAATGATTCATGGATCTTGATGAAAAAAGAAATCAGGCACATTTAGGGAACTGGGGCCTGTACTAGAAAGCAAGGTTACTGGCTTATCAGGGTAAGTTCAGAGGTAACTTTATGACGTCGGGAGTAACATTGTGGTTTGTGCTGGATATACACTTAATGATTTTAGAAATACCAATTCCAACTCAAACTGTACAAGTACATTGTCTGCGATGTGAAGCCGAAATTTAAGATTTATGTGCTCAGACTTTACATTCCGATCGTCAACCACAACCTGACTGCTCACACTGTGCTTGTAAAATGCCACAGAGCCCTTCTGGTGACATTTAGGTGAAGAATTATTACGAGGCCACAGAATAATAACGAGTGGGAACTAGAGAATTTGTGCACCGTACACTCTTTGATTGAGGCCACACTGTGGTGTAAACGTTTGCAATAACATAGGGCTCTATCCTCTTTACTGGGCAAAGTGCAGTTATGTGCCAAGAGCATGACTGTGCACTTTTGGCATGATGGTGACAGGAAGCAGCTTGCGCATCTGGAAACAGGGTGAGATTGAGATGTAGTGGGTGTGTTCCCGTTGGGATAACCAGACATAGTTTTATACTTTTATCCTCCCCTTTACCTTGTGACAGCCCCCCTCTTTCTCTCTCAATGACTTGTGCAGTCAGCCCTCAAGAAAATGACCACACAAATTATTTTAAACTACAAAATACATCTGTCAGACTAACTGTAATTTGTTCCTGTGGTTTGTGTTATAGTTTGTGCCAAAAAAGGTAATCACATATCACAGCATGAACTATATTAAAATTTTCTCTTGAGATTATTTTATTAGAAATGTAACCCTGCTCTATCTGCACCTGCACTTTTTTTCACTGTTTTAGATGCTCTGTTTTAAATACAGTTAAAAAGTTATACTTTAAATAAAGTTTCAATCATTTGATACTTGTTCGGAGTTGTTTATGTCCATGAACAGTATTTGAATTGTGAGATCTATATGGTAAACATATGGACATATGTGTAGATTGAATATGGTTCAGTTTTTATTCTGCATTAGTGCATTTGTGGTGATAAGGGGCCTGCACTGCGAAGGGAGGTTACTGGCTTATCAGGGTAAGTTCAGGGGTAACTTCGCAGTTAACCGGTACTACTACCGTACTAAGGAGGTTAGGTTAATGGGATAGTTCACCAAAAAATGAAAATTCCCTCATTATCTACTCACCCCTAGGCCGATAGAGGGGTGGGTGAAGTGTTTGAGTCCACAAAACACTTTTGGAGTCTCAACAGTGTTGCAGCCAAAGTTCTTCAGACGTAATAAAACAACAGAAAAAACATCCTCCATAGTGCAGAAACCACTTGGTGGTGTCATCCAAGTGTCTGCAAGCCCTGACATTCATATTCGACTCGAAACAGCGTAATTTACACCATGTTTTAAGCGTAAAAGTCCACTACAGGAAGTAGCGGTGCTAGCGGACATAGCATGACTAGCGGTGCGAATGCGCACTCTGTGCGTACCATTAAAACAGGCTTATGACGCCGTTACAAGTCAAATATGAATGTCAGGGCTTACAGACACTTGGATGACACCATACGACTAGTATGGAGGCATGTTAGGTTATGATAATGACTGAATTTAAATTTTTCTGTGAACTATCCCTTTAAAGATACATAAAATATGAACCCATTTGTCAGTAAAAACAATAGTCTAACAGTATGAGAGCTGATTTTAAATAACCCTTGAGTATTAAATACATTTATATAGGTATGAGAAATCCAATATTCCCCCACATCGTCTTTGGAGAGTGTAGTGGGAACTTGTGATTAACAGAGGAATCAAGAAAAAGAAAGTAGTCTTTCTAGGCTCATTCAATACCTGCAGGTGAATGCTCTTCAGTCAACAACAAGAAGCGCAAAGTCTCTCAGTGCAGCCTGGCTTTTATGATTTCAACCAGAATTGTTGAACATATGTCACTTCTCTTGCCATGCTTACATTGTATAGCACTAGGCCAAGTTAAAAGTGTTACATGAACAGGAGACAGGGTGAGCATCAAACTATGAGGCTGTGGTTTAAATAGAATAGAATAGGATACAATAGAATTGTAATGCCCTGAAAGGTGGTATAAAGAATGCATGTCCTTGATTTTTACCAATACAGAGAAAAATAGTGAGAACTATTTTCATTTTTTTAATCAGCACTTTTCTAGTCTTGATGACCACTTATAGCGCTTTTCAGTACAGTTTAATGCCATTCATACAGTGCATCTATGGGCAGCCCTTTTTCTATAAGGGGCAATTCGAGGTTCAGTATCTTGCCCAAGGACACTTTGGCATGCAAATGTGGAAGACTGGTCACGAACCATCAATTTTCTGGTTAGAGGACGGCCGCTCTACTCCCACAGCCACAGCCGGCCCTTTAGAAATACAAAATATGGCACACATTAAATGGTGCCAAATTTCAGTACCTGTGAGCGCATCCGGGTGAGAATGTATACGTTAGTGACAGTGAAAGAGACAGTATAAGTTAGATAAAGAGCGAGAGAGCGAGACCACATGACTCACCCCTTAAATCCTATTTACTGCTGCAGTAACTGCAGCTATCATGAGTTCTCGTGATACTTGCAAGTTCTCACAAGACAAGATCAGCGAGAACTTGCAATACTCATGAGTTATCGCGATAACTGCACCAGTAACTAGGAGGAGGATAACAGAGGACGTTTAGGCTAAAAACACGGTTTAAATGATGCCCTTTCGAGTCAAATTTGAATATCTGGGCTTATGGACACTTGGATGACACCACAGGAGCAGTATGGAGGCATTTAAAGTTATTTTTGGGTGAACTATCCCTTTAATCTTGACAGAATCCAATGTCATTGACCTTGTCATGCAATTCCAGTGGGTGGGCTGCTGATCCTTTTCTGTGACATCACTCCCATGAAGTAAAGTGATTTCAGTCCCATGATATCCATGCTAACCTGTAGTAAAAGTCCTGTAGACTAAATTTCGTTAGAACATCAAATAAACAGACTGAAGCTTAGGTGTCCCACATTCCCCAATGTCCCAGATTACCCAAATTCACCCTACTATAGAATCTTCATTTGTAATATGATTGAAATGTAAGTGCATTTTAATGTGACAACACTTAGGATCCTCTTATTATAGTCTCTCTATATTATGATATTTGGCAGTCTATATTTAGAATATGTTTATTATGCTCTATTAGTTCATCATGTGCACTCAGTGGTTCTTAATGTGGGTGTGTTTGATTAAAAGGACTAATGCAATTCCTGGTTTCCACCATTTATCTGTCAGATTTGGCTGCAACACTGTTTACCCCAGAGAGTGTTTTGTGGATTCAAACACTTCACCCACCCCTCCACCGGCATAGTGGTGGGTAGATGATGAGTGAAGTTTCATATTCCAGGGGACTATCACTTTAAAGCCTGACGGGAAGCTTCAAAACAGAGGAAGATCACAGACACTATTCTGATCAGAAATGAGCATGGTTCATGTTTCTGTGAGAACAAGGATTTTTCGGATTCAGAGTAACATCAGTGTCAGGTTGGGAAAGGAAAGATTCTGACTCAGCTGACTAAAGTAAAGTGAACAACAAACTGACGTCATCACAGGGCGACTCGTGCACTTCATAGAGACACAACATTTGAGCTGCACACAGTCGGGGACTGCTCCAGGTATTTTGCATGTCTCTCCGATCACACACCAGCGTGTGGATTTGTTGACACCCGAGCCCTGACACGCACACCTGTCCGCGCACGAACACAGACACAGCCGAGACAATGATGGCGGACTGTGTCGGCTTCCAGGCGCAGATAGCCTCGATCATAGAGATACTGGCCAACTCTGCGGTGGCGGAGATCTGTAAACTGGTGGACGATGGCTTCGCGGCGCTGCGTTCCCAAATGGAGCAGGAGCGCGACAAGAGCGAGAAGGAGAACGACGCGCTGCGGCAAAAGCTGCGAGACATGGACGTGAAGATGAGGAGCTACCAGAGGAAGATGAGGAGAAGAATTCAGCGGGAGGAGTTCAGGCCACCCGAAGGTAAAGAGGTGGAGGAGACATTAGTCTGAGGGAGGCAGGACACACACACATGTCCTCATATACACTGTCATGAAACCACACTAACTTCATGAATGTTCCAACCTGGTAACCCATATTTTGTATCTTATTGATGACCTTTAACTGATCTATGAAACACGAGCAATGATACTAATTGCAGCTCATTCTACCTTTGTAACTGGCCTCCACTGGTCTGCAGCTGAGTAGACACTGTTGGTTTTCTTTGAGGTTTCCACATGACCTACTGGTGCTGGGCTCCGGTTCATTCCTGTTCATCCCACTGTTGTATGTGGACATGACCTGACTTCAGTTTGTCTTGTGTCAATAGAAGCACATAACTGAAAACCAGAGTGACCCTCTTCGATAGCTTAACAGATTTTCCATCTCTATTGTATTGAAATAGATATTGTATTCCCATATCTACAATGAGAAAGTTATTGGCTTCTGTAAGTAATTTCAATGTAAGGGAGGAATGACAACAAGATCCAAAGTCCCCCATCTTTGAGGCTTCAACAGTGTAATTTACCTCTGACACTTCAAGTGGTCAAATTCCCTCGTTGTGTTGTTCCCTCCACCGCAGCTCAGCAAAGAGACACTTTAATGTTTACTGATGGTTCTTTCTCACTGCTGTCATTTTTTTCCCAGAAGCATCAGCTATTTTCATAGAAAAAGCTCTGATAAAACCACTGCCCAGCACCTGCTCAGCAGCAAACAGCAGACAGATGCAGTTGAGAGACAAGCTTCTGAACTTAGTGGAACATTTAGTAGCTCAAGATACAGATATATCCCTCAGGAGGTGGTAGAGACCATGGGCCTCATTTATACAACTGTGCGTAGGATTCATACTAAAAGTGTACGTTCACACAAAAGCCGTAATATGGCGTACGCAAAAAAAGATTCAGATTTATAAAAAACGTGCACACCTGAAGGCAATTTTCTATTTATAAATCACACTTATAAAGCACCTCATGAATTTTAAATCATCCTGCTGACCAACGGGTTTCTACGGTGAATAATGGCATCAAGTGATAAGGAAGAAGAAGCGAAACTCTCTGACACCGACATCAAGGTGTTTGTTAGTGAGGTGGAGGTGAAGAAAGACATATTGTTTGGTGTCCACAGCAGTGATGTCATTAATAAAGAAAATACACTGATACACTGCTGCTGAAAATAATACAGTGAGTGAGAGTGAGTATGATAGAATGAACGGTGCCTGAAAATAAAATCTTCGCTAAAAGCTAGTTTCATCCTAATCCTTCCATTCGCTCACTCCTCTTTCAGTGCAAGTGCATCCATCACACAGCAGTACGCATGTGTGTCACTGCAGTATTTATATATTTAGAGCAATCAGACCGATTACTTCACATATCAGTGGATCCTAGATGTCATTTTCCTCCTATATATGCAAATAAACATATCTGTCATTTCTGAAAAATCATGTTGTTTTTAGCCAGTCTGACTATAAAGAAAAACAATCAAGTATTTTCAGTTTATTATGACTATATAACTGTAGCAGGTCAGAGAATGTCGAGCAGGTGGTCCTTCATTGTGGCCCAGGATACATTTCAGGTTCACATTGCTTAAAGAATGTGTGTCATATATGTCGTAGCACCTTGAAAGTGGTCTGAGTGTTCAGATGTCAAATATGTCTTCAATGCATCTTTGAGAGCTGTTCGCTTGTGATCGGATCACCAGAGACAGATGATAGCCAGTGTGAACAGGGCCTTAGATTCTTAGGTAAACAAACATCTGCTCAATGTGAAAATGAAAAAAATATTAATAAAGAGACTCAAAACAAACAATAGCACAGACCATAGATTGTATAGAAAAATGGACATAGACTGTGTGTGAAAGGTGAAGGCAATACGGAAGCAGCTGCATTGTTTCTAATGGCCAGCAGGGGACAGTTCCACTGGTTATAACAATATGCACAATTTGACAAGTTAATGGTCTAAATCAATAGTTTCAAGTGTCCTTAAACATTAATGCTAGTGTCACTAGTGTGTGATTGACAGCTGGTACTAAGACCTGGCAATTAATCAGGACAGATGCGATGCGTCTTTGAGTCACCTGGTCATGCTTTTGGTAAGTGTTTTTTGATATAAGCCGATTTTCACTTGCTAAAATTAGTATCCCAATTAATATGAATGTTAATGTGAATTATTAATACAAATTAACCATAACTTTCTACTTTGTCATTGATTAGTTCGGGATAATTTTTGTATTACGTTGAACAGGTAAAAATAGTTGTATGTAACCCTAATATATTACAGCCTATTGTTTATGTAATTGTTGTATTAATAACAATAAAAAGTAATCTAGTAAGAACTTTTCATTTATTAAAACATCCTCAGTTTATAGGCACCACTGGCAGACAGAGAGTAGGCAATAGATTTGTTGTGTCCTTTTTAATTGACATTAATATTGTGATATCACCCGGTAGTTTTACTTTTTGTCAAGGCTTATGTACTTTTGTATGTTTTCTATCAACCTGCCAGGGACTGCAGATGAAAAAAAAAAGGTCAAGGTCACGGTGGCCTCACAAAGTATGTTTATGTTTTTCTTGAACGTGATATCTTAAAGGGGACATAGCATGCCCATTTTACCACAAGTTGATATGGTTCCTTGGGGTCTTAATGAAATGTCTGTAACATACTTTGGTCAAAATACCACAAGGATCATATAAAACAGCACCCTTTTTACCCTGTATAAAACAGCCCTCCACAGAGTGACCTGTTTTGAGTGCCTGTTCCTTTAAATGCTAATGACCACTCCCCTCCCCCTCTCCCCATGATTTTAAACGATATAAATTACATATTTTATATGATATAAATTATCAAATATGCATCCCATACTTTGTATTCCCTTCTGTTGTCCTGGAGTTTTAATTTTCCCAATCACATAATTAAATGTCCCCCTCTGCCCATCCACTACAAGCACACAAGCAGACAGACAGAGAGAGAAAGAGAGGGGTGGGGGGCTATGAAGACCATCATTTACCCCGAACCCCGACATTCAACGGGTACAACAACAAGCGGAGAAAGCAGAATCGCGGGCTGACCTTATATATACAGTCTATGGGGCTGACCAGCGGAGAAATGCTCGTCCCGTGTGAACAGCCGGCGGCTGCGCGCTTGGGAACGGCGCTGCGCTGCTCGCAGAGCGGCGCTCCCGTCTGGGTGTTAACCCAGCGTAACTACTGTACCCCGGCTCGTAACCGTAACAGTGTAACCGCGTACAGTAGTGCTGAACACTGCGGAAGTCTTCCACACTGCTGGCTGTGTGGAAGACCGCTGCGAGGCAGCGCAGCGCCGCTTCAAGCGCGCAGCCGCCTGGCTGTTCACACGGACGTGCATTTCTCCACGCTGGTCAGCCCCATAGACTGTATATATAAGGTCAGCCCGCGATTCTGCTTTCTCCGCTTGTTGTTGTACCCGTTGAATGTCGGGGTTCGGGGGTTACAGTAGTGCTGAACACTGTGGAAGTCTTCCACACTGCTGGCTGTGTGGCGCTGACACAAATTCCAGCTCACGCACGGGAGAGCGAGCGGTCGCGCCCGAGCAGCTGCTGCAGCCTCCCAGTCCCAACGATCCAGACAAATGCCACATGTGAGTGAATCGCGGGCTGACCAGCGGAGAAATGCTCGTCCGCGTGAACAGCCAGGCGGCTTGCTTGGGAACGGCGCTGCGCTGCCTCGCAGCCTCGCTGCCTCCGTGTAAACCCGGCGTAATGAGTGTGGGGGATGGGGGATGAGGTGGGGGTGGGCCAAGACCATGTAGGGAGACTTCCAGTACCTTGTTACGACACAAAACCCAGGAAGCTCAATCGAGTCGCTCAAGCATGACGTTTCTGACTTAGAGGAACTATAACAAAACGCGCGAGTGTTTTTTCCCCAGAGTGTTTGGGTTGGTAGACATGCCAGATACCCACATTAACCTGTAGAAGCACTAACAAAGTGGAATTTGCATGCTATGTCCCCTTTAAGATCAGCTTGAGGGAACGTCT
Organism: Hippoglossus stenolepis; assembly: GCF_022539355.2. NCBI lineage: Eukaryota > Metazoa > Chordata > Actinopteri > Pleuronectiformes > Pleuronectidae > Hippoglossus > Hippoglossus stenolepis. Next base: position 657,410 of record NC_061484.1, on the reverse strand, counting down.
TCAAATTTAGTACACACTGATTCAATTTTGGTGGTCGGAGTTCAAAAGGGCAAGGTCACGTGACCTTATATTGTCTTGAACACAGTATATCAACAATGCTCAAAGGGAATTTATTTACATGTGGCATTCAGTTGGATTCACGGATGACCTGAATAGATTTCAAGGTCACTGTGGCCTCATGCATGTTCTTGGCCTCTTGAGTTTGATATTTCAACACCTGACTTGAGGGAATTTCTTTTGATCAGTTGTCACTAGGACTCAAAGATGAAGTGATTGCATTTCAGTGGTCAAAGGTAAAAAAAAAAATTATATAGAAAAATGTACACTGAAATTGCAGTGGTTGGCGGATGCATACAACCGCAGTGCGGTAATTCTAGTTTCTTTTTGAAACTCCACTCTGTTGGTCCTTCACAACATACATTTCTCTGGTTTGATTTTTATATAAATAACAGAAAAAATGTGTTGTTGTGCACTGATGTAAATCAGGTCCACTAAAATATGAAAAAGACAAACAGACATTTTTTATGTCCCTACATTAATAAAGACTGCATGTTTACTTAGTAGTACTTTTCTTATCTTAACTTAACTCATCAGACAGACATTTTTGGCCTTATTAGTTCTTTATCCTAGGTTTGTTTATTTAAGATTGTTTTATTTGCTTATCTTAAAGGGATATTTCACCGAAAAGGGAAACTGACTTATAGGCTTAAAACACGGTGTAAATGACGCTGTTTCGAGTCGAATTTGAATGTCGGGGCTTCTGGACACTTGGATGAACCACAAAAGTAATATCCAGGCATTTTAGGTATTTTTTCTGTCTTTTTTAGCATTTGAAGAAGTGGTCACAATTGACATAAATTTTATTGGATTTGGCTGCAACGCTGTTTACCACTGAAACTCCCAAAGTGTTTAGTGGACTCAAACAAAGTGAATTTTCCGTTTCAAAACAAAGTGGTTCCGTTTCAAGACTCGGTGATACAGTCCCTTTGTAGAGTGTACATACTGTACCTGAGATGACATGAGTTGGAGTGAATGTGCTAACTGAGGCTTCCAGGATGGTGTCATGATGGCACTTGTTTTATTTTAGAGCATAGAATTGAGAATATCCCTTATGTCACAGGAACAGTGTCAAACACTGTCCCATTTTATAACATAGGGCAAGATGTAGAATATCCCTTATGTGTTCTGCACTAATTAAGATTACAAGCACCAGTTTATGTTAGGGGTTGTTACCAACCACCAGTGGATGTTGGGGACATATCTTCAGTTGTGTACCATAGCGTCATCCGGTATTTCGGCCTTTTAATCACAAGACGCCTTCTTCTAAGGTAGGTCCACCACACGCTAATAAGGCCTGGGTCCCTAACATTTTGGGGATGTTTCCTCCTGATCCAGAGCTTGATGGTGGATGTTGCAACAAAACCCCTGCAGCCAACCTCGACAGGGCAAACTATTACCTACCTTGGGAGAGACTTACTTTACAACCAGTGAGGATGTATCTGAGGGTAGATGGAGCTGAGCATAGCAGGCAGGGTGGATCTTCATTTAGCCACTGCTGGAGGTTTTGAGGTTTTGAGGGTGTAGAGGCGTAAAAGCTTCATTGGACAGTACTTGCTCAGGGTCTTGTGTTATTTTCCAGGACCTGATGACCATCAGCCTCTGGTGTCTCTTCATGCCTCCTCAGAAGAAAAATCCTTTCATCACATTTCAAAGGTAAAGATTAATCGCCAGAATGTTTCTGTGTTTCACTGAAACCACATCAACACACAATGGGCCTGATCTACTAAAGGTTTGCTCGTGTAAAAACGTGTGCAAACTTGATTTCACCTGCAAAAAAACATGCAAGCTGATCTACTAACGGTGTGCACTGAGAATAACACACGCTGTCCATTCAGTACGTTTGCCTTAATAAATATGCAATATCGGGCATTTCTACCCGAAATATTGGGAGTAGTAGATGCAAATACTTTAATTTAGCACATTTATTGTGATTTACAAAGCCTGAAAACAATTGCAGGGACTGTGACTGCGTCTATATTTAATACGTTTGAAAGGTAGGCGCCAAACAAAACTGAGCATTCACAGCCACAAAAGAACAGAACATTTAACTCAAGCCTGAAGAAGAAATTACATTGACATTCATTATGTCTTCCTATTTCCCTCTTTTTGCCAACATTACATTTTTAACTGGGGGTTTTCTTTTTTTCGCAAATTGTGCTTGTCTCCAGTGTGTTAATCTCCTCCGGTGCACTCTCCTCCCTCTACATTCCCCAGCTACTCTGTTGTGGGGCCGCTTGTTTTGAGAGACCTCACCAATGCCTGTACCCCATCTTCGATCCCTCTTGCCAGGGCACTGATGGACATAGTGAGCGTAGTGACCTGCTTCCTCCTCTTGAGCTGCTTCCTCCTATTGAACTGCTTCTTCCTATTGAGCTACTTCCTCTAATTTAGCTGCTGCTTCCTCTTGTAAAGCTGTTTCCTCCTATTGAGCCGCTTCTTCATATTGAGCTGCTGCTTCCTCTTATTGAGCTGCTGCATTCTTTTATTGAGCTGCTGCATTCTTTTATTGAGCTACTTCCTCTTATTGAGCTGCTTCCTCTTATTGAGCTGGTGCTTCCTCTGATTGAGCTGCTTCCTCTTATTGAGCTGCTTCCTCTTATTGAGCTGGTGCTTCCTTTGATTGAGCTGCTTCCTCTTATTGAGCTACTTCTTCCTATTGAACCACTTCCTCTTATTGAGCTACTTCCTCTTATTGAGCTGCTCCCTCTTATTGATCCGCTTCCTTCCTATTTTCCGCTTCCTCCTATTGAGCGAATTAAGGCTCGAACCCGCTCTTTGCCGCTTGCGGCTATATTTATTATTTGTAGTCTGCCGCCTCGGCTCAAATTCCCGTGAGCTGGAATAAGCTAAAAACACGAAACTTGGCAAAATAACTGGAATTGATGTGCATCAACTTTCTCTGAAACATGAGCTCATTCGGCCTCATGGTGGATCTATAATTAGGCCTCATAAAAGTCTGTCATGATAATTGGTCAAAAAACACCATAAAGCTTTGCCCAGGGCAGGGCTAAGCGGAAATTGGCAATAACTCTTTAAATACCTGTAGTTGTCCAATCATCATGACACTAATTAAATATGTTTATACCATATTGTAGAATAGCCGTGTTTACGCATTTTAAGTTTTGCCCATAGGGAGTACCAAAAATAGCAAAAATGTTCCTATTGAGCTGCTTCCTTATACTGTGGCCAGCTGTGGCTGAGGGGAAAGAGGTCCTCCAACCAGAAGTTGGTGGCTCAAATCCCAGCCCATGCTGAATCATCATAGATGTTGAATGCACTAAGTGGAAGTTGGATAAACGCGTCAGCTAAATGACGTAAAAATGTGCTGCTTCCTATAAATGAGCCACTTTCTCCTATTGAGCGAATTAAGGCTTGAACCTGCTCATCGCCGCTATATTTCTTTTTGTTTTACCCACAGCATTTACTTTCTCACAGATACTCTCCCATATCGCGTTTCTTCGAGTTATAATAGGGTTAGGGTTAGCTTTGCTATAGCTCAACAACATGTTTGTTTGCCACTTCCACTAACACCTCCAATTCCATGGCATTAAATTTCGCTTTGCGCTTGCGGTCACTCTGCTCTCAGTAACGCTCCATGGCAGAAACCAGTAGCGCACGCAAAACACCCATTTAAATACTACTGCCTCTACCATGTTTGCACTTGTTATCATTTGCGCAATTATTTTTGGTAGATAACCCGCAAAACGCCCCCCAACCAAACAATCTGTTGTAATGCACACAATTTAACATTCTTTATTTGGGATCTTAGTAGATCAGGCCCTATGTTTTTGAAAGAGAATCCACATGATTTGATGAGAGAACATGAATCAGAGAAATGACATCATCTACAATCCTCATGTACCCTGCAGAGATTCAGATGGAGATGCTGTTTGCTGACTGTTGTTTTTTGTTTGGAAGTTGAAAAGTTCTTAAATGCCTTGCCTCCCTCACAGTCTATCACAGCTATTTGTGTAACAGAGGGTTTATTTCTCTGTTTTGACGTCATGCATTTCAGTTAGCCAAAGTGTACATCGTCCCAGATTATCTCGCATCAAGAACAAATAAATTAAAGACATAGAAACGTCAGTGCACATTGATATATTAGGGCCCTGGTGACTGATGTGTTTGAAAGAGTCGTGACTGTCGTGTTCTTTTATCCCGAGATATGAGAAGAGCCGGTCTTGGTTTGGTTCAACAAGTATTTATTCAGAAGCAATGAAAAGGTACAGCATAGCTATGTGCACATAGCTATGGGCACTCAATACACAGCCTCGGCTAAGTCAGTAGCACGGGGTAGTCAAGAGTCGCCCCGAATGGACGACAGGTGCAATATTTATAATAGTAGGTAGAACTTCATTGGTCAATAACGAGGGGGAGTCACCGTGGTTTAGCCCTGCCTCTCTCTTGCTGGTGCGCAGGCGTGGTCCCATCCTCTTGGCCCTGGAGTCTGCGAATGATGAGGAGCTGCTCCCAGGTTCGTCACTCCTTTCATAGTAGCTGGGCAAATCTTCACATTCTGACAGTGTTTGGTTTTGTGTATTAAAAACAAGCCTTTATCCGGCTGAAGCCTTGTGGGTCTTCAGTAGTTTTGCAAATACGGTGTTGCTGTTCATTGGAGTGAGAAACATTGTGTTTCTGTTTTATCGACTGTAAGTTCTGTGTGTGTAAGCATGCGTATTTATCAGACAAGACAACTCCTTTCCTATCTGCCCTTCAGAAGCTGGGCAGCTGCTTGAATTCTTTCTAAGGCATAGGTCACAGTGTCTTAATGAGCACAGTGCATTCATGTATGTGTGATGTTGAATAAAGCTAACGGAATACTGTAATATATATATAGGTTTATGTATGAGAACAAGTTTAAGTACAGTGTATTGTATGCCACGGATTACAGTCCTATCAAATCCCTCCTTTCACACCATTTTATGGTGTGAACAACTTACTGGGGATCATCCACAAACTCCCCAACCTCCATCTCATCCAATGCAAACTCATCACTATCATCACCACTCAACAAAGGCAACTGGTAGGGTGGGGGATGGGGCATGTTTTCCTTGGTCAGAGCCGTGGTGATGAGTCTGTTGAGCAAGGTCCTAAAGCAAGGGATGCAGCAGCAGCCACAGGTGACTAGGATAGCTGCAAAGATAGCTAGGGAGAGGAGGCAGGATGCAATTAGCCCTTTCCATTTGCAGAATGCCGTGTTCATCCAGCTATCTAGGGGGTTGTTAATTCCAGAGTCTGCGGCCATGTCCTGTGCCATGGTGCATAAGGCGGAGAGGGCCCTGGTCACCGAGCCATCAGGGGTGGTATTGTTGGGGATAAATGTACAACAAGAACTTCCTATCATAGTGCGCACACCACCCTTTTCTGCCAGTAGGAGGTCTAGGGCCATTCGGTTCTGTGTGACCATAAGGGAAGTAGGGGCGAGCAGTTCGGATAGGCCTGTTATGGTGTCTCGAGTAAGGTTGGTGAGGCGTTGGAGATTGAAATGGACATAGTTAATGCGATCCACGTTTTTGTTGGGAGCATGCATACCTAACCTTTACGTCTAGCCACTGATGTAATACGCAAAGGAATTGGAGTTGGTGCCTCTCTGTCTGGAGCATCTGAATTAGATATGAAAGTCCCTGAGTGTAGATACTACAACGTACTGCTAGTTGGCGGTTTATCTATAACCTGACCTTGGGTACTGCTTAGAGAGAAGGTAGTATCTGTGGAATGAGTTGGGCTGGTCTTCTTGGTGAACAGATTTACTGTATGAGGATAGTCAAAACTTCTCTCAGAGTACTCTGAAGTAAAAATAATTAAAGACATTTTTATATCACATCCTCTGCCTTTGTCCCATATAACACTGATGTGACAAACAAATTAGCAAACTAAATGAGGATGGACTATGTCAGAAAGTGAACATAAAAAAGTTTCAACATGTGTCCTTTTCCAGTGTAAATATCCCAAGTTTATGTTACCATCACAGACGGCCACAGATCAGGCCTGATCCATAGGTCTAAAAGCAACACTTCCAGGTCTTTCCATACATGAATACATTCATGTAACAGCATGAAGTGACCACGTCAGTCAGCCGCACGTTTTAGCTCCAATATTTACATTGTTATATCTACATGAGGACAGGAGCAGCAAGAGGAGCATTAGTAGTTTTGACACATTATGTTTGTGTATATACTGTAGGGTTAAGCTCATTAGCATAAACACAACAGATGCGCCTACTCCTTTCTGTCAGTGTCATCTTAGTTCTGATGTATTAACCTCACACCAGTGTTCAACCAGAGCACACTGCTCTCTGTACTGTAGTCTGTGAGGAGTATTAGAGCATCAGATTCTGCAGCTGTAGCTGAAGTCTTCCTTCTGCTATGAATGGAGTCATTAGGGGATTACAACGAGCCAGCAGACCTGGGATCAGTTGGTAACAAGTAAATAAAAGTAGCACAATAAATGTATCTAATTGTGAAAGAGAAAAAGTCATGACTACATTTTAAGTTCTTCAATAAGTAAGTAACAGAGTAAAAGTTTTTTTTGTCCTGTAAACCTTCACAGAAGGGTGAAACCAAGGTGATTCCTCTGGTGAAGCAGGAGAAAGTGGAAAGAGACAACTGCAACCTGGACCTCAAGGTGGAGGTGAACATAAGGGCAGAGTGTGGCCTGTCAAATGGTGAGTGCTTAATTTGTTTGTTTACAGCCATTACTCTAGTTTGAACATGTTAATTTTTGTGTAAAAAGATGTGAGGATAAACTTTAGAATAAACTAGAGGTTAACTGGTGAAACATTTACACCTCGTCTGAACTTTTTCTCCATCAACACTACCTAATTTATTGGTTAAATAATTAGAGTTATCTGATGAGTTTGAAACATGTAAAACCTCCTGCCTTAAGCCATGGAACTAAAGAGAAGTTCAGAAAACTTCAGATATTTACCATAGTAGCAAATGTACCAGACAGATCTGCTTTCTGTTAACATCATGTTTTATAGATGCTTTTCCCCCTCAAAAAGCTTTGCAATTAGTTTACCTCTCCACCTTAGCACCCATAGACAGACCATCCAATCAGGATGTAGCATTCACCCATTATGAAGCACTAAAGGTGTGATTCTTCACCATCCTCACAATTCGATTACGATTCACTAGTCAACAATTCGATGCATCTTGATGCATCTTGATGCATCACATCCTCAATTTTTTATAATGCTGCACATGGCTGCTTTTTCATCAATTGATACAGTATAATTGTTACTATCATTACAAGTGTGCTGTAATTTATAAAATACGTTTTTCAATTCAAAAATCTGACTACAGTCTAAGCCTTAAAAAGAAAATGTTTGATTGTAGCCTTTACCGTATCAGTGTGGTCCCGCCAGGCCCCCCTTTGTCAGTGCCACTGCATTGAGGCGCATCACTCTGTGCTGGTCAACAAGTGATTCTGCTCCTCTAACCTTTTCTAATCACTCACACGTGGAGCTGATCTTTATGATAACCTTGTGAATTCATATTTACATGTACCCGGATAAGTGGAGTGATGCTTCTTCTGCAACAAGGAAGTTAAAAGGCGCACTGTGTCATGTAATAATTTTTGGAAGAACTTCTCTCGTGTCTGCATCCTGTGTGTGTGTTCAAGTTTGTGTGTGCTCGCCACTGTCGCTCTCCAGACACAAACTGACAATCACATTTATTTAGTTATCAATTGATAATTGATTGAAGTCGGATCATGAATCCAGGTCACTCCAGTCACTCTAACCCTAATATCTTGGCTGTGTGTGTCTCGTGTGCTGTGTGGCAGGAGAACTGGGTACAATCAAAATGTTGGACTATTTTTGTGTTGGTGTTTAAATTTGTGCCTCATCATTTCTAGAGCAAATAAAAAAAACACAAAGTAAACGTGAACTACTCTACAGGTCCTAATAAGTTCTGATTAGTGTTGGTGTTCATAGTTAAAGTGCAAAATGTGCATACACCATCGAGGGAGTTAGGAGGGAGGATACATCAACAGGACACCCCAGCACGCTAAAAGACGACCGGGTGTTTTCCTGAAGCAGCAGTGGAAACATTTTATCGATTATGTTCTGCCACTGCTATGGAGCTTTTTTCCTATCTTTATTCAACAGCGTGGTCTTTCAGTTTGAGAGCATGACTGGCAGGTCTACCTGCTAGTGCCATCCGACCTCTGCAGCTCATCCAGAATGCAGCAGCTCGACTGGTCTTTAACCTTCCTAAATTCACTCACACTACTCCGCTCCTCCGCTCCCTTCACTGGTTACCAGTGGCTGTCCGCATCCGTTTCAAAACATTAGTATTTGCCTACCGTGCTGCGAACCGATCGGGTCCAGTCTACATCCAGGACATGGTCAAACCTTACACCCCAGCCGTTCACTCCGCTCTGCATCTGCCAATCGGCTTGTTGCTCCCTCACTGCGAGCTAAACACTCAACAAAATCACGACTGTTTGCTGTCCTGGCTCCTAAATGGTGGAATGAGCTCCCCAATGACATCAGGACAGCAGAAAGTCAACACATCTTTAGTAGCACTTAAATGGCACTTACTTATAGCACTTTGAAGTTTGGCTTTCTTGAAGAAAATTGTACTTTCTTGATTCTTGTTGTTCTGGGTTTGTCCCCTCATGGTTGAATGCACTTATTGTAAGTCGCTTTCGATAAAAGCGTCAGCTAAATGTAATGTAATGTAATGACTTGTTGAATTTATGTTCAGGTTGTGTATGACTTTCCATCAAAACCCTGCCCTTGCACTCAAATAGCCCGTTTGCACTTAAATTTGCTCTGCTTCGGCTCAAACTGTGTGCTTGCACTCAGATATATTGTTGCTCACACGGATTTCTTGCGCTCCACCTTCAGCCCTTCTCCGCACTCGTGAATAGTCTGCTCTCAGATTTCTCCTGTGCTCTTGGATTTTTTTGTGGAACAACCCTGTCAAAAGTTTGAGCAGAAGCAGAGCAAATTTAAGTGCAAACAGGGGCTATTTGAGTGCAAGGGCAGGGTTTTGATGGAAAGTCATACACAATCTGAACCGACATTTTTCAAGGAACTAAAATGTTTCCTCAGACTGATGTTTGCTTGCACTTCAACTGTGGTCAAAAGACTAGGGGAGATTAGGCAAATTAGCCTGCTGAGGTATAAACAACCAATAGCTACAACAAGCTGTTCCACTCCAATAAACAGGCAGCAGTAACGCAGACGACTCTACAACAATGATAATCCTATATAAATTGTGCAAAACTAAAATAATAGTAAGCATGGAGGATCTTAAAATTGTGCTTTCAAAAATAGAAATGGTGTAATACTCGACCAATCAGGCATCTTCAGTGCTGCAAGCCCCCACCCCAAAGGTTCCTGTACTTTTATAAAGGTACTAGCCCCTGTGCAGGGACTGTTTTGGGCCTAAAAAGACTTAGTTTAGACCCAGGTCTCTGTAGTGGAAATGCAAAGTTCTTGCATAGGTTCCTACTTCCTGCAGAAAGTTCCTGCTGTGAAAACGCAGCTGAATTGCCAACACATCAGAGAGGTTTAAGATGCTCAACAATCATCAGATCCTGAGCTCATTTAATCAAAAAGTGAAACTTCACTCACAAAGTTTAATCCCGATTTACTCTTATACTCATGTATGTACATTGAGCTCTCTAAATTCAATTCATCAGTTCTCTGAGTTGTTCCTTTTTCTTTTTCTTAAAATCCACTCACCCTGTTGCTCTCTGACTTTCTGCACCTCCTCAGCCCTGGAGCCCAATGAAGAGATCCCCCACGGTAATGTTGGTGACACGAGTGTCATCACCCCTTCCACCCCCTCCACCAACCAACCCTCTTCCTCTCCCACTGACTCCACAGTGGATCTGACCTGCCAACCACGAGCCAAACATAAAGCCACCGAGGTCCTGGGAAACAGTTTGGCAGGCAGCAGTGGGGGCCTCCCGGGCCCTGAAGCTGCTCGCAGGGAACTTGGAGTGAGCCTTACAGATGGTGCTCTGAAGCCAGAGATCCAGACAGATGATTGCATGGAAGAAGAACTTCATCTCTCTCAGCTGTCAGCTCCTGTAGCATCAGATGAGCCCAGCCCCGACCGCCTCCACAGCCTGGGCCTTGACCTGGTCTGGATGCAGGAGAGGGTCAGCCATCTTGGTGCAGCGTATGCGGTAGCACAGTTGGGTTTGGGTAACACAGAAACTGGACACCCCTCTGCCTCCTTTCCGTCACAGGGAGGAGGAGACAGTTTAGATTGTCCTCCAACTATGCTTTTCACAGGTGGAGCTCATGAAATGGCTGCTTTTGCTGCTTCTTTTGACATGGCAGCTGCGGCCACCACTGCTGCAGCTGTTGTCACTGCACCACCTCCACCCCCTCCCCCTTCAGCTCCTTCTGCCATAACGACCAGCCAGAGTCGACCTTATAGGAGCAGCGCTACCTCTTCTAAAGATCCTGTGTCGTGTGCAGTTTGTGGTCGTCTTTTCCCAAGTGCAGCTGCCCTGGAGCTGCACCAGCGGGTGCACACAGGGGAGAGACCCTACACTTGCCCCCACTGTGGAAAGGGCTTCGCCCAGCCCAACAACCTGCGGGTCCACCTCCTCATCCACACCGGGGAGAGGCGTTATCGATGCACACTGTGCGGGAAGAGTTTCATCTCATCCAGCCACCTGAAGAGGCACCGCACAGTCCACACGCAGGAGAAGCCCTACAGCTGCTCGCGCTGTGGACAGTCCTTCAGCCAGATGTGTAGTGTTCGCAGACACCGGCAGCAGTCCCAGTGTGGACTGTAGACTGACCCCCGGATGAGGTGGATGAAATCTTAAACTGATCCCCACCTGAAGGGTGATTCACTCAAATCCCTTTATATGGGAATTCATGCATCTTATGTAAGCATGAGCAAACAAGAGAAGGTTGTATCCTGTGATATCATGACATGTAGAGTTGATATTTTTCCTAGACCATAGAAGTAATATGTGAACTCTGTTTTAAGGTGGCTTTCCCTTTCAGACCCTCAACCTTTTCCTCCTCTATGCATCAGACAGAGGATCACAGAGTGGACTGTACAGGAGTGTCTCAGTGTTGACGCCACTCAATCCATCCTTTTATCATGAAATGGTCAAGTTTATGACTGACCATTCGGTTTACATAACTTACTATGGTGGTATTTGAGTAATGAGTTGACCTGTAAAATTGACTTAAAATACATCAAACTTTGACCACAATTTATTACAAATATCTAATCTTGCCTTATTCAACTGTGGTTTTATATTTCCAGACAGTTTCAGCTCTGTTGTCTGTTTTAGAGCTAATCACACACAAGTGTGCAAAGGGTTTTCAGTTTTTTCGCTGGAAACAGGGGGGACATGTTAGCTCAGTTAGCTTAGCTCAGTTAAAAGAGAAACATCTACATATTCCAACAACTCTGAAGCAGCTTTTATTTTATGCAATCATCATATGTTGTGATGAAAAATGTGACATCAGGATCAAGTGGCTGTTCGTGAGCTGAGGGATGACGGCACACAGTGTTGCTAAACTCTTGTCACAATATTTATTTATTCATTCATTCATTTTAATTGCAAGGGACAATGTCCGAAATAGATTATTAATTTGCACTTGATCTGTTGGACCAAGGTTAGCTTTGATTTGTGAATATGGGCTTTACAAATAATATGTGATTGATATATATTTAAGTTTTCCCTTGATGCGATGGCAGGAACTGCTTCTTAGCGAGGGATCTGATATCAGATGGTAGTAATGATGATGATGCTACTCACAGCTGGTTGTAGCTAAAACAACCTGCCCAAACTAATGACTACGGGTCGAGCCATGCATGGATTGCAAAGAAGGTAATTTGTCCTTCATATCAAACTCAGCAGTGATCCCACACACAGAAATGTTTAGTTGTTCTGTTTTTGTTATACAAATTCCTATTGATTTCCTTCAGTGTTTTTACAGTGTCTTTTACCATATCTCTGATCTACTCTCTGACAGTTACTCTGAGACAAACTAACACTTTGGAAAAAGATTTGTCCACAGCAGCATTAAGACTCCCTCATAAATTCCCCTTCTGATAAAGGTTTCAGCCACTTAGATATTAGCTTACATACCTCAAAACCTGCCTGTACAACTGAATTTTTTTCTTGTGAAAGCTGAAAAATCTGGATATGACAGCAGCGTTTTGTTGTCCTTTACCTTGACACCCTGAAAGACATGTGAGTCTGTTATTTTTCATTGCTGCAAAAAAATGTAGCTGTCATTTTTTTATATATCTGAGTTTATGTTTTTGTATTCATGAATTGTCTCATAAGTCTTTATGCAGCCTGGAGGCTGGAGTTTCCTCACATCTGCTTAACACTGTCTGATAAAGCTATAACTCTTTATGCCATCTGGTCAGACTTTCCACTTATGGAATGCTGTCTTAGTCAAAATTAAATTAATTAATTAATAGGTAGATAAATAAATATGGCTATGAAATGAACCCTGAAATAAAAATATATGGCAATAAATATAGCATAACATAAATATAGAACTGAATCCATTTACATAAATAAATAAATACAATTACTTATTTCAAAATGATGTTTTTCAAAAGACGACATTTATTTATTTCACGGTACATTTATTTCATAATACCACATTTAATTATTTCATGGGACTTTTATTTCATAATGCCACATTTATATATTTCATGGGACTTTTATTTCATATTGCCACATTTAATTATTTAATTGGACTTTTATTTCATAATGCCACGTTTATTTATTTCATGGGACTTTTATTTCATAATGCCACATTTATTTCACTGCTCTATTTATTTCCATTCCTAATATGCAAATACGGGGGTCGTGGTTATCTTCAGACCAAAGCAACTGCACCAGATCACGCGAGAAAAAGAAAGAGAGCTTCGCCATCCCATCGAGGGGGTTTTCAGCCTCTCTCAATAATTCTGATATGCTCTTCTCTGAGTCAGACATTGCTCCTTGCACCCGCCAGAAGTTGTATTGCATTACTGTCACCTTCAGGTGGTATATACTTATGTGATGTCTTTCTGCTGCTGTAACATTGCAAATTTCCCCATTGCGGGACTAATAAAGGACTTCTTAATCTTAATATTCTCCCTCCCATTCAGTCTTGACTCAGTGCTGTTCTGGTGCAGTTGCTTTGGTCTAAAGACAACCAAGCCCCCTGCATTTGCATATTAGGAATGGAAATAAATAGAGCAGTGAAATAAATGTGGCATTAAGAAATAGAAGTCCCATGAAATAAATAATGTGGCATTATAAATAAAAGTCCCATGAAATAAATAAATGTGGCATTATGAAATAAAAGTCCCATGAAATGAATAAATGTGGCATTAAGAAATAGAAGTTCCATGAAATAAATAATATGGCATTATGAAATAAAAGTCCCATGAAATGAATAAATGTGGCATTAAGAAATAAAGTCCCATGAATAATAATGGCTTGAATAAGTCCCATGAAATAAATAAATGTGGCATTATGAAATAAAAGTCCCATGAAATAAATAATATGGCATTATGAGACGAGCAAAGAATAAATAATATGGCATTATGAAATAAAAGTCCCATGAAATGAATAAATGTGGCATTAAGAAATAGAAGTCCCATGAAATAAATAATATGGCATTATGAAGTAAAAGTCCCATGAAATAAATAATATGGCATTATGAAATAAAAGTCCCATGAAATAATTAAATGTGGCGTTATGAAATAAAAGTCCCATGAAATTAATAAATGTGTTATGAAATAAAAGTCGCATGAAATAAATAAATGTGGAATTATGAAATAAAAGTCCAATGAAATAATTAAATGTGGCATTATGAATTAAAAGTGCTGTGAAATAAATATCTTTTGAAAAACATCATTTTGAAATTAGTAATTGTATTTATTTAAGTAAATGGATTCAGTTATATATTTATATTATGCTATTTTTATATATTTTCTGCCATATATTTATTTTAGGGTGTATTTCAAAGCCATATTTATTTATTTATTTTTAATTTAGACTCAAACGGCATTCCATACATAAGAGGAGATATACACCTACTTAGAACTTTTTTATGGACAGACCATTATTAACTTGAATACATTGTGAGATAAATCCACACTGTTGCTTTAGATGAAAAATTCAACATAGAAGGTTAAGAAATGAGAATGTCATGGCTGATGGTGAAATGCTTCACATCAACCATCTATAAATACAACACCAACTCCTCATTTTCTTTTATTTGCTGTATTAGGTGTAAGGAAGCTGTTCCAGTGGAACAGGGAAGCCTGTCCTGAGCAGTACTGTCAATGAACCACATTGAGATTTATTGGAGACCAATTTAATAGCGAATAAGAACAACTCTGGAGTTGTTGGGAGATGTTTTTTGATGACCCTAGCTGTTTCTAGTCTTTTTGCTAAGCTAGGCGAACAATGTGCTGGACTTATCTGCCTTTACTCAGAAATAATATTTGATATAATATATTCCTTTCCTACTGTAGGTAAGACAACAGGAATCTATGAAAGAAAAAAAAATCTCAAATTACAGACTTCCTTTAAAGCACTTTAAATGTCCCCATAAAATCCTTAAAGCCATGATACACAGTTTGTTCCTCATAATGTATTCGTCCCATATAGTCCACTACTCATATTGCTACAGTATCGTGAATGAGTGGCCTTCTCAGAGCCACCTGCTGTTGAATGGTAAAATTCTTTGTTAAATCAACCTTGTAATTCAGACCTGCACTTTCTCATGTATGATTGTGTCCTGATTATATGTTGTGTTCTGATGATTGCGTCCGTCACACTCACTGTCAGTATACAGTATGTATGTACATGGAGGGGTACATGTAATGATACCCCTCTGCTGCTTTGTTTCCCCAACTGGGCAGTGCGATTAGAATATTTCATTTTTTAGATACAAAGCCCAGTTGAAGTTGACTTTCAATTGTTTAAACATGTTCACAGGTTGAAGCCTAAGCTGTAACTGTTTTTTTCATGTTAATTCTTGTTCTCAATGAAATATCAAGGAAGTACGTACTGTAAAATGATGCAAGGTAAAACATATATATCGAAGGGTTGTGTTTTTGTGTGTTGGTGTTTGGATGTCATTGGCACTAGCTGTAGGGAACACAGCTACAACAAATGTTTTGTCATTTATTATTCGTTCATGACCTGTTCCAGTGTTTAAAAATGTATGGGTATCATTAAACATGTAAATGGTTTGCGATGAATCTGCCTGTGCTGTCGTCATTATGTATGTGCTGCTATCTTTCAGTAATCTGGACTACTCATGGAATCTGTTTTGTTTTCAGATGTTCAGATTAAAACATGCTGGCAGGAGGGGGAGTTATTTGTCTTTCAAATGACAAAGTAACTGACGTCCAGTATGTATGCGTCTGTTTTGCCCAAGTGGTGTTTGAAAGTGATACACTAAATCAACCACAAATGTACAGGTTTTATGTAACAGCAGATGTCCTCCGCTTGTTATGCTACATTTAAAAAATGATACTAAATAAATTCTGTGCAAATAATTTACATAAGTGTCAACGCAAAGTGTGTCTGCTGTTATTTCAGACTTCATTTACACAGTTTGTAACAGCCGAGCAGATGAGTACCTTAGTCATCTTTCTCTTACACCACATACAAGAACAAAACAAGGCAAATTTTCTCTTACCACAAATACAATTATAATGACAATAAAATCTGTAGGGCAATATGATGTGAATATGCTGGATAGGTCCCTCACAATCTTGTTGAAATTAAATTGTTTTGTTTCAATCACTCCACTGCGGCTCAAAAGGAAAGACCTTGGAAAAAGAAAGTAGGAGTTTTGGAAGGCATCTACTTTGATGTGTCTTAACCCAGGTGCCATACAACTAGAAGACACAGATTAAAGGGATACTTCACCCAAAAATTTTAATTCACTCATTATCTTCTCACAACTATGTCGATGGAGGGGTGGGTGAAGAGTTCACAAAACACTTGGAGTTTCAGGGGTAAACAGCGTTGCAGCCAAATCCAATACAGTTGAAGTAAATTGTGACCAATTCTTTAAACGTGTAAAAACACCAGATAAAAACATAAAATGCCTCCATACTGCTCCTGTGGTGTCATCCAAATGTCTGAAAGCTCCGACATTCAAATTCAAATTGAAACAAGGTCATTTACACTGTGTCTTTAGCCTAAATGTCCGTTGTGATCCACATGCGAACGCGGCTCCGGAGGAGGATAACAGCGAACATTTAAAGTCAAAGTCAAAGTGAACTTTATTTTCATCCAGATCATACAACAAGAGATGCACAGCAGAACGAAATTGTGTTTCTCCCAGCTCCATGTTCAAATATGAAGGCAAGTAACAGTAATGTAAACTTGACACTGGTAATATTAAAAAGGTGCTTGAGTGGTGAACATTGAATTATTGCACAAAAAATAGCAGCATTTTAGAAGATATGAGTTTATGGGAGCTGAATATATATGTTAGCCTGAAATTCAGGCAAGTTCTGAATTTCTGACATTTCCATTCCAGTATACACACACCTTGAGTTACACTTTTTACCATGAAACTGAGCCTTAATTTATTTTCCAAAATACTTGAAACATTTTTTTTGAGGTTTTGAGATTTTGTATTCAGATGTTGATACATTTTCATAGTTAAATGAGGCTGTCAACCTGCTGACGAAGAATAAAGAAACTTTTTCAAACAATAAAACCTAGTCTAGTGTATCACTATCGTCATTCATAATTTGCGCTCCAGTAGGTGGACTGATATGATGATAAGCCATTTCAGCACTTAATCAAATCACACTCCTATTTGTAATTACAGTTCACATTACTTCTAGTCCAGAATGTTTTCTCACTTGCTAGAGTAGTAATTAAAGTTATCCACAATAATAATCTCACTTTGTACTAGTCAGCATTACATTCCAAATTTTTTAGAAATCCTTAAAAACTCAGAATGGTCATTCCTTTCATTTCTGATGTCTCCAAGTCTTACCGTGCAAATAAGACTGGTGCTCGAGAAAACTTAAGCTACACTGCTCTCAGAGGCTGCTATGGTTTCACACGCTGTTATTAAGCAACCAAAACCACTTGTCCAATTAGAAATACGCCTCACTGACTAAACTAAACCAACTAAATTCCCCAAAAAGTAAGAACAAAGATAAATGGATTTCCTTTGTAAATCTCTCTAAGTTGCTGTACTCTTGGATTTAATGCAAACCTTGTCCTGTCTGTGTGCATCCCCTCCTTGAACTATAAAAAATGAAAATTTCACAATCCAAGAGCTTAATAAAATAAAACTTTTCAGGGTGGATCAAGACCTAGGTTTACCTATTAAAAGTAAAAATGTATGAGTATTAAAAAACAGAGATTCTGTTGCCAAACCATCTCTACTTTGAAACAGCTGGGCATCTTTCAGAGGTACTCAGCAGGTATTTGACCTGTCCTGTGCTTCCTGCATTTGAAAAAAAATGTTTTTTTCATCTCTGTGCACTGCAGACACACTTGAATAGATAGGTGTATCGTAACAAATATGTGCTGTGACAGTGTTGTTGTGAGCATCTCCATTGACAATAATGAATTTGTGCATGCAAAAGACATTCCACCTGACCCTATGTTAAACTGTTTAGATAAAAAAACAAAAACATAATGGGCACCATTTAGACCATTACAGGTAACACAAGATGACATGAATACCTGCAAAGCATGATTACCTGATTTAAGGGCTAAGCCATTTCTTTATTCCTTTATTTCAGATCTTCTAACTTTATATGGTAAATTTTATATCCATAAATAATCTGTGAAAAAACACAGTTAAGCATGAGAAAATTAAACATTAAAAGCACAGACAAATTTAGGTACAAAAAAAACATGTATTTACACATTTTCTTATGGTTCTGATCTTGTTATATATTCAGTGAATGAAAGAAGCTGGAAATAAATCCTTCTCCGGCACTTTAACCTTTATTGAACCGGATATGACGCCATATGTTTTGGGGCGGGGCTTGTCGGCAGAGGAGAAGCCACCACAGCTTAGCGATCGTTACCTGCAAACATTTAGCACGTTAGTTTTCCATCACTGCTGTTATGGTTTAACCAAACATACAACTTTTCCTATCCCCACCAGAGGAGTTAAACTGTATTTCACCGACTGAGCAGCCAGCGAGCCACTGACCGCGGGAACAATGTCCAGCCGTCTGGCCTTCCAGACCCAGCTGGCCTCCATCATGGAAGTCCTGGCTAACGCTGCCGTGGCGGAGATCTGTAAGCTGGTTGACGATGATTATGCCGTGGTTAGTTTGCAGATGTCCCAATGTCATAGAGAGAACAAATCCCTGAAGAGGAAACTGCACCTACTTGAACTGAAGATGGCGAGAGGGAACGCCGAGCGGAGGCTCCGAGAAAGCTCCACGAACAGTAACCGACCGAGGGTGCAGATAAACAGCGGCGACAGGCGCCGGGAGTCCTCACCGTCCACCGGTGAGATAAGAGATACTGTTCAATACACCATTTTAGTCATTTTGATATGAAATAGTAGGTCAACACAGGTGTTACTAATGGCATTAATTAAGGTACTGCTCTATTTAGTGGGTTAGGCTTGTATTTAACTACTGTTTCATGTCAAAATGGCTGCCGTGAAAAGGGTCTATTCGATTCATTCAGTTTTAATTGTATAGCACCAGACCACAGCATACATTATCTTAAGTACAGCAATGTCTAAATCTGTAGCTGTTTTTCCAATCAAACACACTTCAAGCTGGTGTGAGTATGCCCATATGTCTTTACCCTTGTTTGTTTAGTGGTTGAAAAGTTTAAAAAAGCAAACACTGAAGATGTTTACGTTTAAAGATGGTGTGTGACCAGTTTGACCACAGTGCGTTTGAAGATGACACTGTATTGCGTTACATTTCATTTAGCTGACGCTTTTATCCAAAGCGACCCACATTCAACTATGAGCGTACAAACCCAGAACAACAAGGATCAAGAAAGTACAATTTTCTTCAAGAAAGTATCCACTATTCCCACTGTACGTGAGAGAGAGATAAAGGGAAATTGGACAGAGGAGGCCACCTCGCAATTCTCTATGCAGGGTTTTATGCTTCCACTGTCATGTCACTGACAATTTCCACTGTCATTATTTCTAAACACACATTTGTCTGGTCTTTGGTTAGGTGGAGTGTTTGAGCGGCAGATGGATATCACTCTGTGGTCTGACAGAACTGCTACACGCAACACAGTCAGCCAGGCAAACCATTCTGACAACATCCAAAGTATGGTAAGCACACCACGTGATTGTCCTGGGACGCTATTCTGACGTGTGCATATATTGTAGCTGCAGGAATATGAAACGGGCTCTTGCTGACAGACTGGTAAACCTTCTCTGTTGTGCAGTCTCCAGATGTGGAGCTGGTGGAGCCAGATGTGATGCTGGTAAAGGAGGAGAAGGTGGAAGCAAACATGTCTTGCATTGAAGAAACAGAGGACGTGCCACTTATAGGAGATGATGGTGAGTACAGACAGAATACTGATGTAGCGTGGGTTTTCTAAATTGTCGAAAAACAGAGTTGGGCACCATACAGGACTTCTGTCAATTAACTAAAATATATAACAGTTGGAGAGCTAACCCGGATAGCTTGTTATCCTAGCTACAAAAAGGGATTCAGTTCATCAATTGGTATTCAATTAAAAGTCAAATAACAATCGAATCAAAGAAGTATGAGTAATAAACAAACATCAAATACTTATATTCACCAAAATATCAATTTATCAATAGAAATTAAATTCACTTTCAGAGTCCAAATGTGAAAATTAATGTCCATTAATTAAACAAATGATAGAAGGACTCCAGATAATAAGTGATCTCTGAGTAGTCTCTGAGTTTAGGTGATAATGTGTGTGTGTGGGGAGTTTGTTCAGGGGGAATGGTTTATATATTGTATTCAGTTCCGTTGTATTCAGTTGGGTTGTGTGTGTGAGTGGAAAATGAAGGTAATGTGTGTGTAGGGGTGTGCGATATGTATCATCTACGATAATATCTTAATTGTTGTTTTAACGATGTGCAAGCTCACGTTATCGAGATAATGATGATCCATCCACCACGAATTCACGCTCTGCATGTCAACTATATTTGGCTGATCAGATGGAGCCCTGCTGCAGATGATAAATGAAAGACATTCAGATCATTGACAGATTTTTCCGTCAGTGAGCAGTTGATTATATAAAAGAATTATGAAGCTTATTTATGATCCCAGAACCTGAGGGAAGTTCTCTCACTCACTCACTCACTCTCACTCTCTCAAATTCTGACCCTACCATCTGAATGTCGCAGCTGAAATCGAGACTCATCAGACCAGGCAACGTTTTTCCAATCTTCTATTGTCCAATTTTTGTGAGCCTGTGCGAATTGCAGCCTCAGTTTCCTGTTCTTAGCTGACAGGAGTGGCACCCGGTGTGGTCTTCTGCTGCTGAAGCCCATCTGCTTCAAGGTTCGACGTGTTGTGCGTTCAGAGATGGCTGTTACGAGTAGGGGTGCAACGATTAATCGACGTAGTCGACAAAAATCGATGACAAAAATAGTCGCAGACGAATTTAATAGTCGATGATTCGTTGGTTACGTCATAGCGCGTGTTTTTCGTGCCGTGCAGCTGAACTAAACGTTGTTTTACCGGAGGTGCTGATGGAAGTAGCTGAGGAGTGAGCCATCTCGCTCCCTTCCTGTCTCTGAAAGTCGCGAATGTGCAATAGCGACAAAACATAGACCAATGGCGACGTCCGTTGCAACGGCATCGCGTACCAGAAAGTCCAAAGTATTGGAGAATTTCACCTTTAACATAGCCCGAAAAAAATACCTGCAATATTTGTAAGGCGGACCTGCTCAATGGGAGCACGTCCGTTATGCACGAGCATTTGAAGAGGAAGCACGTTTGACATCGTAACGTAGACGATGCAGACTCGTTATCTAGCTTGCTATATAAACGGAGTTGTCTTGGCAACTCCCTCAATACCTGTGTGCAGGATTGTAGAATCCATTACAAAAATATGGTTTGAATATAGATTTTTTTTTAACGAGTTTAAAAGCGTAATGTTATCCTATTGCCTGACAAAAGTATTTTTTAATCACAATTATGCAGTCCGAAGAAGACTGTTTGTTGATGTTTTTATTGCTGCTACTTTCCATGTACCTTTGTTTACATTAGCACTTTGCCTGTCCTTGGTTTTAAATGGACAAACACTTGATTTTTCTTTGTTTTTGTATCAATAGTAGCCTAATATGCAGCAAAGTTTATTAAAAGACATTTTTGAATTTAGGATCGATCTTTATAGTCTTTGTTTTCAGTCGTCACATGCCGCAATAACCTAAAGCTAAATTTAAAAGCTGATGGCTCAATAAGAGCAATTGAGAATTTGTGATTCATAATCCGATTAGTCAATTAATCGTTTCAATAATCTATAGATTAATCGACTATCAGAATAGTCGTTAGTTGCAGCTCTAGTTACGAGTGGTTATTTGAGTTACTGTTGCCTTTCTATCATCTCGAACCACTCTGCCCATTCTCCTCTGACCTCTGACATCAACAAGGCATTTTCGTCCACACAACTGCCGCTCACTGGATATTTTCTCTTTTTTGGACCATTCTCTGTAAACCCTAGAGATGGTTGTGTGAAAATCCCAGTAGATCAGCAGTTTTTGAAATACTCAGACCATCTGGCACCAACAACCATGCCACATTCAAAGTCACTTAAATCCCCTTTCTTCCCCATTCTGATGCTCTGTTTGAACTTCAGCAAGTCGTCTTCACCATGTCTAGATGCCTAAATGCATTGAGTTGCTGCCTTGTGATTGGCTGATTAGCTATTTGTGTTAACAGGCAATTGAACAGGTGTGCCTAATAATAAAGTGGCCAGTGAGTGTATACTCACAAACAAACAGTGTGATCGGGCACATGTTTAAACTCAGTCTGGGTAAAAACAACTGACAACAGTCGGTAAATTACTGACAGAGCCGCTAAAGACTGTAAAAAAATCCAGGAGAGTTCAGCATTGCGACAGACTTAACTTTTGTACTTTAACCCGGACAGAGAAGATCACGGCCCAATCCAAGCCACTTCATCAGGCTCAAGGGATCAGCTCATTTGCCCCTTGTCCAGGAAAATTGTGAGAAACCATCTGGTTTGAAACTTTCACTATTTAGTTAAATTTGTCACTTTTCTTCCTCTTTTAACACATATGTCCAAAAACTAGTTTATCTTTGCAATTATTTCATTCCTTCAGTTTCTCTCACTCCTCAGTTCTCTTCCATGCTGATTTTGTTTGATTTTCATTCTGTCTATTCAATTTTCTCCTTACTGTTACACTGTAACATGTTCATATGAGACTATTTAGACCTGATAGATAATTCATTGGTATTTAAATGCTCATTTTAAAATCAATCCATACTCGAAATGAAAATTATATTTTCTGCTTTTTAATATTACTATTGCATCTTTCACTCTTAAGTTTTCTTTGCTCTTCAATGGAGTGTCTTCCCATCTTTATTTAAGCTCATGGTCTATTCAATTCCACAGCACAATTTTTTCATTTCTTGTTTTAATTGTTTTAAAACCCCCCCAACCCTGGCCTCTCTCAAACAATTCTTGAAATCTGTCTGCACTCAGATATACTGTTGCTGGTCATTATGGAAAAAGGACAAATATTCTCTCTGCTGCTCTTGTATTGGTCTGATAGACTCTCAAAACCTGCGAGGGATGTGGGAAGTGAGCACTGAACTCTGGTGCTGTTGACCAGTGGCATCCCTTAACAGCTCAAATCAGCTGAAACAACAGTTCGCAAAATGTCACTGTGTCTGCAGTACTTAAGTGACTGGTAGTTATGGTAGGCTTTTGCTAATAAACCTGTTTGTTGGCTACAACCTTAATAATCCAAGTATAAGTGGATTAGTTGGTATGTTTTCATGCAAACTATTTTCATGTCCCTCTTCAGTGTAAAAAAAAAGACTTGGTGATAGTCATCGGGTTAAGTTGTGTGGCAAACAACCATCTTAATCATTGCCTACACTGTGTATTAATTTGGACAATCAAATTAGCACAAACTGTGGTTTGACCGTGGCCAAATGATAAATGAAGCAGAAAAACTGTAGTGTAGCTTTTAGGGGTGTAACGGTACATGTATCAAAACAGGAAAATGTCAGTACTGGCCTTTTGGTTCAGTACGCACGTGTACACATGAGGGTTCTCCACAGCGGAGACATTGTTGGTGCCAGCAGGGCCACCCTCTCTGCAAACAATGTGGACTGTGCTGCTTAGACACTGGTAAATGCCTTTATTTATTTATTTATTTATTTATTTATTTATATATATATATATATATATATATATATAAATTTAATAATGTACACTGTTGAACGGTATGAACAATCGCTCTGTAAAGGCAGATCGTAGTCATTTTATCGTTCATGATCTAATATCACCATATCACACACCCCTAAACGTCAGAAAAAGTAACAGCAGTTAAGTAAATCACTCAAACTTTCATATAAGCATCACATGTGAACAGTAATAAAGAAAATTCTGTTTCATTTTATGAAATGTTATTAAATTATTTACAGAGCTCTTTAAGAAAAGTTTATGGTGACGAGTGAAGTTGAAAGTTAACTACCTAGTTTGTCTGCAGTGAAGATTAATAGTCAATGTTCTTCATACAATGAAAAACTAATTTGCTAAATCAGTTAATCTTACAGTGGTTCTACTGACCAAAATGAGACCATCAAGAGACAGTGTATAAAACTTTTTTCTCTATCCTTTGCCCCATCTTGTCTCTTTGAAGGAGTGCTGAAATGTGTCCATCGTGGAGTTTCTGGAGAGAGACTGAGGCTTGAAGAGCAGGATACCCAGATCCAAATCAGCAGGACCAGGCCTACAGGCAGCAACTGCAACAGCAGCAGAGGAGTGGAGGTCAGTGACTCCTCTCCTCTTCTTAACTGTGAACTCAGTAACTCTGTTGAGGATAAAGACTCCCTGCAAGAAACCATAAACCCACAGCAGTATATCGATGACAGCAGGGACTCACAGTTTGACCTGTTGCGTGACAATAAAAGTGCTAACTCGTTGGTTCAGGAGTTTTTCGATGAGCCCTCAGGGGTTGGGGTGGAAGGACAAAGGCTATCTTGTTCATACTCGATGGCGGCGGCTGATTTCCCATCGACCTCGTCAAGTGTGGATGGTGGTGCTCGTTACGGCACCGGTTTCCTGCTGTCCCTGCCCTTCAGCGACAGCAGCTCAGTACATCATCGAACCAGCACCAAGGAAAGACTGTTCGTTTGCAGTTACTGTGGCAAAGCTTTTAACCGGCCAAAGAAGGTAGAGATCCACCAGCGTATCCACACGGGGGAGAAGCCTTTCAGCTGCTCAACATGTGGGAAGATGTTCTCCGAGGCTGGGAACCTGAGGAAACATCAGCGAGTCCACACTGGGGAGAAACCGTACAGCTGTGGGATGTGTGGCAGAGGATTTGCCTGGATTAGAAACCTAAAAACACACCAGCAAAAGAGCCATCCTGAAATTTGTACTGAAGAAGAGACCCGGTAACGAATCTGAACTGTCCTCTGAGACAGAAAAACGCTCTGCTCAACAGATTGAATATAAACACTTTAAAGTTTCACATTGTAGTTAACTTTATAATTCTTTAAATGTGTCTTTATTTAGAGAATTTGATGAATTAGAATTATAAAGTCTGTTGCTAGTCTTCAACTGAATCCGCTAGGGATGCAACCTCTGGACAGAAACTTTGAACTTATGTTTAGTTTATGGTGACTTAGCAGTCCCTCTCCTCAGTGTCCTGGTCCAGTGAAGGTTTCAAATTGAAAGTTAGCGATACATTTTTACTTGTGTATATGGGCGTATACTGTCTTGTTTCATTCACCTTTTACTATATAAATGCTTTGGTGGTACACAGCTGGAGCCATGAGGATCTTCTCTGCTGGAGTTTATACTGTACTTGTACTGGATCCCAACCAACACAGAGTTTGTCTGTCTCGCAGCACTTTCTGATTTCCTCACTGTATCTGTGGCTCTCAGCTGCAATCTTATTGGCTCCCACTGAAAAGTAAATTATTAGAAATGGTTCACATATAGCAGGAGACAGTTAGCTTGGATCTGTACATTGATTTGTTGACCGCAAGAAATATATTGTTTCACCACACATAGATGATATGATGATGTTCATAGAATGAAAGTGGGAATAAAATTGTCTTAATTGTCTCTGCTTTGGAAAACGGTCCTTGTTTATTGAATGACCGCACAACAAATGAACGGTTAAAGGTGGGGAAATTTATCAATTCTAAAATGCATTGTGATGTAGACAGTTCTCCATTGCATTGACAAAAATGTTAAATTAAAAGTTTTATGCTACGTTCATTTTGTAGCTCCGGTCGCCTTTTGCGTGCTGGAGTATTGAGCGCCGGAGTGTCCTCCCTCCCTACTCCCCCTCTGGTCTACACTCACTTTGCACTTAAACAATAAACACCAACACTAATCAGAAGTGATTAGGCCCTGCACTGTACTTGAAGTTTACTTTGTGTTTGTTTGATTTGCTGTATGAGGTACACATTGAATAAAAGTCCAAGATTTTGTGCGCACGTAGTTCAGCTTCACCACGCGAAGCCAGGACATCTGGGTTTAAGTGACCAGAGCGATTGGGATTCATCTTCCGACACATCAATTAATAACTAAATACACTGCTCAAAAACATTAAGGGAACACTTAAATCACATCAGATCCTGATGAATGAATTGTTCAAGTTGAAAATCTTTACTGATGTACATTCTGTAATTTGTTAAGAACAAAATGATGTAACAATCAGTGGAAACCAAAATCATTTACCCATTGAGAGCTATATACAAAATCATACTGAAAATCAAAGAAAAAAACTGAAATCTCAGGGTGATCCAACTTGGGTGATTTCTATCACAGCAACTCATAATGTTACTCAGTAATGTGTATGGCCCCCACGTGCCTGTATGCACACTCGACAACGTCTGGGCATGCTCCTGATGAGTTGGCGGATGGTGTCCTGGGGAATCTCCTCCCAGACCTGGATCAGGGCATCAGTGAGCTCCTGAACAGTCTGTGGTGGTACTTGGAGGCGTCGGATGGACCGATAAATAATTTCCCATAGATGCTCAATTAATTTAGGTGAGGGGAACGAGAGGGCCAGTCAATGGTATCAATGCCTTCTTCATCAAGGAACTGCCTACACACTCAGGCCGCATGTGGCCAGGCACCGCCAAACCGGTCATGCTGGATGATGTTACAGTAAGCATAACGTTCACCACAGCTTCTCCAGACTCTTTCACGCCTGTCACGTGCTCAGTCTGAACCGGCTCTCATCTGTGAAGAGAACGTGGTGCCAATGGCGGACCTTCCAATTCTGGTGTTCTCTGGCAAATGCCAATCAAGCTGGACGGTGCTTGGCTGGGAGCACAGGTCCCACTAGAGGTCGTCGGGCACTCATGCCACCCTCATGGAGTCTGTTTCTGACAATTTGGTCAGAAACATGCACACCTGTAGCCTGCTGGAGGTCACTTTGTAGGGCTCTGGCAGTGCTCCTCCTGTCCGTCATCGCACAGAGGAGCAGATACTGGTCCTGCTGCTGGGTTGATGGCCTTCTACGGCCCTGTCCAGCTGTAACTTCCGGTCTTCTGGTATCTCCTCCATGCTCTTGAGACTGTGCTGGGAGACACAGCAAACCTTCTTTCAACGGAACGTATGGATGTGCCTTCCTGGAGGAGCTGGACTACCTGTGCCCCCTTATTGGGCAGCAGATAATGCCTCATGCTACCAGTAGTGACAAGGACACTAGCCGAACACAAAACTAGAGAAGAATCAGTCAGGAAGGATAAAGAGACAGCAGCTGTCTGTGGCCAGCACATGCAAAACCATTCCCTTTTTGGGGGTTGCCTTGATTTTGCTTCTCGATTGCACATTTTGTCAATTTCATTAGGATTTTGAGTTGTCCATCCGTACGCGATACCAGGTACAAACATTAACTTGGACTCAAGGGTTGTACGTTCACTTGAGCTTTGATTTCATTTCAGTAGCCATGGGTACAAGGTCATGGTGGCCTCAAGAAGTATGTATTTCTTTCTTGTACATGATATCTCAAGATCAGCTTCAAATTTGGTACAAGTGTTAATTTGGACTCATGTGAAATCCAAGTGAAAGTCAAGACGGCCTGTCACTACATCTGGCACAATTCACTTGGACTCACTGATTTCGGAGGCCAAAGGTCAAGGTCACAGTGGCCTGAAAAATAATGTTTTTGGCCTCTTAAATGTGATATCTAAAGACCAGTGGTGTATTAAGTACTTGAAAGCCGTACTTGAGTAAAAGTACAGATATCTTACCTGAAAGTGACTCCGGTAAAAGTAAAAGTCACCCGTAAGAAAATGACTTGAGTCAAAGTCTTAAAGTAGCTCATACTAAGTGTACTTAAGTATCAAAAGTATCTGGTGTTGAAATGTACCTAAGTATCAAAAGTAAAAGTACAAGTACCAAAATCAAGTGCTTTTTATAGTAGGCCTACACAGAAACAAAACAACCGAAAATTGTTCTCTTCAGGCTTTATTTCAAGTGACTGAATTAAATTATTATTTATAAAATAATATAGAACTCATACATGATGAACAAGAGACATTGGAAGTGATGAAACTAAGAATGTAGTAGTCAAAATTGTTACTGGAAAACTATCAAATTGAAGCTGAATTACTCTTTTCTGATTAGATAACATTTTCTCACCCACCTGAAAATGTTTTTTTCTGTTTACTAAAGAGCTGGCGAGACGGGGAAACCCCTGTTACTGAACAAACACTCTATGGCAATGTTTACTGTCAAAATCTAGAGCTTTAACCTGTTAACAAAGTACTTTAACCACTTTTTTAAAAAAAGTTTGGGTTTTATTGTTACCTTGCCATGACAACCATGCCATATAACAGGTCTTAAAGTCACACTTGTAGCACATGAACTGACAATGCACAAAATTACAAAACCCAACAGCGTTTTTTTTCTTTTCGTTTATATTTACAGTGATTGATAAAGTCTGATTTAGAGACCCGTTTCACCGTGCAACTACACAAGCCAAACCTCTACCAAAGTTTACAATTTTCTTTTGAAATAAGCAGATCTAAAAAAAATTATAACAAAAATATACATATACTGTATAATTTTACAAATTTTTAACCCCAGATGCTGAGGTTGGCTGCCACTCAGGCGTTTAGTCTCATGGACATTGTGTGTCATGTGCAGTCATGTTGTGTGTTGTGTTGTTTTTAACATCACATGGTCTCTCTTTGTCGTGTGCAGAAGGATGATGAGCCAGATGTGGTGCTGGTTAAGGTAGAGGAAGTGGAGCCACTGTCGGAATCTCAGAACCGAACAGACCTCAGCATACAGGAGGGTGAGTGGACTCATGCATTGTGAAATTCAACTGACATTACCCTATTGGATCTTAATACATGAAATACATGCGCCTGCCAAATCCTCTTTTGACTGCTATGGCTATGGCAGTTTATCTATTTCAAAACAAAATGCACACTTCCTGTACGTTGGCAAAGGAGATCAATCATTGAAAGATCAACTTGAACAAAACATGTTCATCATTTATCATAATCATATGTAAATGCCCCTTCTCATGTCATGGCAGCAGATTAAAAACAACATCAAGTCACTATCAGTTTGTATTGGTCAGCCATTGATTTACACACACTGTAGCAGCATGGAGAATAAACCACATAGTACAGCAGATCATTTGAAAATGTCAGGTTGCGCAAAATGGCAAATGAGAACCCAAAAGCACGACACTTGAGCAGTTTTAGGAGTAGCAAGAGTTCAGGTTTAATGGACGAGCAGGGGTCAAAACCAGGCAGACAGTCAGAGATAGCAAACAAATCCAATAGGGAGCAGGCAAAAGGGAATCCAGGGTCCAAGAAGGCAGGTCAGAGCGGAGATCAGGCAGAGCAGTGAAACAAGAGATAACGCTGGAAAGCTAGGAAAAACACACTAGACAATCTGGCACAGAACAGAGGAAATGGGCCGGTATATATACTGGGTGACTGATGACTGATGGAAAGCAGGTGAGTCTGGGGGTGGGGCAGGTCAGGTAATGGGATCCGTGGGAAGAGGTGATGCAGAGCAGGGGGGAGTGGCTGAGTTCTGAAATGACATGAGAATTAGTATATGGAAAACAAGATAGCAGAAAAGAAAAATACTATGAGCTGACTGAAGTTGTGACAGAAAAGCCTGAAGAAGCTACATTTAATCGTGTGTAGTTGATTGATTGAGTGTGACAAAGAAAGTCACTCAGTATCCTTCTCTGTTTATCCAGGGTTGGTAGAGTCGAGCACAGATGACTACAGAGGAGGGCTGCCATTTGATGACACCACGCAAGCTTCCACCAATCAGCTTTTAGACCTGCAGGAGTCTGGGGGGGGCTTCTCAGAGGTCAGCTATGGCCGTTCTTCACTGTGGACGAATGGGGGTAGTAAATATTTTCATGACAACAGCCTCCCAGGGCCATCCTCACACTGCTCCCCCCTGCCATACCTGCAAGGCACACTCATTAGCGCAGAGGCTGGCAGCTCTGGGAGGGGATTGGCTGTTGAGAATTCATCAGGAATGTTATTGGCTGTTGAAAGCTCCAGAAGCTTCCACGCCTCCTTTGAGCCTCAGGGTCCTGTTATAGATCTGTCAGAGGAGTCTAGCCCTATTCAGGCTCTAGGTCACACACAGGGGGCGCAGCTGTCTGTTCAGGCGTCCCAACCATGCCCAGGCCCAGGTCCAAGTAAGGGTCAGGGCAGTTACTGCAGCACTAATATGCATCAGAAAATCCCCAGGAAGAGGGGATGCATATGTAGGTTCTGTGGGAAAGGGTTCAGCTCACAGGCAAACTTACACTCTCACCTGAGGACTCACACTGGAGAGAGGCCATATGGCTGCACAATCTGTGGCAAAAAATTCTCCCAGTTCTGGAACCTGAAGATCCACAGGAACATCCACACGGGGGAGAGACCGTACCAGTGCCCTCTCTGCCCAGAGAGGTTCTCTGACCCCAGCAACCTGAAAAAGCACCAGAAAAGACACCAGCCAAAGACATAGACCTGCAGTCAGCAGCATCTGACATCTAGAACTAAGCATTCATAAATACTAATGAAGTTTATTGATAATATAATAATAATTATAACAAGACCACATGTAGCTCACTGGAGCCAAAATATTCACAGGAAATTAACCTTAAAGCATCACCTGTTCACTTCCAAACAACATGAATGTCTCGATATTTCTCTAAATTGCTTTTCATATAAAATGTTTCAAACAATATCCAACATAAATGAGTAATGGTTGTTCCGCCTTGTAGACTTGTAGTACATTGGCCCACATAATAAATAGTATAATGTCCATTTCCACTGCATGAATTAATTAGTTCAACAGCAGAATCGCGTCATCATCACCACTCTGCTGAGGACACTTTCTCCAAAGGACAGAAATGTATAAGTCTTTGGGGTCTGTGTCCATAAGCAGCTGTTTCTGTGCTGTAACTGTCCATGTCCTCCATACAGGTAAAATGTCTGTATTTACATAGCACTTTTCCAGTCTTGATGGCTCCATTGGCCTCATTCACCAACTGATCTTAAAGGGCCCATATTGTGTCAAATACATTTTCTAGGCTTTTACTATCCGTAATTACTTGAAGGGGGTCAGTAGGGACCCTCAAAGTATGAAAACCGTCAGTCCATGGACTTTTGCACTCAGCCCATTCTAAGAAATATGTCTTTGAAACGGCTCGTTTCAAACTTCGGAGGTAGGATGACGTCAGCTACTCCTCTCTCTTCTGTGTCCCAGCCGGTACCAGTCCAGCCTCCGAATCCACCACCCCCACTCCCCACCACCACCCCTCTTCCCCTCCACACGGAACGCGACACCAAGCAGACATGTTGCTCAGCCAGCAGCTTGTTAGCTACCACAGGCTAACCACAACAAACAACACTGAATAAACACTGCAGTGTGGAGGGATGCAAGGAAGAGAATGTGCCTGTGCACATTCCTCCTAAGAACGATACTATTCAAGACTAGCGGTTACGCTTTATTTTATCTGACGCACTAGATCATTTCAGGAAGAGAGTCTGTCTGTGTGTGCTCGGCTCATTTCACCACACTGGGGTTAGGGTTAACCCTAACCCACACTGCTCACCGCATGCTCTACATGCAGCAGTAGACGTTACTAACTCCGTACTGTAACTCGGGACTGAAACTCTGTACTGAAACACTGGTCGCGTGTCACTCAAAGTGCAGTCAGCCAATCAGAGGAGGGGCTCATAAATAATTAAAGAGGCAGGCAAAAACAGCCTGTTCTGTCTGGTGCGCCAGAGAGAGGCAGAAGAGGGGGCATGTAAATACACATTTTTTTACTTTAAACCACTGATATATCATCTTAGGGGTACCAATACCTCAAATAAATCCCAGAAAGGTGTAAAATATGGACCCTTTCTTAAAACCCACTTTCAGCAGTATCAGTGCATTTTCTTTATTGATGACATCACTGCTGTCCCATAAAATCGCTCTTCACCTCCACCTCACTAACAAACACCGCAATGTCAGTGTCAGAGAGTTTCGCTTCTTCTTTTCATCGCTTAATGCCGTGACTCACCGTGAAACCCATTGGTCAGCAGGATAATTTTATATTCATGAGGTGCTTTGCATTCACCATTTATTGTTGAATGTGGGCATGTAGAGGGCAGAATATGAGGCTGATCCACGTACGAACATTTCAAGGTGGACTGTGATTTATAAAGGGAACATTGCGTTCAGCTGTGCGTGTGCACGGTTTTATACATCAGATATTTGGTTTTTTGCGTACGCCATTTTCCGATTTTGTGCACACGTACACTTGAATCCTGAATCCTATCCACTGTTTTATAAAAACAGGCCATAGTGAAATAACTGATCCCTTTTCTAAAACACTCTTTTTGAGTGCTGTTAAGTTCCTGTCAATACAAATAAAACAACCTGAAAAAAACAAACATTTAAATTACAAACAGACACACTGACCCTGATCTAACCCCATAAAGAAACATACACACACAAACTTTGCTCGCTGACGGTGCTGACATTGTGTAAGTTTTCAGTACATATTGACATTTTTCACTTTTTTAAGAATGTTTGCAAACGAAAATTTTTTCAAACCAAATAATCGATCAGAAGAGAAAATTATAGTGAAAATAGTCATTAACTGCTGTTGGATACAAAACATTTGAAAAGAGCTGAACCATAACCACCTAACAGTAACATCTTACTTTTACATTAATAAATAAGTGATGATAAACTGATTATATAATATTTAACAGTATAACAGTCACAGGGCTCATTAAATGCTTTTATTACTTTTGTTTTCTTGATAATACAGATGTACTTTTACTTAAGATTTTCAAGTACTTTGAGGTGTAACAGAGTAACTAACAGTGTGGTATTAGTACTTTTACTAAACTGAAGGATGTAATTATTTCTCTATCACTGATGCTACCACGTAAACAAACATACATTTTTTGAAAACACATCAATGCTTTAAATGTGACAAATCTGTGCAGGAAGTGTTGGCTTTCACGCAAAGTATCTTAACATTGAAGAAAATTGTCAGAGTTGATTTGCAGTCAGTGTTTGTGTTGTGGTGAGTGTGTGTGATTCTTCCTGGACAGATGATTCACATTAAAAGCCTGCCAGGAACAGTAGCATTATTATGCCCTTTGTGCAACAAGTACTCTTTTCATGTGAAACATCTGTGCAAAACATGTTTGGAAACAATTAGTGAATAAGAGTGTTTGGGTCTGTTTGTGTTAAAAAGAGAAAGTGAGAGCTGCAGAGTGTGAGGATGGATTACTCATTCATTGCACCTGATCAAATATGCTAATAAAACATGGGAAGATAGAAATAATAGTCCATCTCTGATATGAGCCTGTTTCAGATACTGAATCTTTGCATTGCAGCCCGAGATGCAGACGTATCAATCACACAGATACAAAACAAGAAAAACTCAGCCACTGAGATTATGAGATATTTTAGACATTCCAGGCCAGAATTCAACAACTGTTTAGAGAATCATTCACTTGGTAATCTTGTCTGCATTTTATTACAATATATTTAAGTTGTTGTCTTCCAGTGGAAATGCATTCAATTGCTCATACTAATACAGGGTCTGTGAAATCTGTCTCTTTGTTTTATCTACAAGAAACTCTCTTCTGGAGGAGTGTGTTTTTTAAAGTATTACTGTAGCACAAATGTATACAGCTTTTTCTATTGTGTCACGATTTTGTAAATTCCTCCTCAGTGTCCTCAGTTTGTAATGTAAATAATTAAAACTTTATAAAAAAACATCAACATGAATTTGTCTTTTTATTATACATTACAAAATTGTGACACAATATTTTTGTTAGATTTTAAACTCGCACAGTAAATCATTGTAATTCGTAATGAACATTCCTTTGTTTGCAAGTAGAATCAGATCTCAGTGAATTTGTGATGCACATTGGTCCCTTGGGGTCTCCATTGGTATTTTGTATCGTGCCAGCCCCCAGTGTGAACCTACTGCCAGTGCTGTAATGTGTTTTACAGTTCAATCCTGTCATCAGCAGCAGTTCACAAGTTAAGGCAGACCCACACTGGCAGAGGGGTATCATAATCCTCTTCAGGGCTCATGGTTATCAGGAGTCCCCTCTCACAGTCAGCGGAGTTAGAGCACAGAAAAGGGACACTTCAACATTTTGAATAAAATGCATGAGCCCCCTTTTTTCTTGACTCAAGGAAGTCATTGCTGCAGGAAAACTAATTCCAGTACATTACTCTATGTAAAAGAAGTTTGTCAAGATTTCATTAACTTCTGTGTATGGATTGAACAAACAAGATTCATGGTCATTAAAAAATCTGCAGACCTAAGCTGATAGGTGAAGGGCTCAGTTGGCACAGTGCTACATGAATGCTGACTGTTGATCCTCTCTCACATGGACGACCCTGCTTTTGCGCTCCCTTGCATGAATTTACAGAGTAGTGTGACTATTTCTTGACATTAGCCAGTAGTTACACTACTCCAAGTTCTCCACTTAACTCAACTTATGGAGGTCATATTAATCTTCACATCTAAAACTAAGAGAAACAAAGAGGCATATTTTCCAACCTGTGTTTTGTTGTTCATTGAGTCCCATCACCCTGGTGAGATGTAAGTCTGAATGAACCTCTCTCCTCCTCCCTTCCCCTGCCCAGTCTGCAGAGCCTCAGTCGACCCCCATGATATCAGAAGATTCCAGCAGTAAAGTGGCAGTCAAACGCCGGGTACCAGACACCAAGACGTCAGCCAACCCCAACGCACAACCACCAGCAGCGCAGAGATCCAGTAACAGCACCACACTCAGCTCCGAATACTCTCTGTTTGAGCTCGAGACCTTCTTCACCCGCTGGGCTCCTGATAATGACTCGGTGTCCACCCCCGGTGGCCCCTCATGTTCTTTCAGCGTTGATGACTCAGCAGAGTTCGACACAGATGGAGTAACTATTGTAGAGGCTGAGCCATCAGTCTCCTCAGCAGTGAGGATTAGTGGAGGGCAGAGTTTGTCCTCTGCAGCTGGATGCTCCACAGTTCACATCCAGCCCCCCGTGTCACAAGGTAACTAGCCATCTTCTTTCCTATCAGACACTGGCAACTGCAGCAACTACACATGTATATACAGGAAGTCAGGATTCTGAAGAGCAGCAGAGACATTCCTGATACCTTTTGTTTAGATAAACACATCCACAATGAGGTGGCTGCATTAGGAAATGTATCTGTTCCTCTCTGTTTTGGCTCATGACATTTCTACATCCAAGATGGATCTTTTAGAAAATATTCTCCAGGGTATAAATGTCAAGCAAGCTTTTCAAACAGGGTTAGACCACAGGTCACTTAACCGGTCTCAGTAGATGCACAAAACAGAATGTATAAATATGTGTTATGAATATTTTTAAAATGTTAAAATGCAGCATGTGAAGAAGTGTATGCAGCAGTGTCCCATCACATAATGACATGGAGGTAAGGTGAGCTCTCTATCCTTAAAGTTGGCCTAGAATGAAAGAAAGAAAGTGTGTGCATGTTGGAACAGATGGCAATGAGAAGATCAAAAAACAGGTTCAGTTTGAAGGCTTGGTTTATACCCGTGTGTAGGATGGACACAGAGACAATGCTGTGGCCTACGTGAGTTTAAAATGTATACTTCTGTCTTGAATAGACACTTGAGGTACGGTTTATGTTGGGCATAGCTTGCACTGTAGACTAACATGCACCTCGCTAGAAAGTGGAAAGTTTAGTTTTTATGTCTCAGTGGCTGGACAAGCTCACATGTCTCAACCTCCCTCTGCTTCAGTCAGTTCGGTGGGAACAGACATCACAGCTTCTGATGTCTTTTTTTCTGCTTTGCAGTGATTAGTTAGATTTAGATGTTCAATATTCATTAGCATGTCAATTACCATTGTTTTAGTTACACGGACAGTGACTTAGATGGCAGACAACATGCAGAATACACCATACTGTTCCCTTTCGAGGCAGGATGTTACACGTTTGCAAAGTTAGTCAAACTGTGGTACGATGTATAATTCATCTTGTTTTTAAGATAACTTTCTCTTTGCATCTTTTTTTATTGAGGTTTTTATTGATTCAGTTGATAGGTCTGCAACATTAGCTATGTGTGTGTGTATGTGTGTGTGCTGTGAACAGATGGTAACAGAGATTATGCTTCACTCAGCATGGCAGAGGAAAAGAATAATGCGTAACAAGGCACACATATACATCTTGATGAGCGGTATATCGCAAGTTTGGGGTGGACTGTACTTCATGTGTGGATTCTCCTCCGATGTGAAAGAATGATCGGGGCAGAATCTGCTGAGAGGCCAGTAAAAGTTGTATTACCTTTAATAAGCTACATGGTGCTCATGTTGTAGATACTGATTTGTTGTAGTGATGTGAATGTCTCGGGGAGGATGGAGTAATGACAGAGGGCTGAATCCATGTTTTTTCTGCGGCCTGCTCTGTCAGCAGGGACTTCTGTGTCTGTACCTCAGAGGATCCAGGTTCCATCTTCCCAGCATCCATGGAGCAGATCACCAGCCATGATTAAAAGTGCACAGTCAGTGAAACAGCAGCAACACAACAATCCCTCTGCACAGAGCACACTGTCCTCCAGCACAGCTGCTGCCCCTAACAGTAACAGTGGTGATAAAACAAGTGTCTCTGGTATCACCTCAACCTGCAGGACAATGAGCTCCACTGTGGCTCCACAGTCAGCTTTAGCTCTCAGGGGATCCCCAGCACTGTTGGCAAGCATTGATTTAGCAATTGCTGCACAGCAACGAGCCAGCCTCCTGAGTCACCACAGTAAAAGCCAGCCTGCCAGTATCGCCTCCGGCGAGCACCGCAGGAAAGGCTATGTATGCCAAGCCTGTGGTAAGTCCTTCTCCGGCTTGTCCAACCTGGAGGCCCACGAGAGAGTCCATACGGGGGAAAAACCTTTCCGCTGCGACACCTGCGGGAAACACTTCTCAGAGGCAGGGAACCTGAAAAAGCACCAGAGAGTTCACACCGGGGAGAAACCCTTTAGCTGCGAGCAGTGTGGGAAGGGTTTTGCCTGGATCTGCAATCTGCGGACGCACCAGCAGTCTGCCACAGGCTGCGGATCACAGCTGAGGTGAGCATAAGGGCTGATCTCACACACTCTGCTGATTTTAGTAGTATTTCACTCACACACACACACTAACACACACCTTGTACATCTATCTTAGTGAGGACACTCATTGGCATAATCCATTCCCCTAAACCAATTCTTCACACCCCTTTGAAAGTGCAATGCACAATGTTTTCAATCTCTAAGGTCTCAGCTCAAAATGGTCCTCACAGAGATATCTGTACAGGTACACACCCACACACACCCACACAGATACCTGGCCTTTCTTCAGTGTGAAACAGTGGCACAGCAGCAATATGTGAAAACATCTAATGTTTTGTGTCTTGACCAAAGTAGGTTATGTTGTTTTTAGAGTCATGTTGGTTATGTTGTTTTGGAGTTGTGAGTTGTTCCAGGCACTCACTGCTTTTTTAATGCAGCTTGATTTGAAAGTCAGCACGTGGAAGAAAATGGACTGCAGACTGTGGTTGTTTTTGAAATTGACGCAAGTGTATCATTGATTCTTTTGATAAATTGGCCAAAGTGTTGCCCGGTCTTCCTCCAACCTGTTCTTGGGTTGTTCTCAGAAACACAATTCACACGTAAGTAAAACCACAGTTAATTGCAGGACATTAATGCAGAGGTGTGTGATAACATTACATTACAATACATGTCATTTAGCTGACACTTTTATCCAAAGCGACTTCTGATTAGTGCATTTAACATCTATGTGGGGCAATTCATGGGATCAGGACACTTGCCCAAGGACACGTCGGCATGGATCCGAGTCGCTGACCTACTGGTTGGAGGATGACTGCTCTATCCTGTCAGCCACAGCTGCCCCAGCTGCCCATGATAACAACCATGTTCAGCCTGTTTGACAAAGGATTGAATGGAAAGAACAAATGTTCTGCATGTGTGTTTTACACTGTATGAAGACTTTTAACGGTGCCAGCTCAAGCCAAAATCTTGTAATTGTTAATATTGAAATAAAATTGAAAATAACAGTCCAGATTTCACCGTAATACATTTTGTTTCTCAAGTGCAACAACCAGTCCTTGTGCATACATAAGAATAATGATTTAAAAAGTTCTGAGAGTTGGAGGCAGGACAGATGCATGAGACCAAGAAATGATCTGAGCAGTCAAGATGAATTGTGTAGCTGTTTGGCAGGCAGAACCTCACCTGTTCAGTTTTAAATCAATCAAATTTTATTTCTATAGCCCATATTCACAAATCACAATCTGTCTCATAGGGTGTAACAAGGTGTGACATCCTCTGCCGTTTACCCTAAACAAGTATAGGAAAAACTACCCAAAAAATCCTATCAATAGCGGGGGACAAAGGTTTGACCTGGAGGTCAAATATCATCCTGTTAGACTTCTTTCATCAAAAATGAATATGGACATCGTCTCAGAGCTAAGAAACAAGTATGATTATGCTCAGGATTACAACAGCATATCTCATTCTGCTCCTATAAATCTGTTTACTTGCATTTTTTTTGCGCGCTATCAAATCTATTGTCAGTGTAATTTCATAAACACAAACATAATTTTTAGACATTACAATAAACAACTTGGACCAGCCACAACGATTCAGCTCAGAAAATGTGTGCCCTTCCAATTCAAAACTAAATAAATATGTGTGATGCATCTCCACTTCCTCCCAATGTAAAAAGATTAAGCCAAAATGTCTCAGAAGCGGGCACTGCCATCTTGTGCTGGTGACATCATTTAGTGACAAGAGTCTGCTCAGTAGTAATCTTAGAGTGGAGTCTAATTTGTATAAAGACAAATTCCATATAGGGAATGTACAAATGTAAAAAAACACAGAAGCTGAAATTAACATCTACAAGCAAACTTCACATATATATCTTCCATAAAAGGATACATTGGAGAGATATATTAAACACAATAATAATTATCTTTTGTCATCTAAACAAGGCCCATTAACTGGCAGGATTTACCATTCCAAATATACAGTACTGAAGATGTGGTAGCAGGGCCCAGTAGGACTGCAGGGGTGTACTTTACTGCCCTCTATTGCTTTTGTTGTTAATTTAATTTCAAGGAATTATTTAAGTTGTTTCACATTCAATGCAGAATAGTTACTGCACATAATACATATAAACAGATGTCTGACCATTATTGATGCAAACCTAATTGAACCCTTTCCTTTTTGTTCTCGAATGTTTTTTATAAGGTTGGGCACAACTTTAACTCTTAAAATGGGTTTCAGATACTTAAATCCATCCCTGATTGTAACAGACTGGAAACAGGCAATCAGACAGTGACATACTGATGCCTTCAAGGTCGTACTATTAAATGATATATGTCATGCAAGTTAGTGACCAAATGACTACTGATGCAAATTTAAAGTTATTCTTTGATTTGCCTTACCGTGTCAGAGCTTGATGAGATAATAAAGAAAACATGCAAAATTTCTGCTATTTGACTGTAAAAATATAAAACAATCAAAGGCAAGTATATCTGTACAGGGGAGTCACCTGTCGTTTTTTCTGAGATGACTGACCTCATGCCAAATGAGAATCAAATCCAAATTGATCTATCTGAATCAAAACTGAATGAGCAGAAATTAAGGGAAGTGAACTGAGCTGTAGTGAAAATTGGATTTTGTATATTTATAATGTCATAATGCACTATACTAGTGTCTGTTCTTAATCTGTTTACCAGTGGTTGGCTGGTTTCTGGAGCGACTTTGGGTTGTGCCCGGCAATAGCCACCACCTCGTTACACCCTAACGTTGGGGTAATCGGCAGTTCGGCCGGGAGCCTGTGTCCATCGGTAAAGACAAAAGAAAAGTCTATGGTGTGGTAGCTGAGTCTATGGTGTGGTAGCTGAGTCTATGGTGTGGTAGCTGAGTCTATGGTGTGGTAGCTGAGTCTATGGTGTGGTAGCTGAACCCCACAGCCCCCAAAGGAGTCTTTGTTTTCCGGGGCGGCTTCGGGCTGCATTCAACACTTGATAACTAGAGCATATAAAGAATAATGCTCCGATATCCACAAATATCAGTGATAAATGTTCCTGATAAATGCTGATGAATTAATGTTTGAAAATTTCAAAAGAATACATGATGATTAAATGAGCAATGTTTTTTAAACATACCTACAAGATTAATGCGCTAAATAGGAAGTAAAGTTTTAATTTGTATGTGCTGACATTCCTGTTTTTTGAGGAATTTACTACTGATAGCTGAAGTAATCACTGTTTCTCTGAAACAGAGTTAGTCTCTTGACCAAATGAAGAAAATCCATCAAGGATTTCAGATACATTAGATAATGTGTGATATGCTTGAGGGAATTAAAGGAATGTGCTATGAAGTG
Source organism: Hippoglossus stenolepis (assembly GCF_022539355.2). NCBI lineage: Eukaryota > Metazoa > Chordata > Actinopteri > Pleuronectiformes > Pleuronectidae > Hippoglossus > Hippoglossus stenolepis. The sequence continues at coordinate 617,301 of NC_061484.1, read as the reverse complement.
TAACATTTTGTATTTAGATCCTTTAAATTAGTAAAAGTACATAATCATCAACAAAATATAAGTCTAAGTGTAAGTATATTCATTGTGTGAAATCTTTATCTTAGCAGCATAAGCGCTAAAATAAGTAGAATGAAAATAAAATAATGAAAATGGAAATACTGTAGAGCAACTGTACTCAACTACTTTACCACTCAGATAGTTAAGTTAAGTTTATTGTATCATAACACTATACTGCAAAAAAGATAGATGACCTTGGAGTTCAGATCCAAAGGAGAGCAGGGAGAGACAGACAGTATCTAAACTCTCCTCTTCTGTTTGGGACATACGATGAAAATAGAGGACAATAATCTCTACTGTTCAAAATCAGCAATATAGAGTAATAATCACTACTGTTCAAAATCAGCAAATTGTAAAACACATTACGACATGAAATTTAAAATGAATAAGTCCAATTTATTTAAAGTAACGCAGTGAACGAGCACTCGCTGGAGGTTGCTGTGCCTCATGTTCTGTTGTATGAAAGGTTTAAAGCCATTAACTAAGAAGTTACTCTAATTGTGTTGTGTATGAAACTGATCAAACGTAAAGAAGGGGACCACTTCCAGTGGGCGGTGCAAAAGCGAACACCCTCGTCATAGATTTTTTCTCACAAATGCAGAACAATGGTGACCGTATGGATTAAAAAAAATAATCATCAGATGTTGACATAATGTCAGAGATGAGAGGATAAATTATTGAGATGGAACAAAAAGAGAGAAAGAAGGCAATTTGCTTGCCACAAACTGTATTTATTAAAGAACAATAAAAGTTAGTGTAAGATTTGAATCTTAGAGAAAATATTTATATTACTTCACTGTTGTATCGAGCTTATGGGTGATTTGGTAAACTGAATTTGAGAGGTGGAATATTCAGACTTTAAGTCTGTCGATTGAACAATTTGAAACATAATGCAGATAACTTTGTAGAAGAAATAAATTAATAATCATTATCAAATCAATCTCACAATTTGTATGACGCAATCACTTAAGTTATCGACAACTAATCATTTAAAATAAAACAATTTATATTTTTATAAATATTTTTATAAATATTTTTAAACTTGTAGTTTCACTGTGCTGTCTACAAATAAGATACTAGTTCTGCATTTATCTTACATAACTTTCAGGAAATTGAGTATCAACACTATTTAAATTGGAAATTACCAATTCGACCTTATCTCTCTTTACACTCAATTAAAATCGTTGATTTCACTTTTAAAGTTTTGTTTACTGTTTTATCCATCACCCTAATACAAACAGTACCAGCTTGAGTGGCATTGATGTTTGCAATGAGACCTGTCTTACAGTGTTACTGCACAGGAGCATTCAATTCTACAGATAAATACAATACAATAAACTAATACAAAAAACTTGTTGAAATATGAACACATTTTGTATGTCCACATTTTGTATGGTGCACCTTGACAATTCAACAGTCAAAGTGATTTGTACAGAGTGATTTGTACAGAGTAATTTGTACAGAGTAATTGACACACATCCACATGTTGCTGAGGTTGTGACATCTGTCAAAATACATTAAAGAGATGTTGACTATATGCCAGCCAAAGAGAGGAGCTGTATGCATTCACACCCAACCAATAACAAGTCTTTTAGCTAAATCTCTACATAGTTCATCTTAATGTTGAATTTTCTTGCCTCACAAAGTGAAAGTTAAAGCTAATTCTAAGCTACCTGCAATTGGATAGTATCCCTTGCCTCCCAGAGCGATAACAGACCTGATTCGATCTCTGCTGGACTGAGGTGTGTTGGTAGAAACCACCAGTCCTTTCAATACTCCCGTCCTACAAATCCAAAACTAAACCGAACTGATGAGTGGAGATTTGTTCAGGATTTGTAAGCTATTAATGATATCCATTGTTAAGATACCAATTTCATTTTTGCTTCATTGCTGCCAGATTCAAATTATTATACAGTTGTCGATTTGAGCACAGATTTCTCTTTATTCCACTAGGCCCAGACAGGCCGTACTTGTACTTGTTCAGGGAAGGTCTGGCGGTGTATGCAGCAGAGGTAAAACGTGAACTGATGACTATCGCCTGCCTGGTGGCAGCACACTCCTGCCGTATGCTGATGACCTGTTGAAAGTCTCCCTGTCAAAGGACACTCGTCGCTCTTACTCGATTTTGCTGTTTCAAAGACTTCCTGAATGTGGTCACAGAGCATCCCTGGCTAAGCTACAGATCTGCTCGCCAGAGGTTACATATTTGGGAAACGTGCTGAGAGATGGACAGCACCTTTTGTTGCCTGAGAGAGTATAAGTCTTGAACAATGTGCCTCCACCTAAGACAAAAAAAGGCATATGCTCTCTTTCTTGGGAATGGCGACCTATTCTAGACACTGAATCTACTATTGTCCATTGTGCTGTGCCAACCACAGCACAATGGACAGAGGAGATGGACAAGGTTTTTAATAACCTCAAAAGGGCTCTCTCCAGTGCCCCCTGCCTTGGATTCCCTGACTACAGGCAGCCATTTTGCCTGTATGTTTGTGAGAAGAACAGTAATGCCACAAAACAAAGCCCTCACCTAAAATTAAAGTGCTCACCACATCTGAACCCAGATACTATTCTTCCTATGATGGATGAAAATGATGAGCATGACTGCTTGTTGCAGACACCAATACTAAATTCCGATTTGATTCTGTATGGACAGGTCAGTAAGCCGACCGTCTGACAAATGAATAAATAGAAAATATTGCTGCACTGTAATAACTGATTAAGAAGTGTTGGAAGCATGAGCGTTACCTTCTGGTACCTCTGCTCAAGCTGCGGTATTATACGCCCTTACAAGAACTTGCATTCTGACAAAGAACAGAGTTGCAACCATTTACACTGATTCTAGATATGCTTTTGGTGTTGATTTAAGTAAATTCTAAAGATAAGAGGTTGTCCAGTCTGTCAGTGTTCCCGTTGCCCACTGTCACTCACGGCCCATCACAGGTGGAAAAAGGGGGGATCAATGAGATCACAACGGTTTGCACCAGGCATCACATAAGTTTCGCACACTTTAATGCATTATTTTTCAGCAAACTTGGAGAAAATACCGCACAGTGAAACACGATCATTTGTTACCTTCGTCAGCTCCCTTTATAAATATGGAAATAGATTTTGCAAATATGCGAAGCTATTAGAGCTACAAATACTTGCTAGTACTGGTAAATCAGGTTGAAGCTTTCCAAACTTGAGACAAGAAGAGATATATGTCGTTAAGTGCCCTTAAGAGGATGCCGTTAGCTATAGATAGTTCAGGTCAGGATGAGAGAATGAAATCCACAATAAAAGAAACGCTGATCAAAACAATGATGACTACTAGTTTTAAGTGGCCACATACATTGCCTATTGTGCTTTATTCCATTCAAATCACACCTAGTGCAAGCCCACCTTTGACACCCCATAAAAAACTCTGCTTTGGACTGATGTGTATATGTGAGAGTATGTTAATAAAACTAACTAACTAAATAACTAAACCAGACCTTCTTTCATTTACAGGTATCAAGCAGACTTCTAAAACCTTCAAATTAACCTATTCATGCCTTTCATCTAGGACATTATGTACTAATCAAATCTGGAAAAGTGTCTCTATCTCATATAGGTGAAAAGGTCCGTTTCAGGTGCTGTTAACAACCAGAACAGCCCTTAGGGTCTAAGGTAAAGCAGAATGGATCCATGTTTCAAGATACATGCTAGACCTTCCCCCATGAAGAGGTAATCGTATAGAGCAGGGGTCTTCAACGTTTTTCAGGCCAAGGACCCCCAAACTGATGGAGAGATGGAGCAGGGACCCCCTACTATATACACTACCGTTCAAAGGTTTGGGGTCACTTAGAAATTTCCTTATTTTTCAAAGAAAAGCACTGTTTCTTTCAATGAAGATAACATTAAATTAATCAGAAATACACTCTATACATTGTTAATGTGGTAAATGACTATTCTAGGTGGAAACGTCTGGTTTTTAATGAAATATCTACATAGGTGTATAGAGGCCCATTTCCAGCAACTATCACTCCAGTGTTCTAATGGTACATTGTGTTTGCTAATCGCCTTAGAAGACTAATGGATGATTAGAAAACCCTTGAAAACCCTTGTGCAATTATGTTAGCACAGCTGAAAACTGTTTTGCTGGTGAGAGAAGCTATAAAACTGGCCTTCCTTTGAGCTAGTTGAGTATCTGGAGCATCACATTTGTGGGTTCGATTATACTCTCAAAATGGCCAGACAAAGAGAACTTTCATGTGAAACTCGCCAGTCTATTCTTGTTCTTAGAAATGAAGGCTATTCCAATGCGAGAAATTGCGAAGAAACTGAAAATTTCCTACAACGGTGTGTACTACTCCCTTCAGAGAACAGCACAAACGGGCTCTAACCAGAGTAGAAAGAGAAGTGGGAGGCCCCGGTGCACAACTCAGCAAGAAGACAAGTATATTAGAGTCTCTAGTTATCTGAGACTGGCCAATAAAAAGAAAAGATTGATATGGGCAAAAGAACACAGACATTGGACAGAGGAAGATTGGAAAAATGTGTTATGGACAGATGAATCAAAGTTTGAGGTGTTTGGATCACACAGAAGAACATTTGTGAGACGCAGAACAGGTGAAAAGATGCTGGAAGAGTGCCCGACGCCATCTGTCAAGCATGGTGGAGGTAATGTGATGGTCTGGGGCTGCTTTGGTGCTGGTAAAGTGGGAGATTTGTACAAGGTAAAGGATTTTAAATAAGGAAGGCTATCACTCCATTTTGCAACGCCATGCCATACCCTGTGGACAGCGCTTGATTGGAGCCAATTTCCTCCTACAACAGGACAATGACCCAAAGCACACCTCCAAATTATGCAAGAACTATTTGGGGAAGAAGCAGGCAGCTGGTATGCTGTGTGTAATGGAGTGGCCAGCGCAGTCACCAGATCTCAACCCCATTGAGCTGTTGTGGGAGCAGCTTGACCGTATGGTACGCAAGAAGTGCCCATCAAGCCAATCCAACTTGTGGGAGGTGCTTCAGGAAGCGGGGGGTGAAATTTCTACAGATTACCTCAACAAATTAACAGCTAGAATGCCAAAGGTCTGCAATGCTGTAATTGCTGCAAATGGAGCATTCTTTGAAGAAAGCAAAGTTTGAAGAACAAAATTAATATTTCAAATAAAAATCATTATTTCTAACCTTGTCAATGTCTTGACTATATTTTCTATTCATTTTGCAACTCATTTGATAAATAAAAGTGTGAGTTTTCATGGAAAACACGAAATTGTCTGGGTGACCCAGTGATTTAAAAGTTATGATTTAATGTATCACAGTGGTTTGTGGGACAATATATCGTCCAGCAGGGTTTGTTATAGAGAAAGGCCTACCATAATAATTTTCATGATGCACCAAGTTAGAAGTTCCCTTGCATAGTTACACATATAAAAACCAAAATTGGTATTGTACAATGATATATCCTTAACTAAATAGATATTGAATCAAATCAAATTGAGACCTTGTGAATCAGAATTGATGAATAATAAACAAATAGATAAATATACATTTTTATTTTGACTACCTTTGCATCTAATTTTGAATATTGGTTTAAGAGGTTGCTTCTTATATAAACAATCTGGTGGACATTACAAAATATCTAAGTCAGTGCTAGCAACAATACTGCAGACTTTGATTTTAAACACTAAGTCAGACTAAAACATTTTCAAAATAGGACATTTGACCTTTCTAATGCATTTTATCTCTTAAACAGGTAGATAAGATTATAAAATATGTGGTTGAATAAGGTATTTGTCTTTAAGTACAAATGTGTAATTCAGCTAGCCTGTAGTGGCTACACTGTAAATGTGAGACCCTGAAGTCTATCAGGATCATATTTTCATAGAAATGTTGTATCATGATTGAAAAAAAAATAGTTGTAGTTGATAATTAGTGAAAGTTGGAATGATATTCCTGCTAGGATGGAATCCATATCACAATGCATCGTATGTTCTAGTAACCTCTCCATGGTGGTGACCCCAGATGCTGATGGGTAGGAGACTCTACAATTTGTTAATCATGATGAAGGTTAATGTGATTAAGTTTTTGATTTTGATTGAAGCTGTTAAGTCTTGTATGTTTAGACACTGTCTCCTCTACTTGAGGCGCAGTGCAGTGCGAGAGCATGGCCAAGGTCAGAGGCTTCACTCCGTAGACAACATAGATATGAGAAAAGGGTCCCAACTCTGAATTAGAGGGAAGATTTGGTGCTATACAATTGAATAATAATGGTTTGAATGTAATTTTGGTTTTGAAATAACTTGTGTTTGTTGAAATGTTGATGTATGTTGATTTATATTGTGTGTTTCAATATACGTAGTAGTTCTCTTTATGTATCACTGGTCCTTAATATATAAGGAAGACTTATCAATGATGATCATTTTGGAGCTGAGAAGAAGTATATATAACGTAAAGCAGCCCTGGCGGTTTAAAAATCCACTGACTTGCTCCGACAAAAGAAGAAGACAGAAAAAATCCTGGTGTGGTGATTAACATTGAGATTTATCTAATCGGATTGTTTTGCCTGAAGAATTGTTCTATTACATTCAAGAAATATGTCCCATTTGTACATTATCTGATTGTTATATTATCATGTATTCTTTGAATAACATCTTGAAAATAAGCAGAAGGACTAATTGGTTGAGAGATGTTTGCCTGCCACAGCCCCCTTTTATAGGGGGGTTCAAATTAATGCTTGATGTGTGAGACTGTAATGGAAAATTTTACCATTATACCACACTATATATTAGCTCTGCTTATGCATACTATTTATGTTTGTGTAACTGCCATGATAACATCAGGGCCACAAATCTGAGACTGTGCTCTTCTCCCCCCACCAAGAGCTCGAAGAGGCCTTCAGCCTGTGTCTGTTTCTTATCTCCTTGGATTTTACTATTCACTCAGTTCACACACATAGTTCACATACATACACACACACATAGTTCACACACACACACACCCACACACGTAGTTCAACTCTTCACACACACACATCTCTTCACTGCATCTGCATAAAAAGCACACGCCAGCAATTGTTTCTTTGTCATTCCCTCTGCAGAATGCTCTTCGCATGCTGTATGAAGTATACTTAAAAGACTATTATTCTGAAATCTCTTTATTTCAGAAGTCTCACCAGGTCAAATTTCCATCACAAGACCTTCATGTTGAATTTACACTGTGTTTTATCCATTGCCCATATTCACAAATCACAATTTGCCTCATAGGGCTTTAACAGGGTGTGACATCCTCTGCCCTTAACCCTCAACAAGAGTAAGGAAAAACTACTAAAAACCTTTTAACATGGTAAAAAGAAGGTAGAAACCTCAGAGAGAGCCACATGTGAGGGATCCCTCTCCCAGGACGGACTGAAGTGTAATAGATGTCAAGTGTAAAGGAGAACATCAGAAAGATAAGAGTATTTGCAGCATTGATTAGAAGAAACAATTTGTAGCATAATGGAAGGTAAATGAATTGATGGATTATTGTCAGTAATGGTCGAGTATCTGAGTAGACATATTGTATATCAAGATGTCTTGTTGTAATCATATTCCACGGTCAGCAGCCACCATGATCAGGATCCACCATCACGATCGAATGCCACCATGGTAATTTCTGCTCATCCAGTTTTGATTCAGGTAGATCAATAGCTATTAGAAGGTCAGTGACTTTTGCCAAGGCTGTCTCCGTGCTGTGATTGGCTCTAAACCCCGACTGAAAGTCTTTATATACATTACTTTCCTGGAGAAACTCACACAGCTGATTGGCTGCAACTTTTTCAAGGATTTTAGACAGGAAGGGGAGGTTGGATATCGGTCTGTAGTTGGCTGAAACCTCCGGGTCCAGGGTGGATTTTTTTAGAAGGGGTTTGATTACAGCTAATTTAAAGGACTGTGGTACATATCCTGATGATAATGACAGATTGTGTTCAGTAACGTACCATTTATTAAGGGCAGAATTTCTTTAAGCAACTTTGGTAATGGGATCTAAGATACAAGTTGTGGGTTTAGATGATGAGATTATTTTGGTCAGCTGATCAAGGGTGATCAGAGAGAAGCTGTCTAAATAAATAACAGGATTCTCAGCTGTTTCTGAGAGTTCTATTCTTGATGGTGTATTAGTGTCAACTGAGGGCAGGAGATGGTAGATTTGATTTCTAATAGTTAGAATTTTATCATTAAAGAAGGTCATAAAGATATTGCTATTCAGGGCTCCCACTCTGGGTTCTCTCTTTTCTTTCTCTCTGTCTGTCTCTTTCTCTCTCTCGCTTTCTCTCTCCCAGACAACAACAATTATTATTATTATTATTATTATTATTATTATTATTATTATTATTATTATTATTATTATATGAACTGTTGCTGCTGTCATTTATATCTTTAACATTATCATTTAAATCTTTACATCCATAATTATTACTCTTATTGTGTTCATTATAACAACTAGTTTGTCTGAGCTGAAACATGATGGTTCTGCCTTTTCCTTTTCTCTCTCTCCCCCTCTCCTCCCCCTCCCCACTATCTATCTCTCTTATCTCCCCTCTTTTCGACCCATCTCTCCTCTCCTCCCCATTTTTCTCTGGTCCCCCCAACCGGTCGCCCACCTCTAGTCTGGTTCTGCCAGAGGTTTCTTCCAGTTAATAAGGGTGTTTTTTTCTCTCCACAATCGCCAAATTTCTGCTCATTGTGGGAACTGTTAGGTTTCTCTATCATTTTTAAGGTCTTGAGCTTCTATATAAAGTGACTTGAGATAATGTATATTATGATTTGGCGTTATACAAATAAAATTGAATTGAAAACACCCCCAAAGCTCATAAAGAAGCATTTGACTGCAGTGCCGTGTGCACACACAGAAATCACGGAACTGAAAACTAAATTGGGGCACAGTAAAACAAACACAGTGCAGCTACATTAGGTGCCTTTGGCTCGGGCTGGGTTCCAAAACTGAATTCCTGCCAGGTTTAGAATTGGGTTGTATCGGAGACGCTTGCATCTCCTGGGTCATCTCTAATCTCAGAATCAGAAATAAACTTGCGTTTCATAATTATCAGGATTCAATTGGACGGAACATTAGAACTAAACGCCATAGCTGTAAAACCATGGAACTATGTTTGTGAAACCTAAAGATGAGTCACTATTTTTGTGAAAGTGTTCACCTATTCAAAATGTCAATGTGTTTAAAATCTCTGAGACACTTCATTACTGTCATTACAAGATAAAAGTGATCAAATATTATGGTCATTAATATCTAGTTAGTACTGTTGTCTCTTTCAACTCTTCACCGAGGAAGCGCGAAATTAAAACTAAATAGCGACACCGCCCCGGTCTGTGCCCAGATGCGTGCCCGTTCACGTCGCTCCATGACGCACGCTCAAGTGGACGTCTCGGCTACGTCACTTGCGCGCCGCCTGGCTTCTGATGCACTTCTTTTCCCGAAAGCCTAAAGATAGATGTTTCGATTTCAGGTGAGCATCGTGTCCCAAAAAACTCACGTTCCCTTTTGTGAGTCTCGGTTGTAATGGTTCACTGAGAGCAGGCGGTCATTCTAAACCGCTGCATGTGTTTTTACAAGGTGTGTGTTGTCTATTGTTTATGCGCCTGCCATATTCAATCCGGTTGGTGGCGGCCTGAGAAGCAGCTAGACTGCCTGGCTGGTGACTTGAGCCGCAGGGAAAGGGAGCAGTTTCTCAACATTGGTGACAAGATATTGGCTTCTTGTTTCATAAATAATTATCCGGTGTTAGATAGTAGTCATAAGCTCAGCGTAGACCGTATCATATTAGTTTTTAGGGCAGCAATTTTCAAACGACGTGGGTCCTACGTGATGTAACGTCAGCATTAGCATTTTCGGCTAACGGCTTTGCCTGCTCCCTTCAGGGTATCCAAGGGTCGTGGCTAGGAGGTCCTGGATTGTATTTACTTAGAATATTTAAAATTATACCGTCATAGTGGAGCTACTAACGTGTACACACAATGTTTTATAATGTTAATACCTCGTGTTTGTTGTGCATCTGCATTGTCTGAGTGAGAAAACACGCTCGCTAACTGCAGATATGACACAACATGAATATTACGTTACTTTGCTGTTCTGTTGAAGTATGTCCAGAGGCTCTAAAGTAAACCTATAATTTACTCGTGACAAACATGAGTGTTTAAGGTAAACAGGATTCTAAACTCGGTCTAAACTCTTGGCATACTTAAGCGCTTTAGCTACATCATGCTACAGGGAAAGTTTTCATCCATCCGAGTTAGATATTAATGGAATCTAAGTAATAAATTCAATCATATATAGTGTTTTCATCGGCTCAACCCCACCCGTTGGTTATATGGTGTAATGTGACAGCGTGAAGCCCAATTCAAGCTACGCCGTAGGCACGCATGGGGCCGAGCATTCATAGTTGCGCGTAGGTGAATGTGAGCCGCGCTGCAATTACACCGCCGAAACGCTAGTGGCACTAGAGCTTTTATGCTGGTGTTGAGTGTCTTCCGTTTTCTGGTCCACTTATTTACAAATTCTCTGGCCTCTCTGTTTACTTCAAAACAATGGAGAGATTTTCTAAGCTTATCATGTTGTAGTTGAAACTGATGGAGGTTAAAGCACAATCATTTGTTCTTAAAAAACTGCAGCGGAGAAAATAAAAACGTCTGTGTTCGTTCCTTCACCTCAATTCAACTCTGCAATTCTACCAAGCGGACCAATCCCAGCTCTTGCGGTATGCGTCGCCACGCCTTCTTCAGACAATGATTCATTGAGAGAAAACCCCGCCAATGATCTGAATATCTTACATTTTCTATCTAGGGCAGCAGGGCTCCATCCGATTGTCCAAATATGTTGACATGCAGAGCGGGAATGCATGGCACATGGAGCACCATTTATCGCAGTTTTTTTAAAATCTTTTGCGATACATATAACGCGCATGTTCATATCGCGAGGAGGATACATTTTCAATATATTGTGTAGCCCTATATAACATCATCAAAATTAAAAGAATCAGGTCTTAAGACTAGTAATTATTTAATTTAGCTAATGAAATGGATTACATAGGTGCCAACTGGGGCGGACTAGGAAAATAATTCAGGCTGAGGAATTTGACTCCTTTTCACGCAAAGCACCAGTAACGCATTGTCCTCTGCCATCTTTGCAGTGATGTCATCTTTGTATATTTCCAAGGGCTTTTACTTTGAAATTCTACAACATATTGTCCTGATATTGTCTTGGTGACAATCTGAGGTGGTGTTTTGCAACTGTTTTGTTGCTTGAATTTAAAGGGATAGTTCACCTAAAGATGAAAATTCACTCATTATGTACTCACCACTATGCCGATGGCGGGGTGGGTGAAGTTTTTGAATCCCCTAAACACTTTTGGAGTTTCTGGGGTTAACAGCATTGCAGCCAAATCCAATACAATTGAAGTAAATGGCGACCCCTTCTTCAAACGTAAAAAGTGTCCGTAAGCCCCAAAATTCAAATTCGACTTGAAACAGCGTAATTTACACCATGTTTTGCAGCCTCGTAGGAAGATGTCAGCGGAAATTTTGGAGAACAACACATTGTAAATGACCTCGTTCGAGTCGTATATGAATGTCGGGGCTTGCGGACACCTGGATGACACCACATGAGTAGTATGGAGGCATTTTATATTTTTTCTGTTTTATTCAGTCTGAAGAAGAGGACACCATTGACTTCAATTGTATATTCTGCTGCCACGCTGTTTACCCCTGAAACTCCAGAATTGTTTTGTGGACTGAAACACTTCACCCACCCCTCCATCGGCATTATAATGGTGAGTAGATGGAGTGAATGTAAATCTTTCAGTGAACTATCCCTTTAAGTCATGGGAATGTGATAAATAATGAATTTGTTTTCTTGTTTGTTTATATCCATTGTTGTTATTACTAGTACTACTGTTAAAAACCTAGGGCCCTATCCTCATGCGAAGCACAGTTAAATGTCCAATGTGCAGGGAGCCTGACTGTGCATTTGGTAGTATATATCTAGGTGACAAACCAGACATTGTTTTAAACTTGAGACAGACAGACAGACAGACCCCTAAACTATCTATCTCCCTTTCCAAATAAATATTTCATTTCTGAGGATAAACTTACTTAAAGGGGAGGATAACTATGTCTTTATTGATGTTATTAATCTAGTCAGCTAATTGAGCTTTATTACCAAATTTATTTAATAATTTTCACCAGTCAAAATGTTACCAGTTATAGTACTCAAAGAATTGTATTTCTTTTACAAAAAACTTTGAATTTATAACTGTAGTTAACAAACCATTAGAATATTAGTGTTTCTTGAGAATAATTTACAAATGTGTCATTTACACTGGTTGTGTTTATACTCCTGTCCGTTTGTTGGTTGGTTTGTATGTTTTTTTTTTTTAATGTGCTAATTTTTATTGCAAAAAATTAACTCGACAGATTACCACAAAACCGGGTGGAAGGATGTGGTATGGGTCAAGGAAGAACTCTTAAGATTTTGGTGCAAATCTTAAACAGGGGCAGATCCAGATTTTTTTTTAAACCTTCATATTCAGGTAACTGATATCTATGGGTGTGTGAAATTTGGTGCAGCTTGATGGAATTTAAGAAGACTGGTGGGCCTTGGTGGAGGTATGCCCTCTACTGAATGCCATTCTAGTTTACTTATGTTTTTAGATGTAGCCACACTTGAGTACTACCATCAATTGTATCTTATACACTGTCCATTTATATGATGCTTGTGTAACGCAAAAGTAAATCAAAATGTCCCAACTCTTCAACATTGGAAATGTGTCTGCAGCAATATAGGGCTGCAGCTATTGATTAATTTAGTAATCAAGTATTCTATCGATTAATTGAGTAATCTCATAAGAAATACTTTTGCAGGTGTCTGAGTGTGTGTGTAATTGAGTTGAGTCAACATCTTGATGCCCCCCCCCCCTCTTGTTAGACACTGACAGACAGCTGACTGTAATTTCAGTTTTTACTAAAACATATAAAAATATGTTTATTACTTATTTGCAGGGATTTCCCCAGAAGCATTACTTCCCTCTCCACCGATCAACACTTACTAGCGGCGGAGCTAGAGCCACCAGACGTTCTTACTTCTTGTTAAAGCCCTATGAGACAAATTGTGATTTGTGAATATGGGCTATACAAATATAATTTGATTGATTGATTGACTTTCTGGTACCTATGTTCTGCATTTGGGCTGCACGAAAACATGCAATATGCGGTAACGTTGTTTAATATTGCGATGGCGATATGATATGCGTTAAATATACAAACAGTCCCTGGCTAAGGACGCAGATACCACAGACGACTCCACAGCCTGGAGAAGGCGCACAGCCCGGCCACAGCACCACCAAGTCCTGGGCAGACACCAGGGAGCCATGCACAGCTCCACTAAGCCCACTTACAGTGTTAATTTGGGGTCTTTTCATACATGTTTGGACTGTGAAAAGCTATTTTTTTTACAGTTATTATTGGCTCAGTCAGCCATTTACTGCTCCTCTGTGCTCTATCATTCACTCTGTGCGCTGCGCCAACCACGTCAGACCAATCAACTGCTCATAGTGATGAATTTATCTCGGGACAAACATGATCACTAGACGTTTTCACAGTAAAATGTATTCAGAAGAGGCGGAGCGAGATTTGACCGAGACTTGCTCAGTCAAATCTCTGTTTTCAACTTCTGTTTTCTCTTTATTCTCTTCTTCCGAAAATGATTCATTGACGAAAAACCTGTCAATGATCTGAATGTCTTAAATTTATTATCCAGGGCAGCAGGGCTTCATCTTATTGGCCAAATATATTGACATTAGAGGTGTGGAAATTTCATGATTCTTAGATGCACCGCGATGCGGACTTGGAGGACCATGCATCGATGCAGTGACTGAACATAATCGTTTCATGTTTTCCGCTTCGTTCATTGTTTTAGCGATGTCCTGCCGCTGCACAATTATAACCAGCACTGCTTCAGGATCAGGACAGACGCTCATTAAAGCTCCGGTCATCCTGTGTCTGAGTCTCTGTCAGAGTCTGTTTCCTCCTCACTCCCCCTCTGACCTGCGCTCACTTTACACTTAATAACAATAAACACCATCACTGATCTTAGGTTATTAGGACACATACAGGACTGACGTTTACTTTGTGTTTGTTTGAGTTGCTCTAGAGCAGTGGTCGCCAACCCATCGATCGCGATCTACCGGTCGATCTCGCAGTCTTCACTGTCGATCCCGAACTCTCTGGACTCACTGGCTGCGGTGGTGCCGCAGATCAGCTGTGTGTTGGTTGTCTGTTGTTCACACGGCAGCGTGTCCGCTACTGGCGGCGGAGCTGCTGGTTTATCTACTGCATTGCCTTAAAAACAAGTCGGTTTATGTACTAAACTAAACACCAGGACACTACGGTATGAAGACGCGCATCTTCCAGTCTGTCGATAAAAATCAAAGCCCTGTTAGAACAAATTAATGGATTCAGAAAGTGAAACGCTAGAGGGCTTTTACTTTGAAAGGGGTTCGGGAAGTGTTGTAAATACGTTTGTGTCATATACAGATAAACATTGTGTTTCACTGAAGAATAACAGATAAAATGATCTTTCACTTGAGTTTTAATCCTTATCTGTTTTTTGAAAATGTTAAAACCACTTTCTGTATGCGTTTCAAAATAAAAGCACTCCAGTGTTTCTATTGACAGAATCCATTCTTTTGTTTAAAAAGGTTTTTTTATTGTGAAATATTTGCAGGAGTGGAAGATTCACGGCTTCATACTGTATAGTACTTGTATTTATTTGAGTACAAGGGACTACTTTCATACAAGGAAAAGGTCATATTTATGGCCATATTCAAGGCAAAGCCTATGTAAAAACATTGTGCTGCAGTAGTCTGCAGAATATATTGTTGAACTGAAGCTAAATATTGTGCACTGAACAGATGCTGTAAATATGAATTGATATTAATGTGTATATTGTGCA
Source organism: Hippoglossus stenolepis (assembly GCF_022539355.2). Lineage (NCBI taxonomy): Eukaryota > Metazoa > Chordata > Actinopteri > Pleuronectiformes > Pleuronectidae > Hippoglossus > Hippoglossus stenolepis. The sequence goes on along the minus strand of NC_061484.1, from coordinate 602,277 downwards.
TTGAATACATAAAGTTGCACAACCGCCTTTCTTTGTGTATATTTTTGCTCGTACATTCAGCTTTTAACAGAAATTGCAAAAACTAATAAACATGACTCTGTGGGTCAAGTGGGTTTTTTGGAAGATAGCAGGGTGGTAGATCTCAGCATACGTTTGGAATTAAAAAGTGATCTTGCGCTCGAAAAGGTTGGTGACCACTGCTCTAGAGTTTGAGACACATGTAACGTAACATGACGCGCACGCGCAACAGAGTTCATGTTTGCATTGTATTAACTGATGAAAAAGCAGCCACGTGCAGTAATATAGAAAATTGTGGATGTGAAGATGCACACCTTTAATTGACATACAGAGTGTGAGTGTGTGGCGTAAGGAACACCAAATACAGAGTTTTTGCCTTTTTTTGCGATACGTCTATCGCGCACGTTGATATTGCGCTGACTGGATTTTCGATATATCGTGCAGCCCTATTCTGCATCCCTACCACCTTTATCTGACCCCGTTTCTTCTTCCCCATCTTCCCTGCTGTCTTTGCAGTCCCTGGATGAAGACTGTACGCTGGAGGAGGAAGATGTGGGGTTGGCAGCAGAGGAAGATGAAATCGACCAGTTCAATGACGACACCTTCGGAGCTGGGGCCATCGGTAAGTCTCACATAATTAAATTGGAAATGTGTTTACATTAAGTTACTGTTCTTAAAATTCAAGTGAGGATTCCTTGTGCCTCAAAGACCTTAATTTGTGTCTGCTCTTCCATTTTTGAATTGACCTTTTGTTGATAAAAGAAAAAAATGTTTGTTTATTCTGTTAACACAAAAAGGTTTAAGAAAAACAGAGGCATTATGTTTTCCGGTCATCCGTCTGTCTGTCCAATTCTTCTAAGCACAATATCTCATGAATGCCTTGAGGGAATTTCTTCACATTTGTTACAAATATTCACTTGGATTCAAGGATGAACTGATTAGACGGGAGGAGGGGATGGGGCGCGCTCTCCGTTTGACTTAACACTGTTTACGGAGTGCACAGCGCGAATAATGGTGACAAAGAGGAATGATAAATTACTAACAGAGCCGCTAAAAGCTATCGCATATCTGCCTAATATCATGCAGCCCTACTGTTTACCCCTGAAACTTCCATAGTGTGTTGTGGACTCAAACACTTCAACCACCCCTCCATCGGCATAGTGTCACGGTGATATCTAAAGATCAGCTTGAGGGAATATCTTAAAATTTGGCACAAACATACACTTGAAATTGGATTTAATTTTAATAGCCAAAGGTTAAGGTCACTGTGGCCTCACAAATTATGTTTACGTTTTTTCATGAACATGATATCTGATCATCAGCTCAAGGGAATGTCTTCAAATTTTGTACATGGACTCAAAGATGAACTCAAAGGTCAAGTTCACAGTGACCTCACGTCCCTGTGAATGTGATATATTAGGACTGCCCATAGGGAATTTCATAAAATCATCTAACAATTCACTTAGACTCACTGATTAACTAATTTGATTTCGGTGGTTAAAGGTCAAAGTCGCGTTGACATCAAAAACATGTTTTTGGACTCTTTGGAAATCTCTTCATCTCTTGATCAGTTGTCACTTGGACTGAAAGATAGTGATTATGTTTCAGTGGTAGAAGGTCAAAGATTCATATAAGGTCACAGTGACCTTATATGAATCTGGAAAAAAAGTCTGTAGAAGTATGCACACGGAAACTGCACTGTTTGGCGGAGGCTTACAACCGCAGTGGGGTTGTAAGCCTCTAGTTTTTTCCATGCTTTAATTTCAGATTACACTGAGACATCATAGTATTTAAATTTCAGTTACAACAGATGAAATTAAGGTGTTTGAAAAGTTTAGAGAAGTTGTTTTCAGCTTTGTTCGGTGACTGTCGTTAACTACAAGATCACACTCATTTGTGAATTTGCCTTTGAGACACAATTTATGAACAAAAAGGCTAATCTGCCTTTAAATAGCACAAGTTTGTATATAAATAATATAAATATAATATAATATAAATAAAAGTCTCTGTCAACCAATCACACTTTCTGCGTCTTCTCCTTTTACAGATGATGACTGGCAGGAGGAACACAAACGCCTCTCAAACCTTGATGACCGGGATGGGCAAGGAGCCGGTGCAGGAGGAGGAGGAAGAGGGATGGAGAGAGAATCAGATTTAGGAGGAACAGATGACTCATCCTCTTCCCATCTCTCTACCTATGCAGGCCATCATCCCCTTCCATCTTCTCTTCCATCACTCAACTTCTCCTCGTCTTCCTCTGGACTGCCTCCACCAGGTCAGTCATGTGATTAAAGGAGATTAACCATCAGTGCTAAATTGATTGGATCACGACAGAATTGCTGGCCAAATAATGTGTTTTTTGCTCTGACATGGAGCACAATAATTCAGACTTTGGAAAATCTATAATTTCAGATGTAGAGGATCGAGGAGGGGAAGGTGACTTGGCTGAGTCCCTGGCCAGACTCATCCTGGAGGCAGACCCAGCCATCGCTGGGGTCGGAGCCACTGAGAGGCCCTGTCCATCCCTGAGCTCCACAGCATCCACCCTTACCACTTTCCACAGGTTGGATCAACCCAGAGTCCTTCCGCAGCACTCCATCCCAAATCCCACCCACTCACATCAGCCTCCACAACACCCTCAGCACCAGCTGCCTCCTGGGCCCTCCACCTCAGGTGAGAATGAATGCAGTACTTTACTTAAAATTGCCTTTGTGCTGTCAAAAGTTACTGCAGGACACATTATGTTTTGTCTGTTTATCACGTTCTCAACCCAGTATCACAAGAACACCTTGTGGGATTTTTTGCAAATTTGGCATAAATATTCACTTGGATTTAAAGATGAACTGATTCAGTCTGTAAAGATTCTCAGTAATCCAGGTCATGGTATATCCAAGTGCTAAGCACTTGGATATTAACTGATTCAGTGTTATTGGTCAAAGGTCACTGTTACCTCACAGAATAAGCCTTTAGTCATATCCCAAGAATTAGGCCCAATCCCCTTTCACCCCTTCTCTCTACCCCTTGTTTTCAAGGGGTATCTTGCCCTTTGAAACGGAGTCACAAGGGGTAGTGGTTGAAATATTCCGCTACGAATGTGGACAGCACTTCAAGAAGCCGTTACATCTTCAGTAGTCGTTGCGAAAACCCGACACGTCATCAGTAGTCGCCGATGTAAACAGACGCAACAAAAGTCATTATAATAACATTGTTGAGATCTTAAATAAACCAATGCTATTGTTTGCAGTTACTAAAGATATTACAATTGTTATCATAATTTTTAAATTATTAATTTTTAAGGGGGAAAATACTACATTTGTGGGTCTCTCTCCCAACTTGCTGGTGAATCGCAAGGCATTCTGGGAAATTCTCATAGCCCTCTGTTTGAAGTGTGGGTCTGAAAAATCTCAGTTTCGAGGGCTGTACTGCCCTAACACTTGGCCCTCCACCTCTGTCCCAGCAAGTTTTGGGACAGCCTACCCCTACACGTGAACGTGCAAATCCCCCATCTAAAACCACACACATAGGTAATCCAATAATTCACTGCATTTTGTTCAGTCTAAATTGTGCAGTGGTGTTATTGTTTATCCCGGATTATATCTTCTGTTTTGTCTACATATGGTTCTTGGTATTACATTGCTATGGAGTGCTTTTGGCTTTACCAAAATCTTCTGCATTCTAATGAACCCTGTACTACTCCAGGCATCCCCCTTGGTCCTCCTTCAACATCAATGCTCAGCTACCAACAGCAGCAGCACATGCTGCGCAGAGGGTCTGCTCCAATCGCCCAGGTAAGCTTTCGTAGGCCCTCTTCAGACCTGGTATTAACATCCATCCTGAGAGATCTGATCACAAGTGAACAGCACTATTCACTAGGGTTGCAAAATTCCGGGAATATTCAAAGTTGGAAACTTTCCATGGGAATTAACAGGAATATACGGGAATTAACGGGAATAAACTGGAAATTTTGTGGTTAATTTATACTAACTGTATTTACCTTGTCATATACAGACATACATATAAACATTTTGTTTTGTCATAAGCTGATTTGAGCCCTGAGGAAACTTTGGGCACTTGACTATATGCTTCTGCATCTTTGTGGCATTCTTAACATAGGTCTTTGCACAGTATTTGCAAATGTACACAGCCTTTCCTTCTATATTGGCTGGGATGAAATGTCTCCACACATGAGATAGTGCACGTGGCATTGTTCTGTAGAATAAGATGAGAAAAAAGCTTGTAAAAAACACTAATGCAATGCCAGAGATATAAATAGTTAGCTAAACAATTGGAAGCGTCTTTAAAAATATTTTGCAATTGATGGATAAATGAATAGAAATAGGCTAGATGAACAGATGAACAATCCTCAATCAGCATGCTAATATATTTTCCCCAGTAATATCATCAAAACTTACCTGACTAGTCCTTGGGCTAATGCAACAGTGTGGCCTCAATAGCTGTAGTGTGCAGGATGCTGGGAATTATCTGTGCATGTGATGGAAGAATGCACTGCACATGTGATGGAGAAATGCACAGTGCAGGGTTGAAATACAATGTGCAGCGTGTGCTGCATTCCATACATCTTTAAAATAGAGTTTTGAATGGTGTTTTTATTGCTCAGCGTTTAATTTGCGATTAAAAAAATTTTTTTTTAATTCCCAAGCTTAACTTCCCATGGAAAGTTTCCGGAAATTTACTGGAAATTTTCCTCCCCTTTGCAACCCTACTATTCACACATACAAATTTGTCCTGAATGTCTCTCCTGTGACCACTTGTGATCGCATCTCACTTCCCTTCTTTATATGCAAATAATCATGTATGTTATTTGTGTTTGTGAAAACCAAATGGGGTTTTTACCCAGTTGGAGAGGCTTCAAATATGGCCAATGACGGTGCATTTGTGTGTGACAGTGTGGGTGTGTCGACATGAGCGAGAGAGAAAGAGTGAGTGGAATCAGAAAGGGGCTGAATCATATCACTCATAATGTGTTGGTCAGTGTTGATATTGTTGCGGCGGCCACAAACAAATCCGTGTTTGAACTGGCCACAATGCATTTGCATTTTAACAGCAAAAAGAATGTGGCCACTTGCTTTCTCGAACACCTTCAAATGTGGTCTGAGTGATCAGATCACAGGATGCATTGAAGACACAAATGGGTGCGTTCAGACTTGTACTTAGAGCTGACCGGTTGTGTTTCGATCACTCGGGACATGTCAATACCAGGTCTGAACAGGGTTAACCGACTGTCATTAGCTGCTTTCAGACATGCAATGAACTCTGGAGGAGGTGTATGTGTGAACTAGTGTTGCACGGTATACAGATACTAGAGAGGTATCACGCTACCCAGCCGTTAAAAAACGTTACCATACCTTATTTATTAGTATCGGTACTTTATGAATGACGCCCAGAGCACAGCGGCAGGGGAACAGCTGCGCCGCGAATGGCTGCATAAATATCGGTACTATACAGTCAGTGTTGTGCAAGTTCACTACTCTCATGAACTTGTTCAAAGTTCAGTTCATACAAGTAAACATGAATAGTTCACGTTCATAGTTCACCATTTAAATTCTGAACTAGTTCATAGTTCATTTCATAGTTTTAAGGTGGAAAGTGAGAATGAAAGACTTAACTTGTTTTTTAAAGAAAATTTTATCCATTACTACCCCTTGCCTTAAACTGTACTTCATATGTATCAATTCCTAAAAGAAATGTTTTTTTTAATTTTTTTTAATTATTGCTAATTTTGCCCGTTTTATTTATTCATACCCTGCAAACAAAAGGCACAACAAATCATAGTGCTATGCCTTGCTATGAAACCAATTATTAGGCTAGACCTTAAATTCTATCATTTAAATTTATAAAATAAATGTGTGGACAGAGGACAAAAAGTCTTTTGGGGGGTTTGTTTTATTTGTCTGTTGCACCTACCTTTACAAAATGGCTTCAGTTAAATTATGTAGGCTATGTAATATTGTAAAAAAAAACATGAAATGAAAATGAAATGAAATGAAACATGAAAATCAAGATGGCCATTTTTATCAAACAGCTCAAGAGAGGTAGGTTGTTAACTTTTCAGACAAAGTCCTGAAATACTACTTGGACAGCTTAACAAGTACTGATGACATGCATTTGAACATCAAAAATTCCTTTTTAACTCTTTATACTGTAAACTGCACCCCTGTAGAACTCAGGTGCCCCTCTGTTATGGAACTGACACTCAAAACTCTGCGTAAACAAACATGTAAACAATGTTCTTATCAAAGAATCACACAAGCTTGCTTAGTCCACAGACTAGACTACTGCTTTTTGTTAGCAAAGTTGGCATCTCCCAAACTGTTTCTGCTGGGGCTAAAGATCTGGCCACCAATGCTGAATAGCCTCTCTACTGGAGCGCTCGAAGGGAGTGCTGTGTTGTATTTGACAAACAGCTTTGTCACTTTTGGTAAGACTATGTACTCCGTGAAGTCATCATTGGTCTGTGCATCCAGGTAGATGTCCACCTCAGACTTTTTGACACTTGATGGGCGGTTAAATTTGAAAAAGGATGACCTTTTGCTCTCAGAGCCACCAGATGACTGGGCTTGATTAGAGTCATTAGCTATGTCAACAGATTGAAATTCTTGCTTCAACATCATGCGATATTGCAAGCGCTTAATCTCATCCTCCACCCAGTCCATCTTGAATGCTGGCAGTAGTATAGCTGCCAGTATGTTTTCTCTCTTTTCGAGCATGCCGTCCACTCTTGTAGAGAGTGACTGTATCATGTTCTGGATGAGGGGACAACATGCAATTAAACCTTGCGTAGCCGTAGGCTCGAAACTCTCATCCAATAGGCCATTCAAATCATTCTTCAGCTGGACAATAGTGGGAGCCAGGAACCCAAGGAATGTGTTTTTCTCCCCCTGAAGGATGTTCAGGGCAGAGGCTGGGGGCTCATCACATTCACAAACTTGTGTATGAAGTCGATTTCTTCTGGAGTAAAGCGTAGGCCAAACTCATCACAGACAGTGTGCAGGAGGAGTCTGTCATATTCAGGATCCGTAGACAGACTGGCCTGGGGAATCATAGTTGCTATTTTAGACAGTCGCTGCATGGAGAGGAACATAGAGTTCCAACGTGTATCATTTGGTGTTACAAAGCCAATCCCAAGCTTTTCCTCAACAAAATCGGAGGCTTTTGGACTTCTTTTCACTCTGTTCCATAGAGCAGATGCCTTTGAAAAGACGGGCCTCGCTCGCGTTTCAGTTGCTTCATCAGCTGCATCAGTAATGGCAACACTCTCTCCAAAACAGTTGAATGCTTTAACAAAATTTGAAGCGTTGTCCGTCACAGTGCACACAATTTAGTTTTGAATTTTAAACTCCTTATACACATCTGCCAACACTTTTGCCAGCACATCATATGTGTGTGCTCCTCTGACACGGCGGCATGCAAGGACTGCTGACCTTCTCTGTGATATATCATTTTTGTCCAGCCAATGAATGGTAATGCCCATAAATCCTTTGTTGACAGCTGACCAACAATCTGCTGTTGTGCAAACATGGTCAATATCAGCAAGTTCAGCTTTAAGGTTACTGATAACCTCACTGAATTCTTTATTTAACAGTCCCTGAACCTGCCTTCTTGAAGGCACACGTCTGCCTGGTTGCAAACCATTCACTAGTCTGATGAAGGAGGGCTTTTCCACTTTACAAAGTTTGTCTACCTGTTGCTGGGAAATCATACCCTTGAAGGCTGCAGACAATGTGGTTTGGGTCATTTGGCAGGGGGTCTTGGTCTTTTTTTGACTTTCAATTACTTGGAGATAACTTTTTAGGCTAGCTGGATGCTTCAGCTCCACATGCCGTTTTAAATTAGATGCGGATGAGGCTGACGTCCGGACTTGCTTTTTCAGCGCAGGAGGACACAATTTGCACAGAAAGGTGAGATTTTTACTGTCGGAATCTTTATCAGTGTGTAAAAATCCCGCAAATAATAATAAGGTGCATCGGATGTAGTCGCTGAGTCGGCGTCTCTGCTTTCACTTGCCATTTTTATATGAGACCGAGAGCTGTTGTCTTGGAATACGTTGCTTGTTTGGACTACATGTGTGTGCGATGAATCATGGGTAACGTAGTGCGAAGTCGAGTTAGTTGGTTTAGGTAAGGCTACATCGCGGAAATTTTACGGGCACTGAGCAACGACATGGTGCAAGCATTCGATTTAGACAGCATCTCTCCTCAGGAGAAGGAAAACATTCCGTAACGTTTTAGCTAGACCTCAGATAATATGAACGTGTTCACCGTTCAAATTCATTATTTGTCATTAAGTTGCGTTCAGTTCATCGTTCTCATAAAAATGAACGTGTTCAATGAACGCCGCGGTTCTGCTGTGAAAAAAAAAACGGAGCCGGTGGGCTCCGGGTGTGAATTTTTAAATATGAGCTGTGTATTTCCTGTGTGTGCAATGCTTTGCTTTCACTCCATGCAGGCGAATCTGCAGTGCCTCCCTGTAGCCCAATGCTATAAAATGAAGGCTATTGTCACAAACCCACCTACATGCATCAATACAAACAAACAAGAAAACACTTGACATGTGTAAATAATTAACATACAGTAAATTACATTGTAAGTCTGGCATTTCAGCTAAAACCCAGGATTAGCCTACACACTACTGGTAGCCTCACAAACTAATTAGGCCCTCTGCCAAGCTGCGAAAGCAACCCAGGATTTTTTCAAGGCAAAGAAGTGGAATATTCTACAATGGCCGAGTCAATCACCTGATCTCAATTCGATCGAGCTTGCATTCCACTTGCTTAAACAACTTAAGGCAGAAAGACCTGCAAACAAACAACAACTGAAGACAGCTGCAGTCAAGGCCTGGCAAAGCATCACAAAGGAGGAAACCCAGCGTCTGGTGATGTCCATGGCTTCAAGACTTCAGGCAGTCATCGCCTGCAAAGGATTCTCAATAAAGTATTAAGAATGAACATTTTATTTAGGATTATATTCATTTGTCCAATTACTTTAGTTCCCTTGAAAGGAGGGGATTATGTATGAAAATTGTTGCGATTCCTAAACCCTTCCTCCAATCTTGATGTAAATACCCTCAACTTAAAGCTGAAAGTCTGCACTTCAATAGAATCTCGATTATTTAATTTCAAATCCATTGTGGTAGAATACAGGGCCAAAAATATGAAAATTGTGTCGCTGTCCAAATATTTCCGGACCTAACTGTAATCTCTTGATAAATAATTTAACACTGTCTGTCACTCACTTGTGTTAACACTGTTCTCTCACTGGTCCCACTGCATGAATTGACATATCGTTTATACAAAGTGTTTTGGTATGTTTTTTTTTCAAATCAGATGTTTGCAGTGTTTTCTACAATGTCGAACTCCACTTTGTATTACTACTTTTTTGAAAAACAAGTTTATATTAAGATTAAAATCATTTCGTGGACTTGACATCATACTATCAGATATATTGTATTTAATATAACTGTTGTGCCAAATAAAAAAACATCACTGCATTAACAATGATTTAAACTTAATTTGTGTAAAATCCTTTTGTTTGACTTGAATTTGGCTTGAATTCTTTCTCACCCTCAGATGAACTCTCACAGTATCTGGGAGAACAATATGGGGTTCGGGCCGGTCAGTGTCACCCCAGGACTTGTCACGCACATGGAGGTGAGGGTCACTCACTCCTCTATTTCTTCTTCATCACTGTCTTGTTGAATGTCTTTTCATCAGCTTGTGTTTCAAGGCTTGACATGTGAATTTTCTATATTGTATTTTTCCTTGAGAAAACATGTTAGAGGAGACATTATAGAAATACATACTAGAAAAAGTTAGGTTTTTAATTGTCTGCCTCAAGCTTTTTTTTTTTGTTCCTCGTCAAGCTTTTTTAGGCCCTGATCCTCATCTCAGTCCTGTTAATTAGATTCTTGTGACGCCTTGTATTAGATCAGCAAGGCTTAAATATGCATTTAACTTTAGAGGACAAATCCCAGGACCAGCTTCCAAGAACAATCATCTCTGTCGTGATTTCTTGTTCAGGTTGGGGAATTTATGTTTTGTTTTTTTAATCTGAGGAGAATCCTTCAGGTCCTGGAGAGAAAGCTACAGTGTCTTCCTGCATGATGGCTAACTCAAGATCAGCTTGCTAATCATTGGGAAGTGAAAGGACTTTAAGGCGATTAAATATGTTTTTCATTACACTGCTGTTTGCTGCAGTGTTTTGAACAGCAAATAAAAGCCTTATGAAATTGTTGATACATTTCTAGCATACGGTTATTTTAAGGTTAATTGCCATTTGATTTTTGCATTCAAGACTTGTTTTGCTTTTTATTTTTGATTTGATTTACAACCCAAATTCAAATGAGAAACAATAGTACAACAGTTTTTCTCTTGCATTGTGTTTAAAATATGATGTGCACTACTGTATTTACAGTATGAATATCTCATCCCATTTTATATTTTTCTCATGTTAAATTTACCACCTTCTTCCTCTTGCAGGATAGTCCACTAATGTCTATCATCAAAGAGGTGGGCCTTCCTAAATTACCTCCTCGGGGTAGGAATGATGAAGGACTGGATTTGTCAGAGAGGGTACCACCACCTCGGTCTTCTTCCCCTGTGATTGGTTCCCCTCCGGTGAGGGCCGTGCCTATTGGGACCCCGCCCAAACAGCCAATGAGCCACAGTCTAAATCATCAGGTATGAAGACAACTGTTACCCTAATACTGGAATTTTTCTCTGTCACCCCTTCCTTTTCATTAAGGACAAAAAACACAAAATCTCATGTCCTTTTGCAAAGTATGAAATATAGTATCGAGTTGGTGTAGTCCCTTAGCCCCATCATAATTTGTCTCAGTCTCATTATTTAGTCAACCCCAATGTATTAGTATTATATACTTTCATGGAGTTGTCATGTTAATCATCTTTATATACAGTCAATGGTTGTAGTAGTAACTTGGCTGCAGTATTGTTTTACACTATGTTAGCACTATCTAAGTTAACCTCGTCCTCTTAACTATACATGTGTGCACATCTCTATCTGTATGTGTAGGCGCATCATCCCACAGCAGTTCATGTGAGAGCCCCGGTCCAGCACAGATACCCTCCTCCTTTTCCTGAGCGTCTGTCACCCAACACCCTCCTCAACTTAGCTGTAAGTTTTCCCTTTATCCTCTGTCCATCCTTTCCTCAGTTATTCAGCTCTGTGTGTACATGAAATCCTATAATGTGCTCAAAGTTTCCTTGAAGTTTTAATGGCACAACACGAGTCAATTTGTAATGATAAACTGTGCTTATTGCATCACAGAGCTTTTCATAGTGTTCATGTTGTGTTTTTCTTATATATTATCGGCTGCTGTTTTACAGAGAGATATAAGCAGAACTTCCTGGCGCCTCTGCTGGTAGTCATGGGCATTGCTCTCTACACATATCCCTCTGTAAAATGAAAAATCGTTTATTTTTTATTTTTACACTTTGTTTTTTTTGCTTTTTATTTAAGAAGAATTTTGTGTAATGTAAAAAACTAATTTCCCAAGATTTCACCCTTTTTCTTTTCTAAATAAAGAGAAAAAATGAGGGTAACAAACTTTCCATCTTATTTATTCCAAGTTATCATGAGCTATATGTAAAGTTTATATCTACTGATTATGCCCAGAACTCTCCGCTGTGTCGCAGTCCCTTCCCTCCTGGAGTTGTTCCAGTTCTGTCTCAGATTCAACGGGCCAAGCTGCTCAACTCTCAAGTAAGTATCACACACACACTCACACGGGCTTTCCAGACTGGTGATGTGCTACTGACTCACTACTTAGATTTACATGACAACTCTGGAAACAGAATAGCAGAGAGCTTGTAATGATTCTTCCTGAGAAATGTGATGAAATGCAGAAGTAATGGAATACTGAAGACTGAAATAATTGTGCAAGAGAAAAACTAATAAATGACATTCTACGAAAGCACCACAAGAAGGAAGGTGGACTTTATTTTTCTAAAATACACATGGAATGACTGCTCTTACATTTTTAGAGAACTGAAAGAGTAGACAAAAGGAAAAACCCATTCACCTCAAATTCAAAATGAAAAATCGAAACAAATCCAGCCCAAATGGTGTCTTATTAGCTGTTTACTGGCTAGGGTTTGTACAAACTCACTAAATTATGTAAAGCTGATAACCCCACATGAAAGGCAGAACTTGGCAGATTAAGAAACTGCTTCTCAATCAGGAAAGACACAAATTTGCTGTAGACAAGTCAATTTAAGAGATGTCTAGGGTCTATGAATAGCAGCCATTCTTGACATTGAAGGTGGTAAAGAGCGTAGTTGTGAATGTCATAGACTGCGGCCTCAACTTAATACCCAGGTAAGGCTAGCTGAAGGTCGTCCCCTTCTTGAACTTGTACTGTAAGCTTTATAACTGACACAGGATCCCCAGTAGTTAATTAGTTCATCTCTGAATCACAAGTCCCCCTCTCACACTCTTCATCGTCTTGGTATGTGTCTCTCTCCAGGTGGCTGGTTTTGCCCATGGCGGGCCACCTCCTCCTTTGTTACCAGGTGGTGGAGTTTTCAGGCCATTCTTCGGGGGCCCTCCTCCTCCACATGGTCACCGAATGGGCCCACTGCCCCCTCATGGTCCCCCTAACCACACGCCACCCATCCGCCACAACACCACCCACCTCCACCCTCAGCACAGACGCATGCTCACCCAGCGCATGCAGAGCCGAGGAGGGTAAGTGTGTTTGTGTACCTAGAGCTGCAGTGTCACACAGCACTGTGGTCCTGTATCACCATCAAAAAGCAAATGTGATTCTCAACACGCCCCTGAGCAGGTGAAACATGTAACACTCAACTTGAAAACTTGCCAGTCACCTTTAAGTACAATAGGGCGCACAGCCTGGCCACAGCACCACCAAGTCTGGGTCAGGCACCCAGGGAGCCATGCACAGCTCCACTAAGTCCACTTACCATGTGAAAAGTTTTTTTTTTACAGTTTTTAGCAGCTCTGTCAGTAATTTACTGCTCCCCTCTGTGTCTCTATCATTCCTGCTGCGCACTGTGCGAACCGCATCAAGCCAAACCAAGCGCACTCCATCTCCTCCAGCTCTATACATCGTCTAAAAGAATGAGAGTGCTCTGAAGAAAGATTTCACTCATTTAGAAAAATATGGATCATTATTTGATGATCACTGTTGATATTTAGGCATCATTTAAACGTGTGTGTGTGTGCGTGTGTGTGTGTGTGTGTGTGTGTGTGTGTGTGTGTGTGTGTGTGTGTGTGTGTGTGTGTGTGTGTGTGTGTGTGTGTGTGTGTGTGTGTGTGTGTGTGTGCGTGCGTGCGTGCGTCAGGTTCTGAGACTATCATAAATAAGCTACGCAATTCCTTTATATAATCAAACGCTCGCAGTGATGAATTTGACTCCGGACAAATGTGAACTAAACTCCACAGAAGCATTTTGTCTTGAGGAGGTGGCACAAGATTTGCAATTCTCTTCTTCCGACAATGATACATTGACGGAAAAACCTGCCAATGATCAGAATATCTTTAATATATTATCACTGGCAGTAGGGCTTCATCTGATTGGCCAAATGTATTGACATGCAGAGCGTGAATGCATGGCACATGGAGCACCATTTATTGTAGTTCAAGCAGTCTTTTGCGATATGTATATATCGCGCATGTTATTGCGATGATAATACATTTTCGATATATTGTGCAGCCCTAATCTCTGCCTCCTTGCAGGGATCGTGGCAGGACTGGAGGGGACCGGCACAGCAGGGACCCCTACAGTAATCTGATGACTCAGAAGGAGAAAGAATGGGTAACAAAGATTCAGATGATGCAGCTGCAGAGTACTGACCCTTACCTTGATGACTACTACTATCAGGTTAGTTACTCACTTAGGTGCCCTTTTAATGGTTTTAATGATTTGTATATAACCTCAGTTGAGTTAAGTGCAAATAATATTAAGGGCTTCAACTAACCGTTATCACCCCCAAAGAGGTTATGTTTTCTGTTCGAGTTTGTTTGTCTGTTAGTTAGCAGGATTACACAAACTTTACTGGACATATTACCACAAAGTTTAGTGGAAAGATTTGGTATGGGTCAGAAAAGAACCCAATATTATTTGTTGCAGATTCAGGAATATTCTTTCACGTCAACATTTTCTTTGTGTGTTCCCCCTGCATTATGTGCAACTTTTTTTTTGATCAGATCAATAATAGGAAAGGGAAAAAAGGCTCAAATCCGTGTATCATTCGTTCTTTTCATATTCAATTCGAAAACCAAAATTGGAAAATTAACAAGCAAGTGATTATTTTGTTATTCATTTATGAATCTGAAACAAAAAAAAAAAACAATGGTTTGTTTTCCGTAGTTTGGATTTTTTGCTCTGATCAAAAATAGGGAATGAAAAAACGGGTCACGGGCCGACCTTGATTTTAATATTTAATTTTTATGATTTGTTTGACCTGGAAGTCAGTGTCTTCTTGTGCTGCACGAGATAAACTAACAACAAGTGATTGAATCACTCTCTAATTGGTCTCGACACCATGGCTGGAACCATACGCTAATTTAATTAAAGACTTGTTTGAAACTGGCAAGATGCATGCAGAGATTTCCACCACGCTGCAGCAGATGGGTATCCAGCGATGCTCTGAAATGAGTGTTAAAAGATTCTGGGCCTGATCTACTAAGATCCTAAATAAAGAGTGCTAAAATGTGTGTGCATTATAACAGATTGCACGATTGGTTGGTAGGCGTTTTGCAGGTGATCTACTTAAAATAATTGCGCAAATGATAAGTGCAAACATGGTATTTATGTATTTAAAGTGTGTTTTGCGTGCGTTACTGGTTTCCGCCATGGAGCATTACGGAGAGCAGAGTGATCGCAAGCGCAAAGCGAATTTAATACCATGGATTTGGAGGTGTTAGTGGAAGAGGCAAACAAACATGTTGTTTAGATACAGCAAAGAAATATCAATACAACTCAAAGAAACGCAATATGGGAGAGTATCTGCGAGAAAGTTAATGCTGTCGGTAAAACAAAAAGAACAACCAATGAAATTAAGAGAAGATGGCAGGACATAAGAAGAAGAACAAAAGAAAAAATAGCTCATAATAGAACCTTGGCAAATAAAACAGGTGGGGGGCAGGTGGAAGAGATGCCTCTGACCAATACTGAGCAGCAGGTGCAGTTCACTCTGTATGGCACAAGCGCTCAGGTGCGACATTCAGGCCATTGTAGCGCACACGGAGTGCACACCAAGCAGCTGGTTAGCACTGTATCTGGTGTGATGATGGCCATCAGTGCCCTGGCAAGAGAGGGATTATTTTTGCTTCTGTCAATCCAAACATGCTAACACGAGAAAAAAAATGTCTCTCCGTCGTCTTCCATGCTGTCTCCCCCTTACCACAATAACTTCAGCCATCTGTGCGTAACGCTGCGCCGATGAGCACCTACATGTATCATACAAATAAAATATCAAAATCAAGTTTGGGCCGTGACTCGTTTTTTAGTTTCCTGTTTTTGATCTGAGCAAAAAATCGAAACTACGAAAAACAAACCATTATTTGGTTTTGGTACCCGATTCCTAAATGAATAACGAAATAATGACTTGTTTTTTAAATTTCCGATTTTGGTTTTCTAATTGAATATGAATAGAATGAATGATACACATTTACACAGATTTGACCCGTTGACTTATTTTCTTTGATGAACTTATAAATGGAAAAACCGTAACACTAGTTGGTGGTTGTGGTTAATTCTGTGATGTTTCATGGATTCATGGATCTTGATCAAAAAAGTCAGGCCTGTTTTTCCCTGAGCCTTATGGGACATTTTCAGATTGCTTGTTTTTTCAGACCAACCATATGCATGGGTGTTATTTTACATAAGTGCCTGTATGGATGGTGTGATCATTTCTCCCACTTCAGTTTGGCCTTACTCATTTATGATGTTTTTACTGATACTGCTCTGTTGTTGATCTGAAATTAACCTTCTCAGAATTCTCAGATTTGAGGATTTGTTGAAAAAGACATCACCTGTTTGACATTTTAATGAACTAGATGGTAGTTTAATTAAACGATTACTGTTATAAATCCATTATAAATGAGTTTTAACAATAATGTAAACAATCATACCTTGCGCAGAGTCCTGTACTCAGTTTTAACATTGGAAGAGAATGTTGAGTGTGTTTGTGTGTGTGTGACATTAGAATTACTATGAAAAGATGGAGAAACGTCAGGAAAGAGAGAGAGACAGCAGCAAGAAGGAATACACCACCAAACTCATCACACCACAGGTTGCCAAGGTTGAACACACCTACAGACCAGGTAAATGACAACAGAGCACACCAGAATATCTTCTCTCCATATAACATCACCCACATGGACACTTGAGACCTGTATTGAATCTTGCCTGGTATTGTGTCAAAAGTTCAGTTTGCAGGATCTTTGGGTAAACTGACTGTCTCTAGTGTCAACAACCCCCGCAAGATGATTGATGCTGTGGTGACCACTCGCACAGACGACGAGGTCAGTTTGCATATGAACCGGTTTTCTTTTATTTTGAAGTAATTTAGTCAGTGTTCTACAGTGTTTCCTGTGGAGGTTTGGGGCAGGGGCATTTGCTGTACATGTAAACAAATATATATGCACATTGATTCAGTTAAGGATAACTGCAGCAACTAAGGATATGTCATTGTACAATCCCAATTTCGCTTGGATATTATGGGTGGGAATATGTAGGCTTTCAATTCGATTTCCATACAGAGGGCTACGATTCGATTTTTTTTTTTTATCACTGACTACTTGAGGTGTACATCTTTACTTGGCTCATGATTTGTGCTTTAAAAAAGTATTGTAAACGGCTGTAATTTACAAAATTAAGTTTAATAAGGTGTTCCCCCTTGGCAGCATTGAGGTAGTACTGTGGCCCTAATTTAAAAACTTAAAAGTTCTGCTGCTCACTCCTGACTTCCTGTCTGTCTGCCTTTAGGAGAAAAGAGAGAAGCAGGTTTGGAATAAGAGGCGACAGATCCTGTACACTGTGGAGAAGGTATGAGAATGGCTGTGCATGTGGAGACAGATACAACCCTGGATCCTAAATACACCTCTGTGACCCATTTCTGTCCTTCCATCCAACCCTGTCCTCCAGATGTACAGTTTGCTGCTGGAGGTTCAAGACTTTGAGAAACGTTTTGTCCAGGCCCCAGAGGAGGACAGGGAGGCTCTGCTGGAGCAGCATAAAACCAACACAGTGCAGCTGTGCAACTCTCTGCGAGAGAAGGAGTGGGATGATAGGTAGGATGGAGGGATAGATTAAACATAAGTATGAGAACACCTGACTACAAGAGCTGCACATAGAAGTTCTTATATGTGAATCTACACACTAACTCTTTTTCTATTCCTCTTGATAAGAGTAAGTGATGAGCAATGTGTGATGATCATGTCAGTGAGGAAGGGCAAGCGGCTCATATCCAGGCTCCTCCCCTTCCTGCCCTCACCCCAGGCCACCGCCATTGTCATGGCGATTGCACGCAACCTTCCTGCCCTGGCCAAGAAGGACAAGCAGGACCAGGTAATGATTTCAAGATGTTCATCAAGAGATGCTCCTCAAAAACAACAACATTCCTTAAATATGATTGGTTATGGTGGAAAAGTGTCTCTGCTATACCCTAAATGTTCATGTTTCATCTCACAACAGTGTATACATTTTAATGACTCTGTGCCAGTGACAGCCAGCCCGTACCCATAGACCCTGACGGAATTTCTTAATATTTGGTACTTGCACTAAAAGTTGAAATGATTAGATCTTGGTGGTCAAAGGTCAGTCACTTCCTGTTTTTGTGAATGAATGAATTTCATTGCATTTGGCACAAACACTCATTTGGACTCTTGGATGAACTGTTTAAAATATGAAGGTCAGCGAAGTCAACGATTTGAATGTACAACGATGCATCAATGCATTTCAATTGATCACATCCTCAATTTTCTATATTACTGCAAGGGGCTTGCTTTTTTATCAATTAATACAATCAGTAATATGATGTCCCTTTTTATTTAGAAAGTGCTTTAAAAATATTATTGACTGTTACTGCTATTAAGTGTGCTGTAATTTACTAAATGAATAAATTAAAAAAATCAGGCTCCAACAGTAAGTCTATGACTGTGGTCTGATTTGACATTCAATCAGTTTAGACTTGTGTGCCCCCCCCCATCATAATCTGCGGGAAGAACTTCTCTTCTGTCCCCAGCCTGTATGTTTGTGTGTGTCTGCTCGTCCCTGTTGCTATTCACACAAACTGATAATCATGTGTATTAAGTTATTAATCAAGGATGTTGGATCATGAATCTGTATCGTTCCGGTCACTTTAACACTGATGTCCTGGCTGTGCGTGTCATGTTATAAACTCTAGAGCGAATCAAATAAACGTCAAGTACTGTACGTGTCCTAGTAACTTCTGATTAGTGTTGGTTTTTATTGTTAGTGTAAAGTGAGCGCAGGTCAGCGGGGGAGTGAGGAAGAAGCAGACTCCGATACAGTACAGGATGACTGGACCTTTTAATGTGCGTCTGTCTTGATCCTGAAGCAGCTGTGGTTATAATTATTCAGCAACGGGACGCTAAAACAATGTACGTAGCAGAAAACATGAATCGATTATGTTCTCTCGCTGCATTGATGCACAGTTGTCCATGTCCGCATCGCGATGCATCTAAAAATCCAGAAATGCTCAGAACACATTGTTAACCTCTTCCACTCTCGGTGTGTGTCCGTTCCAGGTGCTTTGCTGGTTAGTGGAGCCCCTTTCTGCTGTGATCCAATCACTCTCCAGCTCCGCCATCACAGACCTGCTCCAGGAGCTTCAAGGCAGCGAGGGCCAACTGGCCACAGTACTGCACAACAAGGTACACACACAGCAACTCAATAACTTGAGAGCAAAGAAGAAAGAACAATGACCCTCTGGTCAGACTGATAAATAAACCTCTTTCCACATGTTGTCCAGTGATAAAGCCTAACTATTGGTTTAAATGTTGCAATGCAACCCCTGCAGCCAACCTCCACAGGGCAAACCCTTGCCCTCCAGTCATGTTATTTTGCCTCAGACGCCATGTCTGTATAGGCTTCATCAACATTACCCAGGGTACTGTCAATTGTACGAAGTAGACGACATGCAATTTGTGGGGGGGGGCTATAAGCTAAATATTTCCCAGTCTCGGGGTTGCTCCAGCTGACCAATCCTGGTCAGCGGAGGAGACCCTCTCTGTCCCTGTTCCTCTTCTCGGACAAATGTTGTCGGTGGAACTACACTCGGTGTTTTGGATGGCAAGGCATTGGTAGCAGTTGTCTTTGTTTCAATTGTTGCTGGCAGGCATCTGAGTACTTAGTTGTGTCTCCACGTTTACCTACCTTGGGAGAGACCTACTTTACAACCAGTGAGGATGGGTCTGAGGGTAGCTGGAGTTGAGCATAGTAGGATGGATCTTCATTTAGCCACCACTGTAGGTTTTTGGGTGAGGGAAGGACGTCATAGGTTGCTTTAAGCAGGAAGCCGATCCTCCTTGCTTCCATTTCCCACAGACTGAGCCTGGGTCGGCAGAAATGTTGCCTGTCTGAATCTTTTTAATTATTTTCTTCGCTGTATTAGTCAGTGAAACTCTGCTTGAATAATGCCCCCCTTGATTAGATTGTCAGTCATTGTCTGAAATGCAGCATTAATACTTTTTTGCAGGCTAAGGGCGCTGAAAAAACAAACTACATTTCCCATAATGCATTTTGCGTTTATCAGAGAATCGCAATGAATTTCACATGTCACATGTCTTGAAAACTATGACACATAAAACGTGCCCAAATCTCATCCGGCTCCAAAGTACGCTGCCTGCAAATGTCCCACACTGGCTTAGGGGTATATACACACATGTCATATCCGGTCTAAATGGAGATGGAATTTGTCCACCAACACTGCCTGCGTTGTTAAAGATGCCATGAAAGTGATGACAGAACTTTTCATCAGTATAATTTGACAATTTATTAATCATAAAAAAGACTGAATACTTGGAAACAACAGTGATCATGTGTCATGTTGACTGCCTCACGAGTCACATGACAGCTGTCCCTCAGAAGACAGAATAAGAAGGGAAAAAAAGATTTGCAAGGGCAATCGTGTTTATTGTTTATTTTGTTTTTCTGAGAAAAAAAGAGGAACAGAAATCACATTTTTTTGGTGTTGCTAGAAATCCAGCTGAAAATGTTTTATAACAAAAAACTGACATGCACTGAGGGCTTCACATTAAAAAGAGAGATATAATGTAAAAATCGACTCGCTGCAATAATTTCAGTAAAATTTTAACAGCATTACAAATTGGATACCGCCCAACCTCGCACTGCAAACCAATGAGACCTGATTACAGTCCATTCTCAAGACTACAGAATGACTCAACACCTGTTTTGCGTGAGAAATAAAGACACACTTGAGGCATTTTGTTGTCTTGTTCACTTGATTTTGAGGTAGCTAGTAACTAATGTTTTGTGTGGTCAGAGCCATGGAGAGAGTGTTGCAACCAGAGTTAAGTGTAATGTTAACTAGGCACAGTTAAGAATGACTTTATTTGTGAGCTGGGGTTGTACTGGGAGGGAGAGGAAATCTTAAGTATTAAGAGATGAACAGCCAGTCAACGCTTCCTGCGTGAGACTCTAAGGTATGAAGCTTTGCATCTTCTGGTCCTGTAATAACAATAAGAACCTTGTTAGAACAAATAAATGGAGTCAGTCAACAGAAATGCAAGATTGTTTTTACTTGTGTTGCAACACTTTTGTTGTGACAGATAAACATTAAAACTGTGGTGAATCATAATTTTCCCTGTGAACTGTACATGTAGAAATAGGTGAGATCTTGAATTTCTAGTAGAGCAGCTGAACCACACTGCTCACGCAGGCAGTGTGGACACACACACACACACACACACACACACACACACACACACACACACACACACACACACACACACACACACACACACACACAAACAGACATCCATTACACACACCTCTCGCTCTTGTTTCTGTCTAGTTTGGTGTGACACTTCTGTATCTGATCCTGAGTGAGGGAGAGAAGATGCAAAGTTCAGACCCCAACTGTCAACTCATGGATGACAATCGATGGTAAGTAATTAGTGCTATGACATCAGTGTTAATTAAAAATGTCCCTATTCTCTCTCTTACACACACACTGAACCTCTCTCTCTGTCCAGGACTGAGTTGGTATTTGCTGTGACAAGGGAGCTGCTCAGTGTTCCCTCCTCGTCCCTCTCTCCTCCCCTCGTTACTCCTGCCAACCTGCTCTCCCTCTTCTCCCGCTATGTCGATCGGCAGAGGCTGGAGCTGTTACAGAACAAGTTACAGTGAGTTACATCAACACACAAGCATACAAGGGGACATACAAAGGTTAAGAAGCTGGTTGTACTGAATAATTCATTGTTTTAGCTTTGAAAGGATTCTGAATCTTATATGGTATTAATGTTACTTGGGTGATGTCATGAATAGTAAACTAATAGTGTGTTCTTTGCCTTTCACAGGATCTCTTCATTGTCCAGGTAGAAGTTACTGCAGACATCAACACGAGATCTTCCCCTCCCGATGCAGACCTTTCTTTTTGTGTGTAAGAGGGAATGGTGTGAGTGAGTTATGAGGTGAATCCATTGTGGGTAATTTTAATCCAGCAGAATCTCGTGTGTGTGTGTGTGTGTGTGTGTGTGTGTGTGTGTGTGTGTGTGTGTGTGTGTGTGTGTGTGTGTGTGTGTGTGTGTGTGTGTGTGTGTGTGTGTGTGTGTGTGTGTGTGTGTGTGTGTGTGTGTGTGTGTGTGATGAGATGGCTGAAAGACGATTAAAAATTAAATCTGCATTTTAAAATATCTTGTTTGAATTATGCCTGTGATGAACCTTCAAATTAAAAATATTTCTATTATATAAGAATGTGGACTCCGGTCTTTCCTATACATCATAATTTTTAATGTCTTGGTCTAGTGTACTAGGGCTGGGCGATATGACTTCAAATCAATATCCTGATTATTTCAAACTGTAACCTTACAATTAATGAATGATTTTTTTTACAACACCCCAATAGTACGCGTCATTCGGCGCATTACTCAGTGTCGGTCTCTCCTGAGTGACTCTCCTCCTCTCCTCACTCACACGTAGAACTGATCTTTATAATAACCTGCTGAATTAATCATTTTGTTCCTGGATAAACTAAGCCGGGGCGTCGCTTCTTTTGCAACAATGAAGTGAAAATACTGCGTTGCATCACAATCTGCGGAAAGAACTTCTCTCCTGTCTGCAGAAGTGTGTGGGACAGGAGGGACACACTCCTGCACGTGTGTGTCTCCTCTTCCCTGTTGCGCTTCACACAAACTGATGAACACATTTATTTAATTATTCATCGATGTCGGATCATGAATCCGTATCATTCCGGCCACTTTAACCCTGATGTCCTGGCTGTGTTCGTGACGTTACCCCTCGTGTTGTATGCGAACCGTGCAAGCAAAATGTTGGCCTTTTTTCCAATGTGTTTGAATACTTGTCTCCTAAACTTTAGTTTAGTTATTTTATACTTTGTATCTTACAAATATTGAATTAATAGTGTAAATAGTGAATATCCGCCAATCCTCTTGTCTGTGAACACCAGATCTTCAAAGCGTAAACTGCACATACGTGACGTGATGGATGAGGTCCTGTTGTTTTCACGTTGCCATCATCAACCATTGCTACAGCCTGACCTTTCAGCTCTGTCAGACTGGTTGTTATAATTAGAATAATAACTGACAATTATACATGTAGAGATGTTTTAAATGATAGCAGCACCAGTTAATATAATAATAACGATGATGATAAATAATTGTCATCTGGCTCCTGCAGCTCTGGAGTCAGATACCTGCACAATATGAGAGAGAGAGACACAGACTATGGGAGGCGAAAAACAAAGTTAGTGACTAGTTTGACCTTTATGAAAATGAAAACATTCAAAGTACAACACAAAGATAAATAATGAAACAAAACCAACATACAGTAAAAGGAGAAGGGAGGGGACTTCTTTCAGTGCTGTAAAAAGTGCCACACCTAGATATTAATATTATGCCCCTTCCAAAACACTGGCTTTTTGAAGAGAGCCAAAGGAAAGCCTCTGTAAATAATTGTCACATATTGTTGTTCAAATCCTGCAGTCTAAAAACATACAAAAATGTTTAAAGAGAGGGGGATGGAAAGCTTATCCAAACTGTTTAGCTAACCCTAATACATGTATACATACAACATATAATAATAAAGTGCCCTTTCATGTGATATTGGTTTATGTCATTTGTAAATCCACCAATGAACATGCATAGCTATAAACAAACATTGAATGAAAATAAATGTTTGCAACTCGAGCATTTCCTTATCTACACTCAAACCAATAAACTACTTGAAACGGAATTAATACAAGCTTATGAAGTTCATGTGTCCTGCAACGCCCTGCAACTAAGAGAAGGAAACTGAACATGTAGTATTCATATTAATATCATCTAGGCTGAAAATTAATTTCAGAACTCTATAGAGTTCACACTGGTGGCATAACAGTGGCATAACAGTGAACAGCTTTAAGCAGCACTCTATGTCTCCACTCAGATTTCCATGGCTGTGTGCCCAAACGAAGGCTTTTGTTTGAGATACAGTTCAGTGGACTGGTCTAAGGCATAAAAGGCCGGCCAGTGGAGCTGTCCCTGGGTCCTTGGGTCTGGTCTGACGGCAGGGTACCACCGTCGCATAATTCTCGGCCAGGATAACACACTCGCAGAGTTTACTTGAAGAACGTAACGTACGTTATTTATTTATCTTTTCATACCCGATTGCGTCAACCTATTTGACCAGATTTGCCTATTAAGTCAATGCGCCCTATGCTTGGCTGGGACATTAAATCCGCATGGTTTTATTTTGTCAAAATTCTTGTCAAACTTGGTAGCATCACAAGCGTCAGAGAAAGTTTATATTGTATAATGATAACTCTGATGCCAATGGCTCCGTGGCGCAATGGATAGCGCATTGGACTTCTAGTCGAACATTGAGATGTCATTCAAAGGTTGTGGGTTCGAGTCCCACCGGAGTCGCATTTCTTTTTTGGATTTTCATTCGGACACAAAGTTAATATAAATGCAGCGCCAAGCACTCCAATTATTAATGTGGTGTGGCCATCTGATCAGTAGTGCTAACTAATATTAGTTCCACCTAGCTCAGACACTTTTATCTGTTTATTTTGTATCCAATGTTTATGTACTTCAATTAATCAATCAATCAAATTGTATTTGTATAGCCCATATTCACAAATCACAATTTGTCTCATAGGGCTTTAACAAGGTGTGACATCCTCTGCCCTTAAGAGTGAGGAAATTCTAGGAGAATCTATGATGACCCTCTGGTCTTTTTGAGTATTCACTTGGTTCATCACAAGAGCAGCAACAACAAAAGAAACTATGCCACAATGTGCACATTTTCGAGTATATATTTAGAATAAAAGACTGCACATGGAGAGGAAAATAGTGAAGTAAGAATTTTCAAAAATTGCACTATTGCACAATTTGTTTATTTTTGCACATGACAATAAATCATTTGAATTCTTTTGGTGGTATAAAAATAAATAGCACTTCGAAATACACAAAAATCTTCACACAAAACTGAAAAGGGCTGTTCTAAAAAAAAAAACCTGAATACATTAATGATCTTATACATTATTATTATTATTATTATTACTATTATACTTACCAAACACACACACACAATAACTGATGGTGACTTCAGTGCACCTACAACCCTCCTTTCACATTTGAGGGAGGGCTGTCTGTATCATGTATTGATAAAGATCTATCAGCGTAGAACAAACTAGTAGAATGAATAGTACATTAAAGGGGACATAGCATGCAAATTCCACTTTGTTAGTGCTTCTACAGGTTAATGTGGGTATCTGGCATGTCTACCAACCCAAAAACTTTGGGAAAAAAACACTCGCGCGTTTTGTTATAGTTCCTCTAAGTCAGAAACGTCATGCTTGAGCGACTCGATTGGGCTTCCTGGGTTTTGTGTCGTAACAAGGCACTGGAAGTCTCCCTACATGGTCTTGGCAGGGTAAAAAGGGTGCTGTTTTAAATGATCCTTGTGGTATTTTGACCAAAGTATGTTACAGACATTTCATTAAGACCCCAAGGAACCATATCAACTTGTGGTAAAATGGGCATGCTATGTCCCCTTTAACAAGACACAATGTTTGTTTTTGTCTTTTGGCTAATTAGCTGTAAACTCGAGGCCCTGGTAGGTTAGTCCTTTGTTCATCACCACTCACCTCCACACAAGACAAGAAAAACCACCACAGCTGGGACAGGAGATGGCAGGTGGGAGGTGGGAGGTGGGAGGTGCTGCTTGTCTGATGTGACTGTGATGACTGTGTGCTCACCACTGTGCAGGAGACCTGGAGCGAGGGCAGGGAGGGATATTTCCATTTTTTAGACAATCAATATATTTGTTTGACAGGGAAGCTGTGTGCAAAGAGGAGTTATTATATTAATTTATTTAAAAAGCACCCCTGAAAAAGGGCACTTTCACAGGCTCAAGCACCCTTTGATGTCAATGTGTGCACGTGTTAGTTCTGGTAACATATAAACGTGAAAGATCCTGCTTAGAGCCAGTATTTGGTTTTGTCCATTCTGCATGGTATAAATATGTAGATGCAACATGGTGGACTCTGTGGCAAAAGACCCACCGGTGAAGTAGATATAAAGGTCTCATTGTAAGGTAACAAAAATACAAGGATATTAGTTTCAGATGATTATGAACTAATTACATATTCTTCATTACAAATTCTACCCACTGGACCTTTAAACTATTTATTTATGTATTGATATCAGCGTATGTTTATTTATGTATTTATAAAAACAGTAATGAATAAGTCATGTTGATGAACAAATATGTCATTGGTATCAGAGTTGTCGTTTCTGAGGATTCAGACAGTTTGAAGGTTCAAAATGAAGCAATATGAAATGATGTCTATTAACTCCAACCACTAGATGGAGGCTACTTCACAAAAAGTCAGACTATGTGCAGTCTAATAATCTCCAGCTATACAGAGTCATGGTGAGAACGAGCAGTGAAGTGATATTGCAACATCCAACAGCCAAACAGGACATATAAGAGAGGAGGGGTGTCAGTGAGACGATACAGAAACAGTGACACAAGAGTGTGGCAGTTTGATTCAGTTACTGATTGGATCGTTGATTATGGGAACTCCGAGGACATCAGTGGCCTTTCTTCTTCAGCTGGCTGCATGCATGGCCGTAAGAAAATCAAAATTCTCAGTATATCATCATACATTCTGTGATTTCTAAGCATTTCTAAGAATAGTTTTTGTTAATTGTGAAGATTTTGAGATATTTGTCTGGAAGAGAGGTGACTGGAATTTATTTTGTGGTGGTCACATCACTTGAGTGAGTAATCCACAGATTTCAGAGACTATTTTTTGGTAGAGAGTAGTTATGCTCTTTATTTTTCAACATTAAGACAGCTTAAGACAAGCCATACATGGGAGGACCATGTGGTGTGCATTGGGTCCACTGTAGCTTTTTGGATTCAGGGTGATGGCTCTGTCGCTATAATCACTGCTCTTAATAGTTCAGCTGCTTGAGCTGAGTGTTACCTGGCTGCCTCCTGTCCTAACAATGCATACATGATGAAAACATGTTCAGTAGCTCTAATCTGGTGCAGATTTGGGTATGCTACCAAATTGAATATTGACATGTCTCTAGAACAGTGGAAGAATAGATTACTTGAGGATGTGATATAAACCTTTAAAAAAAACGTCATCTTTGCTATGCCTTCATTTCAATTTACGTTCACCTGCAAAACATTGTTTTGTTTTTTTATATTGATTGTAGATTCTCTTCTATTTGAAAAGCAATCCTTCAAATAAAAATATGAGTATCATTTAATCACCCCCTTTTCCTGACTCGCTGAGAGTGTATATGATAATATAAAGCTGTATTTACAGTAATGCACATCCACAATATGCCAAGCAAGTAAAACATGTAGTATTTATTCTTAAAATAAGGGGTGAAGGATTTATCCAGTTGTAACTTGTTTGTAGTTTCTCGACTGGTTCTAACTCTAAGTTTAAATTCGCACTCGACTTGTCTTTCTGTCTCTATCCAGGCCCCTGTGCCGTGTGAGGACAAGGTGGCCAGTTTGGAAGTGGAGATCCAGGGTCTGGTGAACGTCATCAATGACCAGCACCGCTACATCCAGGAGCTTCACAACAGCCAGGCCCAGCAGCTGGAGAACATACCCAACTTACACCTGGGTCCCGAGAACCAGTACAGAGGTAGGGTTAGATTTCTATGAGAGATACATACGTTTGTGTCTGCGCATCATTAGCTACTTTCAGACATGCACTGAATTTCGGATAATCTCTGGACCTTCTCCAGAGGGGCTGCACTTTGCTCAGGAGGTAGAGTGGTTCATCCATTAGCCAGAAGATCGGCAGTTCCATCCCCATCTCCCCCATTCCGTGTACTGAAGTGTCCTTGGGCAAGATACTAAACCCCCAAATTGCCCCTGTAGGTTTGATCTGTGAAAGTGCTGCACATTGATGCACTGTACTTATGTGTGAGTAAGTGAATGGTAAAACTGTACTATAAAGCGCTTTGAGTGGTCATCAAGACTAGAAAAGCGCTATACAAATACAGAAGAAATACAGACGAAAAAACTCAAATGTTCGAGTGAGAGCTTCTGGACTTTCTCAGCCCCTGGTAAAAGGGACAGATGCAAATATGAAAAAATACACATGAATGCCCCTTTTCCACTGGGCAAAAACCTCACTAAGACCCACAAACAAATTATTTGCAGCACTGCAGTTCATCTCAACTCTAAAGAGCTTTTTAGCCTTTTCCCCCAATTTAGCTCATTGTTTTATTTTAACAGCTCTTATTAACCAGCCAGTTGGTGAACACAGTGGAGCATTTTGCATTATTTAGCAACACAGGTATTTTCCACTGCAGTTGGTGGATACCAAAAGGGAGAGAATATGACTTATGTAGGGAATCCACACGAAAGCTTATCTTGCTCTGTGCCTACTGTATGTTAATAAGCTGCTGTAAGTTAGCTGAAAAACTTTAAAAGGAAATAACTCATGTGTCCAAGAAAAACTGAATGAAAAAAAACGATATTTGCAAATCATAATGGAGCAAACATTTATCAAGCAGCAAATCAGTAGTTTGTGGTAATGACCCTGCAGTTTTTACCTGTGTTGAATATTTCACCTTGTAAAGATTACGTTTGTGTGTATGCAAAGACTGTTCTGAGGTGTTTGCAGACGGTAACGTGGCCAGTGGGCTCTATGTGATCCTCCCTGACGGCTCTCCAACTGCTCTGAGTGTTTACTGTGACATGAGCAATGGAGGAGGATGGACCGTCTTTCAGAGGAGGAGAGATGGCAAAGAGAGCTTTGACAGGTGTGTTTGTGTGTCAGCTTTACAAATATAGGAATTCATATGTTGTACGTGTCAAGAAATCTGACATTGCAAATGAATGTGTGATCCATGTGTCCACTGTGTGCAGAGAATGGGTGGAGTATAAGCACGGATTTGGAGACCTCTACTCCCCCGATGGAGAATTCTGGCTGGGAAATGAACCTCTACACTATCTCACCTCCCAAGGTGTGTACACATTAGTGTTTGGACGATATATCAAGCCTAATCCGATGGTTACCCATGAAACTCTGTGTCTTCTAGGAAACTACGACCTACACATTGACATGGAGGACTTTGAGGGAAATCAACGCTTTGCAGAGTACAAGAACTTCAAAGTGGAAAATGAAAAGGTAACACTGAGAAAGGAAATGGCTTTCCTTATGTGTTATGGGTGAGGGTTTTCACTGCAAAATAAACCTGATAAGATGCAAGGTTTTAAAGCAAGCTTTCATTTTCAACAAGCTTTCTCACTCTCTTAAGTAGAATTTAACTTTTTTAGTAAATTCTGCATAATGGATTAATTCTGTACAATTAATCGTATCCTGTCCTTTTGTAATCCACTGCACGCTTCTCCTGTCCTGTACAGCCTGTAACAGCTGTGTCTTTAACCTTGTCATCTCTTCTTTTCCCATAACAGCACATGTGTTATTTAGACTAGTGTCTTTGTATTTTATGTCCTTTGCTATGGAGACAGCAGCAATGATGTCTGGCTCTAGGTCTGCCAGCTGTGTTCCATCTCTTTTATTCTCCACTCAGCCTTTTCGGTATCTCCTTATTTATTTATACGTCTACATTTCACTGCTCCTTCATTTTCCTCTCAACACTTATCCTATTATCGCTATCATGCTCAGTCCCCATCTCTTCTTTTCTCTTCATCAATCTCACCCCCCTTGTTTGTATATTTTTATGTCATTTATAATCACACTATCAATCCATCAATCAATTAAATTGTATTTGTATAGCCCATATTCACAAATCACAATTTGTCTCATAGGGCTTTAACAAGGTGTGACATCCTCTGCCCTTAACCCTCAACAAGAATTAGGAAAAACTACAAAAAATAACTTTTAACAGGGGAAAAAAACTTAGAAACCTCAGAGAGAGCCACATGTGAGGGATCCCTCTCTCAGGGCGGACAGAGGTGCAATAGATGCCACATGCTACATATTACTCTACTCAAAACAATCCTTATAATGCTTTCTATGAAGAAATGAAAAATTTGACTTTCACTCCAGATAAAAGTGTCAGTGTAAATACACTCGTACCGAAGATTATTTCAGAGCATTTAGGTTTTTCTCCTCTTTCCACTCAAAGGACCAGTACCAGATACATTTGGGAGAGTACACTGGGAATGCAGGGGACGCGCTGGTTGATGTTCACACTCCCCCCTCTGCTGGGCAGAAATGGACAGGACCAAGTGGGGTCAAATTCAGTACCTTTGATCAGATGAACAACAGCGATCAGGAAAACAGCGACGCCCAGTGTATCAGACACAGCAAGTCAGGCTGGTGGTTTAGCAGGTAATGGACACACTCTTCAGTTTTACTCACACTTTGTCAGTTCTCAAATTAACATGTATTCCACTTGTGTTTCTCTTTTTTTATCATTACAGGTGTGATTCAGGGAATCTGAACGGCCATTACTACAAAGGGCCATACCAAGCCATGGCTGAGGACGGGGTGGTGTGGTATACATGGCACGGTTGGTGGTACTCCATCAAATCTGTAGTGATGATGGTGCGAGCCGCTGACCTGAAGCATCCACTGCCAGTCATCGCTCCATTACTTGGGCAACTTGACAGCATAGGCAGTGATGATGATGCTGCTCGTGGCCAATAGGCTGAAAACAAGTGAGGAAGCAGCATGGGTCCACTCACTTGAGCTGAGAAACTCTCTTGTTTTTTTTATCTTTTCACGTTTGTTACAGGTGACAAACTGGGTGAAGACAGTGACATGTTCACTTATGACTGCTGTTTGACTTTTACCAGTGTATTAATGTTATCATTTGAAATAAAACGTTGATTTTTAACTCATATTGTATTTATTCTGTGTACAAAGTACAATATAACATATTCCACTGAGGCATTTTGGTAACAAACAAACAACAAAACAAAGGGACATTTCTTTTTAAATTGTTGTTAAACAGAAGCCAGTGTCAGTCAGCTAAGGAATGTCTGGGAGTTTTCACTGTGGAAATGATCCCTGGAGGGGGTTTTATGGTGAGAGAGATACTAACTGATCAGTCAGTAGTTAGGCTTTGCCTTGTTTCTATTTTGGGCACATGGTTGTTTTAGGTGTTTGATCTGCTTTATCCCTTTGTCAGAGAGAGGTTCAAGGGAAAGAGTAAATGGGGGGTTGATACCCTTCTTATTAAACAAACTGCATATTTGGCTCTGAGACTGTATGTGTGTCTGAACTGGCCTGCTCAGACTTAACATCCAAGGGTGAATACATTCCACATAGTAGCTTAAGTTAGAGGTTGTGAAAAGCTTACATGGAGAGACATTCATTCAAAGGTTCAATGAGGTCCCTTCCTCCGGTTTGCCCACAGAAGGACAAGTACCAGGACAAGTTCATCCACTTCGTCTAGAGGTCCAGAGCTGTCAGTGATTGAGCTACACTCTTTGGCGGAGGGAAAAACTCTTTAAATGTGGGGAAAATGACTAAAGTGTCCATCCAAATCCACCAAGAAGTACCTGTTAATTTCTGATTGGCCAAACCCAGACAACTTTGAGACCTTTTCCACAAAACTACATACATACATACGATTTTTTCCCCCAACCATCTCTCAAACAGAAGGAGTATAAAAGAACAGGATGAGCTGTACAACACTGGAAAGACAACAAAAAGGTACGGATAGTCGTAACGAGAGTGAGGCGCTATTTACAGACCCTGAGGTTTGCCTGATATCTATCTATCTTTTTTCAGAAAGATTTGTTGATGAACCAGGCGTTTGGTCGAGACTGATAGAGAGCAAGGCCAGTCCCCTGCTCAGACTCAAGTGCATCAGTTCCACTGCAGTCTTCTTGCTTACAAAATAAGCATCTTTGAATGTAATTCATTTAAAATGTACAACTTAACTAGGTGATTAATATCCAACAACACTGTTGAGTTTCTCTTCCATCCTTCCAAGGCTTAAAAAGGTGATAGGGGGCCAAACAAGAGAAGGGGGGTCGCTGTTTGCTATGGGGCTATCTAGGCGATAATGGTGTAGTCGTGGGGAAGGAGGCAGAGTTCCTCGGTGAGTTGGAGGAAGAGGTGGGTGAGACGCGGCGGGGACTTGCCAGCAGGTCGCCATTGTGCAACTTCCACAGCAGCTCCTCTTTCTCCATGGACAGACGCTTGTTGACCTTGGACTCTTTCTGCAACGTCTGCTGGAGTACGGCCTGTTCATTGGACAGCTGCCTGCAGGGGGAGACAGAGAGCTGTGACGCTGCAGGGAGACACAGTGATAGAAACAGAGCTGAGGGGATCTGGAGAACCAGGATGTAATAACTGTGTCATACTGGTCAGTTCTCCACAATCGAAGGGTCAACGAGGTCAGCTAACAAAATAAACTCATATCACATATCCACGTTTTCACAGGTCAGATGACACACTAATCGCTAAACAGTATATTTAATTCACGAGCAAGCACTAGATAGTATAGAAGCTTTTATGCAGACTCATGTGATTCTTTTCACCGGTGTATTATGGTTTATTTATATATATCCATATTTATATTTACATAGAGCTTTTCTAGTCTTGATGACCAAGATTCAAGACTTTATTTATCATGTGCAAAACAATTACATACAGCAGTCGCGGGCAATGAAATGCTTGGGCCACAGGCTCCCTTCTAGCCTTGCTCAAAGTATTTAAAAAACCACACAAGCAAAAAAATGTATATTAAAAAATAGAATATAAAAAATAAAATAAAATATACACTCACCGGCCACTTTATTAGGTACACCTTGCTAGTACCGGGTTGGACCCCCTTTTGCCCTCAGAACTGCCTTAATTATTCGTAGCATAGATTCAACAAGGCGTGGCGTTTAAACAATGCTCAATTTGTACTAAGGGGCCCGAAGTGTGCCAAGAAAATATCCCCCACACCATTACACCACCCCCACCAGCCTGAACCGTTGATACAAGGCAGAATGAATACAAGGCAGGATGGATCCATGCTTTCATGTTGTTTACGCCAAATTCTGACCCTACCATCTGAATGTCGCAGCTGAAAATCGAGACTCATCAGACCAGGCAACGTTTTTCCAATCTTCTATTGTCCAATTTTTGTGAGCCTGTGCGAATTGCAGCCTCAGTTTCCTGTTCTTAGCTGACAGGAGTGGCACCCGGTGTGGTCTTCTGCTGCTGAAGCCCATCTGCTTCAAGGTTCGACGTGTTGTGCATTCAGAGATGGTATTCTGCATACCTTGGTTGTTACGAGTGGTTATTTGAGTTACTGTTGCCTTTCTATAATCTCGAACCACTCTGCCCATTCTCCTCTGACCTCTGACATCAACAAGGCATTTTCGTCCACACAGCTGCCGCTCACTGGATATTTTCTCTTTTTCATTCTCTGTAAACCCTAGAGATGGTTGTGCGTGAAAATCCCAGTAGATCAGCAGTTTTTGAAATACTCAGACCATCTGGCACCAACAACCATGTTCCACGTTCAAAGTCACTTAAATCCCCTTTCTTCCCCATTCTGATGCTCGGTTTGAACTTCAGCAAGTCGTCTTCACCATGTCTAGATGCCTAAATGCATTGAGTTGCTGCCTTGTGATTGGCTGATTAGCTATTTGTTTTAACAAGCAATTGAACAGGTGTGCCTAATAAAGTGGTCGGTGAGTGTATATTATGAACTAAAATAAAGTATATTACTACTGAGTAGACTGAATCAATGTAAGTAATACTGATTGGATGTGCAAATATTGCAAGGTGCGAGGTTTAGAAGAATGACAGCCCTGATGCTGCGGTATTGTTGGCCAGATGGCGGCAGGCACAACAGTTTATGGCTGGGGTGATAAGTGTCTTTAATGATCCTGTTGGCCTTCTTCCTACACCGTCTTCCTGTAGAGGTCCTGGTAATGCGCTGGGCAGACTTCCCCACCCTCTGTAGAGCCTTACAGTTCAGGGCAGTGCAGCTGCCGTACCAGGCGGTGATGCAGCCAGTCAGGATACTCTCTATGGTGCACCTGTAGAAGTTGCAGAGAATCCCGGAATCCATGTTGAGCCTGCGGAGGGAGAAGAGCCGTTGTCTGGCCTTCTTTGTGATGTTAAAACCAGAACCTGCTAACTCTCTCCACCGTAGTCCCGTTGATGGTGAGGCAGGACAGTTATTCTCCCTGTCTCTTCCTTTGTCCACGATCAGCTTCTTCGTTTTACTGACGTTGAGATGAAGGTTGTTATCCTGGATGTCAGGGTTTTGACCTCCTCTCTGTACATACAGTGATCTATGGGCAATTCAGGGTTCATTGACCATCTGGTTAGAGGACGGTCGCTCTACTCCTTCAGCCACAGCCTAGTTATTGTTAGTGTTGAATCCTCGGGCCTAAAAGTGAAGACACCTCCCTCCTTACTTCAAAGTCAGTGAGCTGAAACTCCACAAACATTACAGAGAGGTCGTTACCACTGAAATGTGTCTCAAAAGAAAATACACTGACTCCAGATGGTCACAGAGTGTAAAGCCTGAGAGGTTTGATTAAGACAGATAGAGTCACTGGACAACTAACTGGAGTGGCAAAACACACACACAGCAAGGGCACATACTTGGAGAGAGCAGCATGTTTGTCATTTCTGGCCTTGTAGTCCTCGTTCTCTTGCTGAACCTTCTTCAGGCACTCCTCCAGTTTCACATTAGTCTCCAGCTGCAACACACACGTAATCTGATGTGATGGGGGTTCCTATGTGTTTCATATGTAAATAGAAACAGTACTCAAGTAAAAGTATTGTTACTTTATAATTATAATTTCAAGTAGAAGTAAAAGTACTCATAAGTACTTGAGTAAGAGTAAAAAAGGATCTCATAAAAAACTACTCAAGTAAAATGTATTGCGTTTTAACAGGATATTAAGAGGTAATAACATAGTTAAGTGCACATTGATTGTAATGAATAAAGTGACACATTGAAAACTAGGCAAATGCCGAAATATATGCTGTTAAGCACTGTTTGCTTTCAAACATCAAGAAAAAAACGTCACTGAATCCTCATAGGAAAGGCTTGGATGCAGCCTGCATTGTGTGTGCACATGCATTCAGTTTCCAAACCAAACTGAAATTTTACTTTAAAATGTTAACCTAATTAACATAAGATAGGAAGATGCAGACATCCAGAAAATGAAAATAATATTCCAATAAATGTAACAAAAAAATTCTATGACATATAATATACATCTTTCAAATTAGGTCGTAAGATAAACAGGTGAAGAGCACAAATATATGCACAGTTGGTTCAGTGCCATAGAACAAGATAAAAGCAAATATATATAAAAACTATCAATCCCTGCAGGAGTGGCTTAGATGCAGTCATTCAAAACAATGTATTCCACTAAATAAAGTAAATCTTTACAATTTAAATAATGTAACATAAATTAAGACCATAAATATTCACTAGAATATCAGTAATAGACACATTGCTCTCTTTTTTCCACTTGTTTTAAAAACATCCATCTTTTGAATCAAGGTCTCGCCTATCTTCTTCACATACTGCACTGTTCACAGCTGAATAGATAATCAAAATGATCTTTCACCGGTTTTAATGTTTATATGATGAATATGTCACAAACATAAATATTTGCAACACTTCCTATACCCCCTTTCAAAGTAAAAGCACTCAAGTGTTTCTGCTGTTTTAACAAGGTTTTGTTTGAACAAGTTTTTTTGTGTTTTTGCAGGATCGGAAGATGCACAGTTTCATAGCGTAGTTTCCAGACAAGTAGTGTATAGCTGTACTTTTATTCAAGGAAAAACAGTGATCACACCTAAAACCTCAGATGGACACGCCGTGTCCACTCATGTGAGTGTAAAAATTAATAAATCATAGACATAGAAAAGTAGCGAGAAGTGTGTGACCCAATGTAACGGACTAGAAGTATTTTTTTTTCATCATAAATGTAACTGAGTAGGAGTGAAAAGTATTCAGCAATACAACTACTTTCAGAAGTACAATTTACTGAAAACTCAAGTACATATAAAGAAGTAAATGTAATGCGTTATTACCCACCTCTGCTCATAGGTAATATTTAAAATTTCATCAAATCTCAAATTGAATGAAAAAGTGTTTTTTACGTTATTGTGGGCTTCTTATTATATAAGAAAGATTGATCCTTACCAGTTTGTCCATCTCAATGAGCTTCTTCTCCTTCTGGTGCAGCTGGTTGTTCTTGATCTCCAGTACCACCTTCAGACTTTCAAGCTCCTGCTCCAGGTACAGTGTGTGTGAGTCCTTCTGCACACACAAAACAGCAAACACACAAGTTAGAGCAGGTTATGTGAATCTGTGATGCTCTACAAAGAAGTAGATGAAATGTCTTGTAAACAAATGAACACTGGTGGGCCAGAGGATGTGACTTGATGCCTAAAGCAATTGTGGGATTCTTCCTAACCAACAGAGAGAGGTGGTGTTTAGCATAGTGCCTTCTCTCCAGCTCACTCACTGCTGGTTGTACTTCACTGAATACATTGCATCTACAATGTAATGATGCACGATTGATTATTTTGGGTTTAATGACTCCAATTAAGCTTGTCTATAATGACTCATGTCTCCCCAGGGCTTAAGGAAACTTGTTTCAAGGGAGGAATGTATGGAGCGAAATCTATACCATAACTTAACAAACAAACAAACAACTGCAGGTGCTGCTGAGAACCAAATTGCAGGCACCAGGAAGTCAAGAAGATGCCACTGTCACACACAATTCAATTCAACTTCATTATATTTGTATAGCGCCAAATCATAATATACATTATCTTAAGGCACTTTATATAGAAGGTCAAGACCTTAAAAATGTATAGAGAAACCCAACAGTTCCCACAACGAGCAGCACTTTGGCTGACTGTGGAGAGAAAAAAAAATCCCTCATTAACAGGAAGAAACCTCTAGCAGAACCAAACTGGATGTGGGCGGACATCTGCCTCGACTGGTTGTGGTGAGCAGAGAAAAATGGGGATGAGAGGGGAGATCGGTGGAAAAGACAGGAGAGA
The DNA here is from genome assembly GCF_022539355.2 of Hippoglossus stenolepis. Lineage (NCBI taxonomy): Eukaryota > Metazoa > Chordata > Actinopteri > Pleuronectiformes > Pleuronectidae > Hippoglossus > Hippoglossus stenolepis. The sequence goes on along the minus strand of NC_061484.1, from coordinate 565,544 downwards.
AGAGAGAGAGATAGATAGGAGGGGGAGGAGAGGGGGAGAGAGGAGAGAGAGACCAGGAACACTTGTGCACCATCATGTTTCAGCTCTGACAGACTAGTTGTTATAATAATAATAATAACAACAGTCACGATCAGACTGACATTATGGGCGAGAGAATGAACCATAAATGTCTGAGTAAGGGCGCACTCCAAATTTAGAGGCAGCTGGTTTGACTACAGAGATACAAACGACAGCTGGTTTGACCACACTCCTGACTACTGCACCTCTATTCTCTTGATTCTTGGTACCTGCAAATTGGCTCACAGCGCCATGTGCAGTTGTGACGTGGAGGGGACATTTGTGAGAAAATCCTCAGCATGATAAATGGCAGAGTATTTGTGACAAAAGTCACATTGATATTTTTTGTGTCTTACTTGTAGAATATCTTTTATTAACAATATTCTTTATCTTGGGATATTTTCTTTTGCACTTGCAGAAAATACATTTTTGTTCATGTAACATATATTTTGTTGTACTTGTATGAAATGTGGAAAGCTATTTGTTTCTGAGGCATCATCTATTAGAAACAAGTAGTGTATTTGTTTGTCAGATGTGTTTTTATCTTTGCAAAACCGAAATGCATTAGTTTGTTAATGGTGCTTTGTATTTGCAAACCACACTGTGTTTGCAAATGAATGGTGGGGAATTTGTGAATACATTTTTATTTGTTTGTGAAGTTATGGCATAGATTTAGCTCCATAGAACTGTAACTGGACAGAATCTTATTTATATGACTGCATGTATTACACTAGGCTGACAGTCCCTCATTAATTTCCCCTCCAGCAATACGGCCGTCTTACCAGATTCTTGTCTGTGAGTATTCGCCTCCTCCTCTCCTCCTCTGCCTGAAGCTTCTCATTCAGAGCCTCCTTCTCAGCCGACAGCTCAGATATTTTCTCCTGGTAAGAGAAGGACACAGACATGCATCATTCACCAGTGGACATTGAGTTAAGATTAATCTAAAACTATAAATCATGGGGATTTTGTTTCATATGAAACAATAAATTCATCTTACATATCTCGTTTCCCATCAGGAATCTCTGTCTTCCTTTTGTCACAGATTTGTTGTGTGAATGGTTCGCTCCCAACATTAATTGTTAAATTGCAAGAGGTTTGGCATGGCAGCGCACACCTTCTTACTACATTCAAATTTTTCTATAATAAATTCTCAGCATGCCTCCCAATTTTTTTTAAAAATATAGAATATTTGTGGTTAGCAAGATTTTTTGCATGTTTTCCTGACCAATCTGGAAACATCTGTGGTCTGATTGGTGCTGCAGCTGTGTGCAAAGCACTCGACCTCTAAACAGCCTGCACTGTAATTCATATCAGCTACATACATTCAGTGTGTGCATGCACATTGTTCACATTGGTCCACATTTTACACACACTGTTATCAAGTACAGCATGTTTCTATTTCCAGTAATGTTAACCAAAAGAATTCAGTATGACAACTCCAACTTTTGGGGGGTAAAAATTTAAATAGGAATGAAACATATACAGAGAGAGAAGTTTCAGTCTGTGTCAGTGTTTTCTCCAGGTTCTCCAGATCTGTCAGCTGGATCCTCTTCAACTCTGAAACACACACAACAGCATCAATTAATCATACAAATGTACATCAATGAATAACTAATCTTGAAAATATTAATTTAATCTATGAAAACAATTATTGCACAAGCAGTACATTTATCTATGAGAGGCCCTTTGAGAGATAATAAATACTTGGTCTCACACAGACCATCATACTCTCTCAGACACACTATTATAGTCTCTCACATCTACCATCATACTCTCTCACATCTACCATCATACTCTCACATGTACCATCATACTCTCACATGTACCATCATACTCTCTCACACACACTACTATACTCTCTCACATGTACCATCATACTCTCTCACATCTACCATCATACTCTCTCACATCTACCATCATACTCTCTCACATGTACCATCATACTCTCACATGTACCATCATACTCTCTCACATCTACCATCATACTCTCACATCTACCATCATACTACATGTACCATCATACTCTCACATGTACCATCATACTCTCTCACATGTACCATCATACTCTCACATGTACCATCATACTCACATGTACCATCATACTCTATGTACCATCATACTTCACATCTACCATCATACTCTCACATCTACCATCATACTCTCACATGTACCATCATACTCTCACATGTACCATCATACTCTCACATCTACCATCATACTCCATGTACATCTCTTCACACACACTACTATACTCTTCACATGTACCATCATACTCTCACATCTACCATCATACTCTCTCACATGTACCATCATACTCTCTCACATCTACCATCATACTCTCTCACATCTACCATCATACTCTCTCACATGTACCATCATACTCTCTCACATCTACCATCATACTCTCACATCTACCATCATACTCCTCACATGTACCATCATACTCTCTCACATCTACCATCATACTCTCACATGTACCATCATACTCTCTCACACACACTACTATACTCTCTCACATCTACCATCATACTCTCACATCTACCATCATACTCTCACATGTACCATCATACTCTCACACACACTATTCTCACATCTACCATCATACTCCCACTACTTACCATCATACTTCTCTCACATCTACCATCATACTCTCTCACATGTACCATCATACTCTCCATTACTTCACATGTACCATCATACTCTCTCATGTACCATCATACTCTCACATCTACCATCATACTCTTCTCACATCTACCATCATACTCTCTCATCTACCATCATACTCTCTCACATCTACCATCATACTCTCTCACATCTACCATCATACTCACATCTACCATCATACTCTCACATGTACCATCATACTCTCACTTGTACTATCATACTCTCTCACACACATCTACCATCATACTCTCACATCTACCATCATACTCTCACATGTACCATCATACTCTCACATGTACCATCATACTCTCACATGTACCATCATACTCTCACATGTACTATCATACTCTCTCACATGTACTATCATACTCTCTCACACGTACTATCATACTCTCTCACACACACTACTATACTCTCTCACATCTACCATCATACTCTCACATGTACCATCATACTCTCACATGTACTATCATACTCCACATGTACTATCATACTCTCTCACATGTACCATCATACTCTCACATGTACCATCATACTCTCACATGTACTATCATACTCTCTCACATGTACTATCATACTCTCTCACATCTACCATCATACTCTCTCACATCTACCATCATACTCTCACATGTACCATCATACTCTCACATGTACTATCATACTCCACATACTCACATCTACCATCATACTCTCACATGTACCATCATACTCTCACATGTACTATCATACTCTCTCACACACACTACTATACTCTCTCACATGTACTATTATACTCTCTCACACAAACTACTATACTCTCTCACATGTACTATCATACTCTCACACATACACTACTATACTCTCTCACATGTACTATCATACTCTCTCACATGTACTATCATACTCTCTCACATGTACTATCATACTCTCTCACATGTACTACTATACTCTCTCACACAAACTACTATACTCTCTCACATGTACTATCATACTCTCACACACACACTACTATACTCTCTCACATGTACTATCATACTCTCTCACATGTACTATCATACTCTCACACACACACTACTATACTTTCTCACATGTACTATCATACTCTCTCACACACACTACTATAGTCTCTCACATGTACTATCATACTCTCTCACACACACACACTACTATACTCTCTCACATGTACTATCATACTCTCTCACACACACACACACTACTATACTCTCTCAGATGTACTATCATACTCTCTCACACACACACACTACTATACTCTCTCACATGTACCATCATACTCTCACACACACACACACAGTACTAGTGTTGTCTGCCTCAGGACAACCAGTGTGTCCCCAGGCATAACGCCCTGCTATATTTTTATGTGTGTGTCTTTATATACAGTCTAGGGCAGTGGTTCTCAACCTTTTTTCAGTGATGTACCCCCTGTGAAATATTTGTTCAGCCAAGTACCCCCTAACCAGCGCAAAGTATTTTTGGTTGAAAAAAATATGTAATACACAGCGCTGTGCCATCATTATGTGCCATTATTAAAGGGGACATAGCATGCCCATTTTACCACAAGTAGATATGGTTCCTTGGGGTCGTAATGAAATGTCTGTAACATACTTTGGTCAAAATACCACAAGGATCATTTAAAACAGCACCCTTTTTACCCTGTCTAAAACAGCCCTCCACAGTGTGACCTGTTTTGAGTGCCTGTTCCTTTAAATGCGAATGAGCCAGCTCCCCCCTCCCCCCTCATGATTTTAAATGATATAAATTACATATTTTATATGATATGGTGAGGTGGGGGGTGGGCCAAGACCATGTAGGGAGACTTCCAGTGCCTTGTTACGACACAAAACCCAGGAAGCTCAATCGAGTCACTCAAGCATGACGTTTCTGACTTAGAGGAACTATAACAAAACGCGCAAGTGTTTTTTTCCCAGAGTTTTTGGGTTGGTAGACATGCCAGATACCCACATTAACCTGTAGAAGCACTAACAAAGTGGAATCTGCATGCTATGTCCCCTTTAAACACTTAAATTTTATTGAATATTTATTAAATAAAATTTTTTAAAGGATTTTTGAATGGATGCTAATTTTAAATACATCTTTAAAAAATCTCACGTACCCCCTGGAGTACCTTCACGTACCCGCAGTACCGAGTACTAGTACCCCCATTTGAGAACCACTGGTCTAGGGTGTGTATGTATATTTATATTAACATAATATTATATTTATTACAATATAGTATTAATATATTAATATTAATACATATTGTATTTTAAAGTGGCCATAAATATAACTTTTATGATGATGGCATTACACATCACCATTTGTCTCTTTACCTGCATCATTCAGGTGGGAGGGACAGACAGACAGACAGACCATCACCCGAAGTTCTTCAAGTTAACTTTTAATGTAACTACAGCCTTTCTAAAGTTTCTGCTGTGACAACTATTTTTCCTTGTATAAAACTAGTCCTACGGTATGAAGCAGTACATCTCCTGCTCCTGCAAATATTTCACAATTAAAAGCATTTAAAAACAAATGAATAGATTTGGTCTACAGAAACGCTGGTGTGCTTATATTTTGAAATGTGCACAGGCAGTATTGCAATCATTTATATTTGTGACAATTTAAAAGATAAACATTGAAACTGTGTTGAAAGTGAATTTTCTCTGTATATTCTGCCTGCGAACCACGCGAAGAAAACCGGCGAGACCTGAACCGCGGCTCGTCAGGCGAGGAAGTGCCCCTGGTGCACCTGACGAACCAGGTCTGAATAACCAACGCGTGTCCTCCTCAGACGCAGGCCCCTGTGTGTGGCTGTATTAGAGGAGATCTCTGTGGATCCAGCATTTCTGACATTGTTGTATTAGTGGGAGAGTTTAAAACATTCCCCAGGAAGTGCAGTGCGGCTCCGGGTCCAACATGTTCCCTTATGGATCTGTTGATTTGGAAGGCGGGACATGTCAGTGAAACCAGGCCTCATCAGAGATAACCAATCAGGAACTGAAAATTCAATGTAACTTCCGTTTCAATCACTCTCTCTCACACAAACCATCACTCTCTCTCGTACACACTACTATTCTCATTCACATATCAAATCATTCACTGTCATTTTGTTCCTCACACATGGTTATTTGCATTCACGTGTACAATTGATTTCTCTTACATGTGCTATTATTCTTTCAAATATAATATATCTGTGCAAGAGAGATCAGTGTTGTGTGTATGAGGTATGATAGTACAAAAAAGAGAGTATGATGGTACATGTAAGAGACTATAGTAGTGTGTGAGAGAGAATGATGGTATATGTAAGAGAGTTTAGTAGTGTGTGTGTGTGTGAGAGAGAATGATGGTATATGTAAGAGAGTTTAGTAGTGTGTGTGTGTGTGAGAGAGAATGATGGTATATGTAAGAGAGTTTAGTAGTGTGTGTGTGTGTGAGAGAGTATACTGGTCTGTGTGAGACCAAGTAGTAATTATCTCTCAAAGGGCCTTTCATATTTATCACTACAGTCAGTTTAGTATGTACGGTTGTGTGTCATGACAAAGTTAAAAAGCTGGGCTGTCATTTGTCATTTTGTCACTTGAGCGGCAAATGAGGAGCAGCACCAGACGTTTCATCATGAAAACATTTTACTCTTACATCGCACCATGCACACTACATTTGTCCAACACTTGCCTTATATAAGGGTGGCTGTTATCATACCATCATACCATTTACAACACTGAACATTCATGCTCATTGTGTTAAGAAAATACATTAAACCATTTTTAAAAAGTACAATCTTAATTTATATTTACACACACCTAAATAGATATAAATCACTCAACCAGCACAAACAAACTCCCCTTATTTATTTATATTGCTGTTGTACAAGAGAGGAGGTGTCCATTATATGAATCTGTGGATTCCAAATCTCTGCTAACAAACTTTCTTATTTTTCCTTACTTTATATGTATGCAAATGAAAAAAACAACAACAACTGTGATTGTGTATTACTGCTTGTAGATACCCTCCTGGAACTAATGACAGGTGTGTGGGGTAGAGGTAGGTTATGATAGATAATGTTTTTTTACTATTGGCATTCACTTAATGTCAGTCTCCAATTTTACTTCTAAAAGATCAAATATTCTGCTGATATTTAGTCATAAACCACTGCATATTTTCCAGCTTAACAGTGAGATGGAACAGCCCAAGTACTTAATTTAGTCATATGTTTATCACTTTATGTAGTAATAATATCCAAAAATTAACCAGACATCTCGTAATGCTGCCTCGCCATTACACGCACCTTGTATTGAGGTGTCATACTGCTTTTTGACAGACTCCATCCTCTGGCTTTGACTCACTTCCAGGTTCTTCCTCTCTGTTTCCTGCTGGCTCCTCAGCTCCTCGACCTGAAGACAGCAGACACCGGTTATCAAAAAAAATGTTTGTGTCTGTGGGACAGTGGAGATGCTACTACAACAAACACAGATATAGCAAAACAAAGGTACATATATCAAAGTAAACAAGGTTAAACACAGATTCTTACATGGATGAAAAGTATGAAAAATCCCATCTCTGATCATGTTGTGCTGTATGACGTTACTTGAGCCTCATATTCATAGTCATGCTAAGATGCATCGTGGATGTCACCATGGCAACAGTCTAACCAGAAGGTCAGCGGTTCAATCCCAGTCTTCCCTAGTCTGCATGCCGAAGTGACCTTTGACAAGATACTGAACCCCAAATTGTCCATTCTCATAGAGAGACTGCTGCACATAGATGCACTGTATGAATGTGTGTGTGAATGGGTGAATGTAAAAGTGTATTGTAAAGTGCTTTGATTGGTCAAGACTAGAAAAGCACTATATAAATACAGAATATTTACCATTCACTCAAAGCACTTTACAGTGCAGTTTGTGCGATTCACACACACAGTGCATCAATATGCAACAATTTCTCTATCACACATCACTCACACACTGTAGGATTGGGGTGCAGTATCTTCGCCCATGGACATTTCGGCCCACGAAATGGGGAAGACTGCGATTGAACTGCCAAACTTCTGGTTAGAGGATGACCTGCTCTACCTAAAACCCAGCTGCCTCCAAGAGTCAAACCAATGTCCAGTGAACCAATCAGAGTGGAGACAGGTGTTGCCATCGTCTTATAATAATGGTCAAGTTTCACACACATAGACCACATGTCAAACTGCTTCCAAAGGACAGCAGTTACAGTTCTCAGTAAATGGTCTGAGGGACTGATTCTCTATGTGTCAGGTTGCTTTATGAGGGGTAGTGTCCCTGTTACCTGACATCTTTAACTCTGTCATTATTTCAGAAGAAAACCAGATTTTTACAGGACTAACAGATAACCACTTGTTACTGTTTATGCCTAACATGAGTGACAGCAACAATAATATTTTAAATGTGTGTGTTCTCACCTGCTGCTTCATCAACATGCGGCACTTGTCAGCTTCCTCCTGGTACGTCTGGTGGACATTGTCCCACTCTGTTTGGTAAAAACTTCTCAGTCTGTCACGCACACAGAAAAACACAATTAGAAACATCTTCAAAACAGTAACATCTGCAGGCTTTAACTTTCAGTAATAACAGTGTGGTAACACTGCAGAGTTATAGCTTTCAGCAGAGGTGAATGCGTACCTGTCTTCCAGCTGCGCCAGCTCCTCCTTGTGCTGCTCCTCTAGCCTTTTCAAAGCCTCTTCCAAGCAGAGGCGCAACTCCTCCCTCTCATTCTCCAGACGTTCACAGCACTGTGATGATGTGACTAGAAGGAGACAACGAGAGAGTGCTGGATGTTAGTTTGTACCTTTGAAGGAGCATCAAGGGTCTATAGTTTAGATTTGTTGCCTGAGAAAATTGTGTTGAACCTTTTTAATCACATCAAACCTACATCCATATTTCACTCAAAAGGGAAAATCACAGATGATCTCATACAAATAGTCCTAATGGTTCAGAGTTCAGTTGATGGGAATTAATGGAAAATAAGAAAAGACTGAACTGATCACCTGTTTACTCCACAGGATATAAGCTAAGGTAGAAATCTCTGTGAGTGAATGTGAAGCGTGTGGAGACAAGATGTGCTTTGCTACTATTTTGACTTTTTACTGTTTCACCATAAATCATATTCATATCCACAGTACACACCAGTACAGTCATCATATTACAGCATGCAATTCTAGAGAGGACTGAGATGGGACAGGCCCAGAACAGTCAGCGTCTCCACATGTGACAGTCTTCCTCTGTGTGTGTGTCTTGCTCAACATTCCAATACAACCACATTCCAATTTAATTACTCTTACGACAGACATAGCATCCAACCCCCTGAAACATCTGCAAGTCAGCTCAGAAGTGTGCAGCAGGACTCATTACTCTCATGACTAATTTAAACACTCAACAAGCCCATGCACGCTTCCCTCCATCTCTACCAATCACCATTCTGATTCCAGTTTGTTCTTAGTCTGAAATATTTATCAGAATATCAAGATAGACTGATAAAGATCTCTGAATCTCTCTGTTTTTGACTTGGGATTTCTTTCTCTCACTTTCAGCTGTCAGATCAAAGCACCTTACATGAAGAGCTTTAATCTCAAGAGCCACATCACATTCTGCATTATTTCCATGTTGCTCATCTTAATTTTACTCACCATCTTTCTGTAACTTTCACTATTTTTTAAAATTATTTAATTATATAGTCTTTTAAAAATTTCTTTCCAAGTTCCTTTTTTTATTGTCTCAAGTCTCAATTTGACATGATTATGTTTAATATTAAATTTTTCTTACTGTTCAAATTTGCTGTACAAATACTTAATTAGCTCATCTGATGCACTTAAAGGTTCTTGAATAAATGATTAAATCATTATTAGAAGTATTTCAACCTAGAAAACTGAGCCTCTCCTAGCTATTTCAGTTTGTACTCCGGATTTTAGTCCAAAGCCAAAGCAGGTGGCAGAGATTCTGCCAAATGAAAGAGTCAGTTTTTCTGGTTGTTCTACCTCACATTGACCCTAATGTCTCAAAATGTACCTCGTTGATGTTAATGTACAATCTCTTCATCCTTGTGTACACATTAAAAAAGTCATAAAAACCAATGTAGTCAGCTCACAACATGTGCAGAGGCTTCTCCTGCTCTGGGTCTTTCCCAGCCCTGAGGAGCAGCTGCATCAGTGTTAAACCACAAATAACACTTTGTTTTTAATGGCTGTTGACCTGCCCTTCATAAGCTTTGTGTACAAGTGTCGTATGCAACGAACAAGAGAGAGAATGTGCAGGGGTAGAAGCAAGCAGCTGGCTGCACGGGAGTATGTGCAGTAATGTGCGTGCAGTAATGTGTGTCTCTTACCCAGCTCATCTCGGAGCTTTGCCAGCTCCAGTGATAGCTCCTTCTTCTGCTTCAAGGCCTCTTCACACTGCAGAAAACAAGATACTGCATTTAAACAGACTTACTTAATATACAAGCAGAGGCGCTGAAGCTGTAGTTAGATTTCATTCATACATTTTTCTTCCTCCCTCACAATAATAATCAGCTCTCAGCCGCTGTAGTGTCAGTGCACTGTATAAAGTTGTATATTTCTAACTAAAGGCTTGGACAACAGAAAGTCAAATACTCTATCAAGTGGACTATACTGTAAGTAAATTATTATTTTGGAAACAGCCTCATGCTCTCAGAAAGCAAGTGTAGACTTTGCACTCATCAAAGGTGAGTGATTGTAATCATAGACTTCACACTTAACGACAGGGGAGTTGTTTTAGAGCAACACAGGGGAAACATGGGTGGAACCAATCCTATAAGACAATTAACAAAACAGTATCCAGCATCTTACATCAGCGACTGAACTTCTAAAAATAAAAAAGTATAACTCTAATCAAGGATGAACAGATGTCTAAAAAAACCTAACACACACACATGTGCAAACAAGTGGACAGCCACACACAGTTGAGATGAGCATATCAAAGTGCACCCATGAGCTCTAAAAGAGAACATTATGATTCTATAGAACCATGTCTTACCCATGAATTACCGAAATATTTACTCTCTCTGGTAAACACATCAACACTAAACAACTGAAACTTAGCATCAGGAGGAGTGCAGTCTGTAAATCTGAGCGTTTGTGCTCCTGCCTTCTAGCTTTCACACACACACACACACACACACACACACACACACACACACACACACACACACACACACACACACACACACACACACACACACACACACACACACACACACACACACACACAGTCATAAAGTCCATCTGGGAAAGGTCAGTTAAGTGAAAGAGCAGATAAAAGACCAGAGACAGCAAGTAAAGAAAATAAGCTGCTGAGAGAGCACGACAGTGAGAAGAGGTGTCATAACAATATGAGATAAGGAGAGTTCAGTGCACATTGTTACCTCGGTACAATGTTTCAAAGCTTATTCGAAACATTTGTGATCCAGATGAGGCAGGGTCAGATTGTTTGGACTGATCAGCAGCACCCAAGACAGTGAATGTGTCAAAGTCGAAAAAAATACATGACGACCCCTGAATTCCTGTGACCCACTGATACAATTCCTTCTGAATCCCTGACCCTCTGAGAAGAGCCATGGCCATGAGAAGACAAAACAGCAAAGAAGTAGATATAGAGCAGCACACAGAAACACATCTGGGCGAAATGCACACACACCTTGCGTCGATGGGGGGGGGGCTTCCTGGGCTTTGCAAGGGATTTGCCGGCCGTGGAGCCCATGACTTGATGAAGAGAGACACACTTAAGAACACAGACACAAACCCTCTCTCTCACACACACACACACACACACACACACTAATTCTGTCCCATCAAAAGTGGAAAGTGACATTCTCTCTCTCTTTATTACACTGCTCACTCTGCCCCTTCCACTCCTCCCTCCAACAGTTTCTACTCCTCCTGTCTACACACTGTATGATAGAGGAATGCAAGTTATTTCTGCACCAGATTTACATATGAAACTGGTGCAACTGCATTCATCTACATTTAACTAATGCCTCTCTTCTTTTTTGGTCAAAGTTTTGTCCCAATAATTTTGGTCAACTTTGGTCAAATTAACTCAGTCATTTCTAACTGGTATTAACGTATGTCTTAACTTGTCCTAAACTTTTTATTTGTCCAGTTTGGTTTTCAAATTTAGTGCTAAATTTAACAAAAAGAAGTGGAAATGAACAGCAAAACAAACCAAAAAGTGGCAGCCATTAAAACCCAAGTTTGTTTTGTAGTAATTCTAATAAGGCCGACTCTCCTTTACAGATTTTGATGCTATTGTTTATTACAGGTCTTGCTGCCATTTCTTCTTCTTCTTAATGGTGGTTGGCATCCAGCTTACAAGACCCCTGTGACTCTTAGGAAAGATAAAAGAACCCTGACCTGTTCTCTCTCACCCTCACCTTCCCCTCCCTAATATGTTACACCTGTGTCTAGTTAACCTCACTTCAGTTAGTATACTGTATACGGTCTGCGTTTACCCCTGTCCTGTGCCAATTCGTCTCGTCTTGTACGTAGAGTTCCAGCGTTATACCCACGTCTTGTCTTGTGCTTTTCACCACGTTTTCGTATTTAGTGACCTAGCCTTAGCCTCACGTTTTTTGGATACCTCTGCCTTGCCTTTTTGCCCTGGAAAAAAAACGACCACTGTTTTTTAAACTGGACACTGTTTCAGAGTTGTGCTTTTGGGTCTTCCGTTCACATACTCAGTCATTACAGCACTATTTGTATAGATCTGTAAAAAAATTACTATACTCATTCATTACATTCTTAATTCACCTATCAGATCCACTTTATCTAGGAGTAAAGACAGGGACAGGTTTAAATAGTCCAAGTACAATTCTAGCAGGGCGGTGAGAGATGCTAAATGTTACATTAGCATCTGACAATACTCAGAGAAACTCCAACACCAGTTCTCAGCTAATGACTCTGCTTCTGTCTGGAAAAGGCTCAGACAGATCAGAAACTACAAACCTTCAGCCCCCCACTTCTTTAATGACCTGCGCCTGTCCAACCAGCTGAACGAGTTCTACATTCGTTTTGAAAGACAATTGGACAGACCTGACCCCATCCCCCACGATGACCAGCCCCCATCCAAGAGCATCACCAACACCAGCTCCGCAGGGGTATGTGACTCTCCACACCTGCCCACCACAGTGCCCCCTTCCCCCTCTACCAAAGTGTCACACCTTTCCATCCTGGAGAAGGACGTTAACAAGCTCATCAGGAGACAGATCCCCCGCAAAGCAGCCGGACCTGACTCTGTCTCACCATCCATGCTGAAGAACTGTGCCGCTCAGCTGTCTACAGTGTTCACAGACATTTTTAATACCTTACTGGAGACATGTCAGGTGCCAGCCTGCTTCAAATCCTCCACCATCATCCCCATCCCCCAAAAACCAAGGACCACAGGTCTTAATGACTACAGACTCGTTTCCCTGATTTCTGTGGTAATGAAGTCTTTTGAACGCCTTGTCCTGTCCCACCTCAAGGACAACACCAACCCCACCTCCTAGACCCTCTATAGTTAGCCTACAGAGCCAACAGATCTGTACACGATGCGGTAAACATGGCTCTCCACTTCATCCTCCAGCACCTGGACTCCTCAGGAACCTATGCTAGGATCATGTTTGTGGACTTCAGCTCTGCATTCAACACCATTATCCCTGCTCTGCTCCAGGACAAGCTCTCACAGCTTAGCTTGCCTGACTCAATCTGCAGGTGGATCACAGACTTCCTGTCTGATAGTAGGCAGTGTGTGAAGCTGGGGAAACATGTCTCTGACCCCCGGACCATCAGCACCGGAGGCTGTGGTCTTTCTCCTCTGATCTTCTCCCTGTACACGTACAGCTGCACCTCGAGTCACCAGTCCGTCAAGCTCTTGAAGTTCGCGAGCGACACCAACCTCATCGGACTCATCTCTGGAGGGGACGAGTCTGCTTACAGGTGGGAGATTAACCACCTGGTGACCTGTTGCAGTGACAACAACTTGGAGTGGAGATGACTGTAGACTTCAGGTAGAGCCATGTCCTGCTGGCCCCCACCACCCTGTGTGACTGTCCAGTGGACACGGTGGAGTCATTCCGCTTCCTGGGCACCTTCATCACCCAGGACTTGAAGTGGGAGCTGAACATCGGCTCCCTCACGAAAAAAGTCCAGCATTGGATGTACTTCCTGCAGCAGCTGAAGAAATTTAATCTGCCAAAGAAGATGATGGTGAACTTCTCCACTGCCATCACTGAGTCCATCCTCACCTCATCCATCACCATATGGTATGCTGCTGCTACTGCCAGACTACAGCGCATCATTCGCTACGCCGAGAAGGTGATCGGCTGCAACCTGCCCTCTCTCCAGGACCTGTACGTCTCCAGGACTCTAAGGCGTGCAGGTAAGATTGTGGCCGAGCCCTCCCACCCCGGACATGGACTCTTTAAGCCACTTCCCAGGAGGCTGCGGGCCATCAGGACCATTTAACTGAACTGCACTGATGTCCCTGGCTGTGACACTTGATACTTTACAAATAACAATAACTTTACATTTTGCACAATCCATCCTGCTCATAGTATTTTTTATTTAGCTTATAGTATTTTTGTTATTTTTATTTACAGTATATACAATTTTTCTATTTTTGTTATTTATAATTGCACAAACACACCACAAAAAATGTCTTGTATGTGTAACCCAGCTTGGCAATAAAACCCAATTCTGATTCTAATCTTTTTCCTCGCTCTTTACCTCTAACAAATACCTTCAGGCCACACAAGCATCCACGGAGCCACCCCTGCATAGACTACTGATGGACTAATTCTAAGACCGAACACACCAAGTTTCAATCAAATTTTATTTGTTTAGCCCATATTATTCCCTACCTGACCAAAGTTATGCCTCTGACATTTTCTATTCTCCCAGCATTCCTCCAGCACTACTTTGGTAGGATTAGAATCACTGTGTCCGTGCAAATTAGTCCCGTAATTAGCCATTAGTTGCATCCTTCTTAACTCCAGTGGCATCTCTCCCATCTCCACTTGCAATGCAGGTATGGGTGAAGTTATAAACTGCATATCCTCAATGCTTATGCCTTAATGACATCTACTTTCCTCAGAAGAAGATTTAGCTGCAGACCCATACTAGCATAATCCAAACCAGACCTAATCAATGCCATATATATTCTTTTCAATGAGGCACAATTGTCTCCCCAATTCCTGCCAATTAAACAACTCATCATATTGATTACTTTTTTGTATTTATCCTCCATCTTTTTAATAAGATTTGCCCATGTTAACCATGAATCAAAAATGACTCACAAAAATTTGAACGATTCAACCCTCACTAATTCTATATCATACATCCTTAGTTTAACCCCATTGTGGCAAGAGACGTTGCCACTGGGGTCTCCCAAACACAGCCAGACAACAAGCAGTCACCACTTAACATTAGTTATTAACATAAATCCACTAAATCAACATAAATTGTCCCACACATAACCTTTTCAGGTTGCTCGGCTCAGCTCTGTCTCTGTGTTTTCTCCAGTCTCCTCCGTGTGCCTCTCTCTCTCCCTGTGGCAGCTGCTGCCTTTTAAATCGGCTAAGAGCCATCAGCTGCGCTGATTACTCCCCTGGTACAGCTGGAGGTTCTCTCTGAGCCACCTCCACGGCCACATCCATCTTCAATTCTTTCCCTAGTGAAAACGACTTGGTGTTTTTTACACTGAGAACGTACACCGCCAATCATAACCCCACTCCACCACCTCATCAATTGCTTCTTGCACCTTCCTAATTGCATGATCGATGTTCCTCCCTTATTTCCAAAAGGCTCCATCATCCGCAAACAGTGATCTTCCTATATCTACTGGTAGTTTAGAAAAGACGTAATTTATCATTAAGATGAAAAGTAGATGAAAACCACACTGATGACTTGAGGAGAGGAATGCTCCTCTCCTCTCAAGATCATATGATGGCCTTTTTGTTACCATCCTCTCCATTTTTTTGTATACATTTGATGTTAGTGCCAAAAAAATTTGATTGATTGAGGTTCTCTCTCACGTCTTCCCATGTCAATCACATTAATCCTAAATAATTCAATGCTGCTTTGACAACTAGTTGTATTTTATAATTTATTTCACCTTACTTCAGCCGTGCCATTGATCACTCGTGCTATGAATGTTACTAGAGCCTTTTTTTCCACATAACTCCTGTCATTACTCCTTGACCCTTTGTGGCAGTGTTCTATTCTCTGGACACTCGTACAGCGTCTGCATATGTGATCCCTCGTTCCACCCTTACTTTTTGGATTTTATTCTCTAGTCTCATCACCTCACACCCACCATAATCAACACTATGGGCTCCTCTACAGGTGCAGCATTTTGACTGCACCTGGTCCACATTTTCCATACTCATGGTCACCCCTACACCTATCACACCTCCTCTTCACTTTAGAGTCTTTGGCTGTGTGTCCAAACCTTTGGTCGTTAAAGCATCTCAATGGCATTGGCATATACATCCTCACTGGAAAACTTACAAAACCTAGAAATATCCTCTCAGGTATAGCCTCTCCCCCAAAGTCAATCAAGACTGTTTGTCTTTTTTCCCTCCAATTATTGTTGTTTCAGTCTCTGTGCATTCACTATCTTTCCCGCGTTGATATTCTTCTTTAATTCCTCCATACCCACACTCAATGGTACATCCCACCAGTAAGTTGCTATCATTGAGGACCTTGACAAATAGGATCCCTCCTATCTTGTTTGCCAGAGATGTTGTCCACATAAACAGGGTTGATTTTCTTCATGCTTTCTTGAGCCTTTTCAATAAACTTTGTAATTGTTGAGGAATTTTTGACCATCCTCACACATTACTGTATACGCCACTATATATTATGTATATTGTATATTACACTATATCTGTAGAGAATAGTGCCTGTCTAATTCCACAGATACTCTGTTCTCTCTTTAAGCAGTACCAAAGGTCAGGTTATAGATAAAGGGCCAACAAACAGTACATTGTAGTGTCTACGTTCAGGGACTTTCATATCTAACTCAGATGTGCTAGACAGAGAGACACCAACTTCAACTCTCACCAACTTCAACTCTTTTGCGTATTTCATTAGTGGTAAGACGTAAGGACACAATGTGAAATAGGTATGCATATTTAGGATGCAAACACCTACATGTAACATAGAGAGTGACAGCAGTTCTAGCCTTCCATGGATGTGCTGTTTGAATGGGTGACACAAGTAGAGGAAGATATACTGGGGTAGATATCTTCAGACTTGGGGGTGACAATTGCTCATGTTACTCTGGTGGCTTTTGTATATTGTTTCACCTTCTGGTCTCCTTGATGAAGTCTACATTAAAATCTTCTGCATAAGACATCAGCTGCTGCCTGAGTTGTCCTTTCACCAGCTTCCAGAAAACTTCCATAACAGTAATGACACAATGTTTATCAGGTCTATCACCCTTCTCCCTCACTCTCAGACCTATCATCATTGTCACTTCTAATTCTTTTTTTCCAAGCTTGTTTTCATTCATCCGTGCCCTCACAGACCCCTCATTCTCTTCATCACTTTCTCCAAAATAATAAATTTCTCCCCGGCTGCCTACTTCTGATACATTCACGGAGCAGTCGTGCTTAACCATCACCAAAGAATTTTCAACTAGATTTGAATTTCCCGCAATATTCCGATTCTTTCCTTGTTAGCATCCTCTTCCATCTTCCGCCATATGACATACATATGAAACTCTCACAAAGTGCATAAAACAGAAGAAGTTGTACTTAAAGCGTCATAACTGTGGGGTTTACATGTAGAGTATTCATATAACCCTTACACAACCAAACAAAAAAAAATTATAAACCGTGCTGTGAAGAAAGATTTTACTAAATTAAGAAGTGTTGATATTGTGGTGGTGGTTACAAAAAATCAAACAGAAATGAAAAAAAACATTTGAATTTGTATTGAAACTGCAGCGCATCAGAGGAGTTCAGCTGAGAAGGAGGTCCTTCATATCCATATATGAAGGACCTGTTTAAGCACAGAAACCACAACTTTCACATCTTTTTTTAAACAGGGACATTCACGGTTCTGTGTTTCTAATAAAAGGACGTAACAACTGAAGAACATGAAATACACATATATCCGGGACAGATTTGCGTTCACTCTGTTAAAAGAATGTGGACACATGTGGCCCAGACCACTTCTGAATTACCACATCATTATTGTCCAAAATAACAATAATGATGGTGATAAATAATATTTATATAATAATCGTTGCCAGCTCTGGAGTCAGAGATACCTGCAGAATATGAGGGGAATTTAGAAGTAAAAAGTTCTTGGTCATCTAGGCCTTAATGTTCTTGAGACATTCCTGAAGTTTAACTAAGTGATTATATTAATCAGGCTTCATAGATAAGTACAGCTGGGTGTCATCTGCATATAAATGGAAGTGTATGTGGTGCTTCCTGATGATGTTGCCTAAAGGAAGCATTTACAAAGTGAAAAGTATCAGTCCAAGTACAGAACCTTGTGGAACGCCATGACTAACTTTTGTGTGTATGGAAGAGTCATTGTTGACATTAACAAATTGCAATCTATCTGATAAATATGACTTAAACCAGCCTAATGCTGTTCCTTAATCCCTACATGTTTCTGTAACAGAATCTTGTGATCTATGGTATCAAATGCAGCACTAACATCCAGCAGGACGAAGGACAGAGGGAGGTCCATTATCTGATGCCATGAAAGGTCATTAGTAACTTTTAACAGTGCTGTTTCTGTGATGTGATGAATTCTAAACCCTGACTGAATGTATTCCAACATACCATTACTATCTAAGTAATCATATAGCTGGTTAGCAACAGCTTTTTCAAGGATTTTGAAAACATTTGCATCATGTGTTGAAAATGGCAGCTGGGTGTAGATTCGGATCATGAGTCTATCCCTGCTGCCTTCTCCCTAAAAACAGCCATTACTCCGGTCTTGCTATACAAGCATCTCACACACAGTACTTTAAATAACAACTCTGCCATATCACCGGCAACCACTCAGTGATGTTCTAATAATAGACTGTGGGTGCTCTGCTCTATTTTGCCAAATGGAAAGGATAGTGTGCAGATAACTGTCCATTAACATGTTCTATTTACATGTACAAACACATCCACCATGGCTTTAAATTGACGTGGTGCGACAGTAGAAGAAAGGAATGAATCAAACACTGTAGTCACACGATTTATACCTAATAATTCACTCGAATAATTGGTTAGAGTCACTACAAAGAGTCAGTATAAGTCTGACAGAGAGTCACTACAGAGTCACTTTAGAGAATCACTATAAAGAGTGACTACAGAGAGTCGCTACAGAGTCACTACAGAGAGTCACTATAGAGAAACACTATAAAGAGTCACTACAGACTAACTTCAGAGATTCACTACGAGTCTGATAGAGAGTAACTACGAGTCTGATAGAGAGTCACTACAGATAGTCACTATAGAGAATCACTATAAAGAGTGACTACAGAGAGTCGCTACAGAGTCACTACAGAGAGCAGAGACCTGCAGCATTTGCACCTACGGAGAAAGTTCATTAATTTCAATTCAATTAAATTTCTATTTAAACCAACTATTAAAATGTCAGTGACAAGTGACAAAGTAAATGGTTAACTCATATAGAAAAGCATAACAGCCACTGTTTCACTCTTATCCCTTCACCCAACTTACTTCTTGTTGCCACCAATAAAAAAATCACAAAGAAATCCACTTGGTTTATTGAAAGACTGAATAAAATCACTGCCTGGTCCCATTTGTTTTAAATATGCAAATTGAGCAGCTTGGAGTGATTTCTTCATTATCGTTCTTTCAGCAACTTCTGAATCATTATCACCAACAGAAGCACTCTAATAACTCTCACACAGATCCATGTCTATGTTTTAGTAGTATTTTACACTGATGCCAACATACTGTAATAATGTACAAATAATGTGTTCCCTTGCAGTTAATAAATAAGATAGCTTTTGTTCCACAGCAGGCGGTATGAGTATTTTCACTATTTGTAAAAGGAGTACCTCGGTGAAGAGATGTTGGATGACTGTAGCCAGAGCTTCTACTCTCTTATTCCCCTGGACAAGAAGCTTCCTCAGCTGGTTGATGGCCTGGTTCCTCTTCTCTGCCTGCTGTTTGCTCTGGTTTTGTTTAGCTGTAATCGCCGTTCCCTCCGCCGCAGCCACCCGGGCCACACCAGGTTTGGATGCATTCTGTATGCGGCATCCAGTTTTGGGGCTGGACCGAGACCCGGTTCTCGCTTTGAATCCAAGCCTTTTGACTTCAGTGACAAGCATTGGGAGGACAGCCGTTACTGGCAAATTTGTATTCACCAAGTTTGGTACCTGGCAAGACACAACATAATGCCAATATAGACAATTATCAGAAGACCTGGTTTTTAGAGAAAGATAATTGTTCAATAAGCAAAAAAGAATTAAACTATTCACTTTGGAGATTAAGAAAAACTATTGGCAACACCAGGATTGAGAGTATGTCGACTATAGATTGAGGACAAACATGAACAGAGAGAATGAGGATGTTGTGGATAGATACATCCATATGCCTCCTTTTACTGATTAAATCCTACAGTGTAATACTCACTGTTTTTTCTAATGATTTTGATTTAGTGTCTTTCTTTTGACTGAGCTGAATTTGGATCTAACAAAAAAAGAAGAATGCGTACCAGTTCAGGTGGAGGCTGCAGCTGGTTCTGGCTGTTTACTTTGGCTGGCGCTGCTGCCTGCGAGCTGCTGTTGGTGTTTGTGGGCCTCGCTGGAGCCTCCCGGGGTTTGTTTTTGTCCACTGCAAGAGAACGATGACGTTTAATATGGACAGCCGGCACAGCGTTCAATATGACGTCTTCACTCAGCCCATTAAAAAATCGTGACAGTAAATTATGAAAACACAAACACACACGTTTCATCCATATTGAGTCTGTATGTATTTTTACATAAATCTTGAAATTAACCCCTTATGCAGTGACACATTAAACCCGTCAGATGTGCATTTTTTTTGTTTAAAATTCATTTTAAAAGTCTTTAATTGATTTAAATGTAAAATCTAATTCAATTAAATTCCATCTGTGAACCCTCAGGTCCCAACAAGGCCCTGAAGCTGCTGACGGCTGCCTTACACTGCCACCTGCTGGAAGCCATAGAACTCTCTGATCAGTCATTCAGAATGAGGAAAATGTGTATGGGTGTGAAACCGTGATGGAGACTAGGATGTGGGAACATGTTATACAAATGCACTGGGTACTCTTCTCTTCTTCAGAAACAGAGTTTCTAATACTTGGCCCTAAACACCTTAGAGATACATTATCTAATGATATAGCTGCAGTGGACTACATTGCCCTTGCTTCCAATGAAACCTGATTTGTCCTTTAATTCTCACTTAAAACAAATTTCTAGGACCGCCTTCTTTCACTTGCATAATATCTCATGAATCAGACATGTCCTTTCTCAAAAAGATGCAGAAAAACTAGTCCACACCTTTGTTACATCCAGACTTGATTATTGTTATTCCTTATTATCAGGCTCCAGCAGTAAGTCGTTAAAGACTCTGCAGCTTGTCCAAAATGCTGCAGCACGTGTCCTGACAAGAACCAAGAAAAGAGACCACATTTCTCCTGCATTAGCTTTGCTACACTGGCTTCAGGTTAAATCTAGAATAGAATTTAAAATTCTCCTCCTCACCTTCAAGGCCCTTAATAATATGGCACCATTATACCTCAAAGAGCAGAATTCAGGCTTACTTGTCGTCCCTAAAGTCTCAAGAAGTAGAGTAGGAGTCAGAGCTTTCAGCTATCAAGCTCCTCTCCTGTGGAATCATCTCCCACTTTCAGTTCGGGAGGCAGACACCATCTGTACGTTTAAGAGTAGGCTTAAAACCTTCCTTTACGATAAAGCTTATAGTTAGAGCTGGTCCAGGACCTTGCCTTGGACCTGCTCTTAGTTATGCTGCTATAGGTCTAGAATGTCAGGGGACACACGACACATGGAGCTTCTCTTTCCAGCTTCTCCTTCCTTATCACATCAAAGAAATTAATGTCTCATCAATACATGTTACTGACTTGACTTCTTCCCCGGAGTCCCTATGCCTTATCGTTCGCAGATCCAGGGCCGCAGCTGCGGCCACATCATGGATTATGATCAGAGATCGTGATCGTAATGGCGGATCCTGTATCGTGTTGGCATGTGATAATAGTGGTTGACCACGATCAAGGGGGCAGGTGATGGTGGATCCTGATCGTGGTGGCTGCTGACCATGGACTATGATTACAACAAGACTGCTTGATATACAATATGTCTACTCAGATACTCTATCATTACTGACAATAATCCATCAATTAATTTACCTTCCATTATGCTACAAAGTGTTTATTCTAAGGGGAGAGGATGTTACAACTTGTTAAAGCCCTATGAGACAAATTGTGATTTGTGAATATGGGCTATACAAATAAAATTTGATTGATTGATTGATTGATTGATTGATTGATTGATTGATTGATTTTATCACCATATGGCAGCGTCTCGAAGTAGGCATCATGGCTGGCTGCACTATCCCCCCTCTACTGTTCACCATGGCAATGGAAGTGATAATTAGAGCTTCAAAATGGGTAGTAGGTGGCGAAGAGCAAAATTCGGGATCTGATTAACACCAATCAGGGCCTACATGGACGACATGAGAAACCCTGACCACAACAGTACCATGCAGCAGACGGTTGCAAGGGAAACTTGAAGAAAACATCACATGGACCAGAATGAGGATCAATCCAAATCAATAAGCATTTCAATAAGCAAAGACAAGAGGTCAGATCACAGGTTCTAAATGAATGGAGAATCCATTCCAACAGTGTCTGAGAAACCTTGGACGATGCTATGATGCAATCCTCAAAGAACGAAGGCAGGTCCAGCAACTGAAGCAGGATGTAAACAGTGACCTGAAGAACATCGACAAGTCCATGCTTCCTGGCAAGCTTAAGGTTTGGCTTGCTACCCTGACTGATGTGGCCACTTAAAGTAGTTGATGTTCCAAGGTAGGTATATGTGGAGACACAACCAGGTACTCAAATGCCTTGCAGCAATAATAGATACAAAATGAACTGCTACCAATGCCTTGCAATCAAAAACATCAAACGTAGTTAAAAGGACAACATTTGTCCATGAGGAGAAACAGGGACAGAAAAGGCCTCCTCCAATGACCAGGAGCGGTCAGTTGGAGCAAGTCCAAGACTGGAACATGTCTGTGAACGTGGCCTGACCTGATACTCTGGTCCAAAACCCTGCGCGTCGTCTACTTCGTAGAATTGACAGTACCCTGGGAGGATAATGTTGATGAAGCGAATGAGAGGAAAAGGCTGCGGTATGCAGACATGGCATTTGAGGCAGAGCAACGAGGCTGGAGAGCAATAGGTTGCCCTGTGGAGGTTGGCTGCAGGGGTGTCCTTGCAACATCCACCATCAGGTTGCTCAAAGATCTGGGGATCCATGGACAGGTCCTGTGCCAGACCATAACAGAAACATCACACACTGTAGAACACTGCAGCCAATGGCTCTGGATCAGGAAGAAAGATCCCAACTGGGCCCCAAGATGCTCGGGACATGCACCCAGGTTTGATCAACCTGCGGTGGGCCTGCCTTAGAAGAGGGTGTCTTGTGATTTAAAGGCTGAAACACCTGATATCCCTAAGGTACACAACTGAAGATATGTCCCTAACATCCGCTGGTGGTCACTAACATCCGACAACATCAACTATGCATTAATTAGTGCGGCAGAATGTAACTTGTCCTATGTTCTAAAATGGGAAAGCGTTTAGTTTAAAAAGGCATAGAGGTAATGATGTCTGATCTACTGAGTGGGCCACATGGCTTTCATAGTATTGCCATACAAGCCAGTAGCCAGTCAGATTTACCTTGAGCCTCAGCGTACCCTCAAGTTCGGCCTGTATCATTGATTAAAAGGCAAAAACACCTGATGACGCTAAGGTGCAAAGGGAATTTATGTCCCTAACATCTGCTGGTGGCCACTTACACCTGCTTACATCTACTGGTCTTGGTAACCTAAATTGTGCAGAAGACCTTCAAACGTACAAGGGATATTCAACAACTTGTCCTATATTCTAAATTTATGGCAATATTCAAGGCAAAGCCTATGCAAAACCTATTGTTGAACTGAAAAGCTAAATATTGTGCATTGAACAGAAATAGCTAAAATAGTAAATATGAACCTCCTAAGTGGTTTTTTTGGAAGATACCGGGGTGGTAGATCTCGACTTAAGTTTGAAATTAAAAAGTGACCTTAGGCTTGAAAAGGTTGGTGACCACTGCAGTAGAAAATGGAAGTTGCTCTTGTTTTGTTACTCTAAAGGTCTGAATATGGGCTTACTCTAAATTTAGAGGCGGCTGGTTGGACTACGGTGGTAACAACGATGGCTGGCTTGACCACAGTCCTGACTCCGGACTACGGGAGGTTGAAATACTGTAGGGTGAATTACTGCAAACACTCATATTTAAAGAAGTTTTATCAGCACCAACTACTACTACTTTTAAAGACCAACATCATCAATACCCTACAAGCAAAATATTAAATCTTTTCATGCAAGAAAACATCCAAAATACGCATTTAAATGTTTATTTTACTAAACTTTGTGCAGGTAGATTTCAATCACAATCCATATCTTTAAAGGCTTGTTTTTTCAAAATGAGTTCTTTTCTCAAACTCTAAACCACGAATCTCCTCCGCAGCAGTACTTAGATAAATTAACTTTGCAGTTTCAGTCCTGTCAATATACTAAAGGTATTTAAAAAGGGGTTTACTCATATATCATTCACAGCTTTATAGATTTTTTTTTTTACCTGACATGGCAGATTGATTTCTTTATGGCTGTTGACAGTGTTTTCTGATTTATAAAATAATAAAACCAGATCTCCAAAATCTGTTTAGTAAAAGCTATGGCTCTGATATGTCATCACAATGAAACAAGAATCTTGAACCTAGCTTTATCCAATGTTCAGATTTCTGTTCTGCAAATTTATATAACACACATTTAAGTAGATAATGCATCATTTGAGTATTTAAACATAGAATTTCCGAAAACTGATAATTCAAAGAAATATTGTCTAAATATAAGCAAATTAACTGGGGAAGTTGCATTAGTGACGCCTGTCAGAATCTTTTACTGGTTCACCTGTCATGCCTTCACCTAAGCAGTTTTACTGAGTCTCGATTTGAGATTTAACACAAGCTTTTGAATGTTTCTCAAGCTTTGCATACGCATTTTTAAAGAAGTTTTATCAGCAACAAGTACTGACACCAGCTTTTAAAGAGCTGCATCATGTGAACTCCGTTATAAAATAACAGAACAAAAGGCAAAGGCATCATCCTGGTTTGGCGCTAAGCAGAAAGCTGTTCTGACAACACCTTCAGTGTTATATAGTGTGTCAGCTGTAACAATGCAGGATGGTTGTCAGTGTCATGGTTACACTCTCACACACACCATACCCTGTTGCATGTTCTATGTCACTTCCTGTTGTTCCACTTGTCTTTGTTTACTCTAGGTAGCCAGTTCGTATTCCACGCAGCGTTCCAGCGATCTCACCAAGTCTTGTCTTATGTTTTCTCGACCACGTTTGCCTGGATATTTTGACCTAGTTTTTGCCTCACGTTTCGGATACCTTTGCCTGGTGATCTTGACTCCCTGTGTACCGAACGCTCCCTGGTAATAAAGACCACTTCTTTTTGAAAACTGAACTCTGTCAGCAAGTTGTGCTATTGGGTCCCAGTTCTAGTACGGAACCTTACAGTCAGTGAGACTAATGTTGTCTTGAGACGCTGACACACAGCCTTTTACACACTAACTTCTAAATTTACACAATAACATCAACACTCACACACACACACTAACACTTAAACAGCCTCTCTCACATACTCACCTATACTGTTCAGCCGACTCAGTCTTGCTAGGCCACTTCTTTGCAAGGGATACTGGGAGTCCTGTTTCGTCAAGCCCTGATTCGCAGAGGGAGCAGCCTTTGCTGCTGTCTGACTGGCAGCTGTCGTCTTGCCTGTGTTGCTGTTAGTGGCTGCTGGTGCCTTCAGACCTGCAGGGAAGATGCAGAAGAAGTCAAAGCCCATTGCAAAACCAAGGTGTTTTTTTGTCCGTCTCTCCACTAGGGATGTCACAATATGAAATATTGGTGCCACGATTATTGTCAGAGGAAATATCATGGTTTCACGGTTTTCACGATTATCGATACTTTAGAAGGAAAAATACACACAAAAATATGGCTAATAAATAGCTAATAATATAGCTAATGAACTAAAATATGTATTATTATCATCAACTATATCCAGTTAGTTTTTATAGTGTCTCGTTTGGCTATTTAAAAGTAATTTATGTAAGCTATTTTATTTAGTTGCCTTATTGTGGAAGGTTGGTCAGTGAATTTGTGTTTCCTGTCATCATAAGCAGTGTATCTGTTTGGGACTTTTATTGTGAAGGGTCATCGACGAAAGTTGTTCTGTTTTGGGAGCGACGTGTGACTAGTTGTGAAAAACCACATTCTTCATGTCATTATACTATTACCATTGCAATTCAACATTTAACAATAGTAGAGAGAGAGAGAGAGAGAGAGAGAGAGAGAGAGAGAGAGAGAGAGCCTCTCCTTCGGAGCTGGTCAGAAACCAAAAGTAAACAAGGATTTTTCCTCTCGTTGTGAACTCAACGAGTTTTTCAGCCATCAATGGTGCAAACAAGGCTGTTAAGTCAGTTACCTCTTCTGATCTAAGTTTTCAGTGGCTCACACACACAAAAACATGAAGAGAAGCAGGACACCATAGTTAGATATAGTAGTTTTTACAATTCTTACGGTTACCGTGACGTTATGAAACCGCGGTTATCGTAAAACCGGTTAATCCCGACATCCCTACTCTCCACTTGGGGGGTGACTGTCAATCTTGTCACAGTTTAGGTGGCTACAGTTGTGAGAGTGAGTCCACCCATGGGCGGCTCTTGGCATAGGCGACATGGACGGTTGCCTACGGCGCAAAATGCAGAGAGGGCGGCACAAGAGGCTGATTTATCATGACGTGATACATGCAATGTTAACCAATGCAGTAACGTCACACCATCATCCTCTTACGCCGGGTTCACACCGGAAGCAGAAGTGCTGCAAAAAGCTGTCCGCCTCCTTTCCACGCCCATGTTAATCAATTAGGCTGTTCACACCGGCAGCGAAGCACCGGCTATTTTTTCGCTCGCTGCAAGCCAGAAACCACTCTGAAAATCGATATTAAATGATATAAACGATATAACTGATATATTATATATTATATAAATGACTAAATATGCATCCCATACATATTTTCTTGCTGTTCTCCTGGAGTTTCAATTTCCCAGACTTTTGCCCCCACATGATGAAGTTTCCCATCTTTAATTATGTACTTATTCCACACATTTGTCAGTTGTGTCTAAACAGACAGACACACAAAAGCACACAATCGCTTGTGGGGGGGTGGCGGCTATAGGCTTGCGTAGGTCAGTCACCTGGGAAGATCATCATCATTTACCCCGAACCAGCGCAGAGAAATGCTTCCTGTGTGAACAGCCAGGGGGCTGCTCGCACGAGAATTGACACTTCCACCTCCGGTGTGTGTCTGCGGGGTTAGACTGCGGTTACAGTCAAAGATGAGTCAAAAAAGGATTAAATTATCGGATTTTTTTGAGCATGCAGTATCTTTGAGGGTATTCTGGAGAATATTCTAGACAGTATTTGTCTTTGTTTTGGATTGTCGCAAAAATAATAAACATACATTTTGTATAAAGCAAGCATATTTATCCACTCCCATGTTGATAAGAGTATTAAAAACATGAAAAATATCACTTTAAGGTACATTTAGAACAGATAAATGTGCAATTAATTTGCGATTAATCGCGATCAAATATATTAATCGATTGACAGCCCTAATACAAATACATGTAGGCCAAGTCTGTGTATTCAGATTAGACTGGAATTATGTCCGTATTTGGTAATATATAATCATATATATAATATAATCTAATAATAATATACAGTATAATCATCAACATTGGTTCCTTGTCTCACACACCTCCATGTCACCTGCACAGTGAATATGAATGAAATATTATAATAATAATCATAATCATAATCATAAACTTTATTTATAAATGTTTATACACTTGCTTTACATAAAATAGAGAAAAAATTATAATATAATCGGCAACAGAATAAAAACACAATAAATCATATATGAAATGTAAAATGCAGTGAAAATCAAATACAATATAAAAGTTTTAAATTATGGAAAGGCCTTTCGATAAAGGTACGTTTTAAGAAGTGTTTTAAAAGAAGACACTGATTTATGAAGCTCCTCAGGCAGGTCGTTCCAGAGTCGAGGAGCCCTGACAGCAAACACACGGTCACCCCTTGTCCTCATCCTTGACTCAGGAACAACCAGCAGGTTCCTGCCTGAGGAACTCAGGCTGCGCACAGGCTCGTGAGGGGTTAATAATTCTAAAATGTAGTTAGGGGCCAGGCCATGAAGTGCCCTAAAAGTAATCAATAAAATCTTAAAATCAATCCTAAAACTGACAGGCAACCAGTGTAGGGAAGCTAAAATAGGAGTGATATGCTCTCTTCTCCTGGATTTAGTTAAAAGCCTTGCAGCAGCATTCTGTACAATTTGGAGCCTATTGAGTGTTTTTTGCTTATGATATGTTAAAACACCATTACAATATTCAAGCCGTGAAGAAATAAAAGCATGTATGATGATTTCAGTGTCTTTAAAACTCAAGATCAATCTGATCCTTGATATATTCCTGAGATTGTAAAAACATGTCTGAACAAGTTTGAACATGGCTCTCAAGCTGCAGGCTGGGATCAAATATGACACCAATGTTTGAGGTGACAGACCTAACATTGTTGGATAGAGGACCCAGAGATGACTGAATTTGGGAATGTAAGTGATTTGGGCCAATAATGAGAATTTCAGTTTTGTCAGAGTTCAATTGAAGGAAATTATTTGACATCCAGTCCTTAATATCTGCTAGACAGTTAACTAAACAGGACAGGTTTGTAGGGTTGTTGGTCTTCACTGGAAGATATCATTGTGTATCGGCTGTTATTAGCAAACTACTGACTACAAAAGATATTGAGATACAAAGACATGTAGGCTAAGTCTGTACATTCGGATTAGACTGGTATGATGTCCTTATTTGGTTATAATCATCAACATGAACCTTTTCTCACTCACCTCAATGTCACCTGCTCTCCCTGCCCTGATAGAATCCTCATTCTCTCCTTCTCTCTCTCTCTCTCTCTTTACTCTGAATGCAGCACAGTGAACATGAAAGAAATATTATATCACTACGGGCAGCTAAAGTATGCTGGACCAGTTGTGTTTGGATGTCTGTGTATGCACAAAAACAGGAAAGCAAAGGCACAAGCAACACTCATTAAAATACGATGTATCTACCACTATTTTTGTTGTTGTGCTTAAAGTTAGCGCTAGCATTAGCTGGGAGAGCGGAGCCGTATACAGAAGTATACAGTGATGTCATGACGTGGCTCTTTGAAAGGCACTGGCCTGTGGTAAAGCAACTGAAAACCAGCACTAGCACCAGCCCGGACTGGAACCTGGTTTGCGTTGGTGGAAAAGTGATATTGGACAAACCGCATGCAGAGCTGCCAGAAACAGTATATGAGCTGCACGACACCGTAATTCCTTAATCGTTCAAAGTTTCATCGTAACTATTTCAGACTGCGGTGCTTTTTTGCTTGTCGTCATAGTATAACAGTTTTATAATTATTATTCATCGGCCAGTTTACAATTCAGTTTATTGGGGAGGACAATTTGACCATATTTAAACTACTAAAATATTTGACTATTATGACTACTGTCCTGCGTTTAACACAAAGTATGACTGTCTGTCTCATAACTTTCAGACATATACTGAACTCTGGAGAATCAGAGGCAAAAATGAAAAAAAAATCTCCCAGTCAAAAAGCAGTGTCATACATGTAGTCGACACCGACGAAGATGTCTTAAGTTTGTGGTGATAGGTGTCTGTGTATCACATCATCTCTGCCTGCTCTACCACCTGTTGCCTGAATAATGTGGAGGATTTGTTACTGTTGTGAACGCGTCTGTGCAGAGAACTGGGTTGTGCATGTGTAAAAAGCAAACTGCAGGTAAAGTCTGGACCCAATTCTTCTGACTTTATCTGCAGGTCATATGTGAAAACGGCTATACACCAAAGATGATAAGGTATCTCATGTCTACAATGGTACCTACTTTATGAAAATGAAAACATGAGCTGGGGCATTAAATACAAATGCTTACATAAATTTACATAACGTGTAAGCAACTTCTTTTAAATGCAGGATTTTAAGAAGTCACAGAAAAAAGTTCTTCACAGTTTTCACTGATATTTTCTGCAATTCATAACTGCATTCATTAAAATCATTACAAAAGATTTTTAGTGTTCAGCTGTTTATTCTTGGAGGGGTACAGCTGGAGCTTGAGGTGTCTAATTTTGGTAAATTAAACTTTTCCTTTTGCCCACTGTTCCTTTAGCCTTTAACAACAAACAGCAGTCTTGTGGAATCAACAGAATGGCAGACAGTAAATTCATCTTACAGGTTCATGTGCAAAACAAGAAACAGCATTTAGGTCACTGGTCCTACTCACATTTTCTCACTTAGACTTACACTGAGTCTAACAATGAACATTAAATATAATCTGCATCAACAAACCATTAAAGAAACACCACCAACTGTCAGAGCAGCCATCTAATGGTCCCTGAAAATACACAGGATGAACAGCTCTGTTAAGAGCGATCACTGCTGATAAACAGCCTGCTAATTAAACTGAAACTCACAAACACAATCAGCCTCTGAAATGCACGTCATCAATTTTTGGGCGTGAAGGAATGAGATTACACACTAACCTGTAGCCATGGTCCTTGCCTGCAGAGACAGTGTTCTGGTCCTAATGACAGGAGCCTTTGGAGCAGCAGTGTTAGCACTGATGACTGTGTCACTGGGAGTACAGGTGCCTTGGGTTGCTGTTGTGCTGGAGCTGGGGGGCTTTGCAACACTCTGGCTGCCCATGGGACACATGCTTCTACTGGGCTGCTCATCTGGCCTTGTCCCTGTTGGTGCTGGAGAAGCTAAAAGATAGAAGATACATTGGAAGAGGTTAAAATGCTTTGTGTAGTTTGAAGAATGTAACTTTATAATGTGGCCATTGAAATAGTTGGCATTCTTATCTAAATGTTGTAAATCCTATTTATAATAATAAACATCTAATAAAAGTGGAATCAAATCAAAGAACAGACTGTAACCATGGACACACCTTATCATCCAAACCAGACTGAACAATAGTTCCCCAAACATCAGCAAATTATTGTTTAACCCTATCTGGGTTTTTTCTTTAATATTTTCTTTTTAATATGTCCCTACTTGGGTATTTCACTCCAAAACATGCTAAATGTGGTAGGAAGTGACTTGGAAGATGAGTGGAGGTGCACTACACCGACTCTGATACATCTAAATACAGAGCCTGAATATTACCATGGGAACTAGGAATATCAAACGTAATCAGGTTGCCATAACAACCTTGTGATGTGTGTTACTGTATGAGTGAGGAGTAGGAGAAAACATGTGGAGCCATTTCCTCAACTCCAAGTTTTGACTGCATCTTATTTTAGAGCAGTGGTCCTCAAACCTTTGCTGTCATGCCCCACTTTGGAGGAGGAATATTCTAAATGTATTATGTACTTTTTCAAAAAAAGACGAAAAATTAATTAAATTTACAATCACTTTGTTACAAAGTTCAATCTGTAACTGAAAAGAACACATGCAGACACTTGGCAAGAAAGATGGGCATGTCACTTTATGACAATTCAAGATTCATCACTGCATTAGTGGCTGCAATGAGATTGTTTTGCACTGAACATCATTTTCGAAATGGGGTTGCAGGCTTGATAATGCCACTCTTAAGTCATGTTCAATGTTGAGCCTAGATTTGTACTTTTTTTTTCAGTGACAGCAGAAAAGCCAATCTCACAGAGATAGGATGTGGCAAAGGGAAGCACTATTCCACACAGCCCTCGGCCCAATGAGTGGATGCTCCTGCTCCACACCAAGCCAGAATTCACTCAGTGTCTGTGCTGTAAACCTCAGCCTCAGGGTCGAGTCAGATGTCATCTCAATGAACTGGTCCTCTTCAGTAGAGCTGAAATCAGCAGGTGGAGCTGCATTGAATGGATCTCTCACCCAGTCCTACTGAGCAGTGTTGTTTGGAAAGTACTTTTCACAGAATCCTCCAAAGGGAAGAGATGTGCTCCTTAAGATGTGGAGTTACTGTAGTGGCTCCAATATAACTGGTTTCAGCAAACTTACTCAGATTCTCAAAGGTATCAGTTTTTCCTTGATCAAGTCGCCTGCCCCACATCTCAAGCTTTCGGGTGAATGCACTGATCTTCTCAGCCAGGTGTGGAAGGTGCTTGTCTCTGCCTTGAAGCTGAAGATTTAATTCATTCAGCTTTCCAAATACATCGCTGTGGTAGGCCAGTTTAATCAGAAATAGTTCATCACTTAACTTGTTTGCAAGTTCATGCATCCTCTCCTCCAACAAAAACACCAGAATTTCCTATCTGAGCTCAAAGACTTGCGACAACACTTTACATCGCGAGAGCCAGTTCGCTTCGCTGTGAAACAACACTGCTGAATTTTGAGCTCCCATCTTCTCAGAAAGTGCACAGAACAGCCATGCTTTCAGGGGTCTTGTTTTGATGAAATTGACCACGTTAACATCAGCCAAAACCTTGTTTAGTTCAGGGCTAAGCTGCTTTGACACTAACGCTTCTCTGTGTATAACACTCTGGGTCCATTGTGCATTTGGCGAGACCCGCTTGATCAGTGCCTGCAACCCCCTCCCTTTCCCTGCATGGTCTGTGCTCCATCCGTGCAAAAACCTACACAGTTCTCCCACTTCTGTCCATCTTGGTTGGGTAAAAGTCAAGAAGCTTAAAGACGTCGAAAGTAGAGCTCAGGCTCTACTTTGGTAATTCTTGCAAAACAGCAAATCCTCACACAGTGACTCTGATGTGACGAAGCAAACATAAGCAATAAATAAGCAGTCTTTATTGCTATCAGTAGCCTCGTCCATTTGTAGGGCGTCATTGAGAGGGGAATAACCTTCAGTTTTGAGGTCCTGGTCTCATCAAGCATCGACACCATTGACACCATATCTAAAGCTGTGTAGAGTATAAGATCCTCTGCTATCGTGTGTGGTTTCCTGCACTGGGCAATTCTGTATGCGACTTTGAATGATGCCATGGTTTACCGAAGTAGCGTTCACAAAGCTTTGTTCCTGCTGACGATATTCATCAAGTTTTCTCTGAAAAAACTTGAGTGGCTTATTAATGTGACTGGGGTGTAATGTTTCTAAGGCACATCCCATTTCACCCCTTCTCCCTACCCCTACCCCTTGTTTTCGAGGGTTATCTTGCATGGTTAGTGGTTGAAATTTTCCCCTAAGAATTGGGACACCACTTCAAGAAGCTGTTACGTCATCATTAGTCGTCGTGGGAACCCGACACATCATCAGTAGTCGCCGATGTAAATATATGCAACAAAAAGTTCTGCGGGGATGTCATTGTAATAACCTTGTTGAGATATTGTCCCCATATCTGAAAATATGATGTTTAAAAAACGTTGCAGGGACCAGCCGTGTGTGTGTGTGTGTGTGTGTGTGCGTGCGTGCGTGCGTGCGTGCGTGCGTGCGTGCGTGCGTGCGCGTGCGTGCGTGTGTGTGTGTGTGTGTGTGTACAATGGAGACAGAATCTTCACAAGCAGCGGAAAAGAGAGGGAAGTTAAGCCAGCAGTAAATGGAAACCACACCAAAGATCACACCTTTGCTTGTGGCTCCATTGTTTTCGTTGCTTCCCAGTGACAGAGAACTCAGGCTTGTGGGTAATCCCTTAACAGGTAGTTTTGACAATGTGGGTACAACAGGTCGTCCAGCCGACCCCAGTGCTGGCTGCTGATGGGCTGTTGGTTTGAAGAATGGGCTTGCTGGACTCCCTGCAGTCAATGCAGATGCTTGTTCTGCGGTGCTGCGAGGTTTGGGAATACCTGGAAAAGAGAGAATATACAAAACAATAATTGTGTTATTTTTAAATTGAAATATTGGATGTCACGCTCAATTAATAACAGGTCAGATGGACTCCATTGGAAATAGAAGCTCTATGTATAACCTATCAATCACATGTATAGGTGAGTACACATATGACCACTGCTAAAAACTTCAATTACCAGGGTGAAATCAGTTTCTGACAACTCTAAATAAAAAATCATACAAAGTTGAACCTTTAACAGCATTTGACACTGTCCATAGGTCTTTATGTGAGCCAATGTAAAAGAGGTGGTTAATCATGTGACATATTGTAGGCAGTTAGCACCTACACAAAGATACAGTAACCAAACCCTGCACTGGAAAACTTCTCTATCTTTGACCAGAGATTAAGTAACTCAAGTGAATTCTAGATGCAACATGTATACTGATAGTTTACTGGCTCAGGGCCTTAAACCTTCCCAGTCATTCAAACTCTCAATCTTAGTTAATCTACCTTTTTGTGATGGAGAAAATAACTTTTTGAACCACCAAAGCTACGCAGCATAGGCATCCACCCAACCAATCATCACAGTCAGCAAGGTTCTTTCTTAAAACTAACAGAAGGATTCTCCTGAAAATCGTTGCTTTTGTAAGTCAATGATTTAACAACTTATACCAATTTAGCATCTGTCAGAGCTCAGTGTCAGAAAATGAAACACTTGTTGTTCCGCATTAATGCCAGCAGCACAGGTTGTCACAGATCTGGATCGATGTCTGTTTAATAAGTACACTGTCGTGTTACACTTCACATCTCTGATTCCAGAATGCCGACATGCTATCTAAAAATCTTACACTTTGTTTTGTTCAGTGTAAACAGGCACAGGCAATGTAACGACAGGTGTTCATATCAGTGATATACCAGGATCTCTATGGCTACTGGTTTTAAACCAAAATTGCACCAGCAACAGAGGTGGACTGGCCGTCTGGACCTTTCTGGAGAATTACAGCATTTGCTTGCACGCCAAGTAAACACCCAAGAAGAAGTAAGACCGCAAACACAGAGCATGACAGTACACGAGAGAAACAATATGGATAAAAATCCAAGAAAATGGAAAGAAAAGGATGGGGCTGAAAATGTTAAAGAGAAAAGGCTTAAATCCCTGGAGAGTGATGACTAAAAATGTATGCAAATTGTCAGCAAGCGTTGCATTTCCAGCAGCAACAGCACATCAAATAATTGGAGACTTTTTCAAGACTTGTTGAATCAACTTTAAAGTGGCCCATTTAAAAAAGATTCTGTATAAATGAGAGGGTACCGAATGCAAAATTCTCAGCTTAAAATGTTGTATGCACCCTTAAAGAGTATCAGTTGACTTTTCAAATACATTTCTAAAATAAAATGTTTATTTGTTGATAAATTTGTAAGTTACTCTTGGGTTAAACCCACGCAAGAGTATTCGTGCTGCTTCACGGAGGACAATATGACAGAAGACCAACTTTAGCTGCTAGGATCGCATTATTTCCTGTCAATACAGAGATGTCTATTGCGCATGTGCTCGGGTAGGACAAAGGTCCGCCATCTTGTCTGCAACCAGGTCCCTTTCGCAGCAGTAGTAGTAGTAGTAGCATACATAAAGTCCAATAGCCCCATTTGAGTGAAGAAGTGAATGTTGAGGGCGCGGGCCAGAGTGCAGCTGCACAAGATGCGCAGCCTCAGCCTGGTATGGCCACCTTTCATGATGATGAAGGACTGAGCTGGTGGAAGTTCCACAGGTAAGTACAGTGCAAGTGGTAA
The DNA here is from genome assembly GCF_022539355.2 of Hippoglossus stenolepis. Classification (NCBI taxonomy): domain Eukaryota; kingdom Metazoa; phylum Chordata; class Actinopteri; order Pleuronectiformes; family Pleuronectidae; genus Hippoglossus; species Hippoglossus stenolepis. The sequence continues at coordinate 529,861 of NC_061484.1, read as the reverse complement.
GTACTGTATGAAACACAAGTATATCCAGGTTGCTCCCTTTCAACCTAGTGTAACGGTGTGGCTGGTGTTACCTATAAACTTAATTTGTACTGTACTGTGTGGCAGTTGACCAAAGACATGAACAAAGATAATGATGTGTACCTTGGAAAAGTGTCCATAGGCTGTGGAGGTTGTTGGTTCACTGACACTAAAAATTAACCAATAAGGCTTTAGACAATCATAGTGAATAACTTTATACCCAGTTTGAGGATCAAGTTTATTTTTCTGTGTAGTTGGGTCATCTAGATCTCCACACTAATAAGGTTTGAACTTCACATGTTTGTTTAAAGGGGACATAGCATGCCCATTTTACCACAAGTTGATATGGTTCCTTGGGGTCTTAATGAAACAGCACCCTTTTTACCCTGTCTAAAACAGCCCTCCACAGAGTGACCTGTTTTGAGTGCCTGTTCCTTTAAATGCTAATGAGCCAGCTCCCCCCTCCCCCCTCTCCCCCCATGATTTTAAACGATATAAATTACATATTTTATATGATATAAATTATCAAATATGCATCCCATACTTTGTATTCCCCTGTTGTCCTGGAGTTTTAATTTTCCCAATCACATAATTAAATGTCCCCCTCTGCCCATCCACTACAAGCACACAAGCAGACAGACAGAGAGAGAAAGAGAGGTGGGGGGGGGGCTATGAAGACCATCATTTACCCCCCAAAACCCGACATTCAACGGGTACAACAACAAGCGGAGAAAGCAGAATCGCGGGCTGACCTTATATATACAGTCTATGGGGCTGACCAGCGGAGAAATGCTCGTCCCGTGTGAGCTGCCTCGCAGCCTCGCTGCGTCCGGTGTAAACCCGGCGTAACGAGTGTGGGGGGGCGGGGGGGATGAGGGGGGGGTGGGCCAAGGCCATGTAGGGAGACTTCCAGTGTATTGTTACGACACAAAACACAGGAAGCTCATTCGAGTCACTCAAGCATGACGTTTCTGACTTAGAGGAACCATAACAAAACAGAGTTTTTGGGTTGGTAGACATGCCAGATACCCACATTAACGTGTAGAAGCACTAACAAAGTGGAATTTGCATGCTATGTCCCCTTTAAATGGTACTCTCGCTATTTTAAAATATGGGTTTGAAATACCAGGTAGTACAGGTGACAGGTGATATCACAGGCGTCTGAATGTTAAGATTACATACAGATCCTTCAATCACAGTATCCTCGTCTTTGTTTCTGTGCTGGTGCACCTAAATAAAAAAGTTAGGCAAACCAGTGCAACCAATGTTAAAAGTTAATCTGCAGCCCTGATACAAAAGGTATGAATTACTTATAATTTATAAAATCAGTAAATTCTTTACTTCTTTAAAACCTTCGGAAACCAAATTTCCCTGTTGGTGCAGTTGTCAGATGGTGGGAATTATCAAGTGTGTGACACATTGAAGACCTTGATTGAAAGCCAGTGTGAAGGAGAATGGTAAAAATGGATGATAACAAGGGTTTTGCATGAATAAGAATACAGGTGTGCCCTTCGATTTTGGCTTGCCCTTCGGTGTGCCTTGGGCAGAAAAGGTTAGAAAACCACTGAAATAGATGATAAGGTGCTGTAAACACAACAGCCAATCAACATCAGTTCTATTGTGTGTTGGGACCTGGTATTTGTGAACTATAGTTCGGCCTACATGTTTAGCCAAACCCTGACCACATGTTTCTTTGTTCTGGAGACAAAACAAAGCCTCCAGAACTCAGTCTCCCAGGGTGCTTCAACTTCACACCGAGGTGTTAAAACTGCCCCTGAACACAACTTTCAACCACTATTGGTCACTCTGGGCCCCATGACCCATGAGGTCACCAGGCCAATATAAGCCCAGTTCCCTCTCTCCTCTTCCTCTTTCTACTCAACTAATAATTATACTAGGCTAAGCAAAGAATGTTTATTCTATTCCGTGTAATGTTTCTGAGTTTGATTTGTGTTGCTGTGATATTTTGGTTATTTGAAAATTAATGTTAGTTATGTTATGCTCTTCACAGTCTTTCTTTGCATGCAACTAGCTACTTTCTCTAACCTGGCACCAACACACACACACACACACACACACACACACACACACACACACACACACACACACACACACACACACACACACACACACACACACGTGACCTCAGCCACATGGTGTAAACACCAGGGGGTCTTTGTCTTCATAGTGGCCAGCCACCATTTTGAAAGCACACTCACTCACTCACTCACACTCACACACACACACACACACACACACACACACACACACACACACACACACACACTCACACACTCACTCACTCACTCACTCACTCACACACACACACACACACACACATCTGTATTTAGTAAGTACACCTTTAGTAGTTTGTGTTTTTATACTTTTATTATCTTCATAGTAAATGTTTTTCTTCAACAAATGTTTTGATGTCTTCATTAATGTCTTCATTAATGTTGCATAAGTGTGAATTTTGCCAACCTCTACACTGTCAAGAACTCTATATCCTTCAACTTTGCTAACTATCTATATGGTAATTTTGGTTATAGTTATTAATTTAATTATTAATCAGAGTTCCAAATTTGTAGCTATCTTTTCCCTTCCTTTGAAGGGTGGTGTCCCGAGGTAAATTTAAACAAAATAAAGTTATTATTTAATATTAATAATTTAATATTAATATTCAATATTTTTTCTGATAACCACATTTATTGAATGCCCAAAGGCACACCATTTAAGGGTCTCACGCTTAAGGTATCATATGCACAACATGTGATACCCTGGATAATATCATGAATTAAGATTAAGGCAGCGCTGCCGGGGGCTGGGCTCGGTCAGAGTCCAGGGTTGTTTTTTAGTCACAGTCCGTCCCTGATCAGCAATGTTTTAGCAGAGTTTTAGCGTTTTGAAAACTCCAGTAGTGTGGAAACCAGGTAAACTAAACTAAACTTAAATATATTAGTATTAACTCAGCCTGTATTGATGGGGCTACTGAGACAGAGGAACTGTGGAAAGTTCTCCAAGATGCTTGGAACAACCAACTGTGCACAAGTGTACCGACTGAGGTGAACTAGTGCGGTTTTAAAGGCAAATAGTAGTCGCATTACATACAATTTATATACACGTTTTTTTCTGTTCACTGCAATTTTTATTGAATTGACTTATGTTGTCCTCACAAGTGGCTCTCTTCCTGGTATCTAGTGGATGAAGAGAAGTTTTCAGGATTCTATAGTTATGGAAATGTGAAATACAATGTCTATCATCATTTTTGTGGCCTGAATTATAACGTTCTTTCCTCAGACCAAAGCAAAATGAATTATCCTCCCTCCATTAAATGTGTGTGTGTGTGTGTGTGTGTGTGTGTGTGTGTGTGTGTGTGTGTGTGTGTGTGTGTGTGTGTGTGTGTGTGTGTGTGTGTGTGTGTGTTTGTTCTCACAACTTTAAAAGGCTGTTTTAGGGTTATGGTTAGAATTTGGTTAGTAGGCATTTAGCTGTAATGGTTAAGGTTAGGGTAAGAGGCTAGGGATTGCATTATGTCATTGAAATTATGAGAACTTGTCTTCCTTATGTTGATAAAAAACAAGGCATAATGTAAATGATTGTTTAGACATAAGGTTAGGTTCAGGTTAATCTAAGGTTTACTGTTACAGCCACCAAAAGTATGACATATATAATTTCACATTGTTCGGTGTCATTTTCCAGACATCACTCGTGTCATATTTAGAGTCTGTGTTGGACAAGGATGTTTTAAATGACAATGAGGATATGGAGCCTGATCTCCAGCTGAGCATGGAGGCCCCAGCAGCCCTGCTTGTCCCAACTACATCAGGACTGCTGCCATGGGTGGACAGGTTGCTACAGTGTTAATTCTGTCACCTTTAAGCCAGACATCAATTTGTGGGTGGACACTAAGGTTTTTGAAATGGCCTCTTCTACGGTGACCATGTGATCCTTTTGGACGCAATGGCTGTCAGGTATAGTCTCATATAGTTTAAAAAATAACACTGAGCCTGCTTGTAGTGGTTTTCCGGGCTGCAAGAAATCTGACATTGGTACTGTTCAAATTCTAATGTACTAGAACAATATTACAGTCTATTATTTTAGCATAATGGCTAAGTGCTTCCCAATGTATTGTTGCCTCTGCCTCCTTCTTTATGATCAGCTAAGTTAATTTATTGGTTTATCACATGCTTCATTCCTCCTTCACCTATTTGTCCCTTAAGGTAAGGACATGCGCATGAGTTATGTATAAAACTCAAGTCCATGGGTTGAGCTGTGGGTTTTCATGGAGCCTGTTCAAATCTGACTTTGAGAAACGCAAAAGCAGGAAGCTGTTTTACCATAAAACACGTTTGAATAGAAAACGGTAATCAGTGTCAACACGTTCCTCTGATACAACAATAGAATTACTTATGTAAGATTCTAATTATAAACCACACTCTTAACTGTGATGGCGCATTAACTTAAAGAAGTAAAAGAAAAAACAAAACCACAGCTGAGTTCCTGGTGTCCCCACTTCATTCAGGACAAAGGGTTAACATGAATACGCCTTGACTGAATGATACTGTGACATTACAGCTTGAGGAGCAGGCTTAACATACATGAAATACCATCAAATACAAATAGCACTTGAGCAGTCTTTGGCAGTGACAGGACCCAAAATCACTTAGGACATGTGACAGTTCCTGTCTCAGGCATGAAGACTCACTGGCACCCATTAAAACAGACAGTCCAACAAACATGTTAATAACTACACATCAAAGTTATCCTACTTCGCACTCATTTTGTCCGAATAACTGACAAAGATTGTGGACATTTGTCCACAGAAATAAATTAATTCAAACTTTCCCGTACTTTGACTTACACTTCTACAAACATGAGCCCTGTCTTGCAATGAGGAGGTGGAGAGAGAGGGAGGGAGTGGGGGGTGGGTAATAAAGACAGATACACAAACACACACACACACACACCATTGTAATACAATCTTTGTGGGTACTGGCAAATTAAATAATGCATTACTAACTATGTTAACCATTACCTAACCTAAACCTAATTCGGTCCCTAACCCTAATCAAAGTCCCATACATCATATAGTCTTTTAAACCTGTGAGGTCCAATATTTTGCTCCCTACAAAGTGGTTGGAGTCAATGGTTGGACTCCACTGGTATAGTGGGCTCTTGGTTTTTGGACCCCACAAATGTAGTAAAACAAACCCACACACACAGTGTCCCTGGTGGTGAATGTAGATCAGTAATAAAACGTGTACTATGACTGAAGCCAACAGGAAACATCTGGTTTCATTTGGCTTTGGTTCTGACATGCCAGAGGAGAGATCAGATGCATTCAGTTACAGAAAAAACTTAGGTAAGAGTTGGCTTACTGTAGATCTTCCTCGTGCTTACGATTGACACACAAAAACACACATGTAATATGTACAAAATCATCTGATTACACCAATCTGGGTATTTTAGTGACTCTATGAAGGCACATGAAAGTACGAACAGGACATGATTCTGCTTTCAACTGCATGACTCTAGAAAATTATAGTAACTGACAGTAGGAAGCTAAGTTATCCCTCTGATATGTCTGAGTTGACTTTACAGTGCACGGACATGAGGGGGAAATGATGGCTGTTTGAAGAAACTGACAGGGAATGGTCAGTAGTAATGTCAGGTATTTAAGGACATGGCCTATCACATGCCAAGCATGAGCCCTTGGTTGCTTTCATGACTGACATGACAGATTTCATGTCCCCCTCATGTTCGTGCACTTTAAAGTCAACTCAGACATATCAGAGGATAACTTAGCTTCCTACCGAAATAAGATTTTAGTCTTATATAACACTGAGTGATCAGTTCTTCTGTCATGTCTTCAGAAGGAGCCACTGATTTGTTACATTACCTGCCTATAGAATGACAAGCAGTAACACATTGTGAGTTATAATATGCAGTTTAGGAACTATGTCATCTTTCTCAGGCCTCAGTCCTCTCTGTAAGAGTTTATATGCAACATAGCAGGTATTGTGCCTTGCATTCACCACAAATGATGGATTGACATTACCAAACCCAGACTTCAACTGTGGAGTCAATGTATAAATCAGCACAGCAAACAGAATAGACAACCGTAGGCTGCAGTGTGCATTAAAATGAAGAGTAATGAGTCCGTACAAAATTCAAAATGGCATGACATTCAAAGGGCACCATTGATGGCAATCTCAGTGTGAGATAAGGGGTGCGTCTTTCTCCTGTGTATCAGCAATGAGGACAAATGAGTTTTTGTCCATCAGAATGTGACTTGTACAAGAAGCAAGATCTGGTTTCTCTCTCTCTCACACACACACACGAACACTGGCCATACTATATTTGTGAAGACCTGTCATTGACGTAATGCATTCCCTGGTCCCTCACCAAAACTGTAACCATCATAACTAATTATTTAAATTTAAAAAAGCAGGAAGAGGAGGAATTCCACATAAAATCCTAATAACATTTTATACAACAAAAAAGCAAGATGATTTAATGTAGAATCTTGAACAAAAGATCATTGTCATCCAAGGCTGTTTTAGTAAATAAAATAATTTCTAATCTTGGCTGCACCCTGAAGACAACCTAGATCAACATTCTCCCCCTAAATACTCACATTTCTCGAGACTCTGGCCGTGGAGGTTGAGTTTGTATTTGTAACTACAGTTTATGATTTAATCTCGATAATAAAACTAAACTATAACTCATTTGAAAGCCTTGTTCTAAGTCTATCACGCCCATCTCGGAAAACACAACAGCCAATTCTATTTGCTGTCGGTTACCATGCTCCTGGGGCTTATTCTGAAATTATTATTATTATTGTAGGTCATTTTAATATTCATGTGGACATTGATAATGATAGCCTTTATTTCAATATTAGACTCAATCAGTATTAGACTCAATTGGTTTAAGTCAGTGTGGACATCAACCTACTCATTGTTTTAACCACACCCATGACCTTGTTTTATCATATGGCATAAAAATTAAACATTAAATTGTGCTTCCACATAATCCTGTTCTATCAGACTATAATGTGATAACCTTTATTGTCTTGACTGGACTACATGTTATTAAAGCTGCTTTCAGACATGCACTAAACACCACAGTTCCTCTGTATTTTTTCCAGATGAGGTGCATGTATGAACACAAATACCAGAGTAAGATGCTCTGCAGTTTCTGCAGACTTAATCTGCCTGGTGTCCTTGTATAAAGTCCGTAGAAATCCAGGAGATGTCGATGTGTGAACAAAAGATTAAGGGAACACTTAATCGTCACAGTATAACACTAAATCAGTTAAACTTCAGGGATATCAATCTGTCCATTTAGGAAGCACAAGTGATTGTGAATCAATTTCACCTGCTTTGGTGCAAATGAAAGTGACAACAGGTGTAATGAAGAGTCAAAAGCAAGTCAACCCCTAAAACGGGAACGGTATTGCATGTGGTGGCCACAGACAATTGTTCTTTCCTTATCGTTCCTGACTGATTCTTCTCTAGATTTGTGTTCTGCTAGTGTCATTGTCACTACTAGAAGCATGAGGCTGTACCTGAAGCCTAATCAGGTTGCACAGGTAGTCAAGCTCCTCTAGGATGGCACATCCATACGTGCGGTCGCAAGAAAGTTTGCTGCGTCTACCAGCACAGTCTCAAGAGGATGGGGGAGATACCAGTAGACCGGCCACGACACAAGGAGAGCTGGACAGGGCTATAGAAGCAGTGGCGGAGCCAGAACATTTTCAGTGGGGTGGCCAGGATGGAACTTGTGATAATTCTGGGGTGGCTTAAAAATCACTAAATCACTACATGAACATAAAAATGTGTTTGAGTAGAAGATATGGGGCTATATAAAGGCAACGCTTACACTACACAAATGTCCAAATGTAGTGCAATATACTGTTGGTATTTGTGAACAATAGTTGGGCCTAAATGTGTAGCCAAAGCCTGTAACCACATGTTTCCTTTGTTCGAAAGACAAAGGAGAGCCTCTAGAACTCAGTCTCCCAGGGTGCTTCAACTTCACACTTCAGGTGTTAAAACTGCCCCTGAACACAACTTTCAACCACTATTGGTCACTGTGGGCCCCATGACCCATGAGGTCATCAGGCCAATATAAGCCCAGTTCCCTCTCTCTCACTTCTCCTGGAGGAGAGGTGTAGCTCTCCAGATCACCCAGCCAGGGAGAAACTCTGCCTAACCAAACTCTTCCAACCTCCAAGCAGGTTTGCCTGGAGCAGACTGCTAAAACCTTCCAAAAGGCAGCGACGCGAGAGCCTGCATAAGAGCTTCAGCACGAGAGCTGCATCGACAAATGTCTTACCAGCAGAAGAAGAATATTGCAATGACATATGACATGCGATAAATAAACATAAACAGTCCCTGGCTACGGTCGCAGAGACCGGCCGCAGCGCCACCGGGTCCAGGGCAGACACCAGGGAGCCCACTTACAGTGTTAATGTGTGATTCCAATTTATCGCTCCTCTTGTGGCTCCCTCATTCGCGCCGTACGCTGCGCCAACCGTGTCGAGCCAAACCGAGCGTGACACTAAATACATACATTTACTAAGTTTACAAAGTCTGTTGTCTTTACCCAGACTGAGTTTACACATGTGTCCGATCACACTGTTTGTTTGTGTGTGTGTGTGTGTGTGCGTTTGTGAGAGAGAGCAAGGAAGAGAGAGAGAGAGAGAGAGAGAGGAAAAGAGCGAGCGAGACGGCTGATGAATGCGCTGCTCTGAAGAAAGCTGTAACTCATGAATAAAAGTATTGATTATTGATGATGATGTGATGATCAGTGTTGATATTGTGGCGACAAACAAATCAACTTTAAACTGTAGCGAGAGGGAGACACACACACACAGAGAGAGAGAGAGAGAGCAGCAGAGTCTGTGTGTGCGCTTTTACTTTCCCCTCAGGTTCTGGGATCATAAATAAGCTTCACAATTCTTTTATATAATCAACTGCTCATAGTGATGAATTTAGCCTATAGTGATCACTCACAGGATGTGCGTGCAGGTTAAATGTCTGGCAGGGTGACTGTGCCAGTGCAGGAAGGTTCCGCACGGGGGAAACCACTGACGGCTGTGACGTGTTGCGTGGGGTGGGGTGGCCACTATATTGTGGCCAAGATTCAGCTTGAGGTGGCCACGGCCACTCTCGGCCACCCCCAAGCATAGAAGGGCATCAGCCCAGCAGCAGGAGCGATATCTGCTCCTTTGTGTGAGGAGTAACAGGAGGAGCACTGCCAGAGTGTGTTGGCGGTTCCTGGATGACGAAGGCATTGATGGCCCTCACGTTCCCCTGACCTAAATCCAATTGAGCACCTAGTTATGTATTGGAGCTCTCTGATGCCTTGATCCAGGTCTGGGGAGAGATCCCCCAGGACACCATCCGCCGACTCATCATTATGAGTTGCCTTGATAGTTGAATCAGACTGTGATTTCAATTTTTTACTTTGATTTCCGTTTGCTTGTGAATCCAGCCATCAATGGATTAATGATTCTGATTTATTTTGACCATTGTTGCATCATTTTGTTCTCAACAAATTATTGTATGTACATCAGTAAAGATTTTCAACTTGAATAATTGGTTCATCAAGATCTGATGTGTGATTTAAGTGTTTCCTTACATTTTTTGAGCAGTGTACTGTATGTAAGACTTTCAGTCATGGTTTAGAGTTCATCACAGCACAGAGACAGCTTTGGCAAAAGTCACAAATCACCTTCTTAAAGCTTCAGATAAAGGGCTCGTCTCTGTCCAGGTTTTGATAGATCTTAGTGCAGCACTTGATACTATTGATTATCACATCTTACTGTAGAGACTGGAACAGTTAATCGGCATTATAGGAACCGCCCTAAGATGGTTTCAATCTTATTTATCAAATTGATTCTAATATGTGAAAATAAATGATGAGTCACCTGTGCCAACATAAGTTAATCACAAGGTTCTTCAGGTTTCTATGCTCGGCCCATATTTATGTAACTTACTCATGCTTCTATTAGGAAACATTATCAGGAAACATTCTATACATTTTCACTGCTATGTGGACGATATCCAGTTACAGTGTATACTTATCTATGAAAACAGAGGAAAGTATCAACTAACTAAACTCCATGCATGTTTTTATTTAAACTCAGACAAAACAGAAGTTGTAATACTTGGCCTTAAACACCTCAGTAATGCATTAATGATATAGCTACTCTGGATTGCATCTGGGAGTTATCTTTGATACGTATTTGTCCTTTGATTCAAATTCAAAACATATCTCAAGGACTGTCTTTTTTTCATCTACGTAACATTGCAAAAACCAGGCACGACCTGTCTCAAAAACATGCAGAAAAATTAGTTGCCTTCGTTACCTCTAGACTTGATTATTGAAGTTCCTTAATTATAGGCTCCACCAGTAAGCTTGTCCGAAATGTTGCAGCACGTGTACTGACAAGAACTAGAAAAAGAGATCACATTTTTCTTGTATTAGCTTCACTACACTGGCTTCCTGTTAAATTTAGAATATAATTAAAAATTCTCCTCCTCACCTAGAAAGACCTTAATGATATGGTACCACGGCCACATCATGGATCGTGATGGTGGATCGTGATGGTGCATCGCCATAATAAATCATGATAATAGATCGTGATTGTAATGGTGGATCGTGATGGTTGTTCGTCTGTCCATCCGTCCATCCCATTCTCGTGAACACATTATCTCAAGAACACCTCAAGGGAACTACTTCAAATTTGTTACAAATATTCACTTGGACTCAAGGATGAACTGATTAGATTTTGTTAGTCGAAGTTCAAAAGGTCAAGGTCACAGTGACCATACGTTTTTGTGAAGGCGATATATCAGGACTGCCCGTAGGGAATAATATTACATCTGGCAAAATTCACTTGGACTCCCGGGTGACCTGATGATAAAATTTGGGATTTGTGAATATGGGCTATACAAATCAAATTTGTATTGATTGATTGATTGATTGATTGATGGACTGATGGACTGATGGATGCATGGATGCATGGATAGAATGTCGGATGGAAGAATGGATCAGACACACACACATACACACACATACACACACACACACCCATAAGGACTTCAGTCAGACCGGCCGTGGCCTCTTCCATGCAGAGGTAAACATCCTGCTCTCTGGAGATCCCGCCACCAGCAAGTCCCTGCTGCTGCAGTACGTCATCTGTACTTTCTGAACTGTTCCTCTCTTATGCAACATTACAGCTGATGCACACTTAACATAAAGAGAAAAAAATTCACCAGCTGCACACACACCAGTACTGGTGCATGCCTGTCCATCAGCGATTTGTTCACTGTCTGTGACAAAGTGTGGACAGTGTGGACCACTCGCAGCTGCGCAGTGTCAGGCCACTCATTTCCTGAGTTTTTCTTCCAAGACACACACACACACACACACACACATGCATGCATGCACCGACAGACAGACAGACAGACACGCGCACACACAGGTAGTACAGATGCACAGTCCATCTGCCGCATGCTGTTGTGTATTTACTTCAGCTTTTATTAAGTATGGTTCTGCTCTGAAAAAGTTTGAAAATCTCTACATACAGACAGAAAACATGCTAACTCACCCTGGCTCTGACTTTGGGTCTGCCTCACTTTTGTTGGAGATCCACCCCCACTGCTCTGCCGAGCTTCTTCTAACATAGAGCCGTCAAACTGGGCTTGCTTGGGCCCGGTGCTCCCCCGTCCTGGAGGTCCAGTCCCTGAGCCTGGAGGTAGAGCTGGTCCAGAGGCCTTATCCAGCCTAGGGCCTTTCCCCTGCAGCCTGGCATTGGGCACCAGTTTGGAGGAGACTTTCTGTAAAAAAAGCTGATGTTTAGTGACAGTGTCCCAGGCGAGGGGTCCCAGCTTGGAGCTGCGCACCGAGACCATGGTGTTAGCCATTCTTAGCTCAGACTCAGAAATGTGAACGGAGGGAAGGACGAAAGGCAGTGAGGGAGCAGAGGGGAGGAGTGACTAAGAGAGTGTGTGTTAAGACAGAGGGGGAGGAAAATAGAGAGAGAAAAGGAAAGATAGGGAAAAGGAAAAGCTGGAGTATGTGCTACAACCACCAGAGAGGTAAAAAAAAAGTTAGTTGCTATTGTGTTTTACATTCCCCCTGAGAATCCTGGCTCTGACCAAGACAATTTTTTCTCTCTCTCTGGGCCTCAGCCACTCCCATTCCTACCCCCCTCTGTAAACACCAGCACACATGGAGTGAGTTTGTGGATGAGGGTCTGGCATCTTTCCCAGTCTTTTCAGACTACAACTCATTGCTCAGCCCTTTGTGTAATGAAAAAAAAAATGTATACTTGGGTCAAGACATTTTAATATAAAATCCCTGATGTTTTTTCATTCAAAAAGCCTGTAGCACTGTCACATTCACCTCCTCAGCCAAAGACAAAGAACAGTAGGCAGAGATCGTTCACAGAAGATGAAGGTGCCTTTTTTCCTGCAGAGTTAAAAAGCTGAGCTCATGAATAACTGTTATACACCATGTACAGCATGTACTTGATGTGGTAGCTGTCTGCTCAGCTGGGCCGAACTGATACTCTGTTTGCTAATATGAAATGATATAGGGTGTATTAAAGCACACGTGGAACTCTTAGCAGCCAAAAAATAAATGAAGTCAGAGAAGGTCATCAGAAAATCTACTCTAACCACCCAGACAGCTTAACACATGCCACATCACGTACTGAGCCAAAATTATATCATCAAGTCATCATTGATGAAATACACAGTCTGTGCATGATCAGAGTGCACAACTGACGGAGGTAGGGGAAAGGAAACAATCTCTTGCGGATTTTAAGTTTTGACCTTGTTTGACTTGAATCACAGGCAAAACAAACACACAACATCACATATGACCAGCATCACACTAAACAGGATCCATAAATTCTCCGATTCTATCAGACCATAATTTATTAATCTTCGATTTCTCATTATCAGAATACATGCCACCTTTTCTAGATGTCTACCTAATAGTGCTGTAGCTAAATTTAAGGAAATAATTCCAATTACATTTAAACCTGTATTATCCGTCGATATAACCAACAAATTCTTTAAAAACCCTAGCTCCACTGAGATTGACCATCTTGTCGATAGCTCTGTAAACTCATTACGATTAACATTAGAATCCATAGCACCTCTAAAAAAGAAACGTGTAAAACATAGTAAATTAGCTCCCTGGTATAATTCCAACACACATGAATTAAAACAAGGGTCAAGAAAACTAGAAAGGAAGGGGCGCTCCAGCAACCATGTTGAAAATCACCTAGCCTGGACAGATAGTGTTAAAGCATATAAGAAGGCCCTCCACAAAGCAAGAGCTGCTTACCACTCCAAATTAATAGAAGAAAATAAAACCAACCCCAGGTTTCTCTTCAGCACTGTAGCCAGGCTGACAGAGAGTCACACCTCCACCGGACCCAGTATTCCTCGATCCCTAAATAGCAATATCTTTATGATCTTCTTTAATGATAACATTTTAACTATTAGAAATAAAATCAACCATCTCCTGCCCTCAGTTGACACTAATACATCAATAACAGAAATCTCAGAAACAGCTGAGAATCTTGTTATTTATTTAGGAAGCTTCTCTCTGATCACCCTTGATCAGCTGACCAAAATAATCTCATGTTCAAACCCACAACTTGTATCTTAGATCCCATTCGTACAAAATTACTTCAAGAAATCCTGCCCCTAATAAATAGTACGTTACTGAACACAATCAATCTGTCATTATCATCAGGATATGTACCACAGTCCTTTAAATTAGCTGTAATCAAACCCCTTCTCCAAAAATCCACCCTGGACCCGGAGGCTTCAGTCAACTACAGACCGATATCCAACCTCCCCTTCCTGTCTAAAATCCTAGAGAAGGTTGTAGCCAATCAGCTGTGTGAGTTTCTCCAGGAAAGTAATGTATATGAAGACTTTCAGTCGGGGTTTAGAGCCAATCACAGCACGGAGACAGCCTTGGCAAAAGTCACCTATGACCTTCTAATAGCTTCAGATCAGGGATTTGTGTCTGTCCTCATTCTGTTAGATCTTAGTGCAGCATTCAACACTATTGACCATCACATTTTATTACAGAGACTAGAACAGTTAATTGGCATTAAAGAAACTGCCCTAAACTGGTTTAAATCCTATTTTTCAGATCGATTCCAATTCGTGCAAATTAATGATGAGTCATCTGTGCGCACCAAAGTTAACCACGGTGTTCCACAGGGATCTGTGCTCGGCCCAATTTTATTCTCATTATATATGCTTCCACTAGGAAACATTATCAGGACACACTCGGTAAATTTCCACTGCTATGTGGATGACACCCAGTTATACTTGTCAATAAAACCTGAACAGTGTAATCAATTAACTAAACTCCAACCATGTCTCAAGGACATAAAAACCTGGATGACCCGCAATTTTCTCTTATTATACTCAGATAAAATAGAGATTCTAATACACCTTAGCGACACATTATCTAATGATATTCCAATGAAACAGTCAGGAACTTGGGAGTGATCTTCGATCCTGATTTGTCCTTTAATTCTCACTTAAAACTAATTTCTAGGACCGCCTTCTTCCACTTGCGTAATATCTCAAAAATCAGACATGTCCTTTCTCAAAAAGATGCAGAAAATGTGTCCATGCCTTTGTTACATCCAGAATTGATTATTGTAATTCCTTATTATCAGGCTCCAGCAGTAAGTCGTTAAAGACTCTGCAGCTTGTCCAAAATGCTGCAGCACGTGTCCTGACAAGAACCAAGAAAAGAGACCACATTTCTCCTGTATTAGCTTCGCTACACTGGCTTCAGGTTAAATCTAGAATATAATTTAAAATTCTCCTCCTCACCTTCAAGGCCCTTAATAATATGGCACCATTATACCTCAAAGAGCTGATAGTACCTTATCAACCCACTAGAGCACTGACCTCCCAGAATTCAGGCTTACTTGTCGTCCCTAAAGTCTCTAAAAGTAGAGTAGGAGTCAGAGCTTTCAGCTATCAAGCTCCTCTCCTGTGGAATCATCTCCCACTTTCAGTTCGGGAGGCAGACACCATCTGTACGTTTAAGAGTAGGCTTAAAACCTTCCTTTACGATAAAGCTTATAGTTAGAGCCGGTCCAGGCTTGTCTTGGACCTGCTCTTAGTTATGCTGCTATAGGTCGAGAAGGTCGGGGGACACATGACACACGGAGCTTCTCTTTCCAGCTTCTCCTTCCTCTTCTCACTCCTTCTTCCCCTGAGTCCCTTTGCCTTATCGTCTGCAGGTCCAGGGCCGCGGCTGCGGCCACATCATTGATTATGATGGTGGGCCAGAGAACGTGATCGTAATGGCGGAATCCTGCATCGTGCTGTCTGATCGTGATCATATTGATGGATCCTGTATGGTGGATCCTGTATCGTGTTGGCATCTGATAGTGGTGGTGGACCACGATCGAGGTGGCAGCTGATGGTGGATCCTGATGTCGGCAGTGGATCATGATTATGGACTATGGTGGCATCCGATCGTGATAGTGGATCCTGATCATGGTGGCTGCTGACCGTGGACTATGATTACAACAAGACTGCTTGATATACATTATTTCTACTCAGATACTCGACCATTACTGACAATAATCCATCAATTCATTGACCTTCCATTATGCTACAAAGTGTTTATTCTAATCAATGCTGCAAATACCCTTATCTTTCTGATGTTCTCCTTTACACGTGGCATCAATTGCACTTCTGTCCGTCCTGGGAGAGGGATCCCTCACATGTGGCTCTCTCTGAGGTTTCTACCTTCTTTTTACCATGTTAAAAGGGTTTTTAGTAGTTTTTCCTTACTCTTGTTGAGGGTTAAGGGCAGAGGATGTCACACCTTGTTAAAGCCCTATGAGACAAGTTGTGATTTCTAATTATGGGCTATACAAATAAAAGTTGATTGATTGATTGATAAAGTCAACAGAGGTTATATTACACAATGATGGAATACATGGAAAAGATATATTTTCATGTTAAGTATATTTGATTTATTTGTTAATGTGATACTATATCATTTACACAATTCAATGACAGATTCTTTGATGATTTAACTACTGTAGTTAGAGGCCGCAAATAGAACCACGACCAAACAGGTCCTTGTGATGACCAGTGACCTTTAAGTATATGCTGATGCACAGAAAACACTCATATTATAAAGGTTACTGTATGTGTAGCAGAGCTGACCTGTGACACACCCTGTGCTAAGACAAACCCTGAGGCAGCCAATTATAGAGAACGCTGGGGCAGGTTTTAAACCTGTCACTGGCTCAGTGGATCTTTAAAAACCACATACCAGAGACAGTGCACCTAGTGTTCATGAACCACTCCCTCATTTATAACACACTGCACATTTTAACCACTTACAAAGCAGCATGAAAAGTATAATATACCACAACAACACAACTTGGTATAATCAGATTCATCAGATTATCCAAGATCACTGCTCTTTGATAAATGTCAGGTTATTAGTTAGCTTTTAGATTGCATCCCTATATATTGGATGCCTCTAGCTATGTACCTATACCAACCAGCCTAAACCTACCTACCTCTAACCCGTTAATGCTCATGCAGTTCACCCTGCCTTAGTACAAACTGAGCTCATGTTAAAAATAACAATCCTGAAGATATTTTTATATATATATCACACTCCACATAGTGCAACACAAATCTATTTCACAATGACTTGCATAACTTGCATCTAAAACCAGAACAGTTTTTTTATTACTCATTGGCATTTGAAATAAAGATAACATTTCAATACTGTATGTCAGCTGTCACTGCACACATGAGCTGAGGCAGAGAGGCTTAGTTCAAATAAAACAGAATTTGCTCACATGCTCAATATGCTCACCCTGCTTTGAATCCTTGGTTTCTCCACAGCCTCTGTCATTATGACCTCCTCTGTAACCTCTGTTGGGTCATCCACAGAATCCTCACCAGCATCCTCACTTAGATATGTCTTCACACTCTCAGCTGTTCCCTGTTGATCAGGCACTTCCTGGACAACCTTCCTGGGAATGTCCACAGGTCCTTCCTCAAACACGTCAGACCCAAGAGAGCTGAACGAAGTAGAGATCTTTTGACTAACAGCTCTGCTCTTCTTTTCTGGCTCAGCAGAGTCACTGGCTGCTGTCTTAAGGATGGTTCTGAGGTTACTGCTCTTTCCGTTGATGGGTTTCAGCACTGTAGACACTGGATCTGCAGATGACCTTTGACTATTACCCATAACCCCAGTCTGTGGTTCCTCCCTCCTGGGAACAGCTTTCCTTCCATTAGCTGGAGCTGAATTTTTCTGCTGAGTAGAAGAGAGATATCAAATGTTAGGCACATTGATTGAGTGTACAAATCCTGATATATGGACATTTTCCAGTAACCCTACACAACCTGGCTGGGTGTTTTAGGTGGGGATGGGATGGGCCATGACCGGACTTTAGCCTTCACAGTTTTTAGTTTGGAAACTCTCTTTGCCTCCACACTGGATGGTTTGATGACTGTGGAGGCAGTGGTCCAGGGAGCAGGGGTTGGTTTGGTCCTTGTTGCTCTGGCAGCCTGACTGGTGTTGGGGCGGGTGGGTTTGGAGCCCACTGCACTTTCAGTGTCTTCGGGAAATGTGTCTTCCTTCGAATCATGTGTAGGATTGGTAGACGGATAAGATGTTGATATCTGGATGTTTTCACTACGGTCCTCAGTAGTAGGAGGTTCTGTTTGGCTGTCCATTGGTAGGTCAACAGGACAGGTGGCCACAGGCTCTTCTAACACCAGTTCTAGCCTCTCACCGTCATCGATAACCATAGACACGGTGACCTCTGTCTGGAGCTCCGTCACTGGAGCACAGCCACCTGGGATCAGGAGGCCAGTGCTGAGCTGACTTGTTGAGCATGTGAGGGCCGTGCTGTTCCTCTGTTCACAGGTGTCAGAACTCACAGACAGAAACAAAGCCTCCTCTTCATCTTCATCATCATCAGGAGCTTCTGTTGCATCTGAATCTAGAGTTGAGCAGTCATGCCTTCTTTCACTGCCACTGCTGAGGTCATCATTATCACCACAACTACAGTTGTTTGTTGTAAGCGACAGGGCCAGAGTCAGGTTGTCATTATTGTTCCAGGTGTCTTGACAGTACTCGCCACTGTTGGCTTCCAGGTAAACAGACATAGAGTTGGCATTTGATTCTTCTAGTGCTGTTTTTTCCTTTCCCACTGAGATGTCATTATTATCATCAGCTTCACTATTTTCCTTTGGAACCAATTTCGAAATTACGTCAGTAGTCTTGTCCTTTTGGGTCATCTTTGTCATTGTCAGGATGACCTCAAACATGTCATAGTCCAGGGGACTGTCAGTCCAACCCCCACTGAGGCTGCTCAAACTCTGCACAGTCTGAGGAGAGATCTCCTCCAGAAAGGAGGAGGAAGAGGAGGAGGAGATAGGGGAAACAGAGAAAGCGTTCCCCTTTTGGTCTCCTGCACTGTGAAGAGGGAGCCTCATGCAGGATCCAACTTTCCCCCCAACAGGCAAACTCTCACTGGGCTCTGAAACACTCATCTCTGGGCCAGGAAGGCAGAGGACCAGTTGGTTGTGAAAGAACAAAGGATAGAACTTTTTCCAGCTTAAATCCTCCTTTTAATAATGTCTGATATAATGTCCTCTTCATTCTGCATAAAGCTTTGGATTTCCACACATGTTTTCTGATAATATTTTTAGTATGTCATGGAGTTGCAGTTGCACTAATATGCTGCATTACCTCCAAAAGTCATCATGTGGAGTTCAGTGCAGAAATAATTTGGAAAAATTCCCTTTCAAGAGCTCAGAGACTGATCCTCACATCTTATATGAAAAGGAGATTCCACATTTCCAGGAATGATGCCAAAAGAATCTGAAAAAGAGAAAGAAGAAAAGAAATGAAAAGCTTGAACTAAAACATTTGAAATCAGTCAAATCACATTCAAGCCTAGACAATGAGCCTGTTTCCTCTCAATAATGGTAAAAAACAACAATACTGACAGAAATGGTCACATTGAATAAGCAGCTGAAAAACCTGAAACGCATCAGACTATGGGCAGTATATGTGGAAAATGGCTACACCTTTTCCACATATACTGTAAATTGTTGATAGATATTTGGGAACTGACGCCTGTAACTGATGAAAAACATAATAATTATTGTCACAATGAATGTTTAAATAATTATTACTTTTATGTTCATCATATTTTACCATTTTGAGGCCCCACTCTGTTATCTGTTTAAGCAGCCCAGTGTTTGCACACTGATGGCAATTGTTGAGAAATGGTAAAATGGTAAATGGTCTGTATGTATGTAGCACTTTTCTAGGCTCTGACTACTCAAAGCGCTTTACACTAGCTTTTGCCATTCATCCATTTACACATCCATTCATACAGAAATGCTGCCCTCTGCAGGCTGTAATCAGCAACTTACAGAATTAATTGCATTGCTGATCACGGCAACAAGTATGAACAATTACAAGCTCTTGAAATATTTTGTGATGAACAGGCATGTTAATTGAGTGTTAGGACAAGTCACAGCAAGTTACACTCTTTTTGGAAGTGAAAGGTCATTGAAGGTTATATTATTGTTGCTGTTTGTCTGTCTGTCTGTTAGCAGGATTACACAAAAACTACTCAACCGATGTTATTGAAATTGGGTGGGAGGGTGGAGTAATGGCCAAGGAAGAATCTCTTTGATTTTGGGGTAGATCTGGACAAAGGGGTGGATCAGGAACTTGTTATAATTTCCTTAACACTGTGAGATGGGCATTTTTTGACATTATCATAAATTTCTCATGTAATAATGCATAGATCTTAATAAAAAAAAATCGGACATATAAAGGGAACTGATATCTATGAGTGTGTGGATAATTTGGTGCAACTTGTTTGAATAAAATGTTACTGTTGGGCCTCTACTATGTGCCAGTTTCAGTCTAAAGTCTATACAACGTTCAGTTGAAACCTATTTTAACACACCAAACTCAAACTCCACTGTGTGTGTATGTGGGTCAGAGACAAAAAGAAAAGAGAGGAGCAGCTATATAAAGCCGATCAGATCGAGGACACTGCTCCACGGCTACTTTCCAGTAATGACAGCAGTCCCTGGGCGACACAGAAATGAGACTCACTTCTAGGTAGACACACACAACACTAAGCTGCTTAAAGGTCAAGTGTGTAAGATTTAGGTGAAAGGGATCTATTGACAGAAATTTAATATAAAATAATCCTAGTGATGTTTTCATTAGTGTGTTTCATCTAAATTATACAAATTGTTGTTTTATTTACCCAAGAATGGGCAAATGGGCCAAAAAAAAAATCTAAATTGCATACACCACCAAAGTGTTGGATCCCTTTAGTTTTCATTCTTCCTTAGTTACTATTTATTTTAAAGTCATCTGTCCAGTCCAGTCTCCCTTAAAAATGTTAATAACAGTTTCTTTCCTTACTGACGATCTCTATGTTTTAATGTACTTTTTCTTCCCTTTCTCTTGTAGATTTCCTGCATGATATGAGGATGTGTTCTACTGTTTCTGGTTCTTGACATTGGTCGCAAATATCCATTGGATGTTTGACCATCATATGAAGTGTACTGTTGAGGTTACTATCTCCAATTCTCAGCCTGCTTAATATTACAGTTCTTTCTGTCTTGTGCCCCTACTTCTTGATATACTAACCCTATTCTGGATTGAAATGTAGATGTCTTCCTTTAGTTAAACTGTCCCAGGGTTGTTGCCACTGTTGAATTGTTTTCTTCTACACACTGCTGCCCTCTGATATTGCTAATTTTACGTTGACCTCCACAGTTCCTTTTTTGACTGCTGCTTTTGCAAGTTTATCTGCTGCTTAATTTCCCCTGATACCCAACTGTGCTGAAACCCACATGGATATGATATTTTTCCCTTATTTAACCAATCTTGTTTTAGAAAATAAGATTTCATCCAGCAGATCCTGCTGTCCCCACTTATATGCTTACAAGCATAGACACAGAATCAAGACAGCCATTTCAGTTGCATAATAATTTGATGTTCTCTTACTTATTTACACTAGACGGCTTGGTACAGAAACTGCAGACCCTATTGCATCTCTTCCTGGATCCTTTGACCCGTCTGTGAAAACTTGTATGCTGCATTTATACTTACTATCTATGTGATATAATACTCCCTTATTTCTGTGCTTAATCTTAAGCAGTTTTAATTCTACACAGGCATTCTCTAATATCCAGAAAGGTCTGACATGCCACATCACTGTTTTACATAACTCTCTATTATATACTCCCATATCTTTAGCTGTTTGATCTTCCGTCCAGCCAAAACTTCCTTTTTGGCCTTCTCCTTCTCCAACATGTCCAACATCCTTTTTGTAGGATATCTATCTCCGTACCCCCTTAAGTTGATTCAATAGTTAGCCCGCAGCTGTTTCCGCCATAATCACAGTGGCATCTAATTTGCCTCTACTTGGAGTGCACTTACTGGGGAAGTTCACAGCCTTAGAGCCCAAGCCTGTATCACATCCAAGTCTGCTAGCACAGTTTTTTTTTTTTTGCAAATACAGAAACGCGCTGCAAATACAGAAACGCGTTGCAATTACAGAAACGCGTTGCAATTACAGAAAACGACAACGGAAGTGTTTCCAGAGGACACCTAAAAGTGATGGAGACGTCCGGTTGTTGTTGCTGCTACAGTTTGGAGTTGTTAAAGTCGGTGTCCGTCAGTGATATTGGAAAATTAGCTAAACTGTAAACATTTTTGGGTTATTTTAATAAATAATAAACTTTATTACTGCAGATGTCTACTGTTAACCCTCTGAGACCCACTGGGCCATCTCAAATATCATGTTGTCTTTAGAGCGTCATGACTCCTCAATGGTTTGAGCTAGAGACGTGCCGTTTTTTCCTGTTAAACTGAATAAACAGCGCTAACAAGCAAGCCCCTGTTTGTGAGTAATTAACAGCACTTAGCATTCACATTCTTCCTTTTCTCCAGGCAATGTATTGTCCATTTTGTGGAACTGAATTTGTTGGATGTATTGGATGTATTTGTGGCTCCTGTGGCTCCTGTGTCGCTTTCTGTATTTGCACCGCGTTTCTGTATTTGCATCGCGTTTCTGTAATTGTAGTGCGTTTCTGTAATGTGTTGTGTTGTCAAATTGATGAAGATGTTTTCTTAATTTGCTTGTGTTTTGTCCACTTGCATGTGTTTTCTTAAGTTGCAGTGCGTTGAGCTCTCAGGGCCACCGTATGTGGGAGTTGACCCAGCCGATACAAAGTAAATTAAGACATTAGAAATAGTAAGAATATAAAAAAATTGGAGAATAGCTATGGGACAACAAGTCCACTGAGTTTACCAAAGCAGATGCAATGCATATTGTTTTACTAACTGCAATATGTCAGCAGATGCGCAGCACAAAGAAATCTGATCATGCACAATGAAAAGATTAATACAGTATGGTAAATATTCTATAGATGACTATTTAGACATTGACATTGATTATGTTATATATTTTTTTTACTTATTAAAGAGAATATACTGTAGGTTCAATATGAACCTACAGTATATTCTCACAGGGTTAATATATGGGTAAAATATATTTTCATATCTCCTGTTTAACCAAGGGAATTTATTATGATCCATAAAAGCCAGCATTATTAAACGGCAAACAACAACACACAGTATTATTTAGTTATAGGTACAGATTTTCAGAATCAAAATTCTGTAAATAACAAGGTGGTTTTTCACTGACAGCATAGCACAGTGTTTATGATTTCAAACTATGGTCTACTGATTCATTAGAGCTGCCAAAATTACATAAAATACAATTTTTAAAAGAGACAATCTGAACATGACCATGTAGTGTGAGAAAGAGGTCGTTTCAGTATGGTTAGACTATATTCAGTGAACATTTCAGCAGCTGCATCTGGGATGCTGTATTTCTTCATGACTGTCTGTCTGTTACATTTAAGTTGTTTCTTTGTACTGTGAGCACACAACTAAGAGCAATTACTATTAAATATTAACAAGAGATGAAAGGTCCAGGAAAACATCTCCTTCAAGCTATCTCATGCTATGCAATCACCCCCTGCATTTGCCAGATGCTTCACACCTGAAGAAAACAAAACAATTTAATATTACTATTGTTTCATTACATTATTATTATTATTATTATTATTATTATGTATTTGTATGAATTTCTTTATTTTTATTATGACATTATTAGATTGTTTTGAGTTCACACAGTTGACACTTCTCTACTTCTCTATGTATGGCAGCTAACATCCAACACAGAATATCCCTCTTGCAGGATGCAGCAAACAGTGAATGTTTAACAGGTAGAAAGCTAAAGAGTGCCAGAGTGCACTTTGATCGGTTAATATTTAAATATTGTGCAGCAGGACACTGTTGACTGTACAACAATGATTGTTGTCATCCAAGTAGGATGTTGTTTCTGTTGTTTTCTTTGGTTCTTTGTTTGAGAAAAACGTCACAAGATATTTTTTTCCCACAGAGAGAAACTCTACTGTATTTTACTTCAGAATTTATTCTACTTTACTACACCACAGTTTACACATATATATTGTGCTACAATGTAACACAATGTTCAAAATTAAGCCAGTCAGAGAGGCACGGTTTGGGTGCAAATCAAGTTCATTTAAAAAAAATCCACACTCATACGCACTTGAAATGGGAACGCTGTTGATAACAACAAATAGCTCCTTTGGTTTATCAGGGATGTCTTTTCCATTGGAGTCTCTGCACACTCTGTAGGCCCAAATGACTGCGCAGAGACTGTCAATGTATAAGCGCTGACACAGCAATTCAACTTCAGTCTCTCCACACATCGCACTTGCATTCTTGGGCCAGTACTGTGCGTAAATCACCTTCATCTCCTTAATGAATGTTTAGCTGCACACTACTTTCTGATCCTAGACAGTTACTGGATCTGTGTAAATAGGTACTGGAACGCAGCCGATCAAAAAACGAGAGGTTCCGGAATTGATTCTGGCACTCACTTAAGTGTTTTCCATCATTGAAATACAGGAGCAGATCTGCCCATATATGGTCAGAAATGTTCACACTGAGTCAGAGCTCTACAGTGGCTACACTGTGTAAGTGGCAACTTGTAGAGTTTCCAATCATCATTAAAATATTGAAAACAGCTCCTACGAGGCCTCAAGGTAGACCCTGTGTGGCCCGTTGGATGTACCACTGCTCTCCAAACCACTGTGTGATCCTGTTTATACAGACTGAGCCTCCTCTGGGAACAGTGACACCTCACCTCCAGCCACTAAACTTAAATCATGAGCAGGTTATGTCATTAATCTATCAGTCTTTACAGTCACTCTCACCTGGGACCTGAAACAACTTATAGATGGTAGACTGTGCAAAGCATTTTGTTACTCTGTCTTGTAACATTACTACAGTACCTCATGACTGCTTACTATGTTTCATAAAATCACATGAACATTTTAATTCAATCATACTGGTCTACTGGTTACTTTAAATAAAAATTCTGGAATGACTTCAACATTAAATATCCTTAATCAAAAAAACATATTTGACAGTTTATCCATGAACCAACAATAGTAATATCAGGCATCCAAAATAAGTATAGTAATAAACATCATTCACACAAAAGACGACCACAATTCTGCCACATTCAGGTTAGACGATACGTACATAATGTACATACATGTGCAATCATCTCAACAAAGAATCTGGAAACCATCACACCCACTTGCTTCAAGATAACAGGGGAAGAACTATGTCACCAGTTTATGTGTTCAGTTTTGCCACAGTGCCATCAACCTGACCTCACCTCTTGTTCCCTCAACCAGCATCCAAACTACTTTTATATGGAAGTCTGCGGGGGTGGGGGTGCTGAATGCGCTGCAGCAACCCCTGGTGGTGCTGAGATGTTAATTTTCTATAACATTGACATGACCAGCTCTACTCTGCCTTGGAATGACTCATTCTACTCCTCCTGCCTAAACCTAACAAATCCAATCAACAAAGTCAACAATCACTAGCCAATCACAGGCAGAGGAGGGTGGGTAATGTCAACTTTATGTTAGGATTTGTAAATTTGCATCTTACTACTGTAGCAGTGATAGCTAGCTAAATGTAACATAATAATGGCACAAAAACTTAAGTAAAATAGCACAACTGAAGTCAAGCCTGCCCAGAAGAGCAGCTCAATGTGCTCCCTATTACTTTCGTTTGGATGTAGAGAATGTTGCCACTGCTACCAGCTGTCAAGCTCGGCATTTGAGGAGCCTTTCCAGCCATCCAGCTTCAACTTTCCTGCCAGACGTTTTGGGTAAGTAACTTTCAGTCGTGCATTTACACCAAGGGTTTGTTACATGGAAGTGGCTTCATTAGAGAGAGAGAGAGAGTGATCAGGTTGTGTGTTTTGCTTGATGGAAGATGGTTTAAGGGCAGACAATCCAACTGTGCCAAATGCCAAACAGAAGGTCCATCAGGTTCCTGGGAAGCAGGGGAATCGCTTTAAGGGGTGATGTCATACGTGATGGAATACTTTAGGAAGTGATGATGGACTGCACTTGTGATCTTCCAAAAGATCAGGAGTAGATGAGGAGAACAGACAATTGGATGTCTGATACTGTACAAGACTAAATCATCAACAGTTTGCTCATGCTATCCAAGGAGGATATTGTAGCCAATTCATCTGAATCCAGATTTAATGGATTAACTGATGACACAACTAATAAAATGATTAATTACTTATGGAACAACTAATACTACTACTAATACACTTCAGAGCAGTTTTCATCCAACTTGCAATTTGTTGACAGCAGCCATATGCCTCATTGTATATTTTCAGGCCCATGAACTTTGTTGAGTGTTTCCTTTATAATTAGAGAATCAGCAATTTAAGGTGGCTCCCAGGAGACACTGGGAAAGGCAGGCAGGTGATCAGAAAGTTAAGTAAAAGGAATCTCTGGGGGTTTGGGCTCAAACAGAGGACTCGAGCTGAACGAGTCGACACAGGGATCAGGTGAGGAGTGAGCGGAGCAGGAGCACAGCTCGGTGCGGGAATTCACACCGTTGGAGATAGCAGGCAGATGATCAGAGAAAGTCACACAGATGTGTCTGTGATCTTTACCACAGGCGAGTGCAGGTTGAGGAGTAGAAACACTCATAGTGGAGTGTCTCCAAGTGAAAACACACAGGCAGAAACAAGAATCGCTGAAGCAGATCTCGTTGTCAGGGACAGAAGGCTGAGTTGTTTTTCAGGATTTAGGCAAGGCAGGTATAGGCAGGGTCGCCAATGGGTGATCACTCCGAGAAGAAACACTGGAGAGTCCTGCATGGCAAAGAACAATCTGGCAATGACTGTGTGTGTGAGTGACTGGGGCTTAAATAGTGGCTTGATTACTGATGAGGAGCAGGTATGTGCGCAGGTGAATGTAGTTGGAGTGATGAGATGTGCGGGACTGACAGGCTGAGTGACTGGCAGGTGGGGTGAGTGACAGGTGAACTGAATGATGAATGAAGCTGAATGAGCTGAATTGTGACACTAGCAATTTTTTAGCCCTGCGAATCAGTTGCCAAGAGCCTGCAGAGATCCAAATCAAGTACCCTTGGTTCGCTCGCTTGAATACGTAAGTGTGCTCACAGAATGCATAGCCAAACTCCGGGATGATGCAGGCTGTGGATGAGATGATCTGCCAGGTTGAAACCTGTGCCTTGCAAACAGGTTTGAAAATGCCCAGCACCGCTCCAAATGTGAGGAGAACCCGGCTCGCTTTTGCCAAACCATGGAGCCAGAGTCAGTGGCGCACAATGCAGCAATAGTGATTTGGCGACGAGAGAAGAGACTCCTAATTTCCACAACCCCTGAGCGTAAGGCCACATTTGAACTGTTATAACTACTGGAGCACCTGCCTTGCAACTCAAGGTAAACATATTTGGTTTGTTATAAGCTACCACCCAGCAGTTTAATGATCAACTGTCAATACCTGATAATCATCACAAAAAACTTTGCATATTTGGATATTAGTCGCTGCTGAGCAGTTAAGATTCCACTTTCAAGGTTTTTATATTGGCATCATACTCAGTTACAATGAAATTGTAAGAGGCTCCTCTCTCCATTATATATATCTATATACAGGTGCAAAAAATAGCTATTATTGTTCAATAGCATTTGTTTTACTGAGTTTCTGTTGTATGGACATTGCTACTGCTTTTTGGTATTTGTTGTGTTTTTGGCATTGCTGTGGGCCTATGTTGTATTCGTATGGAGAGACACCCATTATGATTTTTTTCATTGAAATAAGCGCTGACACACGCAAAAATGCTCCTCCCACTTCAGCATCCCCAACTTAAAACCTCTTCTCATGGCCAAAAATGTGTGGGAATTTGTCTTGGACTGTACAGTAACAGTAAAAGTAAAAAAAAAGAAACAGGAAATGACTTCCAAATGAAGAGACACTGACAAAATAAGCATTTACTACAAGATAATAGTTATAACTATACTATTTACTGTACAGAAAATTTGCTAAGTAGAGTCATTGAAGTCAATTGGCTGGAAAAGATCAACCATTACACAATTTAGTTTGTAATGACTGACTTGTTTGGCAAAGAAGTCAAACATCTCAAAGGGCAGAGACCATTTACTTTACAGAAGAAATAATGTATGTTCCAGAATGCTCACTCATGAATGTGCTGATCTGGTATAAATCTGGTGCCATAGATAAATCTTACTTGTCTGTTTCCCTCTTTCTGGAATGCACTGCTGCAAAACACGTCCAGCAAAAAATCCTGGAAGCCTGTTCAGCTCGAATGGACTCCTCACTTCAAACAGACATACATTCAGCTGTCAGTCCTGACACACAATCCTCCTCCTCCTCACACACACATGCACGGACAAACAAACATCCCTAGCTGCACTACATAACACTCCTTGCCTCTTATTTTATTCCATCACGGCTGTGTCTAAGTGTGTGTGAGCACACAGGCAAGGAAAGACTGCGCATGCAGTGACGGTGGCTGAAAGGAGGGAGGAGACAGGAGAGGGAGGGAGAGAAAAAGGAGGGATACACCTCCCTTTTTGGTTCTGAAACATGAACATGCTGCTCAGTGCTTCAGTAAGAAAGAATAGTGTGTGTGTTTGTGTATGTGTGTGTGTGTCTGTGTGTGTCTGTGTGTGTAACATTATACACTGCTGTTTCTGACTTTGAGAAAAGAGAAAAGACATTCCTCAATGGACACACACACGTACATTTTCCTTCACAGCTCCTCTGTGAGTGTGTGAACAATCCCCTCCCGCACTTGTCGTTGAGGAAGGTGTGTGTGTGTGTGTGTGTGTGTGTGTGTGTGTGTGTGTGTGTGTGTGTGTGTGTGTGTGTGTGTGTGTGTGTGTGTGTGTGTGTGTGTGTGTGTGTGTGTGTGTGTGTGTGTGTGTGTGTGTGTTTGCACGCTGAGGCTGCCAGGTAATCTTACCCTCAGGGTCACCCTCCACCTCCAAAAAAGTAGGAGTAGCCTGAACTGACCGGCCCAACTAACTGGATTGGCTATTGCTAGGCAGCGCGTGTCCCCCTCCCTGTTATTGGCTGCAAGAGTCTAGGGGGAACCAGAGAAGGAGGTTTTCGACTAAAAAAGAAAGGGGCAAAGATACCAGTGTAATTTGATAATGAAGCCGAAGACAGGAGTTGAAGCCGAGAAAGGCAACGGTGAACAAATGAAATAAACAATCTGTAGCTGGGTATTCTTATTAACACCATTAGAGGGCACTGTCTGAATTTGAGTCACCCCTGTAGTTGACGAGGAAACGGGAATGTTTATGTTGAAGAAACCAGAAGAAAAGAAGCCATCTTGCTCACAGTAATGTGGACATGCTAGGTTTTCCTGTGAATTTTAATATGCTTCTGATTGTAAATATCTAGTGTTAAGCAAGTGAGTTACTGACATGCTTGCACCATAAAACTGAAGGAATGTCAAAGATTTTTGTTTGGTTTTATGCACATCACTAATCTATGTAAATGTTGAATAGTGTGTTTTAGATTATGCAGTGTTGGATGAGTGGGAAATATCTGAGGTTCCTGCAGAGGTTCAGATGCATAGGTAGAGCTGGTTAATTTCCCCTCTCTGCCTCTTCTCTTCCATCGCTGTCTCAAAAACACTGCAGGTGTCTTGATATAAAAGGTGATTGTCTCCGACTGTATCTTTTTGACATTCTTTGATTTTCAATAAAGATGAAGATAGCAATTAATACATGAGAACAGAACCAGAAATGATAAGATGTGATTTGTTTAAAAAAGCTTAAATTGGTGGGCACAACAAGTTGCCCTTTTAAAATTTAGTTGTAGTTGACAAAGATGTCAGTGTAGGATTCAAATATAATATATATAATAGCAGTATACATTCTGAAGTAAAGCTAAGTGGGATGATAGAAAAAAAGGCCTAATTATTTTAAATATTGCATTGTATCACACGTCTGTCTGTTGGGTTTCCTAGCCTGCTTTCTTTTTTTATGCAGGTTGTAACATTTGGCCATTACGCCACCTTTTTTACTCCCATTGTAATTATCAACAGGCAAAAGGGGAAACAAAAAGGAAGTGAATGGACAGTCAAAGAGAGTGGTAAAATTTTGTTTCTATATAGTGTTGGTTAATAATAACAACTTGCAGCTAGACTATCTATGAGAAGATAGATATATCTGATATGAACAAGAAGACGGTGGCCTGAGATGACTGATGTTAACTAGCCAATCTTAGAGAGCTAATCTTCAGTACTGTACGATTTAACACACAGTAACTCTGTTGGACTACTCTACACATGTAACATTAATTGTGATGATTGGTTTTCAAAAAGACTTAATGTTTTAACACCAGTTGGGTATGGGAAGATGCTAACATAACTAATGTTTAGACATACTACATCAAAACTTTATTGATAGAAGGCTTTGCAATCTGATGATTGTTGTGTTATTTAAAGTCTCATTTGATTATGTAGCATGTTGCTGGTTTATTGTATATTTTTTAGTGCTTGAAATTAGGGAGGTGGACTCACAAACCAGATTTTGCATAGGGCCCCCAAAAAAGCTAGAAACGGCCCAGCAGTGATGGACCCCTGAGCACTGTCCTGGTGGGTGTCATTGTATTGAACACTCAGTCATGATTTAAAAATAAAGCACGGTTTTCAGACAGATAAACACTGAAACAACATGCAGTATGTAATGATAGGAATGGCACGCCTGATACTGATATGGTTACTAGCGATTTATGAATATGCTTCTGCTAATAAAAGTTGAATTTTATTTTTGAAAGGTATAACCGGATGTTGGGTGTTTTATTATGGTTGAAGTGACAGTAGTGCAGCACACAGCTGTACCGAGGCAGAGGCAGCGGGATCCGGTCACCATCAGATGTGCGAGGAGGTGATGTATTCCAGTCTAGTAACCGAACAAACCAATAAGGACATCATGGACATTATTTCATGGCTTAGCGACGGAGAACACAGCTCGCCTGGTGACGTGAAACGAGGAATGTAAGCACTGACGATTAAAGCTGCAAGACGCGACTGACTCCGATCGCACTACTCCTTTTCCATCTCCACCATTTTGGTTGTCAGTGATGGAGCACATCCGGACGCCCAAGGTACCAACACTTATTTCAGCACCAATGACTTTCTGTCGCTTGTCTTTTATCTTCGCTACTGCTGCTGGGCTTCTCCTCCATCTGCCTCGGTTACATACCTCCGCTATTAATCAGTGTCTATGAGGAGTCATCCCCTGAAACTGACGTCTGTCTGTGCATGTGAAACCTGCACGGTCTTTGATCACTCTGACATGTGACATGATAATAAAAACACATTGTGTATCGATACATTCTTCAGACACATTTAACAGATTAGCTCATAGTTACCCCCCGTGTCCACGGAAATAAAAATCTCTTCCACTTTATCCCTCACGTAGCCGTGAACACACCTGGTGCATGTGGCTTTAAGTTAATTTATTCCTTCTGCCATAGACGCAGGATTTTTACGTTTTGTATTGTTCTTATTAATATAAATATTGTTTATATGTTCTACACATCTGTCCAATCATGA
Source organism: Hippoglossus stenolepis (assembly GCF_022539355.2). Classification (NCBI taxonomy): domain Eukaryota; kingdom Metazoa; phylum Chordata; class Actinopteri; order Pleuronectiformes; family Pleuronectidae; genus Hippoglossus; species Hippoglossus stenolepis. Next base: position 498,718 of record NC_061484.1, on the reverse strand, counting down.
TGTTGCATTGTCCTGCTAACCACCATCTTCCTCCGGTGTGCCAGCCAGGCAAAGGCCTCACCCTCCTCAGGATATACATTAGCTGATATATATAGCTTGATTAGGATACTCACATTACATTAACAGTATCCAATAGGTCATTCATGACAACAGTTGACAGGGGCATGTTTGTTTGTCGTTACATACCAGCAGATACAAGCAGGCACTCCAAACAAAAGCATTAATGTGTATTTTACACAAACTGTCATTAAGTAACCTGTAACCAGTAGAGTCACGCCAGGAGAGACTGAGCTGTTATCACAATATAATAATCTGTTTCAGACATGCCACCCATTTTAAATGTGTGTGTCATTCCATCCCTGGTACTTAGCCCATGTGTATGTGTGTGTCCCTGTTAGGTGGAGAATGTGCATCTCATAGACCGAGCGTCAGGCCACAGAAAGGCCAGCATCGGGACTCTTTACCTTTCTGCCACGCACACCATCTTTGTAGAGAACAACCCTGAGACACGCAAGGAGACGTGGGTAAGCTGGAAACAAGGCACTTCACCTCTGGACCACAAGAACTACCTTTAACATTTTGTTTACTTCTGTAATAATAGGATAGAAGAGTATGTTTTTTTTTCCTTGTTATATCATCATGTCACTGCCTGGGTAAAATATCAAATGAGTGAGATTCCATACTTCCCCCATGCCACAATGTCTTACTCTACATAGATTGTCATACTGTATTCAGTAACCTGCATTTGATTATTCCTGTATTCATGCAATCACCAAGAAAAAAAATTACTTGCATATTTGGAGATAAAGTGGTGAATCATGTTATAAAGAACAGAAATAAATAACTTTTTGAATGTGCAGTCTCCAGAGGCTCCCACAGCAACTGTAGTAAATGTAAAACTGATTTAGTGCAGACATAAATATATACCTTTGTTAGGCCCTCTGCAGAGTTTTCAGCAGTTCTATATGTTTATTGCAAACTAAACTGTGCAACATGGTTCCAATAAGCATTATTACAACACCAGGGTTAAAGTATGTACTCTGAATGACACTTCTCAGTGTATGTCATCTATCGGTGCCTCTGTAGTAGTAACCAATGAAGAATCACATCTTTGCTATAATGGTATTTATGTGTATGGAAAAAAATTGTTGGTCATTAGATGTTGATTGTCAATCAATCAATTTGTATAGCCCATATTCACAAATTACAATTTGTCTACAATTGGGCTTAACAAGGTGTGACATCCCCTGTTCTAAGCCCTCAACAAGAGTAAGGAAAAACTACTAAAGAAAACGTAGAAACCTCAGAGAGAGCCACATGTGAGGGATCCCTGTAGCTGAACACATCAACAAAATTACAATATTTACAACATTGATTAGAAGAAACAGTTACTAGCATAATGGAAAGGTGTGTCAGTGTGAAAAGTATTTATACATAAGAAAATGTCTGATAGAGATGAAGGGAGCAGCAATGACAATTGAAATCGAGGAGATATTGCCAGTAATCTTGGAATATTTGAAGATGCATATTGTATATCAAGCAGTCTTGTTGTAAACAAGTAGTAACTGTTGAGAAAAAGTCATCTCTTTTTTGTTTTATTATCATAGCTTTGTAATGCCCCTTTTGATTTTTTCTGAGTTTGGTCCCTGTGCACTTGATTATTTAAGTTTTCTTGGGATTAATCTCTCTGTGCCCTCCTCTCTGATCTGTGTTCCGTTCCTTAAAGAATATAATAATTATATACATTTTAATAATAATAGCAATAAATCCTCAATTTGTTTACTTTTCATTATGTTACAAACTGTTTCTTCCAATAAATGTTGTAAATACTGTTATTTTGCTGATGTTCTCATTTACACGTTGCATCTATTGCATATCTGTCCGTCCAGGGAGAGGGATCACTCACATGTGGCTCTCTCTGAGGTTTCTAAGTTTTTTACCCTGTTAAAATGTTTTTTTGGTAGTTTTTCATTTCTTGTTAAGGGGTTAAGAGCAGAGGATGTGGCACCTTGTTAAGCCCAATGAGAGAAATTGTGATTTGTGAATAAAATAAACAAATAAAATTCAAGCAAGCATCCCAGACCTATCATCTCTATCTTAGTGACATGGTGAGATGGTCATCCTAAATTTCTGACCCTGCTAGACTTTCTTCCCAAGCTGTCCATATTTGAACGTTGAACGAGCTGCAGTCAAATATATTTATTTTATTTTGGCGAAAGCAAAAAATTGCACAGTTTTTACCAACCATTTGACCGAAACATTGACTGGATAAAAAAGGCATCCAAGGGTGTAAGATTTCAGCCAACAGGCATCCACTGTCTATATTGGATTTGTAGAAACAGAGAAGACAAATTTCCATCAGCTTATGTTAAAAAAAGAAATCGCAGCTAGAGTAACCGTCTACTTCTTCTTTGTCTTCTTCAACACATGGCCTTTACTGCCCATTAGAAAAGCCCAAGAGCTTCCCCACAAACCAATGTCGACACTTCTTCCTGAATATTTTAGATCACAAGACAGATTACACAATAATGTGATATTTTTGTTTATGTGCACCTCTTAAATTTAGGTTAAGTTTTTCATCTGAGAATATTAGAACATGTGTATTGTTGTCAGAGGTGGGTAGTAATGTATAACATTTACTAAGTTACATGTACTTAAGTAGTTTTTTTAATAAATTGTACTTCTGACAGTAGTTTTGCAGAATACTTTTTACTCCTACTCAGTTACATTTATGATGAAAAAAGGTTACTTCTACTCTGTTACATTGGGTCACTAACTTCTCACTACTTTTCCGTGTCTATGATTTCTACATTTTTACACTCAGCTGAGCTGATGCAATGATTTTCCTACAGGGAAGCCCGGGCCACACTGGCTGCTCTGTGGATCTGCTGCGTGTCGAATTGTCTGTTGTTCACATAGGCAGTGGATCTGCAATGTTGGGTTTTAGGTGTGATCACTGTATTTCCTTGAATAAAAGTACATCTATATACGCAACTACTTGCCAGGAAACTACGCTATGAAACTGTGCATCTTCCGATCCTGCGATAACACAAAAAATCTTGTTAAAACAAAACCAGAAAAACAGCAGAAACGCTGGAGTGCTTTTACTTTAAAAGTGGTAGAGGAAGTGTTGCAAATATTTATGTTTGTGACATATTAAAACTGTGGCGAAAGATCATTTTCACCATCTATTCAGCTGTGAACCGTGCAGATTGTGGAGAAAATAGGCGAGACCTTGATTCAAAATGTATTTAATCCTTAATTTATGTTACATATTTTAAATTGTAAAAATTTACTTTATTTAGTGGAATACGTTGTTTTTGAATGACTGCATCTAAGCCACTCCTGCAGGGATTGATGGTTTTTATATAATAGTATTGTTCATGTGGTGGGGACCTATATCTGTTTACACAGTCCCCTGGTGTGTTTCAGGTGTTGCACAGCATGGTGAGCAGTGTGGAGAGGCTGCCCACCACCCCTGCAGGAAGTCAGCTGATCCTACGTTGCAAGGACTTCCGGGTCTTCCAGATCCTCATCCCACAAGAGAGAGACGGTTTGGATGTTCATGCCTCATTGGTCAGGTTGTCACGACCAGGTGTGTGTATGTATTTGTGTGTGTAAGTGGGTTAATGTGTATTGTGTAAATGAGTGAGTTGAACAAAGGTGTTGTTTTTTAAATATTATTTTAAAATGACTCTCCTCTCCTCTCTCAGAGAAGTACAATGAGCTGTACTGCCTGTCCTTCAATCCCAATTTGAACAAAGAGGAGAGAGAAGAGTCCTGGACTTTCGTAGATCTTGTGGTCGACTACAAGCGGATGGGAGTTCCTAATAATCTGTGGGTCACCACAGCAGCCAACAGTGAATACAGGGTCAGTCTAATTGGGATAAGTCAGTTAAGTAGATGTGATATTTTTAAAGAGATAAGGTGTAGGTTTATGCAGGGAGATTATATTAATGATTATAAAACAGAGTGGGGCCAAAGTTCTACCTCTACTAAAGCCCTTATTCTATTTGACTCTATGGTCTGTTTTAGTTTACTGGCAGTATTTCTTCTGCTAAGTACAGTGAATATGCTTTGTACCTGGGACATTTGCAAGGTCATAGATAAGAATGAGTGTGAACACATAAACAAAGGACAAACACAGGCTTTATTATTAGCACTATTATGTTGACTATGATAATGGCAGTGATTAGGGCTTGTAGGCTGAGATGTTTTTAAATTCCAAATATGTAAAACAACAACAGGTTTACAAGTCAAAATATTATTGTAACACACTTTTCCTATACAGTATTCATTTAATTATTGTTCGGTGGTGTGTCTGACGTTTTACAGTCAGTAACTGACGTGCACTGCACAGCTAATGTTACAGTTACATTACTCAGTAAGAAGTGAACACAGTGCTGCAGTATAAAAACACTTTGTGTTGTATTGTTCTTGTTGATATCATGCAGAGCATGTAGGAATATAATAAAAACACAAATCTGTGTAGCTTTAGTCTGGTCCCTTTGGTCCCAGTGGTTCAGTCTCTCCTCACTGCTGCAGCTCCAGGAACTCCCCCTCATCTCTCCCTCACAGATCCTCTCCCTCCTCTTCTCTCTTCTCCTCAGTGAAGCCATCCAACCCTCTTTACCTCCTGAGCCACAACTGCCTTTATATTTGTGATATATATATTTGTGCCTTTTATATTTGTGATATATATATTCTTCAGTAGAAACCCTTAATCTTGTTGAGTTCCACAAACAAACTTTGTAAGGCATAAAATATTGTAAATGGACCAACCCATGCTTGTCCATACAAGGTGGACAGGACCTAAGTCTACAATAAAAGGTCTCATCATCTGTAAATTATTGTTTCCTTGATGGTAAAATATTTGCCCCTCACCCCCAGGTGTGTGATACATATCCCTCAGAGCTCTTTGTTCCAAAGTCGGCAACACCCGCCATCATCGTGGGAAGCTCAAGGTTCAGAAGTAGAGGACGATTTCCTTCTCTGTCCTACTTCCACCAGGATACACTGGTCAGTGTGACACACACACGTTTGTTCTTCTATCTTAGTGAGAACACTCGACAAAATACATTCCCTAACCCCTTACCCTAACATTAAATATCCAAACTAAATGCCTTACACAGCCCATTGAAAAAGTGAGAATCGATCAAAATGTCATCACTTACCAAAAATGTTCTCACTCTGTAGGGTCTATGCTTAAAATGGTCCTCACAAAGATATAAGTACAGGAACACACACACACACATAAAAGGAATATTATGATTGTAATCATAATGATGATAACAATGATGTGGATAATATGTCGCCCTAAAGGCAGCAGTGTGCCGGTGCAGTCAACCACTGTCAGGCTTCAGTGGACGTTGTCAGGAAGATGAGATGATGCTTCAGGCTGTTATGAAGTCCAACCCTGGTAGTGACTACATCTATGTTGTGGATACCAGGCCCAAGGTAACACCTCCCCACATTTATTCAGTCCATTTATCCGAACCAACAACCTTCTTGTTGAGGACGACCTGCTCTACCCTAATAATATATATATATATATTACGTATTCATACATATTCAGTACTCTATTTTTGTGCATGTGTGTGTGTGTCCAGCTTAATGCCATGGCAAATAGAGCAGCAGGTAAAGGCTACGAGAACGAGGACCACTACACCAACATCAAGCTGCAGTTCGTCGGCATTGAAAACATTCACGTGATGAGGAGTAGCCAGCAGAAAATCATTGACGGTAAGGAGAAGTTTGTGTGTGTGTGTGTGTGTGTGTGTGTGTGTGTGTGTGTGTGTGTGTGTGTGTGTGTGTGTGTGTGTGTGTGTGTGTGTGTGTAGGAAATAATATAAAGCTGCAGTGTAATATGGAGACAGGGAAACAGCAGAGTTAAGAAGAGTAAATGCACAGACTTCCTTTGATAATATATTGTTGTGTTCATGTTCCTGTGTGTTTGTTTGTTTGTTAACCTCTCTCTCTTTCTTTCATACAGTGGGCGAAATGCGATCTCCATCAATGACTGACTTCCTGTGGGGTTTGGAGAACTCGGGTTGGCTCAAACACATTAAAGCCATACTGGATGCTGGAGTCTTCATTGCCAGGGTGTGTACATAGTCAGACATAATCACACACAAGCACAAACACACATACACATTTTAAAAACTGGAACTGTCTGATTGGGATTATTGAACTATAAATGCCCTTCCACTTTCCTGAAAACTGCTCAACTGATCAACTTGACTTGTGAAGATCTAAGGAATTGACGTTAACCGCAACCACAGACATGGGTACGCTACCAGAGGATGACAGCCTGAACAGCAGGTCCAGTTGTCGGATCCGTGCCACAACTGCTCAACCCAACCAAGTGCCAACTCAATCATCACAAAAGGTTTCAGTTACAACACACATCAATGCCACCACTGACCTCTCCTCCAGACTGCACTGGATGCCTTCGGCTGAGTAAAAAAATCGCTGAACTTGAAGGTCGGATTTCCAACCTATACCAGATCCAGAATGATGAGCAAATCTTGGTCTCAATGGCCGCTGAGGCCTCCTGAATCCCCGACAACAACACCACGCTTCCCGGGCTTGGTCCCTCTGTATCTACAAAGCCGGAGCTGCCGATGGTCAGCTCGTCTCTTGTGGAGGACCCCTGGCCCAGGCTTGGAGCCATACCCAAGGCACGGATTTGTTCCACACCCACTCCTTCTGAATCCTGGAGTGTAATCCAGGGGACAGCTGCAACTAACGATTATTTTGATAATCGATTAACCTGTTGATAACTTTTCCGATTAATCGAATAAAAAGACAAAAAGCTACATCTGAATAGATGCAATAGTCTGCATCTATTCAGCTGTCTAAAACAATCCTTGGGGGCTCCTGTCTCTTTACAAACACGTCAAAGTCAACACTACTCTACTCCAGGTCTTCTTTAACAAACCTTTCAAGTTTGAACTTGATCATGTAAGCAATTGTTGACAAATTCAAAAGGCGAAGATTCTTTAACTTGCCAGGAACATCATTAATCATTAATCTCAGTCTCTATCTATCTATCTATCTATCTATCTATCTATCTATCTATCTATCTATCTCTCTCTCTCTCTCTCTCTCTCTCTCTCTCTCTCTCTCTCTGTCTATATCTCTCTCTTCTCTCTCTGTCTATATATTCTCTCTCTCTCTGTCTCCCTCTCTGTCTCTCTCTCTCTATCTCTGTCTCTCTCTCTCTCTGTCTGTCTCTCTCTCTGTCTATATATCTCTCTCTCTCTGTCTCCCTCTCTAGGCGGTGGCTGATGAAGGAGTCAGTGTGTTGGTCCACTGTTCAGATGGCTGGGACAGGACAGCCCAGGCCTGCTCTGTAGCAAGTATACTGCTGGACCCATACTACAGAACCATCAAAGGGCTCATGGTAACACACACATGTACATAATACACACACGCATGTATGCTTGACTAATCCACCCATCATCCACCCGAAATAATAATTTTCTCCAATTTTCTTCCAATCCGGAAGAAAATTCCACTCCACCTCTACTGGTGATAAAATTGTAACATATTACACTTAAGAAGGCTGGTTTGAATTAAATTCATATTCATTTAGTTTTTTGGAAAACTGAAATTGTAACAGGGTATATGCATAATCACAGAGCCCCTCTGGCGACATTCCTGGAAAAAAATGTTGCATGGCCACGACTTATTAAATCCTTGGAACGTGATAAATAACTAGGGGCCACGAGATATGAATCTGTTCTTTACTAACAAGACCTGGCAAACTGAACTGAAGAAGCCTCTTGGATGAGAGATGAAACATTTAACTAAATCACGTGATGTAGCCTCTATAATGGGCTTTAGTTTGATCCACACTGTACCCATATGTACCTTTTTCTGTGCGTCATGATGCCTTTTTAACCCACCTGAACCATTTCGCTATTCATCAGACATTTTTACGACCCTACAAACCCGACCCGCGGATTAACCGCCAGTCCGTTGGTAAAACTTCAGTCCGCGCATCACTAATGTTTAAATATATATAGAGTTAGTGGAAAGTTGCTGGTTCAAGACTCAGCTCCCTAAGTTTACGTGTCAAAGTGAAAGTCAGCTCTTTTATTCCCTCAATTGTCGGCTGTGCAGTGAAACAACATTGGCGCCCATTCCATGTTCATAACTTTTATACAGAGGGAAGTGAAATAAAGTTGTTCCTGCCTTAAGCCAGCTGTGTAAAAAGTCTTTATCCTTCCTTCCCTCTTTGACTTATTAATTCATACTTCAGTCACACACCCCTCCCCACCAACACACATGCACTGATCGTTAAAGTGCACTGAGCGCTAGTTTAACAATTTTTTATAAATTGTGTCCAAATCACAACAAAATCTGCACTGCACTTCCTATGACCACAAAGAATACACATGCCAAGTGAGAAGTGGATTAGAGATATGCGTTCCACAGACAGACAGACAGACAGACAGATAGACGTTTGTGGAATTTGTAGGTAGATTTCTGTTTGCCTCCCTTCTAGGTGCTGATAGAGAGAGACTGGGTTTCCTTTGGACATAAGTTCTCCCACAGGTCAGTTACTGTCTGCAGAGCAATGTAATTATAATAACTGTGTTTAATTTTCTTAGACAGGGCCAACCTATTCTCAAACAGTGGAACCATGCAGTTCCATATTTTCCATGCATGCTATGATTACAGATGTACCTGTAAGACAAACACTAGGCTGCTATGCACAGCTTTCTTTGCAGTTGTCTGCAGTCTGCGTTTAGAGAAGATCTTATTAGATGAGTTTGTGGTTTTACATTTCGATTTTTCCAATGCGTAACACCAGTTTAAGTCACATGTTTACTGTTAGACAACAATAAAACATGTTTTAGGCATTTAATGAACAGGAAATTGAACTTTATTTCGGTTAGTGTCTGTGACTGATGCCACGGTTTGGAAAAGCAGAAAGAAAAAGACAGTGTGACAGGGAGAGAAAGTCAGAAACACAGAGAAAATGGTTTAGGTTGATTTTAATTTCTAAGTCAACAAATCTAGGTAAGTCAAAAATCTCAATGATGCGGCCAAAGACCGTCTTTCATCTTCTGATCCAGTGGTTTAACAATGTTTAAACAATGTTTAAAGTATTCGAATATAAACTGGCCATTCTAAGGTAAAGAAAACAACCAGTTGTACAATTTAGATTATCACACACTAGTGAAAACATCACTAGGATTATTTTATATTCAATTTCTGCCAATAGATCCCTTTCACCTCAATCTTACACACTGGACCTTTAACTTTCATGCATTTTAGTTTGTCACTTCCTTTCATTTTACTTAAATTTTCCCTCTGTTAATGGACTATAGCTTCTCTTCCTCCCATTGTTCAGTTTCCCACTACTGCACTTACCACACCTGAACCTCATCACCAATCAGTTTTTGGATTTTTGCCTGCTCCCTTTGGATTTGTATGCTTGTGTATTGTTGGACCGTTTGCCTGTGTATGACCTTCGCCTATTTCAGTAAAGACCTTGATTTTGCCTTATCATTTGACTTCCTGAGTGTTCTCTGCTTTTGAGTTTCTTCCAGTTTTGTTACAATTGTTATCAGGGTCATCCTTTTTGTTTTAATTGTCCATGTCCCATCTGCTAACATGGAGGAGGTGTGGTTTATAGCATATATCACAACCAGCCACTAGGAGGCAATATAGATTTTTTTTTTTTTGCCTCAAGGCTTTTTTACTAGAAAACTGCTGATCTTCTCTGTAGCAGGGACACTGGGAGGGTCAGGACTGAGACACTCACAGTTCCCTGAAGAAAACCTGCTCGAGAACTTTCTTCATGCCACCTGAAAACTGAGGCAACGGTTCACCTTTCTAAGAACAGGTTTACACTTTGTCATTGGGGCTTATTGAGTGTAGCTTGATGGGTAATAGTTTCACAATATAGCAATACAGTGTGCCCAAAGTGAAGGGCGCTGAATATATGTATGTTTTTTTTTACTGACTCTAAATCAATCTGTTATTACATCTCAACAAAAATTACAAATAATAAGAACAATAAACATTTAAATACAAATATGAATTATACCACAAATTATACATGGCTTCCCTTGTAGGCAAAGTGTCTGTTAAGGTAGAAAATCACTATTATTATTATAGACATATACACGTTATACTTTACATCAAAGATAACAAGTCAACGTACAGGATGTTTTGAAGAGCGTGTTGGGGTGTGCAGTAAAGTAAGCGCTCTGTCCTGCAGGTACGCCCACCTTGACGGAGATCCCAAAGAGGTATCCCCTGTCATTGACCAGTTCCTGGAGTGTGTGTGGCAGCTTTCAGAACAGTTCCCATGTGCCTTTGAGTTCAACGAACACTTCCTCATTGCCATACACTCACATGTGTACTCCTGTCAGTACGGGACCTTCCTGGGCAACTGCCAGAGGGAGCGCAGGGATATGAGGTAGGACTGATGTAGACACTATAGACTAAAGAAGCTTGTCTATATTTTAAAATAGAGCTCAACAGCGTGGTTATGGATTAAAAATCTTATTTATTTACTAATTAAAGATTTTCAGCTATAACCTTCCACGGTAGACTTTCCACAATTGATGAGAGAGCCTGTATGATATCGACATTAAATACCTTAAATACCTAAGTTTTAAGAAAAACATGTTTTATTCATGTCAAGGAGAAGTACTACACTACCCACAATCCTAATGTGTAATGGTGACATTTCTAATCTGTGTAGCTTGCTGTTAAGTGTTTACACAGTGAATAACATGTTGGCTACGAGTAGATAATTCATTGTTACATTATGTTTCCCACAAAGAAACAACGGTTTACTTAACGTAATCCTCGGTTCATTAATATCAGAGTGAGGTGCTTCACTATGGTAAATCGCCTTGGCATGTCAAACTAGCGAAGCTCCAATGACACCACGTCTGTCCTTGACAGACAGGGTGACCTGTGTGAGGGGACCACCCCCTCCGAATATCACAGTCGGCCAGCTCCTTTTGAATCATTCTAGACTGTTTTCTTTCCATGTCATTGCAAGGAGGCACGTGATGTGAAACACCTCTCTCTGTTATCAAAGAACCAGGGCTTATGTTAAGTAACCCATCGTTCGGTGTTTCATTATGGGAGATATAGACCACTCCTGGATGGCTTAAGTCTCCCGAAGCAGTACACAATATTAAGCCGGGTAAAAAACAGTACCTGGACCCCCATGTGTTTGCCTCTAGCACTGCTTGTGCTAGGAAGGCCCAGAGACATCCAATCTGTAAAACCTTGAAAAAATGTGAGGCGAAGCCCAGCTTGCCGCAGCACATATGTCCTGTATGGAGACTCCCCTGTTCAGAACCCACAAGGTGGCTACGCCGTTAAACGTTTAGGGGGGGCTAAATACCTTAGAGATTTAGCCTTCACAATCCAGTGAGACAGCCTCTGGCGGGACAATGGTTTACCCTTATGGGGAGTTGCACAGGACACAAACTACTGATCACCTTTCCTGAACCCAGATGTTCTACTCATGTAGACATGCAGAACCCACACTGGGCACAGTGTATTAAGCTCCTTCTCCTCCCCTGAGGAGAATGGAGGCAGGTGAAACACCACCAGCTCCACTGTGAAACATCTTTAGGCTGACTCCAACACTTTTGGCACAAAAGCTGGGTTGGGCCGGAAGCAGACCTTGGAGAGTTCCGGGGGGCATTTGGACAAAGCCTGTAGGTCACTCACCGTTTTGCAGTAGTCAAAGCCAAGAGCAAAACTTTCTTTAGTGACATAAACTTAATTTCCTCTATTTGCTCAAATGGGTGCCCAGAGAGGGTATTCCAGCACCACAGACAGATCCCACAAAGGATCCAGGGGCCTGGATACTGGGAGCTTGCGGCATGCGACCTTCATGAAGCTGCCAACTTAGGGATGTTGCCGCACGGGCCCTCTCCAAAACCCACATGACAAGCTGAAATAGCTGCTAGGTACACTTTGACTGTAGAAAAGGCCTTCCTTTTCTCTACTTGTTACTGCAGGAAACACAACAGATCCACCACCGATCACTGATAAGGAATTGTGTGTCCTGCGTCACACCACTCCTCAAATACCTGCCACTTGCCACTGTAAAGAGCACATGGAAGAAGCTCTTACACTCTGGATGGTTTTAATAACCTGCACCGGCAGTCCTGCATTATACAGGTTTCACTCTTCACGGGCCAAGCCCAGAGAGCTACTTTGTCTGGGAGGTTGGTAGATCTCTTTATGTGCCTGGAACAGAAGATCTCTGCATATGCCACGGCTCGCCTGTCGGCATCTGTAATATTTCCACCACCAAATGTTTTTACGGCCATCACGGCGCTAGCAGGATTAGCGATAAACGCTGCTCTCTCACCCTAGCTAAGGAGATTAGGCTGAGAGGGGGAGCTCTGATCTCACTGCGTGTGTAGCTGGGGGCGGAGCACTGTCTGGGAGCACACACACACACACACACATTTTCTCTCGCTACTGGTATTTCACATGATGGCCTGATACGATGATTTATCTCTACCAGATCTGCTCCACCACTTGGGGGTGTAGATACCTCTCTCCGTAGATTAAAATGGTAAATGATCTGTATTTAAATAGCGCTTTTCTAGTCTTGACCACTCAAAGTCTTGCCCAAGGACATTTCGGCATGCAGATCGGGAAGACTGGGATCGAACCGAGGTTAGAGGACAACCGCTCTCCAGCACAGGTGTCGCTCTGAGAGAGAGTCTGGTACTGCTCCCCATGATTATCTTCAGAGCTATCTTGTGCAACTGCAGCGATCGAGTGCCGCCTTGGCGGTTGATGTATACCACTACAGTGGAGTTGTCTGTTTTCACTAAAACATGACAACCCTGAAGAAGGTGCATGGAATGTTTTAGTGCCAGAAGTACTGTCCGTCGTCATGGTTGCCCGGGATGACACCACACCTAGCTGGATGCCTGACGCGAGAGCCGCTGTGTCCCATCACGGGAGGAGAGCCATTAAGCACGCCCCTGTCACTTTCACTTTGTGCATGAGGTGATGGCATGGGCATAAGCATAACGCTGTGAACCACCGCTGAAAATCCGTCATCATTAGTATGATGGAAGTTTTCTGGAAGCTGGTGAAAGGAAAACTCAGGCAGCAGCTGATGTCTTACGCAGAAGAGTTTAATGTAGACTTGTCATGGATGACACCACCAAGCTCTGCCTGTCAATATTTTTGGCCAATCAGATGGAGCCCTGCTGCCCTAGATAATAAATTTAAGATGTTCAGATCATTGACAGGTTTTTCCTTCAATTAGTCATTATTGAAAGAAGAGAATAGAGAGAGAACAGAGAATTGCGTTCCAGCTAAGTCAAATCTTGCTCCGCTTCTTCCCGACTAAATTCTACGATGGAAACTTGTAGTGATCATGTTTGTCTCGGGTCAAATTCATCACTATGAGCAGTTGATTCACACACTCGGACACATGTGTCAACTCAGACTGGGTAAAAACAACAGAATTTGTAAACTAAGATGATTTATGGAGAGCCGGAAGAGATGGCTGCGCATTCAGTTTGGCTTGATGCAGTTGGCGCAGTGTGAATGATAGAGACACAGAGAGGAGCAGTAAATGACGGACAGAGCTGCTAAAATATTACTTTTAACAGTCGAAACATGTAAGGAAAGACCTCAAATGATCACTGTAAGTGGACTTAATGGAGCTGTGCAAGGCTCCCTGGGTGTCTGTCCCGAACTTGGTGGTGCTGTGGCCGGGCTGTGCGCCTTCTTCCTGTGTCCGTAGCCAGGTAAAAAAATGTCAATAACACCATGTTGTTGGAATGGAAATAATGCTTTTCATTATTTTCTCAGCGTCTGCATAGACCACTTACTGTATGGGGTCTATGTTAACAGTGAAACCAAAGCAAGACTTAAAACCTTTGATATACATGCATCCGTTTCAAAACATTAGTACTTGCGTACCGTGCTGTGAACGGATCGGGTCTAGTCTACATCCAGGACATGGTCAAACATTACACCCCAGCCCGTTCACTCCGCTCTGCATCTGCCAATCGGCTTGTTGCTCCCTCACTGCGAGCTAAACACTCAACAAAATCACGACTGTTTGCTGTCCTGGCTCCTAAATGGTGGAATGAGCTCCCCAATGACATCAGGACAGCAGAAAGTCTATACATCATCCGCCGCAAACTAAAAACACACCTCTTCTGACTACACCTTGAATAAAAGTTTAAACTAACAATTTAGTCGCACTTAAATGGCACTTCCTTATAGCACTTTGTAGTTTGGCTTTCTCGAAGAAATAGTACTTTCTTGATTCTTGTTGTTCTGGGTTTGTACCCTCATGGTTGAATGCAGTTATTGTAAGTCGCTTTGGATAAAAACGTCAGCTAAATGAAATGTAATGTAATGTAATATACAACATGGGTCAAAAGTGACCCAACCCAGTGTTTATTTTCGTCATTCAGTATTTAAGGTATTCCTCAATAAACTTGTCTGATCATCACAAATTTTTCCTTTCTTACTTTTTGAATCAAAATATTTTTTGTATCACTACCCTTCTAATGTGTGTAAATTTGATGTAGTAATACAAAAAAAAAAATTGTTCTTAAAGTAAGAAAGTAATATTTTTAATAATGATTTGTGGTAATAAAAAACAAGATAATTAAAGGATACTTTAACTACCATTAAATGATGAAATAAATTTATTTCAAAAGATATAGCAATGAAATACTCAGCCATGAAGTTACATAGGAAATGAATACGGGTAATTTTTGACCCATGTGCATTAGAAGGGGTTTGCTTAGCTTGTGTATCAAAGGGTTATCAATGTATACTTAAGCATTTGTTTATTTATCACGTTGTAACGTCATCGCAATATTCAACAATGATATCGCATATCACATTTTTTCCTAATATTGTGCAGCCATATTCTGGACCAATTTCAAGGCATTTCATCTAAAAATATCCAATTCAATTGCAGTTAAATAAGGTTGCAAACAAAACAGTACAATGTGACCTTATTGGTGACACAGGACAATGATGCCATTGCCATCACAATTGCCCTGTCCTCAGTAAATCTGTGGCACATTGGTGTGAAGGTTAGGTCCTTTTCATTTTTTTTATATATGTCTGTCTGTCTGTATTTATTTTGCCCATTTGGTTGAGTTCAAACTTGCTGGGTGGATCGCTGAGGAACCAAGTAGGTACAGTTTTAACTGAAGTCTTTTGCTTTTCTTCACCATGAGAACAGTGCAGAATTCAGACAATTCACAATTTAAGAGAGGCAGATGTCAACTGCTATGTTAAGGCAGGTGTATGTCTCTGAACCAAGGGAAATGCAATGCTGAGTGAAGTTACTTGGATGATGCTCTCAAGAACATAGACTGATTACCTAGTGGATCAAATCTAGGTTTTGTCAGCTCTCAACCAACAATCCCCTGAAAATATAGGGGGGTCCCCTTTGGCAGCTGTAAATGGTCTATATTTATACTTTTGTTCTCCTATAGACCACTCAAAGCTATTTACAGTACATGCATATTCATACAGTGCATCTATGTGCAGCACTTTCTCTATCACAAATCACACAAGGCACAGGGTGAACTTGGGGTTCGGTGTCTTGCCCAAGAACACTTCGACATGGAGGAGCCAAGGTTCGAAACATTGACCTTCTGGTTAGATTGAATGATTGTATTAATGGATTGTATGTGTGTGTGTGGTTTGAATGCAGGCTTCGTGAGCGGAGTCACTCCTTGTGGCCTCACATGTGGAAGGACAGAGGCGAGTACACCAACCCCCTGTACAAGGCAGAGCTGAGCCAAGGTCAGGGTGTCCTGAGACCCAACACAGCCCCCTACTGCTTCAAGTGAGTCACAGCAGTAAACAGGTTCTCTCTTGTCTCCCTCCTCTCTCCCCCCCTCTCTCTTCTCTTCCCTCATTTCTCCCCACCCTATTTTTTTCCATTTAATTAAATGTAATATTTTGCAGGGATCTCTCTCTTCGAGAAAAGACTTTAGGAGTCTCAGGGGTAAACTTTGTTGCAGCAGAATGCGAAATACAATTGAAATAATGTCCGCTGGCTTAGCCACTTCTGGTGGACTTTTAGGCTTAAACACGGTGGAAATGACCTTGTTTCAAGTCGAATTTGAATGTCGGGGCTTGCGGACACTTGGATGACACCACAGGAGCAGTATGGAGGCATTTAATGTTTTTTTTCTGTTTTATTACGTCTGAAGAAAAGGTCACCAGTTACATCAATTGTATTGGATTCTGCTCTAAAAAAGTTTACCCCTGAGACTCCTAAAGTGTTTTGTGGACTCAAACACTTCACCCACGCCTCCATTGGTATAGTTGTGAGTAGATGATGAGTGAATTTGGTGAATTATCCCTTTAAGGCTTAAGGCCCCAGGCCCCCTAGGGCTGTAGTTATATTAAAAATGAACATAAAGAACTTAAGGTGATATGCAGTAGTCAGTCTCTCTCTCTCACACACACTCACTCGCACATTTTTGGTCATTTTCAATATAAACCCTGTGTAAAAACACTTGAGTAGCTGCAGAGCTGAGGCTGATCAGCAGCCACTGTGAACAACTGATAACCGCGAGCAACACAAATGGTTACAAAATTGTTCCTGGTTTCTCTCTCTTCTCTCCCCTATTTTCCACTGACCTATACTCTTCCATTGTTGTTCTCTTGCCCCAACCGGTCGAGGCAGATGGCCGCCCAACAAGCTTTTTTTCTCTCTCCATTTGCCAAAGTGCTTGCTCATTGTGGGAACTAATAAGTTTCTCTATAATTTTTATGGTTTAGACTTTACTATGTAAAGTGCCTTGAGATAAAGTACGTTATTATTTAGTGCTATACAAATTGAATTGAACCGGGTATAACTGACACATACACATAGTTATAATGGTATTCTTAGTTCAGAAGAGGATTTATTCTCATTCCAAAATATAGTAATAGTATAGCAATATATTGTGTATATTTTATTTATGTAAGACTGTAAATATTATGTAAATTACTTACTTAACAAAAAACTTTAAATATTCATCTTTATCCTTCTTATGAAAAGAGAAGGCGCCTCTGTTTGTCTGTGCAGTCAGACATAGTCTACAAATAAGAGGGAAAATCGTAAGAGAAAAACATTACAAAGTATTATATTATATTTCTTATTATGAGTTTATAATCTTATTTTCTCCTGTCTTTAGAATGTGGAAAGGTCTCTATAACTACGTGGAGAAATCAATGCCTCCTCGCCAGTCACCTGCTGACTTTCTGTCTGCCATGAGGGAGGAGTCCCAGCAGCTGGAAGAGGAGCTGACTAATCACCAGGAGGTACCGCCAGGAGGAACTTTCCACCACCACCATCCAGGCTCCAGACAAGGCATACAAAACACAAAGACACCTACACAAGAGATCTACTTCAGTGTTCAGCAAAATCATAATTTTCCTTCTTTGCACAATGAAACTCTTATGTCCCTGATTCCATTTGTGCAACTACATTCAGTGAGTCATCATGGCCTGTATATATATACAGTGGCTTTCCTTTTTTCATGATGACCACTCAAAGTGCTTTACAGTTCAGTTTTGCCATTCACCCATTCACACACATTCATGCAGCGCATCTATGTGCAGCACTTCCTCTATCATGCATCAATCATACACTGTCTGCACAACCAATAGGGGCAACTTGGGGTTCAGTATCTTGCTCAAGTACACTTCAAGATGCGGAATGGGGGCGACAGTGATTGTTCTACCGACCTTCCGGTTAGTGGACAACCCGCTCTACGCCCTGAGCCACAGCTAAGCTTAAATAAATTAATCTTCTGCAGCACAGTTTTTATGAAGTCTCCAGTTTCCGACTGAGACACACAAATGATGCTCATAGTTATCTTTGTCCCAGCAGGGGGCGCAGTTCAGCTCATTTCAGAAGTCTGACCATGATAAATATTTATATAACCAATGTTAAAAAGAAAATATATAAGATAAAGTAACCTGCACATCTCTCTGCCAAACTATCATTTGAAAATTGAAACTTCACTTTTCAACTTTTGAATCAAACAATCATGCATATTCATATATTCTTGATTATTCAGTGATGGAGAAGGATTAGATATAAATTCTAATATTCACAAAGATAACAGAACTTTCTTGTGGAAGAATTATATCAGACAAATTATTATTCCAAACAGTTGCACCAATTCTGGAGGGGAACAGTTGCATCAGCTGCTTTACACTAGGATTTTCCAAACAAAAGGGTGTGTCTTTTTAATTTCAAACCAACACAGAAAGTCCTCTGTTCAAAAGGGAATTTAGTAAGAACAAAACAAATAACTGGGAGATAATCATGAAAAGAGTGGTTGTTTTCAATCACGGTAGTGAAGTGTAGTATCAAGTAAATAGCATATGTCTGAGCTAAGTGAAGGAATGTCTTGTTCTCTCCTCCCTGCAGAGGCTAGCAGCCCTGAAAGGGAAACCAATCACGTGGGAGAAGATTGAGGTTCAAAGGAGGGTTACGAGCCGCCTTCGGCAGAGACACTGTGGCCCGGACCCACCGACCACTTACACAGACCCAATCACCAGCCGTACACAGGACAAAGCCTCAGAACCAGCACCCTGCATTCGCCCTGTCGATAAAGCCATGCTCACAGCTTAAGTGTCAGGACCCTGACGACCTCTCCACCTGCAGTGACCTGGAGTCAGGCGTGGCTGACCTCAGCAGCCGCTCGTCCGGCGGTGGGGACTACGGCAATGAGTAGGTCCTGGAATGAGGATGTCCGCACTGCTGCCTGACTGGAAATAAGTGAGCCCAGCCGCCTGGCTTGAAGGTGAAAGAGGAAGTCTTACAAATATATGAATTCACACACTGGGAGGGAGGTAGAGGGAAGGAAGACCTGCTAGCTTGTCCCATTCCTTCTCGGTCTAAAGGGAGTCTCAGTGAATTAAGGTGAAACCTCACTATCTGTTTATCAGTCTGTCTTTTTGTTGAAGGCATGGGTAGACACTAGTTGGTGTTTTTATGTTTTAGGTGCTGTCATTTGTGATTACTTTTGTGAGATTGTCAAATGTTACATGAAACTAGGTTGGGATGATGTAGGACACATAGGCTCCGTGAAGGCAGAATCTGATGAAACACAGAGTAGGACACACACACACACACACACACACACACACACACACACACACACACACACACACACACACACACACACACACACTTAATATAAGAGGAAGTAGCCCAATTGGAAGAAGCGATTCAATAGTGGGAAGTAGCTGAATAAGAGGAAGTAGCTCAATAGGAAGAAGCGATTCAATAGTGGGAAGTAGCTGAATAAGAGGAAGCAGCTCAATAGGAAGAAGTAGCTCAATAAGGGGAAGCAGCTCAATAGGAACGTTTTTGGTAGTTTTGGTAAATTGCTTCAGCACCCCTATTTTACAATACGATATAAACATATTTAATTAGTTTCACGATGATTGGACAAAGAGTTATGGCCATTTTCCCTTTAAGCCCTCCCTTGGCAAAAGTTTATGGTTAATAACGGGCATGATTTTTGAACAATCCTGATCATTTTTAATAGGAATGTGTATCTCAGTCTCACAATGCTAATTATTGAATTTGGTGTTGATTGGTTGAAAAAAAACATTAGTTTTTAAATATATGCAAATAAGCAAAATCCATCATGGCAGACAGTTATGGTCCAAACGGCACACACATTGAGCTGGACTTGTGTGCGAAATTTCAAGTCAATCGGACAAACTTTGTGAGAGGATTGGCCTGTCAAATGTAATAGCGCCACCATTCAATACAATTTTATTTGTATAGCACCAAATCATAATTTAAAAATCTTTTTGTTTTTTTGAAAAACCCAACAGCTACCACAATGAGCAAGCACTATGGCGACTGTGGAGAGAATGATATGGTAGGATGTTCCAGCGGCTTGGAGCGTAAAAGCTAAAGGCACTTTCACCAGTTTTTGTTGAGACCAGGGGAATAACCAGGCGGCCTGTTCCAGATGATTGAAGCGGTTGAGGTGTTACAGAGCTAACAAGCATATGAGTACGATATTGAGGTGCCACACCATGTAGAGTCCTACAAAAACAAGCATGAGAATTTTAAAATCAATTATAATATTTACTGGAAGCCAGTGTAACAACTTCAGCACAGGTGTTATATGGTCATATTTCATTTTTCTTGTTAAAACTCTAGTAGCTGCATTCTGGAGTAGCTGCAGCTGATCCAGATGCTTTTTAAAGGTTCCTGTGAGTAGCGTATTGCAGTCGTCTACCCATCTGGATATAAAAGCATGGACACGTTTTTCAGCGTCTTCCTAGGACAAAAAGCTCCTTACTTTTGCAATAATTCTTAATGATAAAATCCAGTTTTAATTATGCTGTAGATGTAGCTCTGGAAAGTGAGGTCAGTGCTCAAAATCACCTGACCTGTTTCTGACCCATGTGACACTTTCCAGAGATAGTGATGATAATTTAAGAGAGATCTGGGGCCTCATTTATAACCGTTGCGTACGCACAAAACGGTGTCTGAAAAATGCTTATGCCACTTCTTACACAAACGTTGGGATCTATAAAAACATGGGAGAATGTGCACACTTGTACGGTAACTCTGACCCATAAGTAAGAACATTTTGGAGACGGGAAAATGACGGTGCAGACGTGAGGTGGTGAATTGAAGCCAGATTACTGATCCACTTTATCATTAACATTAAAACCAACAGCGTTAGTTAAGATAATCCTTTATAAATTCCACATGGGGGAAAAATTAGATTTGCATACATATTATTCCTCTGGAAAATTTTATTTTCTGTCTGTAATGTCTCCAGAGAGTGTTAGACTTTTCAAATGTGTATGTTGATCAGTCCTACGTCAGGTTTGCCACAAACCCCCCTCCTTTGTGCTGAATGGAAGAACAGAAAGCAAGTTAGAGAGTTACTGCTAGGGAAAATGTCAATTGTTGTGATTAAACTGTCTAAAATTGTCTTAAAACATTTCTTCCCTTGTAACTTAAAACTGTATCACCCCATGAAACAATCCTCTGCCACTCGGGGTCGACATGTAGCTTAAGAAAAATAAAATAAAATATGTGAGCTCAATCCAAAGTAGAGCGATGATCAGTATTAAACTATAACGTGGACTATCCAGAGACACTTTTATATAATACAAAGTTGTTGTCCTTGCTGTGATGGAGATAAATTAAAGATCAAATAAATTAAAAATCATTTGTTGGACCAGTATGAGCGACCAGTCAGTTCTAGGGACATGTCTTCACCAGAACAAAATGTGAACAAAAATATTCATGTTGGTAACAAAGGCTGGACTGCAGTATTTTTTCTTTTTGTGTGCAATATATATTATGTCAAAGACATTTTTGTTTGTTTCAGTGTACTGTATAACATTGTACAATAATCTACCCTCACATCCACCGAATTCCTCAGACGAGAAGGTGTCAATCATGAACTCCTGTTTAACTAGTCAGATGTGAAGTGAAGTTTCAGATGTTATGTGAGAACCCTGATCAGACCTGGTATAAACAAGCATGTTGGGTGTTCCGTCTTCAGCAAGTGTGTTCACAGCTACAGGCAAAGACCATATTGCTCAAGATGTTTGGCACTCCATTTAATCACCTTTATTTGTTTGAGAATAACACATACACCTTACACAGAGGATGTCAGCTGAATTGGTGGTCCGTCAGTGTGGCCCAGGTCACATTCACACTGTTAAAAGAATGTGGCTTCTTGCATCCCAGACCACCTCTGAATGCAGTCTGAGCCATATGCATGTTTATGCCAGGTGTGAACAGAGCGCTAGAGCTTACCTATTCAAGCACATTGTCATGTCACTGTATTTAATGCCTGAAAATGAAAACCTACTGTGGCTCCATGTAATGCTTTAATGGCGGTGGCTGGGTGGTGAAGAATGCACTGTTTCGATTTTGAACAGGCTCTTACTGAGAAGTGCATCTTAAGGCTTATGTTACAGTTGAGCAGTGAGGGTCACCTGTGGTACTGAAGAAAGACGGTCATTCATTATTTTAGCACATTTATTGGTATGAAGTCCAATTTGTAAGCATCGCCTTTAAGAATAAAGTCATGGAGATCACCTACACACTCAGCAGAGGACAAACATTTTTTGTGGATTCAGAGCTGTGGAGCAGTGTGGTGATTACAGCTGAACTGAATTGGAAAACACAAAATCTTCCTAGGCTCCTGCAGGAGCTGACGCGGTGGTGTAACAGTGATGTGATGACAAACATCACAGTGCTACTGTGTATGACAACACTGACTGAATCTAATGAGCTGCAGGTCTGTGGCTCCACTCCCTCATAACGTGAACATTTCACTGTAGCCTGTGGTGTGTATTTATGCCTGAGTGTGTATTCTGTATTCACCGATGTAAAAGAGCTATTAATAAAATCACTGTTAAAGGGAAAGAACTGCAACATTCCGGGTCTTTGGTGTGTCAAACATGTCACTTGAAAAAATGTGATTAGTGTGGCTTGATTTGGGTTTTTGTGATATTTGGTAGTTATTGAAAGTTAATGTTAGTTATGTTATACTTCAGTCTTTCCTTGCATGCAACTAACCACTCTCTTAAACCTGGCACCAGCACCTCACACACGCATTTACCCAAACTTAACACACACGTGACCTCAACCACATGCTCTAACCATTCCATGTGGTCTTTTGTCTTCATAGTGGTCACAGCAGCTATTTTGAACCACACACACCTGTATATAGTAAGTACACTGAGTTAGTTTCTGTGTTTTTACTTGTATTATTTCCATAATAAATGTTTTTTTTAAACACTGTCTTCATTAATGTTGCATAAGTGTGAATTTTGCCAACCTCTGCACTGTAAAGAACTCCATATCCTTCAACTTTGCAGCAATTTTGGTTATAGTTATTAATTTAATTATTAATCAGAGTTCCAAATTTGAGACTGAATCAGCATATTGGCTATATGTTCCCTTTCTTTGAAGGGTGGTGCCCCTAGGTAACTTTTATATATATATATATAAATTATATTCATACTTTAATATGGATATTACATTTATTGAATGCCTAAAAGCAAATAATTTAATGGTGCCCCATGTGAGGGAGGGTACTGTTGGCAATTATTCATATTTGTGCAATATTAACTTTACATTTTGGCCAACGCCAAAAATAGGTGGAACCTTGAACTTTGAACAAGCCATAAGTTTCAATTCGATTCGACTAATCTGCTACCGGAGTAGACATTCAACTGTACTGCACATATTCAATGCTAACCAGTCAAGCTGTAAAATGTTCCTGTTAATGTTAAGTGCTGTACATAGCGTGCCAACAGCCCTATGTAACATAGAGCTTGTACCTGACCGTTACTGCCAAGCATCTCAGCCTAAATTAGAAAAGAGAGCCTGAGAAAGAGCCACAGCGTGCTACAAGCCCTGTGGATTTATGGGACCCCCGACTGTCACTTCCCTGCATACCAGTTAGCATACCTGGAAAAAAAAACTATTCACCCACCAAATTGTTTGGTTAGGCTGGTGTACAAACTACCCAAGCTACACTACAAGGTGTCTACCAGTGCAACACCATAGCCAACCACATTGCTTTGTTGTATTATACAACTTGTTAATTGAACACAGTTTATTTCTTTCCTAGCACAGAGCCTAACCCCTGGCTATCCTGAATTCATCAGCAGGTTGAACTTCAGTGACCGTGGGAAAGAAAAATAACAGGTGTGATGCACAGACAGCATCCAAAGGTCCATTTTTGAGATGTTTGCTTTTGTCAGAGCAAAGCAGGCCTTGAATATCAATATTAATATTAAATATTTTCTGATAGCCAAATTTCTTGAATGCCTAAAGGCACAACAGATATCAGTCCTGTACGTGTTATTTTCTCTTCAAGATCTTTTCAGCATTTCTCAAGAATTTAGAAGTGTCAAAAAAACACCAATGTTAAAGAAATAAATCCTGAATCTTAATGATGAACAGTCAGTGGAATGGATCAGAATTTATGTCATCATGTAGACTGTGTGGAAATCACTGGACCTCCAGACGACCAAAACTGTTTAGATGAATTTCTCAATCAGAATCTTGCTGTCAATTGTTATCCATTACCTGTGACGTGTTGAGACCATATTCTACAACCACCATTAACTAAGAGTTTTCCTCAATACCAAACAATTACTGCTAAATTATATAAGGAAGCTGCCATAAATTAATTACTATCTTTACTCACTATGGGTCTTTTAAGGTAGTAGTACCACAAGTCATTCTTCCTCTCATTCCTCAGTAATAAATAAAGTGTCTGTTCTTGTGTAAAATACAAAACTACAGAGTCAGTCTGAATTTAAAACATCTACTTCAGTCCTTTTTACATTTCAATCATTTCAGTCAGTCAGTCAGAGAAGGGAAACCTAATCATAACTCTTGATTCAGCACTGCCAACAGCGGAGGAATACTTTTTTTGATTGTCCGTCCCAAGCTTGATATCTCAAGAATACCTTCAGGGAATTTCTTCAAATTTGATACAAATGTTCACTTGGACGCACACTAATTAGAATTTGGTGGTCAAAGGTCAAGGTTGCTGTGACCTGGCATAACACGTTTTTAGTTTGTAAATGCAACAGCTCAGAAATACCTTGAGAGAATTTCTTCAAATTCGGTACAAACGTTCACTTGGACTCAAAGATGAACTCATTAGATTTCGGTGCTCAAAGGTCATTCAAAGGTGAACTCGTATGAATCGGAGTAAAACAATTTATGTGGACTGAAACTACACTGGTCGGCGGAGGCATACAACCACTGTGCAGTATATCTAGTTATAGAAATAGTTAAGTTTTATGATACCTTTACATCCTGACTCCTTTATTTCATTTTCATAAAGTTCACATCTTTTACAGCATCAAGTTTTTTATCAGGTGGAAACATCACAACATATGATGCAAACATTATTACTTTTCAGATACATTTGCAGAAAGTAAGGTACCATAATATATTATCTATAAATTACAGAACATTATACATAATATCTTTTTAATAGGTCTTGCAAAATTACCTCAGGGAGTTTTGATCCTGTTGTTGGATTCATCCACTGCTGTCTACTCTGATGCAACATCACTGTGATGCTTTTATTCCTTTTTTCTTCTTCTCTAAAGTGTAGTTTAAGTCTCAGTCAGTCAACCCCTAACTGGTGTCATTTCCATAAGAATAAAGAAAATGTTTACTGTTCTGTCAACACAATCCAAAAAAGCTTATTTTTATCTGTGCTGTTCTATAACATGTAGAGGAGAAATCAGCTAGTACACAGGAAATGTGTATTACAGATCTATTTTGTCCAGATGGAGTGACAATAAACATGGCTGGAAAAAAAAAAGAGTGAAACCAATGAAAACTAGTAAAAAAAAGGAAAAGGACATCTGTGCTTCAGCAAAAACATTTGATGGACTAAATAGAGACATGTGACCAGCTGGTCTTTACTCAGAGCATTCCCTGATCACAGCACACAATACAACGACATCTTTCGTCAGGGTAAGGGTTTTGGATAAAATCAGATTCAGAATCATAATATTAGCAAGCAGTACACAGGATGACAAATCCAAGCTACAATCGACTATTAAACTAAAAATATTTCTATTCAACCTAAAAAATATCCTAAAATCTGTCCTATCACTTCTCTCTCATGTAAAGAAAAGCTTCTGACAAAGCTGTCGAGTTTCCTCTGGACACGAGACTTCATGGCCAATGGTCCGAGGGTCAGCGTAGATCTCGTAGTCATTTCCTCCCTGTCGCAATGTAACAGACACAAAAAAAAGATATAAACTCAGCTACACTGAGAATGAAATCCTGTCATCTGTGTAATCTGTGGTTTACGACATCACATTCTCCACCCAAACAAGCATTTTAGCTCCGTATCAGAAATAATCTCCATCCATGCTACCATACCTGAATATCATACAGACATTCTCTGGAGAGGTTGTATGTGTGAACACAAATGTCAAGTGCGAGCCTCCGGACTTTCCTAGTATTAAGTACACAGAAAGTCCGGTGCAGCTGCTGTGAAAACGCAGCAGG
Source organism: Hippoglossus stenolepis (assembly GCF_022539355.2). NCBI lineage: Eukaryota > Metazoa > Chordata > Actinopteri > Pleuronectiformes > Pleuronectidae > Hippoglossus > Hippoglossus stenolepis. Next base: position 472,665 of record NC_061484.1, on the reverse strand, counting down.
AAATCCTTCGCATGATTCAGCGTGAGCGAGTGGGTGCCCTGATGACATTTCTAACACGTGACAGACAAGAAAATGGAAAATACAAAAAGAAAACAAATATTTCAGCATGACAAAGCGGTGCCATACACATAGAAGACGCAGACAAAGATATCAACAGTGTTCCTGGTGATAAGGCAGATGTCGGTATTGATGTGCGGTGATCGGCGCAGCAGAATTAATACCTTACATCCTGCCTTGCGCCACTGTATTCTGCCTTTTAAAGAATTTACATGTCAGAGCCGGAGCCATACTGTGCTGTTCCGCAGTAATTAACATACTCACAGGTTTGGTCTTGTCTCCAAAGAAGTGAATGGTTGAGTAGTTGTCTTTCTCAACAATCCCGAGACAGTACCTCTTATCCCAACCATCAGGAAACACATCAAAGCTGATCTGCCCACCTGCAGAAACATGATGTGGAGAATTTACAGAGGGAAGTGAGAGAGAGGTCTGTGAATGGCTTAACCGTTTGTTTCCTGACGCCCTGATGGCAAATACAAACGTTGATTAACTGTCACGGAGGCTGCTTACTACTTACCAATTGAAAACGAGAGCCCTTTTCCTTTGAACTCCTCTTTTAATACGGACACAAACTTCTCTCTGATTTTCTCTGTCTGTTAAGAGAGAAAAAAGAAAACACAATCCTGCAGGTACTGCATCATTGTCTGTATTTTGTTTTTGTTCTACTGTTTGGTGCTGGGGAGCTTGTAAGGCAACTGAAAATGAGACTGAACCACAGCAGCCATGAGCTGAAAGATGCCATTATCACTGCAAGTCACCCCCTTTCACAATTCAATTATTTGATCCTTTGTTAAAAACTAAATATTGATGAGTTCAGTTAGAGTTCATGTGTGTTGTACCTGATCAAGCTCATAGAATTCTTTCCTCTCTTCCTGCGTACAGCTGCGTCCAATCGGGGAAACGTTCAACATGCCGTTACGAAATTCAATAAATGTCCCCCTGTAAAACATTATAATTATAATTATAATATCAGGCTACACCAGATCATTACTAACCAGTATTTTTATAGGCTACCACTTTACAGATTCCCATTACACATCCATAACAAAATATTAATAATATGATGAAGACGTGTGTACCTCTTCTTAGGCAGTTTGATCTTGGCCATGTAATTGAGACAGAAGTTGATAAAATCTTGCAGTAGCTCTTCTCCCATGTGGGCCTGGATGGACTGACAACAGCAAGCAAACAAAATGACCAGGGGCCTGTCCTACAAATCGAGGTTACTGGCTTATCAGTGAAACTTCATGGTTAACCTGTGCTCTGAAAGGTGGTGAGATTTAACCCGAGGTATGTCTACATGGCAACGCAAACCTGCTCTGAGCATTTTTTGTTTGGGGTTACCTCGGTGTTGACCTGTATAAGCATCACCCCATGCACACAATCTAGTTGGTAGATTTGCACATTTGTAGGAGCCAATTGACATTGGAAAGAGGATTGTGAGAGGCTGGTAGGTTTACATACAGAGAATATTTTTCTATAAGATTGTTACCCTGAAAGTTCCCTATGAGAACATGAGGGAGGTTATGTGATCCCCATCAATCATTTCACGGCATTAATGTTCATGTATTAGTTGAGATCATATTTTAACTGTCATGATTACTTTATCTTGACCTTAAACAATGACTGTGGACTATAGTGGCATCCGATCTTGATGGTGGATCATGATCTTGCTGGCTGCTGACCATAGACTATGATTGCAGCAGGACTGCTCGATATATAGTATTTCTCCTCAGACACTCGACCATTAATGACATTAATCCACCAATTCACTGACCTTCAGTTATGCTTCAAAATGTTTACCCTTATCAATGCTGCTAAAACCTTTATCTTTCTGATGTTCTCCATTACATGTGGCATCTATTGCATCTAAAGCCCTATGAGACAAATTGTGATTCGTGAATATGGGCTATACAAATAAAATTTGATTGATTGATTGATTGATTAAACATTATCTTCTCTTTATTCTATTATTTACAGCAGTATATGAGACATTTTTAAAATATTATTATAAATTATTTCAAACTACAAAATACAGCTACCAATTAGACTTACTGTCATTTAGGCCTGTGGTAATGTTATAGTTTGTCCCAAAAAAAGGTGAACAAACATATTACAGCGTGACCTGTATTTTGATTAAGTCCTGAGATGATTTTATTAGAAATGGAACCCTGGTGCACCTGCACATTTTTTAATGCTGTTCTGTTGAAATACAGTAAATCATTTTTGTTCAGAAAACCAAGGTTGGGGCTTAATGAGCCAAATTAAGACTTTAAAAGCATAATATTGCAATGCTGAAATGACAAGGTGAGGTTTGGACACATTAAAATCAACCTTACCTGGATAGAAATTAACTGTCCATTTCCATAGGCCACAAGACCATTCTCAGCAAACACGTAGTCCATTCTCTGGATCACTATACAACCAGACAAGCAGAACAGAGAGAGTCAAACTTACAGCATGTTTTAGAGAAAAAAAACAAGTCATTGGAACACAACAGAGCCACACATGTCTGCATCTCACCATCATCTCCAAGCTGCTCCTTGATCTTGCTGAGGTCTGACCCTCCTACAACTCCAACTCGAACCCGAGTCTTTAGGTTGTCAAGGAACTTCTTCATGTCAGGGGTCACAAGCTGAAACACAGATACCACAAATAAAATAAGACCAACAATAACCACAACACTTAATCAAAGTAATGCTTCAAAGAAAAAAACAATGCTGAGGAAGACCACACTAAATTGAAGAAAAAGTAAATTAGTCCGGTTTGCATATTAAACTTTAGTGCTGGACATTTTATTATAAATATACACTGCTCAAAAAAATGACATTTGGGCAGCTCAAGGGTCATTGAATGTGCTTGGACACAGCTGACGGCAAGCTCCTTAAAACACCTGATAAGGTGTGCAGAATTATCCTGGCATGCAGTCTCCTGCACAGCCTATGGCTCATGGCATCCCCTTACCACCTGGAGCAGAGCCACAACCAGACAGGCTGGCAGGGCTGCAGTGCTGGCTCGCTACACCTTAGTTAAAAGGGCTTATTTCAAAATGTATACGGAATAAAGCAGTGAAATAATTCACTTTTCCTTATGGGTTTATCCCAATTATTCTGAAGCAAATGACACACAAATAAATCTGGATTTAGATTTTAGTGTTTTTCTATAACCATTTTTTGGCTTGTATCAGTGTTTTATTGTTTGTAAACAAAGTCATTGTTTACTAGTATTGTATTGTTCTTCGATTAAATTGTGAATAACACGATGAGCTAAACATCCCCATCTGCTGGGGTATTTAATGTGCCCACACCCTTTAGGCCATAAGCCCCATAGAGTGGCAGTCTCCTATTGGCGGAATGACACTATGGATGGAACCATTGCAAGGTGATCTAACCCTAATCCTTGTTGTTAAGGTCCACGTGACCATGCCGTGACAATTAATGCTTTTTGACAGTTACAAAGACAGTGCCTTGGAGTATTTTGTAATTTTTTTATCTGTAAGTATCCTGTTCCAAGAAGCACCTCAGACTTACTCACTTTTAGTCCAGGAGGTTCTCCTTCTCAAACTCTTTTGAGGGTCCTCGCACTGTTAGAGCTCTGGCCTTAATAATTTGCGAAACTGGTGGAACAGGTTTGACATTCCATCGGAAACACGTCTAGCATTCGGGTCTTTTGAGCCACTTGTACGTTTATTGCAGTGGTTCTCAAACTTTTTCTGTCATGCCCCACTTTGGAGCTAGAATATTTTTCATGCCCCACCCGCTCCCCTGCCCCAACAAAATGATGACAAAATGGGCCAAGTTTAACATGTGTATTTACATAACATACACATGAACATTAAATTCACATTACTTTCAGGAACTTTTTGTGACATTTGCCACTTTTTTCAAAGAATAGTGCATTAACTTTGCTTAAATTCAACTTAATTGAAGTACTTTTGGTGACATTTATCACTACATTCCTCCATCAGTCTGTACTTTTTCAAAAATAGAGAAAAAATAAATTAAATTATAATCACTTTGTTACAACGATGATAAAGCTCAACCAAAAAGAACACATGCATGTGACTGGGGTGTAATGTTTCTAACTGTCTTCTTAATTTGTTGGGTCTCTGTCAGCTGCCACACTGGTCTCTCCTCATGTCCTCCTTCATTCACTGTGAACCCAAGAGCAAGACAGGCTTCATCGTACTTTCTTTTCAACTTGGTTTTTGAACACTGTGTCTTGTTTGTCACTGACTGGCTGCTACACGTGAACGAGCTCTGATCTCACTGTGTGTGTCTCTCTGAGCGAATGAGCGCGCGCGCACACACACACACACACACACACACACACACACACACACACACACACACACACACACACACACACACACACACACACACACACACACACACACACTAACGTGAGTTCACTGTTCGCGAAAAATATGCGCGACATGCACAGCACTGTACAGGAGCCGCTGCAGAGCCGCTGCAGAGCCGCGGGTGGCCGACCCCTGGCTACGGCGAAAGAACGATTTGTTTACTGTTCCACCGTTAAAGAGATGCGGACGTCAAAACATTAGTTCCGCCTCCCCCTCCCGGTCGCGCGCCCCACTACACAGTTTGAGAATCACTGGTTTATTGTGTTCCTGGTTTTGTGACTGCGTGTCCACTTGTGACTCAGCTTTACATACTAAAGGTTACCTCCCTCAAACTGCTGTGACCCGTCAGGAATCACTGAGGTCCTCTGTAAAGGTCACCCTTTACAGGTCTGAGACTGGTTAGCAAAGTTGCACTTATATCCAACAGCAGACTACTAACCTCATCAATATAAAACAATTATTCAGCGTAACTAGGTTTCAAAGTACCCGGAGCACATTAAGGCACAGAACTACAATGACTACAAATGTTGTGCATCTGTCTTTACCTGTCTCGCGGCGGTAAGAGTTCCGTCAACATCAAAGAGGCAGAGTGTGTGCGTGTCCATGTTGTCTCCACTCATCTTGTATCTCTGCAGTCAGTGCAGGTGGGAAAATAAACTGTTGTCTGTCTCACAGTGCACAGTCCTCCTCGTTACTACTTCTTCTTCTTCTTCTTCTTCTTCTTCCCGGCAGACTAGGCTATATTTAGTGCATTGCTGCCTCCCAGTGGTAAGGAAGCATCCCTGCAGTTAATGCCCTCAGTTTATATCTCGTGATATAAATTTGTAGTTTTAAGGAAGTGCAAGACTTCTCCAGCTTTCTCCTTCTTGTACATCCCATCACCAAGCAGTGTTTTACAGAAAACGTTTCAGTACCCAGTTTGCCTATTTCTATAAAAAGCTCCCTCCTTTCTTTGGCATAGAGTGGACAATACATGAGAATATGTTGGACTTCACAGTTGTCACAGTTTCCATCTCTGTGTTCTCCCACAAGCACCAACCCACTTGCTAGTCCACAATGTCCGAGCCTTAACCTTGTCAATTTGAGTTTGTCTATTCGAGGCATTGATTCTTTATTGACAGGTTTAACTGTTGCTGTTATATAGCTTTCTTCCTCTGATGTCTCCATCCCACTCTTGTTGCCAAATCTGATTCAGCCTTTCAATGATGATGCTATGACACTCCATCCTTCCAAGTGGCACTTGTATATCTACTGTATTTCTGCCCAAACTTGCCTTTGCTGTCCTATCTGCCACCTCATTGCCCTCAACCCCAACATGTGCTGGCACCAATTAAAAAAAACACGCTACTTCCCTGCCTCTCCAGTTTAGAGACCATCATTAAAATCTCCCCAACTATATCTGGCCTAGCTCTGTTTCCCTCTCCCCCCACCAATGTGACTAGGGCAGATAAGGAATCTGTGCACAGTACAACTTTATCCCAGCCTCCATCTTCCACCCACCACAGCCCCCACAATAAAGCAATTAACTCTGCAGTGAATATTGAAATCCCATCTGATAGTCTTCTACTCTGACAGATTTGAACCTGGGGATGTATGAACCAAATCCCATTCTATTGCTTTCTGGATCCCTTGAACCAGCGGTGTAAATATTTATATAGTTACTCCATCTGTTCTTAAGATGTCTGTCTACATGTGCTGCCAGATCTCCTATTTCACCTTTCTGCAATAATTCTTTAATTGACAGATCCACATCAGCTTCTGCCCACAGCCATGTAGGGACACGTGGCCAGCATACCATTTCCCACATCTAGTAAATTCAGCTGAGGCAAAAGTTAAATCTATTTATACAATACCATTTACAACATGAAACCTCATCGGTCTTACATCATTCAGCTTGACAGGTAAATGCTTATCTAAAAAATCTTCTAAAATTGAACCCTTCATGTATTTACATTTGCTGCCCCATAAAGGATTATGAGCATTAAAATCTCCTGACAACACCACTAGGGACAGCACTTGAGCCATTATTTCATCAAATTTTTACATATCGAACTGGAGACAAGGGTTGTAATAATTTATTACTAAAAAATCTTCCTGTTGAGCTCCATATTTCTATCACAACACACTCCTGTATTGAATTCCCTCCCTTACAAATACTGCACATACTCCCCCTGAAGTATTACGATCTTTGCGCAGACAAACATATCCTGGTAATACAAATTTAAGAGTAGGTTTCAGCCACATCTCTTTTACACATATTAACCCTGGTTTTTCTTTAAAGGCATCTACAAATCATCTTCCTCTGTCCGGCCTCCACTTGTTTTTACCTTTCCTTCTCTAGAAAACACATTTCTGTAAAGTGTAGATGTCTCAACCCCTTCAATTCCAAGGACCCTCTCAGCAGTTTTCACCACACTTCTAACCATATCTGAATTATTTGTTGTCTGCTTTATGTCACACAATACCTCAACAATAAAGGTCAGGAAATTAAACTTGTTTACTACCATTGAGTCTTCTGTTACACGTGTTACTGGAGGGGAGCCTTCCCCTTCATTCTTCCTCATTTCCTCTGCTTCACCACATTTAGTAACTTTTTTAAGAGCCTCAGCATATGTAGTCCCTGTATTCATCTCTCTGCACTGCTGCACCCTTATTGCATGCTTATACTGCTCGCACTCACGACTCCCAGCAATATGTCCTCCACCACAACTGCCACACTTGAGCACCTACAATCAGAAAGCTCATGTTCACCCCCACATTTACCCCATTTTCTAATTCCTCGACATGCAGCTGCAACATGACCATACCTCTGGCATTTAAAACATCGCAGGGGCAGCTTCCTATATAGATGAACTTTAAAGGACAAACATCCCAGAAACACTCGTTCTGGGAGAGCTTTTTCACGAAAAGTTAACACCACTACTGTTGAGTCAAACTTAGCTCCGTCACGAAAAACTTTTATCCGAGTTGCTTCAGAGATCCCCGCACAATCTACACCCCTGACCTATTAATCCATGGAGATTTCAAGTGAGACCCCATAAATCACACCTTTCATACCATTCTTACTTACTACTTGGAACAAATCCTTCCACTTGCCTATCCCTATCGCTTCCAGTGAAACAGCCTTGGCCAACTGAGTTTCTATTTTTCCTACTACTTTTTCCCCAACTACCTCCACCTTCATCTTCAGATTGCCTTGCAAGCGATTGCAAGGCAATCGTTTTCTTGTGCTCTGAAAAACTGTCAAATTGAATCAAACACTCCACATGCAGCGTCGGAGCTCAGCTTTTTCTCAAGAGACCTGAGTTTTGAATCATGGAGTTTTGCCTTCCTTAGTGACTGAAAAATGTGATTTCTCTTGATTGCATATTTCCTGAAATGAAGTAGTAGATGTTCAACTGCTTCTGTCATGGCATTTACCAGTTGGGGGGCTTGTCAATTAATTTTATGCAATGTATGGTTGAGACCTGTATGACAAGTGATGATGCTTTCCTTCCTTTCGTTTCCAGCCCACCTTCCTGTTTCATTAATGTCCCAGTACTCCTGTCATGTTGATTGTGCATATGTCCTAATGAATGTCTTTGCTCCAGTTTTGCTTAATTGAATTTGTAGTTCTACTTGCTTAATTCTAAGTGTTTGTATGGCCAGAATATCCACCTGCTCATTTCCCTCCACACCTACATGAGCAGGAACCCAAAGGAAATGTGTGAGGGTACCCTTGATATCCATTCGATACATTGTAATGAATATTTCATTAATTATATCAGTTATAAATGATGATTTGCAGGATCGTGCTGATTAATGCTGAAAAACTGTAATTTCTTTCTTTCTCCTCTATCCACTGCAAGGCCAGTAATATTGCCAATAGTTCTGTGGTGGATACTGATAGATGAGCGATACTCTTTTCTTCATGTAGAAATGACCCACCGGGAAATATACTGCTGCACCTTCACAACCTGTATCTGTATCTATGTTTTCTACTTTTGCATCACATGTTTGAAAAGATCTATTGCGAATTCTTAGGGCCTGCGCTTGTAAAAACATCCAGCTTCTGAAGATTTTATTTGCTGCTGACATACAGGTATAAGTGATACTCCCATAATCCAAGCCAGATCTCATTAGCGCTCAGTATATATTTTTAAGAGGCTCTACTTGCTCCCCATTCCTGCCCTGTCAAACAATTAAGTATATTTATAACCTCTTTACATTTATTCTGAACTTTCTCTAAGTTAATATTCCATGTCAGCTTCACATCAAACCAAACCTCAAGAAATCGAACCGCTTTTCACTTGTTCAAGAGGTTGTTCATATAGCTTCAAAGAAACCGGTTTAGCACTTTCATGTCAAAGTTCTTCTCAACTGATCAACAATTATTTTGATTGTCTCATTTTGGCTTTTTCGTCTGTGCTGAGCAGTTCAATGTCTCAGCCATAAAGAGCAAACAATCATTCTTATTCGCTATCAGAGTTCTCCTTCAACTTATCGCATCTGTTACATTTTCCTGTCTCTTTGTCTCTTCTAACTGTTTGTCTCAATACCTGTGTGTCTCCTGAAACCTTTCTTTACTGTCTCTGCATAGCTGATTCCCTTGGCAACCTTGACCTGCTGTACCTCTGCTGCTTTCTTACTAAACTTGCACTTACATTAAGCTGAGCTGTGTTCCCCTCCACAATTGCAACATTTCAGCTATGCCCCCTCTCCTCCACATCTACCACACCCTTGCACACCGCATGCACATGTCCTTATATTTTTATGTAAGGAGAATTCAGTTTCTTCCTCTTCTTTGTTGTAACTGATCTCAAAAGTTAGGTGCTTACTTCTGTCTTTACAAAGATGTTGTATCTTCACAGGACCTTGTCCTGTTGACCTACATGCTGAGGAGTGTGGTGGCAAGAGAGAGAAAAGAGAGAACATAAACATAATTTAACACAAACCTTCACATATTTTTGGGGGATTTTGGGGACCCAAATGTAATTAATCTCAACACTGGCTGCCAGTAAGCCACATATATAATTTTAAAGTTTTAGGTCATTGCTTATTTCTATATATACCATGAATACATAACAGACATGATGGTACAAAATAAACCTGTGAGACCTGTGAGATCTCAGGTCTCAGGTGTTTTGAATGGTTCTTTTTGACTCACAATTGATACAATGATTGATACAATTAAACTTTGTTTGTGTTTTGAATGCCACTTTCCAGCACCTTGAATCTACCTGTGTTTATGAAATGTGCTATATCATAAAATGGCCTTGCCTGTGAGGAAAAGGGTGAAGATTCCTGCATTTGCAACATTTGCAAGCTCTAACTGCTTAATGGGGGGGTAAATAAGAACTGACTCAGTAGGGTGCCCAAACTTGCCCAGTTAGTTGCATTGAATAAGATGCTTGACTTGATGGGGCGTAAATTTGCAACAAGCCATTTGCCCCAACAAAAGAAATGTTTTGTTCTAGTTTTTCTTTGACATGCATTTGCTACCTGCCCTGAGAAAAAGAGCCCATCTACTTTATGCATGGTTGACTTTCTAAAAAATGGTTTTGAGGGGCTGCTGTGGGGATAGAGCGGTCGTCCTCTAACTAGAAGGCCTGTGCAGATCCCAGTCTTGCCCATTCTGCATGCCAAAGTGTCTTTAGGCAAGATACTGAACCCCAAAAATTGCCCCTTCTCATAGAGAAAGTGCTGTGATGCATGGATGAGTGGCAAAAGGTTTACTGTAAAGCATTTTGAGTGGTCAACAAGACTACAAATACAGATGTATAGGGGTTTCATTTTATTTCTCATTTATATGTGTTTGTTCAAATATGTGCACTGTCTCTCTGTATAGTTGCTTCATATAGACAGGGTATTTTGGTCTTTGATATTGAACTGACTTCCTATGAAAGACAAACAGGTTAAAGAGTAGCTGATTAAGTTTGTGATAATGTAAAAATAGGCCTACTTACTTCATTACTGAAGTGATTCAGTGCAGTAAAATGTAAAGTTAAACCTATTTCAAAGATGCAGTAAAACATTTGTTATTTGGTATTAAATGTTTCTTCCTGTATTTCTTTAGCTGCAGATAAAGTCATAATGGCACCATCTTCCTGCAACACTGTAGTTGGTAGAGTAAAAAAACATAATAATGAATGAATAACATCAGATGCAGTTTTTCAATAAAATAAGACCTTCTTACACATGGGTCATGAATAACTTCAGCATCTTGTGATGAGGCTCTACAACAATATTGTGTCTCCACTCACTCACAATGAGAGCCTGATACCTGGTGATAAAAAGAAGCAAAAACCTTGGACATAAAGCCGAGCAGGTCTAAGGGCTCAGGTGGACGTCGCCCACTGTGGGTTTTTTATTATTATTATTCTGCTCACAGACAAAGCCTGACAAAATGTTTGGGCGGAACTGTCGTTCGACCAATTGTTTCCAGCCGTCTAACATTCCTTGGGACACAGCTAAACATAGCTTGACCGTGATCCTGGTACGGAGCAGGCAAGCTCAGAAGCATAAATTACAATGGCTACTGAGCAGGAATATTCGTAGAGTTGTATATGCTTCCCATGTTAAAAGATATGAGTGGCCACGCTGCTGTTCTACAGTTTCTAGATTTTCTTCGCGTTCCCCTTGCGATACACGAAAGAATGGACAGTGTAAATTATCTTTCACCACCTTTAAACATGAATATTTGCAACACTTCCTGTAGCCTACCCGTTTCAAAATAAAAGCATTACAGCGTTTCTGTTCTGTCTCTGTCTCTTTCGCTTTCTTTCTCTCTCTCTCTCTCTCTCTCTCTGAGGAGCTAAGAAAGGAGAACCACGGAGCTGAGCTGTCGGGTGTGCGCTGACAGTTGTAATTTCCTGTTTAAAACTAAATGACGCATGAAGATGTTTTCATTTTATAGAGAGGGAACATTTAATCATTACCTACTCACAGGATATAACAAACACAGTTAAATTAAAATGAAACAAACGGGACTGAAATGTTAAAATAATGTAATAATGTGAGGAATATTTCTAGAGAAAACCTTAAATAAGTGGAGAAAGTGGTATTTGTGTACATTTGATGGGGGGGGGGGTGACTTTCGTATTTGGGTTTAGTTACGATGATATTTTTAACTGAACATATTCGTTCAATATGGTTATTGTTGACTGGACAAATGCGACAGAGATAAAATCTGGAGCTCAGACAAATGTTGATGTTTTACATCGCTTCTGAATCATGTCATGAGAATAAAATAGCTGTTCTGTTTATAATATTTGCATGTGTGTTTCCAGGTGCAACTACGAGGCTGTGTCGCTTAAAATGTTGCTTCCGCAAAGAGTTGTTGGGGGGTATTTTCCCTTTCCTTTCATAAAGGATGGTCCGATGTTTCCTATGCTAAAGGAGATAAGTTAGAAAGCATTAACGCTCCTTTCTCTATACTTTTGAAAATTCGATCAGCTCTTATTATGGCGGATAATTAAATACTTCCGGGTCATTTCAGTCAGTTATGAATGTTTCTTAACTACATGGACTATCCGAGGGCTCCGGCTCCCTCTCTCTCTCTCTCTCTCCCTCTCTCTCTCCCTCCCTCTCTCCTACATACAGTTAAACCGTTCTCATGACCGGACCACCAATGACTCCGACCAAACAAAGGGAATTTCGCGCCGAAAGTTTAAAAGCCCAGGTCAGCCAATCAGGGTACAGACAACACATACGAACATGATGTCTTCATGTCACATAACACAACCAATCAAAGCAGGGTATTTCAGTTACGTACTACGCTTCAAATTTAAATGGCCACATCTAGCCAATCCGCTGAAGGCAGGGCGGAGTTGTGGAAGTAGTTCTGCTTAAGTTAGTTCAGCCTCGCAGACAGTGACAAAACAGTTGTGCTTTCCTCGTCATCCACTCGTCAACAATTTGTCTTACTGCAAACAGGTAATGTCCACTCTTTTACAGCTCTAATTTGCGGACTGTGTTGTTTAAAGTAATCGGGGTTTCTACGGCGAATAGGTGTTATGTCTACGCCGAATGATTATCGTATGTAAAGTTTGTTAGCGGACAATTTTCTTTCTAAGCCGTTTGTATGTTATATATTACATCGCGACCTAAACGGTCACCGAGACGAAAGTTGTCGAATTTGGGTCATTTCAAACCACAGTCGGCAAAGTTTGGCCTTTTAAGTCGGTCTAGTTTACTGATGTTGCGATAAGCATGCAGCGTGCAGTTACGACGCCATTAGGTTTGCTAGCTTAGCGCCGCACAATACGGTAGCGTCTCTCCTATAGTCGCTCCTTAAGTTTGAATCGAATGTTGCTGTTTGGGTTGGTCCGTTTGTCAGTAGCCATCAATAGTATATTGGCCATGTCACATTATAATGACTTATTACTTTAATGGGCGAGTTTTTCGCGTAGTTAGGTTTGGGCGGGAAGATACAAAATGGAGTCTCGTCCTATTTATGCGGAGAGACAGAAATCCGATTAGAGACTAAAATACCCCTGAGCGCCTGCTTACCCCATTTCTGCTGCCGTAACGTATTTGCAGTGCTTGTGAGACGACGCATGTTAACTTTTACCTCGGGTGATGTTCTTTTAAATTAGAAGTTAATTAATAGAAAGATGGCGGTTATAATTTTAAGAGAAACAAGCCGTGTATGTTGGGCTGAAATTTTGCCTCCAGCCTACCCCGATGGTTACTAGTTTTTGACCGTGTCATGTGATTTTCTGTTTTGTAGATTGAACGCCGCCATGGCAAAGGACCCAAATAAGCCCAGAGGAAAAACCTCCTCCTATGCTTTCTTTGTTTCGACCTGCCGTGAAGAGCACAAGCGGAAACACCCAGGGGTCAGTGTGGGATTTGCAGACTTCTCAAGAAAATGCTCAGAGAGATGGAAGGTAAGATGGTCATAGTTTTGAAAGTCAAAATAATTGTAATAATGGACATTTTTATTTATTTATATTTTTTTTAATTATTTAAAAAAAAAATTTTTTTGCTGCTTCCCTGCCTACTCGTGGAAAGGCAGGGTGCAGTACATAACAGAACATTGTCACATTCAGTATATTAGGTATATAAACATGTGAGTTCAATGTTATAATGTCATAAACTAGTTTGTGACATGGGACTGATTTTTAAAAAATGTTTTCATTATAAGACCGTGTCAGCAAAGGAGAAGGTGAAGTTCGAGGACATGGCTAAGACTGACAAGGTCCGATATGAACGTGAGATGAAAACATACATTCCTCCAAAGGGTGCAAAAAAGGGCAAGAAGAAGAAGGACCCCAATGCCCCTAAGAGGCCACCGTAAGTCTTCACACTACCTGCCCATATCAGATTTAGGTACACGCAGCTTTCATATAAAGGAGTGTATTCTGTTTTGACATTAAATCCATTTTTTCTTTCTGTCCAGCTCTGCTTTCTTCGTGTTCTGTTCTGATCACCGCCCCAGAATCAAGGAGGAGAACCCTGGTATCTCCATTGGTGACATTGCCAAGAAACTTGGAGAGTTGTGGGGTACACAGACTTCCAAAGACAAGGCTCCACATGAAGCAAAGGCTGCTAAACTGAAGGAAAAATATGAGAAGGTATGCAAGTTTTTTCATGGTGCTGGTAACTTGAAAATGAAAACCAGTCCGCCCTATTTATAAGTTCTGGAACCAAAATTCACATTGTTCTGTAAGATGTACATTATATATACACATTACCATCGCAGGGCAGTTGTTTGAACATTCTCTTGTAAATTTGTTTAGGATGTGGCTGCCTACAAAGCCAAAAGTGGGTCCGGAAAGAGTGATGCTGGTAAGAAGAGTGGCCCAGGTAGGCCCATTGCCAAGAAAACGGCACCGGATGACGATGACGAGGAGGATGATGACGAGGATGACGATGACGATGATGATGACGAGGATGACTAAACAATTTGTTAATGGGTGTGAAGTCAACAATGTGTTTTTCAGCATAAGTATGTTTTGTGCATATGATTATAGCCTGCTGTCCCTGTTGGTCGGCCTCAGTAGGATACCAGACCTGTATATTTTTTTTTTTTTCTTATTCAGGGATTTAGTTATTATATTGTCACGTAGCCCCACAATGCTCCTCCACTGAACAAGGGTTTGTAATGTATTAGATCTTTATTGCTACCTGAACCGGCAACCAGGTGACTCTGATAATACAATGTACCGGCAGTGGGCAGCAGCAAATCTGTCAAGTTTTAAAGTTCTTTCTGGAAACACTGCTTTATATTCTGTTTAGTGGTGTTGTTTCTTCAGTCATTTTACTTTCCAGATTTATCTGTAGTTAGAACAAGTGTTTGCAGCCATTTTAATGTGGAACATTGAAGAGTTTCGTGTAGAATGATTTTTTTTCTTTCTTTTGTAATAAAATTTTGTATATTGATTTATAGTTGTAGACAGTCATTTACTGGTTTGGATCTCTAAAAGCTTTGCTTTTTAATTTTCCATATCTACTAGAGTCCATTGAGGATCAGAATACAGATAGGTTCTGGGTGGCTGTTAAACTAACAAAGTGGTCTCATACATTAATTGACGGGATTTTAATTGTAATGTAGAACTGTTATGCAGGAATCTCGATTGCTGTCTGCATAGGCTTCTGTAGTGGCTTTCTCACAGATGATGTAATAACTGAGTGAAAATGAATGATGTTTCTGAACTGAGCCTTCAATACTTGTAAAACTGTCATTCTCCATTGCAACAATTCTAAACGCAATACCAGTATCATGGCTAACATTGTCCATGACTTTTGTTATCCAGGTAATCCTAATTTCAACATTTGAGTTTGGTTAATGAGATGCATGATTTGGGTATGCCCTTTCAGTTTTCTACCGTACACGAACAAATGTCTTACCTGTTTTCATTCCACAGTCCACACTCGTGCAGCTTAGGTTGATAGGTGGCTCTAAATATGTTGTCTCTGCGATACGCTTGGGGACTTTTCCAGGGTGTCACTCACCTCTCGCACAATGTTAGCTTTGCTCCAGCTACCCCACCTCTAACAGGTCCTTGTAGAAAAGTAAGTTTAGTCATGTATTTTATTGCTCATGGTAACCTTTATTTATTCAGCAAAATTAAGTCACTTAAATATTTACATGTGTTTACAGTCAGGCTGACATTTGAAAGCGTAAGAGACCACGGACTGGAAATACCATCTCTGCTTCTTCACCGTGCCCACTGAATATGCTGACCTATTGGTCACAGTATTAGATACAGCCTCAGTTGAAGCATCATGATTAATGTGGCACTGTTTCTAATTAACATCACATCAACAGTATACTATAAATGGTAATTAGATGTGGATTATTATTGTATCAAGTCAATTTATGGAATTTCTTCATTTTTAGTCGAATTTGAATGGCAGGCCTTGTGGACACTTGGATGAAACCACAAGGGTAGTATGGGGGCATGTTATGTTTTTTCCCCAGTTGTATTATGTCTGAAGAATTAGTCACCAGATACTTCAATTGTATTTGATTTGGCTGCAACACTGTTTACCCCAGAGACTCCAAACGTGTTTTGTGGACTCGGAACACTTCACCCACCCCTCCATCGGCATAGTGGTTTGTAGATGAGTGAGTTTTCATTTTTTGGTGAACTATCCCTTTAAGATCAGCTTAAGGATTCGTCTTTAAATTTGGGACAAGCATTCACTTAGACTTAAAGATGAACTGGTGGTTGAAGGTGAAAAGATCAAGTTCACATGACGCTATGTTTTGAACACAAAATTACATGTGACACTTAAATTCACTTAGAGATATCTTAAGACCAGCTGTAGGGTATGTCTTCTAATTTAGTACAAATGTTCACTTTGACTCCAGATGAATGGATTAGATGTTGGTGTGTGAGGGGTCAAGGTCACATTAACCTCACATTCCTGTGAATGTGATATAGCGAATTTAATTACATTTCACACAATTCACCTGGAATCACTGATTACCTTTCAGTGCTCGAAGGTCACATTGACCTTATATGAATATGGGGGGGAAAGTATGTAGAAATATGTACATGGAAACTGCAATGGTTGTCAGATGAGGCATACAACTGCAGTGCTGTAATTCTAGTTTTCTAGAATAATGTCTCCATTATTCCATATGTTTTTGTGTGGGTAAAAATTGTGTGGATGACCTATCAATAAAATATAGATAACTTACTCGGCACCAAACAAAAAGAAAAGACCAACTTTTCTACAAATATTGTTTAGAATTAAATATATAAAATGAGTTTGGGGTTTTCAGACATTTCTTGATCTATGAGGCAAGGCAAGTTTATTTGTAGATCATATTTCAACAACTAGGCAATTCAAAGTGGTTTACAGATATAAAAGATTGAATGTAACAGAGCAGTGTAAGAATTGAGTAATTATTTTATTTATCAATAGGGAGAGTCAAACAAAGTCTTCAGCATTTATTTAAGATTTAGCTTTTTTCCACGTGTGGAATGGATCATAAAAACGGAATGCTGATTCTCTGTGTTTAGTTTTGACTGGGGAAAAAAGCAGACTAATCTCTATAGATAGTATACAAAAAAGAGGAAACACGGTGTCCCGGAACCCTGGGACAGCCAATGGCTGATCAGAGTGATTATGCTAACAGACCAATCACCGCCGTGGTTGAGGCCCTCCCCACCGGGACAACGGGAGCAGGGTACATTTCAGCACCGGAGAGCTGTCCGCTGACACCTGACGGTAAGAAAAAGACGACACGCGCACACGCGCGCGCGCACACACACACACACATACAAACACATTTTCAGTGCTCGTTACATGTGTAATAGAAACAAAGCAGCAACGCTTACACTGAGCAGAGACGCTCGGTGCAGCTCTGTGGAGAAAATAGGCGACAGCGTGTTATTCCATGTCAGGATGAGTGGTTCTGCATAAACCTGTTGTAGTCAACACGCAGCAGGAAATAGTCTGCGTGCTGGAGGATGCAGCTCATCACAGCTCCTTCACGTTGGCAGCTGACAAACACGGTTAGCCTATTGATTAAACGGTGGCTTGGACTGAACGTTAAGTGTATCTTCTTCCTCTTCTTCTTCCTCTTATTATTATTATTATTATTGGAAGTGTCATGTCTGGAAACGAGCTCTTTGTGTTAATATTATGTCCTATATTCGATCTATTCAGCAACAGCAGGTGATGGGGGTTTGCATGATATTAATAATTGTGGCGGTTGTGGCTGAGGGGGTAGAGCGGTCATCCCCCAACCAGTGTCGGCGGCTCATTCCCAGTACTCCCCATCCTCCAAGCGTCCTTAGGCAACAATGTATGAACGTGTGTGTGAATGGGTAAGCTACATTAGACATATTATTTCAAAATAGAAGAAATATGAAGGGATGGTAGGGGTGTACACTGGAATCCACAGCATGGAATCTATATATTATACAGTATTTATTTCCAGCAGTAGGAGTGAACCCTAAGAGATAACAAATATGAGCATTCACATAGATGAAGTGGCCATATGTATTCTATGTTCACTTGTAAACTTTGCTCAGTTTCAGACTTAGCTTCTGTTGTGTGATGAGGGCTCTTTATGAACTGTGACAAACTGTGTAATTTGTTATGGTGCTCTCTTTTTCACCTCTAGACTAGATCCCTCATCTGTCACCTTCTCCTCCTCTCCTCCGCCCTTCTCCTCTTCTCTCCTGCCCCCTCCTGCCTTAGTCATAACAAAGATGAAATCAGCATTATACATCATAAATAAATATTTATTTATTAGACTTTATCAGTTATTTGTACACACAAACCAAGATGAGATCGTACAAACACAAAACATTAATGTAGCTACTATTTCATCGGGCTAAACAGTCATCAGATCACATTATTTCATATGAGAAGACAGTCTCACATCATAGCAATACAACCTAGATATGTAGCTTCAGGTTAGTATTCAACAGATGTACACGAATCAGCATTTTATTGTTATTACTCACTGCAGTATGTTGCTCTTTTTTTCTAACACTGGTTTTCCTTGGAATTTGTGTAATTTATGATTTACATACTATAATCATATGTAGAAAGATTTGATTGGCAAAGCTGAGGTTAGTTGGTCAATTAACTCCTGGATTCAAAAGGCAGCAGCAGAGCTGCCAGAAGGAGACACAGGTGCAGACACGCGCCAGAGCTGAGCTGCCATGACCAGCACAAACTGCTGGACAACTTGTTTTTACTCCTGATTAGTAATAAATCATGTTAAAACCTGAGTGGTTCGTCTCTGGCTGTTGTTGGGGAACCCTGTGCCAACGTCGGACAATGTGGGGCTCAAAGTGGGAGATGATTCCACAGGAGAGGAGCTTGATAGCTGAAAGCTCTGGTTCCTATTCTACTTTTAGAGACTTTAGGGACGACAAGTAAGCCTGAATTCTGGGAGCGCAGTGCTCTAGTGGGTTGATAAGGTACTATCAGCTCTTTGAGGTATAATGGTGCCATATTATTAAGGGCCTTGAAGGTGAGGAGGAGAATTTTAAATTCTATTCTAGATTTAACCTGAAGCCAGTGTAGCGAAGCTAACACAGGAGAAATGTGGTCTCTTTTCTTGGTTCTTGTCAGGACACGTGCATTTTGGACAAGCTGCTGAGTCTTTAACGACTTACTGCTGGAGCCTGATAATAAGGAATTACAATAATCAAGTCTGGATGTAACAAAGGCGTGGACTAGTTTTTCTGCATCTTTTTGAGACAGGAAATGTCAGATTCATGAGATATTATGCAAGTGGAAGAAGGCGGTCCTAAAAAAATGTTTTAAGTGAGAATTAAAGGACAAATGGGGATCGAAGATCACTCCCAAGTTCCTGACTGTTTCATTGGAAGCAAGGGCAATGTAGTCTAGCGCAGCTATATCATTAGATAATGTATCTCTAAGGTGTTTAGGGCCAAGTATTTACCAAGTGTGTCCTGATAATGTTTCCTAGTGGAAGCATATATAATGAGAATAAAATTGGGCCGAGCACAGAGCCCTGTGGAACACCGTGGTTAACTTTGTTGTGCACAGATGACTCATCATTAATTTTATGTGTGTCTCTCTCCCTGTGGCAGCTGTTCCTGCTGCCTTTTAAACCTGAGGAGTAATCAGCTAACAACCATCAGCTACACTGATTACTCCCCTGGTACAGGTGGAGGTTCTCTCTGAGCCACACCCACAACACGTCAAAGCTGATCGTGGATAGTGGTGGTGGATCCTGATAGAGGAAGTTTTTCATGACAATGGATTGTGGATTATGGTGACATCTGATTGTGGTGGTGGATCCTGATAGTGGTGGCAGCTGATTGTGGACTATTTTCAACAAGACTGCTTGATATGCAATATGCCTACTCTCATACTCTACCAATACTGACAATAACTCCTCAATTCATTTATCATTGCTGCTCTCTTCATCTCTATCAGACATTTTTCTTATCCACAAATACTTTAAACATAGGCACACTTTCCATTATGTTGCAAACTGTTTATTCTAATCAATGTTGTCAATACTCTTATTTTACTGATGTTCTCAGTTACATGTGGCATCTATTGCACTTTTGCCGGACCTGGGAGAGGGATCCCTCACATTAGATTAGATTAGATAAAACTTTATTGATCCACATACCGGGGAAATTCACTATTTCCCCATGCGGCCCTCTCTGAGGTTTCTATGTTTTTTACCCTGTTAAAAGGTTTTGGTAGTTTTTCCTTACTTTTGTTGAGGGTTAAGGACAGAGGATGTCACACCTTGTTAAGCCCTATTAGACAAATTGTGAATAGTGATTATGGGCTATACAAATCAAATTTGATTGATTCATTGAAAGCAGGAAATGCTCAGTTGCGATTAGCAGCATTAATGAAGGCCATTTGAGTGAGCCTGACTCACTGGACAGGCTTTCTGACACACTTGATGTAAAAAAAAAAATGTCCCCAGATATACAGTAGTTCCACACATATATACTAGTGTGTGTGTTTGTGCGTGTGTGTGGGTGTGTTAGAGTTAGCGTTAGAGAGTACCAAAAGACAATTTTAGGTTGTTTGCCCATAGCATTATTGAATTCAATATAATAAACTGTAGAGATAAAGACACTGAAGCAAAAAGTTAAAGTTGGGTATCACCAATGCCATCATGAATGTCTGTATATAATTTTGTGTCAGTTAATAAAATGGTGATTGAGATATTGCACAGCATGACTGGTGCTTCTAGAGGCAAGGATCACTCAAATCAGCCGGATTCTTCCTCTGGACAAAATTTTATGGCAAACAATCTAAAAACTAGAGATATTTGTATAGAAATATAGAAAAATTTGAGTCTAGACAAATCAACTGACTGGCCATCATTGTCATTCCCAGGGTAATGCTGCTAGCGTGGCTTGAAATACATATTTTACTATTTCAATGTTACACATAAACGTAAGACATAAACTTGTGACTACAAGATACAGTATTTGCAAATACTGCAATATGCCAAGAATAACTCAACCACAATCATCTCCAGGCATTATGTTGATTGTATCTTATCTGAGATTCCTGAAGCCAAAAGTGAGAATTTATTACCCTTGATCAAAACAGGGACCTGCACCTACTCTAAGTGAGCAGCCCAGTAACAAACAATCTCAATCGTGAAGAGTGTTAGCTGTTAGAGCTATTTCACACACAGGTCTAACTTTCCAGAAGAGATAGAGGAATTTATATTTTTAACTATAGAAATTGTCCAAATTAAACTGTATGCATATTAAAAACACAAAGCATACATGAAGCAAACATATGAGGTGAAAGTATGAACAAGATACTAGATTTAGAGGCTCTTTATTATAAAATAACACTTCAACTTATAAAATCTACCAAATTCACTGACAGAGACAAAGAAGAGCTAGAATCAGAACTTGCAATAAAAAAAGAAAAATACCTTTTAGCCTGAGGATGTAACATTAAAGGTCAAATACTCATATTGTTTCAAAAAATTTATCTTTTGTCAATTATGGGATTTCCATTAAACACCCATGTGTATCATGACACTTTCCTCCAACAAAGTGCTGTGTAGTCAGTATGTAATAAAGAGGATAATAAACAGAGAGGAATTTAAAACCGCCAATTTGCACCACAGGGAGAGGTTACAGGAAAACGGATGTCAGTGCTTTAAAGATTACCCTTGATAAGGTCCATGGCCTAGCTAGGCCTATCAGATTTTTACCTCTCTACTGTGATTTGGAACTGTCCCTTTATAGATTAAAACTTAAAATACCTTATTATAAAGGTCAAAAATATGGTATGACATGTAGTTTACTGGTCTTTTACTAGTCTGTATACTTGGTGACATTTGTTCATCTGTGCTCTTTTCTTACAGCATCTTTAGCAAAGATACTTGTTAGAACTACCCTGCAGATACACAGGATTGATTTAGATAACTAACCAATACAAAATAAGCTACATTTTTTAAAGGGGCCAGTTTAAAACTCTGGCTCAGAGGATGTGTAACAGCTTCAACGAGGGGACAGTGGCACCATTCCGATATGGTCAGTTCCTCACTTGTCTTAGCCAATCACAGCACAGATTAATACAATCCTCTCTCCCATCTCCTTGTCTGTAATCATCTTATCTTCTCTAACCTGTGGGTCTACTGTATGTTAGTTTGCTGTGAGTGTTATGCTGGTTGTAGAAGAACTGTATGCTGCAATAAAATCTAACATTAACAGCACAGTAATAAATAATTGCTTCTCATAACTTTTATTAACAAAGGTCTTTAGATATGACTGACACAATTAGAAGTTGATCCAATTCATTCTCTAGGAAGAGTTAGTTAAGATACAGTGTCTGGAAAAAGCAAGAAATGATGCACAAAATTAAATAAAAATAAAGTAGATACTTTTTAATTCATCAGATCCTGTTGATCTGATTAATTTGCTTATTACTGTCATTAATGTATATATCTGAGTTCAAATATATACACAGTGGATTGTTAAAAATATGTGAAATGTTTGCCTCCTTTTCCTTAATACGTTCTTTTATAGACAATGAAAACTGCGTAGAGTGTAGTGTTTAGAACCTTTACTGGAACATTGTAGGCAGCATTACATTGCGTGTGTCTCTCATAGTAATACTACAACTAACTACTCACGTCTGTGCCCCGGAACTCTTTGCCCTAGGACATCATCAATAGGTCAAATTCCAGACTGTTTACATAACACCCTTTATATACAGTCTATGATAACACCACATCCCCCTTACTTTAAGTTCAAAGGAACCATGCCGTGGCTTTGAGGTTATATTCAATCAATACACAGGATAATAATATGCACATTTTCCTGTAACACTTTTTGTTTCAGCAAACAACAAAATTAGCTTATATTACCACATCCCCATAGCATCAAGTTCTCTCATCTTAAACATAACCTTCAAATGCATTTATTACCCTAACTCATATACACATTCGGACTTGAAATATCTATAATTTCCAGTCTCACAAGTCAAATCTCTGCAGTTTTATAACTTCTCTAACAGACCTTGTTCTCAGGACGCCAGGCGTGCTCTGCAGTTTTGACACAAAGTCCCTGAGCTCACTTCAGCAGTAGTGTCCAATTCTGGCGGGTGCTCATGTTGGTTCACACTCTGAGAGTGTTGTTTTTGTTTTGAACATTGTAAGCACCATTACATTACATGTGTCTTTCACAGTAATCCTGCAGCTAACTAGTTGTGTCTGTGCCCTGGAACTAACTCTTTGCCCTATGACATCATCAACAGGTCAAATGTCAGACTGTTTACATTACACCACAGGTGCCACAGTTTGTGTTAATGAGCAAGTTGTCGATCTTTTACAAAAATGAGTGAAACCAACGCATGCGGCCGGAAACATACATTCTTCACTTGAATCCATCGCACAGTGGACAAACACACTTCTACTATATCAGAGATGGAAACGGCCCTATATACTCACTCAGATAACATCACAACCTTGGAGCAAGAAGTAGTGGAGCTACTGTAGAAGTTGACCTCCATAACAGAGAAACACAGCACACTTCAACCGACTGGATAATATGTTTGATGCAACGTTCTTGCTTTATAATTTTACTCTTTATTTGGTGTTAATACGCTGTCCCGAGGCTTTTATGTTTAAAAAGTCCAGTCTTTTTACTGTCAAGAAGTATTTAGCACAGAACTAATTTCTTACAACAGACATAGCCCATTTATTTTTGTTATAACTGATATCTGTATTGATCCTTCTTAAATAACAATGATCTTGGCATGTACCAAGCATAAGCGTGACTTTATCCACTGCTTGGGAGTGGGTGTCTTTATCTAAGGTTTCTGTTAATTGTCATTATATTAGCTTCCTCTCTTTTTATCCAACACATCTTATTGGTCTGAATTGCTGGGCCTAATTTTTGCCAGCTCCTAATTTCTTAATGTATTGTGTTTCAAGTTTCTACTTAACTGTTAAAATGTTTATATGACATTTATTCTACACCTCAGAAGTGTAGTTCACTGTATGGTAAACCTATTGTGTGTAATCCAATCCTGCTACTTGTCCTGTTCCATTATGGCGAGTTTAGGATACAATTTGTCAATTAGTTCCGAGTTAAATTACTGTTTGAGTTTTTGCGGGAGTGTTTTGCTCTGTAATGGAAGATTTTTATATATTTTATTTTCAATGGAAACTTTTCCTGAATGCATTCAAAATGCATACTTCTTTACTCTTCTTATCTTTTATACTTTCTCTAAACTGGATGCAACTAATGGTGGATCCAAACACCCTCCACAGATGGATCTATTATGCTGGTAGCTGGAACGATCTTGGACTGGGGTCCAGTAAAATGTTCAAGAGTGCTTTCACACCTTAAGAGTCTTAACACTGACGTTGCTTTACTTTAAGAGACCCACCTGTGTGTAAATGATCTTAATAGCTAGCATAAACCTTGGGTTGGGCAAATATTTTATTCAACCTTTAACAGCAAATCTAGGGGTGGCGCTATTTTGATCAACAAAAGGCCGTTATATCGTGTGGCATTTTACATCAGACTTTAGTTGTATTGGTTAGTGTTTATGCCCCATAACACGGACAACAATAATTTTATGACCCCCTTTTTTTCTAAGATTCCAAATCCAGATACCCACCATCTCATTTTAGGGGGGATTTAAGTCTAGTGATCGATCCCAATCTGGACCGCTCACAACCTAAAACACTTACACCCTCTGCTATGTCAAGGACACTATCATCCCTTGTAAATCAATTGGGATGTTTGGCATTTTCTCCATCCACTTACAAAAAAATTTGTAAACATTTTTCTAAGGTACTGTAATGTAAAATTTTACCATTATACCACACTATATATTATCTCTGCTTATGCATACTATTTCTGCTTGTGTAACTACCAAGATGACATCAGGACCACAAATCTGAGACTGTGCTCGTCTCCCCCCACCAATACCTCAAAGAGGCATTCAGCGTGTGTCTTATCTCCTGGGATTTTACTATTCACTCAGT
The DNA here is from genome assembly GCF_022539355.2 of Hippoglossus stenolepis. NCBI lineage: Eukaryota > Metazoa > Chordata > Actinopteri > Pleuronectiformes > Pleuronectidae > Hippoglossus > Hippoglossus stenolepis. The sequence goes on along the minus strand of NC_061484.1, from coordinate 447,823 downwards.
TCACACACACACACACACACACACACACACACACACACACACACACACACACACACACACACACACACACACACACACACACACACACACACACACACACACACACACACACACACACACACACACACACACACACACACACACACACACACACACCAAGTTTTCTCTCGAATTGGGATCTTGGATCATGCACCACTTATTTTAGATCACGCACTCTTGCCCAATAATAACAAACAATGGAGGTTCAATACAGGGCTACTAGCAAAAAATGAGTTCTGTGATTAAATTTTTCAATGTTTTTCTCAAGTTTAACAGGACTGAGTCAACTTTCCCCTTGTTGTTATGGGAAACTTTAAAAGCTGTATTACAAAGAGTGATTATTTCGTACAGCACAAATTCGGACAATAAAAATAAACAAAAACAACAGAAGCTGACTGTTGCAAGTGTATTCCATCTCTCCCCGCCCAGACCTTTATTGCAGAAGAATTAAATCAATCTGAATTTGATTTGCTCTCCACAAGTAAAGCTGAATATCTTTTAAGACGGACCAAAGGAACATACCATGAATATGATGATAAAGCTAGCCGCCTCTTAGCCCTTCAGCTTAGACGCCAGTCAGCCTCTTACTTTATACGTCAAATTTATGATTCCTCCCACTCCATAATTACCAATCCTTCTCATCCTTCTACTTTTTTCTCTACAAATCTGAACCCCCAGTTAACAAGTTAGCAATGCATTTTTTTAGATGGCTTCCTATAGATTAAAATTAGAAAACATTTTTGACAAACCTTTACGAATATAAATAAAGAAATAACCAAGTGTCGTAAATTAATGCAAACTAAAAAAGCACCAGGTTCTGATGGATTTCCAATCGAGTTGTATAAGAAGTTCTCCTACTAACTTGCGCCTTTATTATTGGACATGTTTGAAGATTTATTGAAACAAGGCTCTCTCCCTCCAACTCTAAATCAAGCCTCAATTTCACTTATTCTTAAGAAAGATAAATGTCCAGAGGACTGCAGCAGCTACAGGCCAATTAGCTTGTTAAATTCAGATGTAAAGCTATTAGCCAAGGTTTTCAACTTCTCTAACTTGGATTAGTATATAATGAAGGAAATTCTTCACATCCTTCTTCACTTGCCCTATGGTCTTTGCCCCTCTTGTCCCACTGACATTGGAAACCCAGTATTACATTCTTTCTGCCCCTTCCCCACACAGCCCCATTTGTAACAATCACATGTTTCCTCCTTCTAAGTTAGACTCGTCTTTCACTCTGTGGAGAGAGAAGGGTCTGACTTGTTTCTCAGATTTATACTTTGAGGGCACGTTAGCCACTTTAAAGGGGACATAGCATGCAAATTCCACTTTGTTAGTGCTTCTACAGGTTAATGTGGGTATCTGGCATGTCTACCAACCCAAACACTCTGGGAAAAAAACACTCGCGCGTTTTGTTATGGTTCCTCTAAGTCAGAAACGTCATGCTTGAGCGACTCAATTGAGCTTCCTGGGTTTTGTGTCGTAACAAGGCACTGGAAGTCTCCCTACATGGCCTTGGCCCACCCCCCCCCGTCCGCCCACACTCGTTACGCCGGGTTTACACCGGAGGCAGCGAAGCTGCGAGGCAGCGCAGCGCCGTTCCCAAGCACGCAGCCGCCTGGCTGTTCACACGGGACGAGCATTTCTCCGCTGGTCAGCCCGCGATTCACTCACATGTGGCATTTGTCTGGATCGTTGGGACTGGGAGGCTGCAGCAGCTGCTCGGGAGCGACCGCTCGCTCTCCCATGCGCTCAGCCGCCTGGCTGTTCACACGGGACGTGCATTTCTCCGCGCTGGTCAGCCCCATAGACTGTATATATAAGGTCAGCCCGCGATTCTGCTTTCTCCGCTTGTTGTTGTACCCGTTTAATGTCGGGGTTCGGGGGTAAATGATGGTCTTCATAGCCCCCCACACCCCTCTCTTTCTCTCTCTGTCTGTCTGCTTGTGTACTTGTAGTGGATGGGCAGAGGGGGACATTTAATTATGTGATTGGGAAAATTAAAACTCCAGGACAACAGAAGGGGAATACAAAGTATGGGATGCATATTTGATAATTTATATCATATAAAATATGTAATTTATATCGTTTAAAATCATGGGGGGAGAGGGGGGAGGGGGGAGCTGGCTCATTAGCATTTAAAGGAACAGGCACTCAAAACAGGTCACTCTGTGGAGGGCTGTTTTATACAGGGTAAAAAGGGTGCTGTTTTAAATGATCCTTGTGGTATTTTGACCAAAGTATGTTACAGACATTTCATTAAGACCCCAAGGAACCATATCAACTTGTGGTAAAATGGGCATGCTATGTCCCCTTTAAATGATCTTTGTGCTAAGTATAATTTGCCCTGATCCCATCTATCCGGTATTTTCAAGTGCGAGAATATGTTCGCACAAACTTTACATGTTTTCCTCAACTTCCAACGGATTCTCCAGTTGTTGCTGGGCTTTCGCTCCCTGAGAAACATGGTATGATGTCACTTTATATGAGCTTATATCCTCTTCGAGTGTGGTCTCTCTTGTGGAGGTTAGGGGTAGTTGGGAGAAGGAGCTTGCGTTCAATCTGACTGACTAATGGTGGGAAAAGGCACTAATCAGGGTCAACTCCACATCCTCCTGTGCACATCCAAGTTTAATTCAGTTCAAAGTCCTGCATCGGATTCATTTTAAAAACGCTAAACTAAGCAGGTAATTTCCTGGCACTAATGATACATGTGATAGGTATGGTTCATCTCAGGCCAATCACACTCATGTTTTTCTCTTGCCCAAAATATGCGTAGTTCTGGTCTTGTTTCTTCAGTTCATTAAGTAAAGCCCTTAATATCACACAAAAACTCAGCCCCTTAAAGGGATAGTGTCACGGTGTGGGGGGCAGTTGGACCCAGACGCAGAGTTTAAACTTAAAAAGGTATAATTTTAATCAAAACGAATCTTTAACAAACCAAACTGGGAGCACAAAGGGAGAAAATACAGGAAGCTTACACGGGGGGGGGGTGCAGAGGTGCAGAGGCTCAGGAGACACGGGATACAGAAGTACAGGGATAGCAGGGCAGGAGATCCGGACAGGAGGACAGGACAGGAGATTAGGACGGGTATACACAAGAACACATACGACCAGAGACATCCGACGACGATCCGACAAGGACAAAGGGAAGAACCGAGGCTTAAATACAGACACACAGGGAAGGCAGGGGCAATTCGACACAGGTGTAACACATGAGGACTGGTGCAGACAATCACAGACAGGAAGTGAAGAAAGAAAACACAAGCAACAGAGACTACAAAATAAAACACGAAACAGAACACGGAGTGTGAAAACATGAAACAGGAGGAGATACTAAATAACTGAAAACACCTTGGAAATGGTGGAAACTAAGCACTGGAAAATATTAAACCCTGACAGATAGTTCAGCATAAAATGAAAATTCACTCATCTACTCATCACTATGACGATGGAGGGGTGGGTGAAGTGTTTGAGTCCACAAAACAATTTTAGAGTTTCAGGGGTAAACAGTGTTGCAGCCAAATCCAATACAATTGAAGTAAATGGTGACCACTTCTTCAAACATATAAAAACAACATAAAGAAAACATAAAATGCCTCCATTCTCCTCCTGTGGTGTCATCCAAGTGTCCGTAAGCCAAATTCAACTCGAAACTGCGTCATTTACACCATGTTTTCAGCCTAAATGTATTATTATCATTGGAGACCTACTTCTCCCTCTGCCCCACCCTGGCTGTCATTTTTTATGCTTGAAAAGGTGAAATATTCCCAGAGAGGCTCTTTAATAAAAAAAAAGAGATGGCAGCCTATCGTCTCCTATGTAAATACTGTAACCTCTCTGGACCCCATTTGATTTTGAATGCATTTATTTTTGTTCTGAGGTAAGTGTCTTGAACATCCTTTCCATGTTATTATTCTCCCTGTTATATTTATTACAGTCTTTATTTAATTATTTCAATTTTATTGTTTTTACTTTTTGACTTATTTTTGGTGCTTATATTTCGTATTTTCTTTTGAGGGTTTGTGTTGGTTGGGCGCTGGAGTTATGTGGTGCTCTGTTTCTCTTTTGTCACACCACATGATGGACGGGAAGGGGAAAAACAAAGAAAAAGAAAAGCTGGCTCACAGCACACTGTATTTGTTGTCTGTACACCGCTGACCTTTAATAAAAATACATGGGAAAAAACGACTTAAATATAACATGAATAATGTCATGTATGTGTTTGTTTGTCTGTAGGTGAGGATGGCCAATGTGAAGCAGGTGGGCTTGCTGGCAGCAGGCTGTCAGCCCTGGAACAAAGATGTGTGCGCTGCTAGTGGAGACCGCTTCGCCTACTGTGCTACATTGGCTATTTACATCTACCAGGTGAACCAGATGTGTGTGTACTTGTTTGCATGAGAAAATTGTTTAGACGTGAAATGTTCAAAGGATGTTTAATTTTAAAATCTGAGACGATATTATGTAGCATTACCAAAGCAGCTCTCACATACAGTAATGTAGGTTATTATGTGTGGCGGAAATTTGGTCAACAAGCGAGGTTCTGAGACAAGTTGTCTTTGTAAATATATTTGTAAAAGCTTTCTGCAGAAAGGATCACACAGGCAAGGTGGAGGTTGCAAGTGTGATGAAAAGTGAAGTGTCTGTGCTCATATTTAAGTGTCTCTGCGTGGGTAACCTCCTGACCCCAAAACACACAGGGGGATGTGAATGTATTGTTCTGTGTCTGTAACATATCGTTTGTAAAGGTGTGACTTTTAGGCTGCATCCTAAATGTGTTGGAGAGGACATAGTATCATGTATGGTTAGGGTGTTGTGTCAGTCAGCTGAGTTCTTCGAACAAAGGACAAACACAGTTAAACCAGAGTAGAGCAAAAGGTCACTTGAATTCAGGTGATCTCAGGATCAACTTCTGCAAGACATGAATAGACAATGGGCTCACATGCTAGACAGTGGGTGCACCATAAAGTTTATGTTGAGCTGTACCCTAGATTGAAATGTCTGCTGTAAGCATAAACTAAGAAATTATTAAGTAAATTTCCATTAAATTTGTTATTTTATACTCTACTCACTACCTGATTTTGCTGAATGTTGAACACGGTACATATCCATATCCGGTGGTAATGAGACACATGAATTAAGTACACATGTTTTGTGTTCAGCAAAGCTTATACAGTATAATTAAACACTGTATCCACATCTTCTAACGGAGTGATTGAAAGCAGTGGTTCCAGAATTTTTTTTTTCATTGGTCCTCTCCTGCAACCGTGTTAGCAACTGGTGTGTTTATATAAACTGTATTTTTTAAAAACATTATTTATATAAATGAATCCTCCTCAACCAAACAAAACCAATTCACTTTGAGAAAAAATTGAACTAATCAACTTCTCCATCATCACATCTCCTCTCCCACTGTTGGATTTGGCTTGATGGAGTTTTTGCTGTGACTGCTCTAATAGAAACGCAGAGAAGTGTGTACTGCAACTCAACTCTGGATTGTCATCGTGTTGACTGACTACAATTTCTAGATATGAGAGCCACTCCATCCAAAGTGGGATGAATGGTGTCTCTCCTAATCAGATCAGACTTTCCCCAAAAAACTTCGACAATTATCTACGAAGTCCACATTGTTTTCAGGACACCACCTCGACAGCCAATGGTGAAAGGATGACATGCGGCTGTACATGTCATCACTGGTCATATTAGGCATGGGTCCAGAGAAAACTACGCCACCGTGAATAATAATCTCATTGTATGTATGCTTACCCTGAGCCAGCAGTTTTAAATATTACTCTATGTCGCCTGCTCTAGCCCCAGGAATGCATTTGACTGTGGTCGCCGGAGTCGCTAACTTCACGTTTCTCAGAATAACCAGAGTTGGTTCCTCAGCGGGTGTGTCGCTGAGTGGGGAACATTTTTCAGAAACATGAACAGGTTGGTGGTGAACCAAGAGCTTTGGTTTAGGACTACGCTTCATATTTCGGAAAGTCATCCAGCCACCCTGGCTTCCCTGTGTTCCAGTTTAACTGGGGATCATGTCAACTGGTAATATTTGTTGTCTTTGTTCCAAATGTTGTCAGTCGGTGGCAGACTCAGTTGCAGATTTGTCATTTTCACAAAGTGCCTGTGTCTGAAGTGCGGTCATATACTGAAGGTCTCGTTGAAATTTACATAAATTAAGACATATCACGAATACCGGGAGTGTAGTCTGATGATTTTTTCGGAGTCATGGCTACACAGGGACGTTCCCGACCAAAACGTTAACATCGAGGGTTTACAGAGTGCATCAAGGAGTATATAAAGTTCTATGTGAACTGCACTGTCCGCACAAGGACTGTCAGCTGTTACCCAAAAAACAAGCCGTGGGTAACAAAACACATCAAAGCCATCGTTAACGAGAAGAAGAGGGCTTTCAGAGGTGACAACAGGGAGGAGCTGAGGACTATTCAGAGGGACCCTGAAAATCAAGATAAAGGAGGCAAAGGACAGCACACTCTTCATTTATGAACTCAAACAAGGCTTTATATTTCCCTTCCTAAATTCTGAATAAATTCTTTAGGTTTAACACTTCCATCCCACTTTTCCCTAGCTCCTTCTTTATTTTTTCTCTATCTGTTTTATATTTCTGGCAAAGCCACATTCATACTGTCCTGATGGATCTTTCCCTATTAAATTTATTTGTTAAATCCTGTGTGTCCTTATCTATATATTGATATGACTGTTTGCTCTCTGGTGTTTTTACCTATCGTTTTCATCCATCCCACTGTTTGCTTTATTTGATATAGATGCTGTCCTTTACTTCCCTCATCTCATTGTTTTTGCCAGTCAACCATGATGTCGCTCCTAAATACATGTACTGCTTCAATGAAAATCTCTCCTGTTTTAAAGATATTAGGGACAGTGTATTATTTGTAGTCCTTAACCTTCCCTCTACTATGTCTGCCCAATATCCTTTTTCTCTCTTCATTTTCTCTTGAATATAAAAATCTAGGGATACAGGAGGAAAAGAAACATGTCGGAGTCACTGGATAAGGAACTGTTGAACTGTATCGTTTATCATGCAATCTCATCTCTTTTGCCATTTTACTAGCAGCCCAAACATAACACTCTCCAACTTTCCCAGCATGGTCTAAGGGCCCTCACAGTTGGGTGATCTTCTTCCTTGTGTCCTTGTAGGTTTATCCAGTAATTTAGCATTAGTTGTTTGCACCTAAGATTCCGCAGCATTTCTCCAATTACTTGGACTGCTATAGTTGGAGAAGTCTTAATAGCACCACAACATAATCTCAGTGCCTGATTTGGTAATATTTCCAGTTTCTTTAGCAAAGTTTTTTGCTGCTGACCTGTAAACCACACTCCCATAATCTATCACTGATCTAATTAAAGCAATATAAATATTCCTCAAAGCTTTTCTACTGGCTCCCAATTCAGACCCTTTGAGATAACTCATTACTTTAAGAACCATCTTGCATCTTTTCTCTATGTTATTTATATGTTAATTCCAGATCAGCTTTGTATCAAATAAACCCCCATATATCAAATAGTGTTTACCTGCTCTAACTGTTCTCTTATACCAGCTTCTTTCTAGAAGATATCACTACCTTTGTTTTTTCCACTGAAAACCTTAATCCCCATGAATATGACCATTTCTCTACCACCCTGATTGCATTTTGTATCTTCCCTTGGATTATTGTTACATCTTTACCACTTTTCCATAGAGCCCCATTATCAGCAAATAATGAATTTCCAATATTGTTACGGACGTTGAGATGGAGGTTGTTGTCCTGGCACCAAGATGTCAGGGCTCTGACCTCCTCTCTGTAGGCCATCTCATTGTCACCGGTGATCAGGCCTAAATTTGATGATGGTGTTGGAGCTGTGGGTGGCCACGTAGTCATGTGTGAACAGGGAGTACAGGAGAGGACTGAGCACGCAGCCCTGGGGAGCACCGTTGTTGAGAGTCAGGGTGGATGATGTGGGGCTGCCTATCCGCACAGCCTGGTGTCTGCCCGTCAGGAAGTTCAGGATCCAATCACAGAGGGCAATGTTGAGCCCAAGGTCTCTGAGCTTGGTGACGAGCTTCAGGGGCACGATGGTATTGAACATTGAACTGTGGTCAATGAACAGCATTCTCACATATGTGTCCCTCTGGTCCAGGTGGGAGAGGGTAGTGTGTACTGTGAGGGAGATGGCATCTGCAGTCGATCTATTTGGCCTGTAGGCAAACTGAAATGGGTCCAGTGAGTCAGGGAGGGAGGAGGTGATGAAGAATATAGGGGAGAATTGGGAGAGTGAGCGGTTGGTTGGGGGGGGGGGCTTTTTCTTGATTTCATTAGATGGAGTTGAGGGGTGAATCAGGGAGCAGTGTGGGTGAAGGAGACAGTTCTGGTTTTGAGAGGGGCAAGCTGATTGAGGAGTGTGTCATTTTAACTTTATCCAGTTAAAATATATGGTCAAAAAGACCAGGATCTAAAAGTGGTTCGTAAAGATGTGGCCTAAAACTGGATAAAAAGTCAGATCATGACAGAGCCCTCTGACGGTCTGCTAAGTTCAGTGGTACAATGCCATTCAGTGATTTTAAAAGTTGGATTTGTATTGCTGTGATATTTTGGTAATAAGTTATTTGAAAGCGAATTTTAGTTATGTTATGCTCTTCACCGGATCTTTCTTTGCATGCAACTAAGTACTTTCTCTAAACTGGCACCAATACCTCACACACACATCTCCCCAAACTTAACACATACATGTGACCTCAACCACATGGGGTCTTTTGTCTTCATAGTGGCCAGCCGCCATTTTGAAAGGACACTTTCTCACTCACACACACACACACACACACACACACACACACACACACACACACACACACACACACACACACACACACACACACACACACATATACATGTATATAGTACACCTTTAGTTAGTTTGTGTGTATTTACTTTTACTATTTTCATAATAAATGTTTTTCTTTAACACACATGTTGTCCTCAGTAATGTTGCATAAGTGTGAGTTTTATACTGCCAAGAACTCCATATTCTTCAACTTGGCTAACTACTTATGTGATCATTTTGATTAAAGTTATTAATTTAATTATTGATCAAAGTTTCAAATTTGTAGTTAGTAATGACACCTAATCAATGAATTGGCTATATTTTCCCCTCCATTGAAGGGTGGTGGCCAAAGGTAACTTTAATCAATTAAAGTTATTATTTAATATTAATATTTTTAATATTAATATTCAATATTTTTCTGATAACCAAATTTAATGAATGCCCAAAGGCACACCATTTAATGGTGTCATGCTTAAGGTATAATAATCACAACACTCCCTTATTCCACCTGCTTCCCCACTTTAGTCACAATTGTCACTTTACGCTTTCCTACCTCCTTCATCCTACATGCCCTTCTCTCTGGCCATTTTAATCTCACCTACTTTATTTTTTAATATTGTGGTTAGCTTTACTTGGCTCAAAGTGTGGACCCCATTCTCACTAAATCTGAGTATTAACTTAAATCCAATTACTTCCGTTTCACCACTTCCTCCCTCAAAATTATTCTGATGTTCTCAAATTACACGTGGCATCAATTGCACTTCTGTTCGTCCTGGGAGAGGGATCCCAATTTCGTGTTTTCCATGAAAACTCACACTTTTATTTATCAAATGAGTTGCAAAATGAATAGAAAATATAGTCAAGACATTGACAAGGTTAGAAATAATGATTTTATTTGAAATATTAATTTTGTTCTTCAAACTTTGCTTTCGTCAAAGAATGCTCCATTTGCAGCAATTACAGCATTGCAGACCTTTGGCATTCTAGCTGTTAATTTGTTGAGGTAATCTGTAGAAATGTCACCCCACGCTTCCTGAAGCACCTCCCACAAGTTGGATTGGCTTGATGGGCACTTCTTGCGTACCATACGGTCAAGCTGCTCCCACAACAGCTCAATGGGGTTGAGATCTGGTGACTGCGCTGGCCACTCCATTACAGACAGCATACCAGCTGCCTGCTTCTTCCCTAAATAGTTCTTGCATAATTTGGAGGTGTGCTTTGGATCATTGTCCTGTTGTAGGAGGAAATTGGCTCCAATCAAGCGCTGTCCACAGGGTATGGCATGGCGTTGCAAAATGGAGTGATAGCCTTCCTTATTTAAAATCCCTTTTACCTTGTACAAATCTCCCACTTTACCAGCACCAAAGCAGCCCCAGACCATCACATTACCTCCACCATGCTTGACAGATGGCGTCAGGCACTCTTCCAGCATCTTTTCACCTGTTCTGCGTCTCACAAATGTTCTTCTGTGTGATCCAAACACCTCAAACTTTGATTCGTCTGTCCATAACACTTTTTGCGGGTACCATTTAAAGAAGCTGCCAGTTGAGGTCCTGTGAGGCATCTATTTCTCAAACTAGAGACTCTAATATACTTGTCTTCTTGCTGAGTTGTGCACCGGGGCCTCCCACTTCTCTTTCTACTCTGGTTAGAGCCCGTTTGTGCTGTTCTCTGAAGGGAGTAGTACACACCGTTGTAGGAAATTTTCAGTTTCTTCGCAATTTCTCGCATGGAATAGCCTTCATTTCTAAGAACAAGAATAGACTGGCGAGTTTCACATGAAAGTTCTCTTTTTCTGGCCCTTTTGAGAGTATAATCGAACCCACAAATGTGATGCTCCAGATTCTCAACCAGCTCAAAGGAAGGCCAGTTTTATAGCTTCTCTCACCAGCAAAACAGTTTTCAGCTGTGCTAACATAATTGCACAAGGGTTTTCAAGGGTTTTCTAATCATCCATTAGTCTTCTAAGGCGATTAGCAAACACAATGTACCATTAGAACACTGGAGTGATAGTTGCTGGAAATGGGCCTCTATACACCTATGTAGATATTTCATTAAAAACCAGACGTTTCCACCTAGAATAGTCATTTACCACATTAACAATGTATAGAGTGTATTTCTGATTAATTTAATGTTATCTTCATTGAAAGAAACAGTGCTTTTCTTTGAAAAATAAGGACATTTCTAAGTGACCCCAAACTTTTGAACGGTAGTGTATATGTTCCACATATAGACAGAAAGACAGACTGACCCTAGCCCTATCATACAGCCCTAGAAGCAGCCAAGGTACAGAGGTACACGCTGAAGCTCACATCGTTTGTTAAGTATCATACTTGATGATTTATAAAAATTATTTTAAAAATGTTGATGCAATATTCTGCAGTTCTTTCGTAATATTTGATGTAATATTGGTGTAGTTAACTTGGTTTTGTAGAAAAGGATTTAATATGTCATGGTAAATGGATCTGTATTTATATAGCGCTTTTCTAGTCTTGATGACAACTCAAAGCTCTTTACAGTAAAGGTTAGTGCCATTCACCCATTCACACAGTGCGTCTATTGGCAGCACTTTTTCTATGAGGGGCATTTAGGGGTTGATGATCTTGCCCAGGGACACTTCGGCATGCAGATGAGGAAGACTAGGATCGATCCAGTGCTCTACCCCCTGCCTCTTTAAGGCCCTGTTTTGTACAAACATATCAGTTATAGTTGAGGCCCCTAGTTGGTAAGAAACTGATCTTGACATTGGGGTTGGATGAGTTATTGTCAATAAATACCCTTTACTAAAATAGATATATTAAGATAAGGATCTCATAAATTTATTATCCTACCATTGTTCTTTCACAAGTGTGGTACATTTACTTGAACGTAATTAAAGGCACGTTGAACGTGTGTTTTTTTCAATCAAACCATCCTTATCGTTTCTTTTCTGTACCTGAATTACTTTACATTTTCTGCAGAGAACCTTTGGGTAAATAGCCCGGGTGATGAATCACATAAATCATTTGTCAACTATTTCTCCCATATAATGTTTTTTTCTTCATTTTGTCCTTTTTTTTTAAGTGTCTACAGTTCTGGACAGAATTGAATCTGTCTACAGTATAGTGTATTTACTACTGCAGAAAGGTTTCACCAGAGAACTAATGTGAAACACATCCCAGGATAAAATCTGTTGCTGATTTATTTCTGTTTATTTCCCCCTTAATTCCTTGTCATTCTCAATCTGTCTGTTATAGTTGGACCAGCAGTACAATGAATATAAATTGAGATCCATCATGTCAGAACACAAGAAGACTATAACAGCTATCAGCTGGTGTTATGACAACTCTGATCTCTTTGCATCGGCCTCTGCTGATAACCTGCTCATCGTATGGAACGTCGCAGAACAAAAGGCTGTTGCAAGACTGGACAACACTAAAGGTAGATGGATGGTTGACATAGGATTTATTGTCACTGTGAAATGTTTAAGAGCAGATTATTGCACAGTCTTCCATCTGTAAAGTTTACAGTGTCTCCTCCTGCGTTCCTAGGTGTCCCCACATCAGTCAGTTGGTGCTGGAACTCAGCTGATGGAGTGGCCTTTGTCTCCCAGCGTGGTCCGTTGTATATCTGGGTGTATGGAGGTCCTGACCCTGGGCTAACAGTGCATAAAGAAGCTCACTCCTTCCTGTCTGATATCTGTCTCTTCAGATGGCACCCGAAAAAGAAAGGCAAACTGGTGTTTGGACACACAGACGGAAGTTTGTCAATTTTTCAGCCAGGTAAAGACAGTTGTTTCTTTTCTCATCTCAACACACAAACTCACACACACACCTGGCTTAAATGCTAACTTAACCATAATGTAAACTGTACACCTGCACTTCTGTACCTGTAAACATACATCTTCTTTAACCTATTCACCTCTGTCTTCTCTTGTTTAGGGAGTAAAAGCCAAAAGCATGTGTTACGTCCAGAGTCATTAGAGGGCACAGATGAAGAGGATCCAGTTAGTGCTCTGGAATGGGACCCTTTGTCAACTGACTATTTGCTAGGTTTGACAAAATAATCACATTATCATCACTCTCTTGATAAAGTGTAATACTTATGATATGACACATTGAATAGAACAACGTCAATATAGTTTTACTTTATTGTTTGGTTGTTTTTTTCTCTTACAGTGTCTAACCTCCACAATGGTATAAGGCTGGTCGACAGTGAGGCCTTGAATTGTATCACGTCCTTCTGCTTCCCCTCAGCGGCTGCATCAGTTCAGTGTCTGGCCTGGGTTCCCTCTGCGCCAGGCATGTTCATTACCGGAGGTAAAGGTGCTACATGTTTATGTGGGATATGTGTATGATCTCATTTCCCATCTGCCTCAATGTGTTTATCACCAGATGACACCACACACCTCATTCCAGCCATCTTTGTATGTCAGACTCTCAGGTTGGAGTACTGAGGGTGTGGAATGTGTCTCGCTCCACTCCTCTGGACAGCTTTAAACTGAAAAAGACTGGGTTTCATGCTTTGCATGTCCTCAACTCCCCTCTCGCCAAGAAAGGTAATATTTAGAGTAAAACTTGTTGGATATGCAGTCCGACTGTTGTTCAGAAATGAAAAGTGTTACAATCTGCTGTGGATGTTTATTCTGTGTATGAGCATCACTCACTTTTTATCATATGTGCACTGTCTGGGCAGTCATTCAAACACTCAGGCTTCATGTGATTAATTCAGCAGCCCTCTGTCTGTTATATAAGGATGAGAGTGAATTTTAAGAAATATGAGGATTATGTTATTTTATAACACACTAGATATTTTTCTTTGACTTAATTCCCTCTCTACTCACACTACAGCTCCAAGTTCCTGTTCCCCCAATAAAAGTCAGCACACCAGTTCCACCAGTGAGGCAGTGCCTCCCCCGAACCTGTCACAGAACTGTTCCTTCTCCCTGCCTCCTGGCCACGCTGTGTGCTGCTTCATGGATGGAGGAGTGGGACTTTATGATATGGGTGCCAAAAAGTGGGACTTCCTTAGAGACCTGGTATTTTGTAACATCCTTTGTGCTGTAAATTCTACAGCTTACACCTGCTTATGGAAGACAGATGAACAAATATTTTACCATGTTCTTAGCGTATGATTTATTTGTTCTCTGTTGTCGTATTGTTTCCAGGGTCATGCAGAAACCATCTTTGATTGTAAATTCAAGCCAGATGATTCCAACCTGCTGGCCACGGCTAGTTTTGATGGAACTATTAAAATCTGGGACACAAACACACTAACAGCTGTTAGCACCTCTCCTGGCAATGAGGGAGTGGTCTACTCTCTGTCCTGGGCTCCAGGTATATAAACTCCACATAAACAATCAAACACATATACGTGCATGCACACACTTTTTTTGTGGTGAAGATTTTTTTTTTTTCAACACTTGGAAAAATATGCTGTTGAAAATAACAGCCAATTAACTTTAGATGATCATGTTCATTAGACAACATCCCTACACACATGATACATTCACAAATTTCATTTACGGATACAAAAGAATTGTAGTCCCATCCGATCATCCATATAAAGTGTATCATCTTTTGCTGATGTGAAAGTTATTGATCTTTCTCTGTGACTGTGTGTGTGTGTGTGTGTGTGTGTGTGTGTGTGTGTGTGTGTGTGTGTGTGTGTGTGTCTTGAAGGCGACCTGAATTGCATTGCAGGGGCGACGTCTCGTAACGGAGCGTTTATCTGGGATGTCAGGAAAGGAAAGATCATCACTCGCTTTAATGAGGTTACTTTAACTTTCAGTGCAAAATGCAAAAACATTATTCTATTCTTTGAGAAACTACTAGTTAGATGTGGTGTGAATTAACAACCTCTCTATTATCCTGCAGCATGGTAAGAATGGTATATTCTGTATATCATGGAGCCATAAGGATTCTAAGAGGATTGCTACCTGTAGTGGAGACGGATTCTGGTAAGTGCTCTTTTTCTGCTCTGTTAGGAGTATGTTCTTTTATCAGAGAGAGTATTTCATGTATTCTATCTATTTATCCCTCGGAGATTCATACATGTTTTTTTTTATTGTTTTAACAACAGTATTATTCGGACCATAGATGGCAAAATCCTCCATAAGTACAAACATCCTGCTGCTGTGTTTGGCTGTGACTGGAGCCAGAACAACAAGTAAGACCTAAATCACTCTGTCACATCACCTCACGTTGCTGTTAGCTACATATGGCCCACCTAGTAATTACTACTTTACTCATTTCACTTATTTGAACAATATATGTGGCATATAGTAAGACTTGAAAGACAACACTTAACAATAGCATAAAGCACAATTGCAAGATATTTCTAGTGTTATAGTGGACATTCCTGGCCTGGCTTCAGGCATCACTGAGCCAGGATGTGTAAACCCAGCCTATGACCTGTAGGCTGACCTCCACCCCATCTCCACACCATAAAACCTCCATTTCCGACAAGAAATCAAAAACAAGGGTTGCTCTTCTTCAAAACAAACAGTTTTTAACCTGACAAAATAAATATATGACTGGCACTGCAGGTTAGTTAGACGGAACTGGCAGAAGGGGGGCAATTACAACCAAATCCCATGCAACTAACTGACACCCCTTCTCAGATAGAGAGGTGCTTATCTCTTGATGATGATAAAAGCCATAAACCCACATTCCACTGTGAACTGAAAACCAGTTAGTTTTATTGAATTTCTGAAACAAGATAGAATAATGTTCAAACTGTCTGTTATGTGATTTCTGGAGCCATGTGAATTCTGGATCATGACAGTTTATTACTGTTATAATTAACAGTTCATTATACCGTTGTCAAATTTACTTCTAATGTTGTATATTGATCCTTCAATGATTACCTATAGATAACCTACAATATAGCATAGTGGGAATAATAAAGAGGCAAAAAATTGTCATTAATGCTCCCTTCATTGCTATCAGATATTTTCTTATGTATAAATACTTTAAACATTGAAACAACTTTCCATTATGCTAAAAAAACATTTCTTCTCATCAAAGTTGTAAATATTGTAATTTTGGAGATATGCTTATGTCTGTCCTGGGAGAGGGATCCCTCACATGTGGCTCTCTCTGAGGTTCCTACATTTTTTTCCCCCTGTTAAAGGGTTTTTTATGTAGTTTTGCCTTGCTTTTGTTGAGGGTTAAGGACAGAGGATGTCGCACCTTGTTAAGCCCTATGAGACAAATTGTGATTTGGGAATATGGTGGAGGAAGGGACAAAGGTCTAGAGCGGACAGGTTTGATTAATGAAACATAAAAGGTGGGATGAATCTTCAGAGAGACTAGATGTTTTAGACGTGCAGCAGAGGGATTGATAATACTATAAATTTCAAAGATACCAATGAACCAAGAGGCAAGCTTCTTAGAGTCAACTATGAGGGGAAGATATTGGAAAAGAGCCATCTCTTTTGGCCAGTGGTGAAGACTGGAGCAGGGAAGCAGTGGCAATTGGCTTAGGACTAGGTCTTAGTGAGTGTGAACTTGAATCTACCAAAGAAGAAAGCCCAACTGGCTTGCTGGGAGTTCAAACGTTTTGCGGTCTGAATGTAGGATGGGTTTTTGTGGTCTGTACACTAAATGAAGGGAAGAGCCAGTCCTTCAAATATTATAATTCTTTTCTGCAGATGAAGGTTTGTGGAAAAAGGAGGCACATGGGTTAGGTCTGTTATTAGAGGGACAACATTGAGACAACGGCGCACCTACTCCAGCTTCCATGATAAACTGAACGTCCAGGTCGGGTTGTGTGAGAACTGGGGTGGTGGTGAAGCGACGTTTGAGTTCCAATAATGAAGATTCAGTGGCACAGGCCCAGTGGTACGGGGAGGAAATGAAGGTGAGAGTGGTAAGGGTTGCTACCAGGAGATTGTATTTGCGAATGAATAGACTAGAAACTAGAAATTTACAACCCAGGAAATGCTAAAGCTCTTGAGGTTAGTTGGTACTCCTTTGCATATTAGGAATGGAAATAAATAGTGTGTAATTAATGTGGCATTATGAAATAAAAAGTCAATGAAATAATTAAATGTGGCATTATGAAATAAAAGTCCCATGAAATAATTAAATGTGGCATTTTGAAATAAATGTACCCTGAAATAAATAAATGTTGTCTTTTGAAAACATCATTTTGAAATAAGTGCCATATTTTGTTTATTTCAGGGTTTATTTCATAGCCATATTTATTTACCTATTTACCTATTTACCTATTTATTTATTTATTTATTTATTCAAATGGCATTCCATATTGATGTTTTGTTTTGTTTTTGGCGATGAAAGTTCAATTATAATAATAGAAGAAACCAAACCCCCAAAAAAAGTATTTAAAACCTGATCATGCTGTCGAAGCAGAATGCCTTGTCCAGTTTCTGGTGTTAGAGGCAGCTAACTAGTGGACCATAGACACAGATCAGGAGTCAGATGATCAGCTAAAGGGTTTTAAATAGGGATGCACCGATATGGAAATTCTTGGCCGATACCGATACCGATATTTAAAACAACAATCTAGCCGATAGCCGATACCGATATTTGTTTATTACTTGCATGTGGCCTTCTTGGTGTGTAACGCCGGGTTTACACCGGGCGCTGAAGCGCCGCCCGGCCGCGCAGCGCATGCTCTGCCGCGCGCAGCCGCCTGGCTGTTCACACCGACCCGCATTTCTCCGCGTCGGTCAGCCCGCGGTTCTCCGCTTGTTGTTGTATGTAACCCGTTCAATGTCGGGTGTCGGGGGTAAATGACGTATTCTCCAAGCAAGCCTTTAGCCCCCCCCTCTCTCTCTTTTTATCTATATGACTGCTTGTGTGGCTGTAGTGGATGGGCAGAGGGGGACATTTAATTATGTGATTGGGAAAATTGGGAAAATTGGGAAAATTAAAACTCCAGGACAACAGAAGGGGAATACAAAGTATGGGATGCATATTTGATCATTTATATCATATCAAATATGTCATTTATATCGTTTAAAATCATTTTTCAGTCTGTTTCCTGGCGCGATACGCTCGCTCGCACGCCGAAACCATCGGTGAAGGGCGCTGGCGCGGCGCGGCGCATCGCAGCCCATGTGAACCGCACAAAGGTTTAACAGGGGGGGGGGATGGGAGGCGCCTGGCTTTCCTTGGCGCTGCGCTGCGCTGCGGCGCGGCGCTTCAGCGCCCGGTGTAAACCCGGCGTCAGTGTACCATAATCTGGATGCCAGATTGGCAGGCTGCAGAAAACATACCAATGAATATCGGCCAATGTTATCGGTGAAAGTCAAGTTTATTACCGATACGCCGATAGCAGTAAACGAGGCGAATATCGGCCGCTACCGATATACGGCCGATACATCGGTGCACCACTAATTTTAAATACCGCAGTGGAAATTGAAGGTGATAGCAGGGTTTCTTACTTCACAGCTAGAGTGCAGCAGGTCCAGGAATAGTCCACAGGCAGAAGTGAGCTGGATTAAAACAAGCAGCAGAGTGGTGTATTCAGAGCAGGCAGAAACTGTGAGATAACGGTAACTCACGGCAAAAACACTCTTGAAAGAAGCTACAAATGCTAAAGCAGTCTTATCACCACAAACTCTCTTGAAATCTTTGTCTGTGTCTTCTATACGTTTTTGGCTTTGCTTTTTCACTCTGAGATATCTTTCAGTTTTGCGTCTGTCGCAGGTTAGAAGCATCATCAACCCCCCACTCACCCTCAGTGAAACAAGCGGGGGATCTCCTGCTGTGTTGTCACAGACTTATGCAGCCTTTCTGAATACTTTATACTAGGGGGCCAGGTGGGGCTCTCACACTGACATTTGCGTTCACACTGAAAGCGGCTTAAGAGGTAGTTGAATCTATGATCTGGTGGTGTGAAAATGGCAGGGTAGAGTATATTAAGAGGGCTGATTAGGTGATGAAACATGCCGGTGTTCTTCCCCGACTCTTGCTCACTAGCAGAAAGAGAAAAAGAGAGAGAGAGAGAGAGAGACTCACTCTAAGGAAACTTAGTTTACGGAGGCCTTGATGCAGAAGTTTCAAGGGCAGATGTAACAATGCTGTGTCCTCTGCTTAAGTGGCCCCAGTTTGTCACTTATCCTCCGGCCTCTTCCTCCTCTTTGTCTCTGCAGGGACATGATCGCGACAGGCTGCGAGGATAAAAATGTCAGAGTGTACTACTTGGCCACAAGCTCTGAGCAGCCTCTGAAGGTCTTCACTGGTCACTTAGCTAAAGTATTCCACGTCCGCTGGTCTCCACTCAGAGAGGGGATACTGTGCTCGGGATCAGATGATGGGTGAGTATGTTTAAAGAGACCGAGGTGTAGCTCAGACTGAGATCAACAGGAGGAATTTGTATTAATGCAGCGAGAAATGATCAGGCACAAAATTAAGAACGAGGAGTCAAATTAGAACATACAGCACAAAATGAATAACATGCATATATTTTTTGTTTTTAATTATAATTTTTTCAATAGTAAATTTAAATTTCCCAGACTTTTTCAAGGATTTTTATTCTGTGTTACAATAATTTAATGACCATTCCCTGTTTTCAAAGTGTCATCCCACCACTGAAATTAACACAGCAGCATTTGACTGAATTGACTGTCAGGTCTTTTAAAACAACTGTTCTAAACAACAACCAAGTCTATGTTATGTAATTATTTTAGATGCTTGAATTTGTCCTTATGATGTGTTGATTTATCAGTTGTAACTTAACTCTGAACTCACAAACTGATCTGAATATACATGCATTTTGTAAGGTGAAGAAAATAAGGGTTGAGTATTTAGTTTCATTTTAATTTAAACAGTAATCTCTGTCTTTCTGTCTAGAACTGTTCGTATATGGGACTACACACAGGATGCATGCATCAATGTGCTGAGTGGTCACACAGCTCCGGTCAGAGGCTTGATGTGGAACACAGAGGTTCCTTACCTCCTCATTTCAGGTAACTAATGCAGTTCTAAACATGCCTGTTTGGAATGGGCTGTTTGTTTAGCCTTAACCTACTTTAGAATTACACATTGTTAGTCACTTTTCTTCAAACAGTTCTACAATATAAGAGCTTTCTTTATACAGTTTATGCTGCAGAGAGAAGTTAGAAAACTTTGCATTCATTCTACCTGGTTCAATGAAGATTTTATAGTCAATGTTTTTTACAAAATTAAACTGAATTTGCTTTATCACTGTGTTTGTGTATAATGCATGTTTAATATTAGTTTAAATATATAGGTATATAGAATTATATATGGTTGACTTAATAGCTGTTATTTTGTCATATATTGCATGTCAGCTATTTCAGAGGTCTGTTAAGCAAGTGACACAATCATTAGACCGGAGTTCACAACCTTTCAAAATCAATGCTCTATAATTCAGCTCGGTATAAAGCATTGCAGCAACAAAGATGAAGATGAATGGTTTGCTATTCAAAGATACATCCTATGCTGCGCTGGATCTTTCAACATCATCCTACCTTACTCAGGTCCCCCTGGCTGGGTCAGCAGCATTGGCCCATGGATCATCCCTCCTTACCCAAGCCATCTGAAGGCCCTTTCTGCAGCCTTCATGATGGTCTTGATTGTTTTCCTTTTTGCAGCCCCAGTGATGATAGAGTGTAGAACTTGCATACTGAATGGCCAGCTAAGCCTCTACACCTCACTTCAATGTGCTCACAACGTGCCTTCCAGCCTTTCCTTCGGCACTGCTCCACCAGTTCCTAGTACTTGGGCAACTTGTGCTTGTTCGACTCTTCCATTTGATTCTCCCATGGAACAGTCAGGTCTATAAGAAGCACTTGCTTTGAAGCCCTTGTTGGCCACAGCTTAGGAGATGGCCTCAGTGACGGTCATGGGCACCTCCCAGTGACCTTCCGCAGAGGCTGTTGGGCAGCTGCTAAACACGTGCTCAATGTCATTCCAGGATATCCTCTTCTCCAGAGCACCCTCCTACCTTTTCCACGCTCCCAGCCGCCACATGTCCACCATATATCTATACCCCCTGCCTGTCCACGCAGTAATGCCTGCTGATGCCACCCTATAGATAGAGTATTGCCTTGCTTGTGCAAGAGACCTAGAACTCCTCATCTAGGCTGATGATGGGGAGCTGGAGTTTGTTCCTCACATACAGTGCTGTACTGCAAATTCTGCGTGGCAGACCCAGCAATGTGGGGAGGTAGCTGCTGCTGGTCTTACTCTCCATGGTCTCCACAGTCGAAAGGGTTACCTTGTACACCAGCAGAGGCCAGAGAACTCAAGGTAAAATGCCTGGCTTGTAAATTCAAGCCTTGAACCTGCCTGTTCAGACAAACTTGTTGACTGAGGTGAGCCAAGTTTCCAGCTCCTTGATGGTAGCTTGGACTGACGCTGCATCTCTGGGCTCCCTGGTGTTAAAGTCCACCGCGGGAGATGGTATGTCCAAGAGGGCTCTGAGGGGTCAAAGCTCTTGCTCTCTGCCAAGGTCACTCAGGGTGTCGTGCAGGAAGAGTCCTACCTCTTCCTTGAAGTAGGCAAGACGTACACTGTGCTTCTGCCCTAGCAGCTGTCTTGTGAATCTTAAAGGATTGGCTATAAATAAAGTCCACTTCCGGGCCCTCTCTCTCCTTCTTCCCCTGTGCCATTCTGCTCTGCGCAGGGTAAGGAGCTACTTCCCAATGATGTTGCGAAGCTCCGCAAGTGGTTGTTTCTCCTCCTCAGATGCTGCCTTCAACTTCCTTTTCGCAGTGGATGGATCTTGTCTGCCCTTTGGTTGATGGTGAAGTTTGTGCTGGTGGTCTTGCACCTCTCTGCCGCAAAACTGACAATGATGGGGGTCAATGGCTTGAGAGACAGGCAGGCAGGCAGACAGTAGTTTGTAGTATTAGTGGGTAGATGCCAGTAAAAGTAGTGATTAATTATAATTATCTTCATTAATTCCAACCGTTTGTTATCAGTGTGTTATTAGTGTCTGCACTGCTGATCCACACATGTTCCTGCTTGCATTTTTTCAATGCCTTAATAGACTCCACAGGAGAGGAAACATGACCTGTTTTAAAAAAGAAATGCATATTGTGGGTTTGAGGTTGACTTTTGATATATGGAATTCTACTTAAGAGCCCACATACCTGGATAGAGCTGGTTCTATATCATTCACTTTTACTCTAACCACTATAAAATGTAATGTAAAAATCAATAGGTAGTTGATGCATTATCTGCTGGAGCTGACAGTTAAATATAGCTATTAAGTAACTTCTAGTGTCTGAAAGTTGGAATCTATGATGGCAGGCAACATATCTCGTCTTTATACTTGTATTCTGGAGTGTATTTTAAAGTGATGTTACTATTTCAGCATTGGTTGTATTTGAGTAGTAAAATGCTGTATTATTTTCTAGGTTCTTGGGATTATACAATCAGAGTGTGGGACACAAGAGATGGCACATGTCTAGATACAGCCTATGACCACGGAGCTGATGTCTATGGTAAGACGGTATTCTAGAATGAACAACCTAATAATGCCAAACATACCTGACTGGTTTCAATTATGTATGTGATGAATGACATTCTTCACTGAAAACGCAATAAAAATTACAGTTTCATGAAATGAAATTTATTACATTGGGTAATATACTTTTGAAAAAAAATTATATCAAAGCCAATTTTTACTATTATGCGGCTGTGGATCACAGTCTTCCCCATTCTGGATGCTGAAGTGTCCTTGGGCAAGATATTGAACCCCAAATTGCCCCTGATGGCTGTGCCGACAGTGTGTAAGTTATGTGTAATATAGAAGCACTGTATGAATGTGTGTCAATAGTTGAAAGGTAAAAACCGTACTGTAAAGAGCTTTGAGTGTTCATCAAGACTAGAAAAGCATAAATACAGACCATTTACCATTTACTTTAAAGTTAATGCTCATAATTCAATGGCGTGCTCACAAGATGTTATTCGTTTAACATGGTAACAATTGAATCAAAACGTGGGAATGAATTGTATCTCATATACACACTATACATTTTTGAACTATAAAACTGCCCATTTTCCATATATGTATGTGTGTATATTTCTACAAGCTGAATGGAAACAAAGTTAGACACTGTTTCTTTCAGACCACTATTTAGTCTCTATAACATGCATTTATGGCTGTTGTACATGAACACATGGCTCCATTAAATTAAATGTCTTCCCCTTGTGAAATCCCCAGTGAAATTTTGAATGAGTTATTAATGCTGGCTGACATAGAAACTAACCCTATTTTCCATATCATTAAATCGAACTGTGTGTGTGTGTGTGTGTGTAGGTTTGACATGTCACCAGAATCGTCCTTTCACCATGGCCAGCTGTAGCAGAGACAGTACAGTGAGGCTGTGGTCTCTCACACCCCTCATCTCTCCATTGCTGCTGAACATTCTTACTGACCAGCCTTGGGAAAAGATAATAGGAAACACAGGTGAGAACAGACTTGGTTTGTTCTGTGTTATGGTGTTACGTTCTCAGCTGTCATTAAACCATGGTGGCTGTGTGTTTCTGCAGACACAGCTATGGTTCCTGGTTCACCTCCCCTACTCTGTGGTAAAGTATCTAGAGACATCAAACAAGAGCTGGACAAACTGAACTTAGACATCAGGGCCAAGAAGCTACGCTGGTTCTCTGAATGCTTTTCGGTAACCACATTCTAAATGCTTATTTATCAATGCTAAGTCATTGTGATGCTCTCATAATGCCCTTCAAGATTGATGACTGATTCTGAAAGTTCTGCTGTAGTCTGTTTGTATTATCAGCAGTTTGTCTTGATATGCAACATACAACATACAACTAGGAAGGATTTTTAGGATGCAAATATGTTCTGCTGCTAAACTTGTACTTCGCAAGGGAGTTTGTTTTCATACTTAATTAAAAACTGCTACTTTCACCACCAAGCTGATGATTTCTATTGTATATCACACCTTGAACAAATGGAAGTATGAAACTATCTGTAGCTGACACACCATGGATTTTAAACCATCTGATGCGAGCCTGGTGGTATTACTCGTAAACACAAGCAGACATTAAGAATAACCGTGTAAAATGCTCCCTGTATATATGAATGATAGATTCATTTAAGTACCCTTTAAGAAGCTCCAGCACCTTTTTTCACTGATTGAATATAAAGCAAAAAGTAATCAGCTGCATTGAACATAGTTTTTCGTCAATGAATCCGTTTTTTTGTGCGTGTGTGACTGTGTGTGTGTGTGTGTGTGTGTGTGTGTGTGTGTGTGTTCACGCTGCTTGTGTGCGTGTTTATGTGTTTCTGAACACATCTGTGTACTCTATCCCATGCCAGCCTCCAGGAGGCACCAGTAACCTGTGGGACCTAGTGTCAGTCATTAATGGCCAGGATGACTCATTGCTACCAGCCAGCTACAGCAAAGGAGTGATGCACATGAAGCACCTGCTCAAGTTTAAAACAGTGAGTTGCTCCTATTCCCAGAGTCTCGGTTTAAAACAGAAAAGTCCAGATAAATCAAGAGCGACCACACAGTGATCACTGTTCATGATCAGCTGTAGTTTATAACAGACAGTCAATTCAATTTTATTTTATTTGTATTGTGCCAAATCACATTCATTATTTAATGGCACTTTACAAAGTAAGGGCAAGACCAATCAAATATATAACACACTCAGAGCTGTTTACTTCATTCAAGGTGAAGTAAATAAATATAGTTGATTCCTGCAGTCTGCTTCCTTTTATTTCAATCATAATTATATTTTTTCCACATGTATGCCACTAGATTTGAATTTATTTAATAACATGGGGGGAAAAAAGATGATAGTTTCTGGTGCGCAGCAGAAAGTATTGTGTGCACATGTGATATCTTTCAGACCACGGTGCATTTCGAGTTGCTATGTGTCTGTGTGGAAATGACAGTAGTTACTTGACTGCGGTAAAGTTGGAAAGATATTCCCGGATTCTGAATTTATTGATCAATAACTAATCAAGCCTCCTTCCAATCAGATTGATTTACACAAACAGCTTTAGCTTTCTTTTCATCAAAACAAGCCTGAATCCATTCAGGAGAAAAACCTTTGTTCTTTATGCATTTTAGACGAGTGGGCAGGGTCCGTCTACAAAGTGCAATGCCGAAAACACTGCAAAATATTAAATAACATCACTGCTGTACAGTGTAGAGTCACCAAAATCTATAAATCTTCTGGTTCATATAATTTGAATCAAACTTCTCCAATTCACAATGTCAATCGAAGAATACATATAGTGAGTGAACCTTTGTTTACAATTAGTATAATTAAAACTGTCTTTTCCTGATTTATTGTTTTTCATTCTGTCACTCAGTCTGAAGCTCAGGAGCTGACTATTGTGAGGATGTGTAAGTTTGGAGGAGGCATCGGAGCTCCCAGTAAAGAAGAGAGGCTGAAAGAAGCAGCAGACATCCATCTGAGACTGGGACAGATTCAACGATACTGTGAATTAATGGTGGAGCTGGGACAGGTATGGAATGTGCGTGTGTGTTTGTGTGTTATTTTTCTATTTCCTTTCCCTGAAAGCATGGAACTCAAACATTATTGAGACTTAAAAGTTGTGTTGGTACCGATCCTTTCTGTGACTTTTTCCATTTCAATATTTTCTCTAATCATTGGCTGGCTCAACCACAGTCTGTTTTTATCTTTGTATACCATGTAAAATTGAAATTAAACTTTTCTGTAATGAAAATGCTATCCAAAAATCAAAGCAGTTTTCTAGCAGTCAGCAAAACACTGGTGTTATGGTATCTGTGTCTCCCTTTTGGCTCCATCTTCATGGACCAGGTCATAGAGAAAATCCAGTGGAACCTGGAGGTGAAAGGAGTTGACAGGAGAAAAGTCAGTCATGTAGGACTTGTGACTGAGTGGAGAAAAAAAGCAGGACCTGACAGGCACCTGCATACCACAGCTGCAGATACAACGGCCAGGTGTAGAGGAGGTCATAAATTGTGAGATCTGAGCATTATCAAAGAGCTTTTGACACACCAGTTAGTTTTTGTATTTGAGAATGTTTGGTTACAGTCACACCAATGAATCTCTTTCGAATATAAAAAAGTTATAGAAATGAAAAGAAAGAAAAAATATATATGACAATGTAACTCAAATTAATTGAGGGAAAGTATGGACTCAATTTAGAAGAGTGTGTAGAGTGATATTCACAAATATGTTTGTAAATCAGTCTTTGTAAACCTGTTTACTAAATGTGCAGGGGAAAAGAAGTTTGTTCATGTGTAGAAAAGATTTGTATATGAAAAAAGATACTATGAATCTATCAATCAATCAAATTTTATTTGTATAGCCCATATTCACAAATCACAATTTGTCTCATAGGGCTTTAACAAGGTGTGACATCCTCTGCCCTTAACCCTCAACAAGAGTAAGGAAAAACTACTAAAAAACCCTTTTAACAAGGTAAAAAGAAGGTAGAAACCTCAGAGAGAGCCACATGTGAGGGATCCCTCTCCCAGGACGGACTGAAGTGCAATAGATGCCACGTGTAATGGAGAGCATCAGAAAGATAAGGGTATTTGCAGTTTTGATTAGAATAAACACTGAGTAGCATAACTGAAGGTCAATGAATTGGTGGATTATTGTCAGTAATGGTCGAGTATATGAGGAGAAATATTATATATCAAGCAGTCTTGTTGTAATCATAGTCCATGGTCAGCAGGAGGAAGAGGTCCAGAGAAACACACACACACCCGGCTGCTCGGGACAAGTCGAGGGACTGCTAGCGGAGGCTAAGCTAGGTGGCTCCGCGGCGGATAGCGGGGGCTGGCTAACTACAGCTAACGGAGGTTCTAAGCTGCGGAGCCGGGCTTCGCTAAGCCTCGCCTCCATCGCTACAAATACACTACATTTGTTACATGTACCACTACTGTTAAAGGAGGCAGATAAGTAAGTTAACATTAGACACTCGGAGCAGGAGAGAGCAGTGGAGCAAGAGGGAGGGAGAGAAGCCATCGCTGATATATTAGCCTACGAGGGTGAGCTCAAACAGAAAAAATCCGGTGACACGCAAATGGAAAGACACAATCGCTAAAGCACCAAAGAGTAGGGGTTGGTATGTGTGGATGTTAAACTATAGTAAAGTATAGTAATATAGAGAAATATCGGTGTTAGTAGAGCTAGTTCAGAGAGAGTGGCCACCACCAGCGGCAGGAAAACAGGAAGTGACGCAATTCGCTTACCCTACTAGTCAGACCTCTTATGAATAAGATGACAGCTGATATCAGTGGGGAGGTCACACAACTACTTGTACAGACTTTAAGCAGAAACCTGTGTGTAAAACTCAATGTTCTAATTTCTCACGCTCAGTCTGATACTGAAGTTAACATTTTTACCCTGACTCTAATTGGACAATTACAACCCAATCACAAAGCAGAATGGTCATACGGTGTAATCAGAGGGTAGATGGGCAGGTGATCTTAATTACACTTAAGTAAGATACTGTAGAAAATAATGGTGAACATTTAATATGTTGTGTCTGGGTGCAAGCCCACTTGTGTCATGCATGATCATCCGTCTTGAAAATCTGCTGCACCTTCAAGGACTTAGAGGTAATGAAGCCATCTGTCCACTATTGGACTTTTTGAGTGGTTTGTCATCTTCCAATCCGTTTCATGTGTAAAATGGAGTCAGACGTACCTGTAACATCAGTGTCACTCAGAGTGTTTTATGCAGTTTTATGCTTTGCATTTGTACACATTAGTTAATGAAATCACTTATTATTCACAGTTTCATTTTACAAATACACAAACTTTTTACAAATGGTATTTCCCACATTTACTTTACTGGTGTACAAAGGTTAATTTACAACTACATACTTTGGAATTGTTTGTAAATCTTACCAACTACTCTGAGCTTTATTATCTCTCTGTCAGTGGGAGAAAGCATTGTCTGTGGCTCCAGGAGTTTCCATGAAGTACTGGAAGAAACTCATGCAGAGGTAACCCAACCTTTTTTGCTCTTCAACTAAACAACATTAAAAGTGAATTACAACAAATAATCATGCTCCCTTTTCAGTCAAAGTGTGCACCGCTATCATGATTGTGGAAGGTGTTTGCTCAGCAAGCTGCTGTCACAGTGTCTGTTTCAGTTTATTCGCTGCACTGCGAATGCAGATGAACAAGGGAGTGGACAGAATAAGAAGTGTTGAT
This sequence comes from Hippoglossus stenolepis, assembly GCF_022539355.2. NCBI lineage: Eukaryota > Metazoa > Chordata > Actinopteri > Pleuronectiformes > Pleuronectidae > Hippoglossus > Hippoglossus stenolepis. The sequence continues at coordinate 419,829 of NC_061484.1, read as the reverse complement.
TCACAGTTACGGGGATCTCTGGGGCAGCAACGATGAACAAAATATCAGGAAGAGCAAAAAACGAAATAACAACTACACAACTTACCTGACAAAGTATTGAGGAAAGTTAAATACTACTTGAATGAACAACTCATCGTCATCATCACCATCTGTTGTTCTGATTTGTAATATGCTGTTACTTTTATTGTGTCCACCCTGCACACTTCACGTATAAGGCTTGTTCATTTCAATTCAATTTTTATTTGCATAGCGCCAAATCAATACATACATTATCTAAAGGCCCATTCCATAGTAAGGTTGAGACCTTAAAAATGATAAAGAAACCCAACAGTGCCAACAAAGAGCAAGCACTTTGGCGACTGCAGAGAGAAAAAACGTAACAGCAATCAACCTTTAGACAACCAGAGTCAATGTGGGAGTTATTATTTTATTTTTGATGATTGTTATTTTAATAATAATAATACATTCTATTTTTATGAACCTTTCACAGCACTCAAGGTCACCATACAAGGCTCAAATAAAAACCGAAGAAAATAAACTGAGGGCAGCTCAGATATGCTGATATGATTTATAGCAAGAGAGACAAAAGAAAGAGAACAAACAAAGCTGCTGCTGATTATGCAGCATATCACTGTGAGGCCCCTAATTAATGTAACATAATTAATAATAATAAATCGATAACATTGAAGGCAGAGAACTAATGTGCAAACTGCAAATGTTGCACAAGAAAGTGAGATACTTGCACACCACATGAATAGCTCTTTGTCACACCAGTGTGCTCAGCAAGTTTGCATTGTTACATTTTTAAAATCGGATTTTTAACATCATTAGTAATTTTCCTGTAAATTTTGGCCCATTTTAATAAACATAAACACTAGATGTGGGGAAATTAATTGTTTGTTTGATGCATTGCTATGGGGACATGGACGACAAAGAACATAATAGATTTATTTAGATTTTTTTTTTTTTATTTCACATTAAAGGTCCGGATGTCTTTTACTGTGTGTCTGAGTCTCCTGTCTGAGTGTCCCCCTCCACTCTCCTGCATTACACTTAAACAATAAACACCATCACTAATCAGAAGTTATTAGGCCCTGAACAGTACTGAAGTTTACTTTGTGTATGCTAATTCACTTTCGAGATTATGAGGTACGTATTTAAACATGTGCGCACGCAGTTCATCTGCTACGCACAACACGAGATGCACAGACCCGGGACATCAGGGTTAAAATGCTAAAGATGCAGCACACAACTCTAAACTGAATAAAAATCCAATCAATGTGGAGAGCAGTCTGATTTCAGAATTGAAAACTGTATTTTGTAAATTACAGAACACCTGTAAAAGCAGTAACAGTCTAAAATACTTTTAAAGCACAAATAATGAGGCTAGTAAAGATGCACAACTTTAGTAGTCTCACAGTGCTGAAAAAATACATCATTTATAGAAATGAAATTCTTTGATGCATAGAGCTGCATCTGTAATCGTTTTATCATCGGATTGTAGCGCTCTGAATCGTAATCGAATCGTGAGGTGCAGATTCCCATCCTTAATAATCATACATAGAAAACACATGATTGCAACTTTTACAGGTCACATGTTGTCTAATAAGTATAGAATTGTAATGTGTTTGTGTTGCAGGAGAGCTGACCAGCTGATGGCCGAGGATAATGATGATGTTATCCCATACTGCATCGCCACAGGAGACATAAACAAACTTGTAACTTTCTTCACTGGCAGAGGACAATTGCAAGAGGCCTTACTAATTGCACAGGTACAGAGAGGGAAGGGATAGTCTTCTTAAGGACTTGATGAATGGTATACATCTTGAACTAATGGCTACAAAGTTGAAAAGGAGGGCTGGATGAATAAGTAAAGTGGAGACAGACACCCTGTTCAGACTTTAGAGACCAGATCACAAGTGTTCTGCTCTTAGTAGATCAGTTCACAACTGAGAATATGTCTCCAGTGACGTGTGATCAGATCTGACGTATCCTCTCTATATGCAAATAAACATGTACATCATTCGTGATCACAAAGACCAAAACATATATATCATTTTAATCTGTCAGTCAATGTTAATGTTGTGTCAGGGGCCACAAAGAAATCAATGTATGTGAAACACTGAGATTTGTAAAAACACTTTAGGTTGGACTTTAGTGGTTCAGAGGACATCAGCTAAGTATATAAATACAGACCATTTACATGTGTCACCGCTGAATGTGATTGATCAGATCTCAAATGCATAGTTAACTCCAGGTCTGAACAGGGTCAGAAGCACCTTCTAAACAGCCTGTTCAAGGCGGGAATATTGCACCCTTTTCCAGCTCATTAATCTTTATCAAATTTACAAACTTAAATGTGGGGCAGCATTGTTGATCCTCCTACAAGACAGCAGAGTAAGAAGATCTGAATCAACATGTGTGTAAAAATGTGGGACGGCGGGTGATGTTGTTGTGAACGTCACATCTGGAACACCAGGATGATTTCTGAAAATAGACAGGCAGAAATATGTCGGCTTTGTTTGGTTCAGTGTAAACAAGCATAATGAAGCTTCTTCCTGAGGGCAATGTAGCAGGACCTCTGTTTAAAAGAGGCCAAACATGAAGAGGTGAGGGAATACCTGAACAATCATTGTGATTGTTGTGATAATATTGATAAAAATGATAACAAATAAAAATAATATTTGTTTCCAGGGAGCATGTGAAGGGAACATTCTTGCACCACAAAGCTCCCCAGTCAACCACACAACTAATGATATGGATAACATACAACAATACCAGAGGTAAAGCAAACAGACACTCACACACTCTAATGCCAACTTTCTGTCATTAATTTACTTTTGTTGCACTAATCAAACTGAATTTGAAAGTAGTTTTTGAATGAGCTCAGGTCTGATACACAATTACACATCTCTTTGGACTAGAGCAACAAACTCTGCTGATATTCAGTATCTCGACCTCTCGTGACATCATCAAGGTTGACATCTCAAGGGGTCGAGACACTGGTGGTGGTTGGTGGTTGGTTTCAGGAGGGCACTGGATATGGAGATTGGAGGTGACTGGGGAGGAGAAGGGTTGAGAATCAACAAAATGATAGCTGACAGCCAAAGAGAGGAGAACAGAATTAAAGTTTAACAGCAACGAGATATTGGCTGATGGAGATCATGGCAAAATCTTATTGGATTACCATCAGCTGATTCAAAGGGGGGGCTTTAAGAGAATTGAGAATGAATGAGAAATCGGGAGAGTCTTCCTGATTGAACTATTGGTTAGCTTTATTTTATAAATATGACTAGTTTCATCAACAGTATTGTTAGAATATATTTTTGGCAATCTATCTTCTCAGTATGAAAAACAAGATCACATCCAATAAGCAAAATTCAACTGACAGCTTGACGATCAAAATGTAATGTAGGCCAGTAGTCAGTTCGGATTAATGTCAGATACAAAGGATTCTAAAGCTGCTTTCAGACATACACTGAACGCAGTTCCTCCGGAGGAGAACGTGTGAACGCAAATGTCCGAGTGAGACGCACCACAGTTTCTGCTGACTTTATCCGCCTGGCCTCCTAGTAAAAAATCGGTAGAAATCCAGGACATGTCGATGTGTGAACACAGCAGGGGATCCCCTGCTGGAATCACCACGAGGGAGTGGGGTGGTTGATGATGCTTCTAACATGCGAAAGCTGCAAAAATGAAGGAAGATGTCAAGTCAGTATGTGGTAAGAAGCGGAGTTAATGCATCACTTCCTGCATCTGTCTGCTGCATCTGGCTGCTCCACCTCTCGCCTGAATAACACAGAGGATTTGTTGCTGTTGTGAGTGCGTCTGTGCAGAAAACACCCTGCTGTGTTGTGTGTGTGTGAAACGCAAACTGCGGGTAAAGCCAGTAGCCAATTCCATGGATTTTACCCGGAGGTCATGTCAAAAAATTGAAAAAGTGATCAAATTTCACAGTGGAGTGGAGCTTTCTGATTATTCCTCTAAAACTAAACTAAATAAAGAGAGCCTTGCTAAGTAAATTAATGTATCACTAAAATTCATCCCAGGGTATTTTTGTAGCTGATTCACTTCCATCTCAACCGCTGACTTTTGATCTTCTTCTGTCCAGCCTCCTCCATAAGATCTGTAAGGAATTAGCTGAATGGTACTTCCAGAATGGAGGCTCTGTCCGGGCAGCATGTTGTCACCTTGCTGTGGAAAACATCAAGGTATGCACACCACAGCCTGTGCATGTTACCATTAGCAATTTGTATGCATACTTTTTGTAAAAATGTGGCTGAAATGTGTGTGTGTGTGTGTGTGTGTGTGTGTGTGTGTGTGTGTGTGTGTGTGTGTGTGTGTGTGTGTGTTTGCTATATTTTTAGCTATCCATGTGTAGCCTGATCCGGGGTAATGAGCTGGAGTTGGCTGCATGTGTGGGCATTGTCATAGGAGACAGAGCCAATCAGAGCACTGTGTACTGCCTTGAACTCTTGGCCAGGAAGTACATGACCACACCTAAATGGTACGTCTATATCCATGCACATCCAATGTATGTGCTACACTCATCCAAACTCCAAACTATCACTAGTCCAGTTTGGGCTTTTTTGTGTAAACTTCTTGCTTTTAATTTAGTATTTTTAATTTACTTTTTCTTACCCATGAATAATTTGATCTGGATCAGCTACCATGACCAATGAATTGATTACCCTTACTTGGTTTGGTGTTAATTCATCTGTAATAACAGTGGGTTTACATTATATATTTATGTGTGTTAACTTCAAACACTGACCCTTATTGTTTGACCACAGGTGAAGCTCAGTGGCCGCTGCTATAGGCAGACCTCATCCCTCTGTGGAGCCAGGAACTTATCTTTAGATACATAGTTGTCTATTCAGGACCAATTCCAGTGTCTTCTCTTCAGTTTAGGCTGTATATATCTGTCAGAATTCACCTCTGCATCATCAGTCTCAGTGACTTTTAATCAGCTGGAGTCACATTTTTCCCTGTAATTGGCGGTGGCTGCTTGAAAGTTACAACATTTGAAAAACAGAATGTTTATGTTTTCTGTGTTTCCTTGTAGGGAGCTCTCAGCTAACTTACTGCAAATGATTCCTGACAATTACATCTTACTGGCTAAGCTCTGTGCATTCTACCCAGGGAGTGCTGCTGAAATCAACCAATTACATGGGAGGGTGAGTAGATAATCTCTAAATTAAGATGTGTTTTGGATGAGATGGAATGAAGGCATCATGTCTGATGCTGATGATACTAACAGCTGTGATGATTAGAGGGATTATGTGTTGTTTGTCATTCAAGTGCGGCCTCCCTTCAGTAGAGGAGTGTACGGCCTTGGCAAAGGAAGCTATGAGTGAAGGAGATTTGTTTTCAGCAGTTAAATTTCACCTGCTCAGCTCTGAACCTGAGAATGCACTTCGGATTGGGATTGATCATATCAAAGGTACTGACAACACACTGTGTGTTTGTATGCTACATCTGCAACATCCTCACATGAAATTCATTTGTGTAATTGAAAGAAATGTCACTATTGTTATCACATTTGAGCCTTAAACAAGGTCATGTATCATTTTTTGTTTATAATACTGTATACTATATCTAAAGATAAATTCAACAATTTGATGTTTTAATTTATGAATAAACAGATTAGTCTTTGTGAAGGCCATAAAAATATGTAACCGATATGTCCGAAAATACAGTGTAACAATTACAATCAAATAATTCATCAGAAATTTTTACTACAAAGACGTGTGCAAATGAATAACTAATTAATCTGACATCTTTCTCACCAGAACAGCTGAATAGATCTTCTGATTGGACAGTGGATAGCATTCAGCCAATACTTGACCTGATGAGTTACATCAGAACAGATCGCCTCATCATGGCCAAGCTGACAGAGTAAAATCGATTATTACTGTCGCTTTAATGTGAAATAGTAATTTCACTCAACTCCCACTCTGCTTTTACTTCCTATATTTTGTTAGATGTGACAATCATCCTGTGTGTGTGTGTGTGTGTGTGTGTGTGTGTGTGTGTGTGTGTGTGTGTGTGTGTGTGTGTGTGTGTGTGTGTGTGTGTGTGTGTGTGTGTGTGTGTGTGTGTGTGTGTGTGTGTGTGTGTGTGTGTGTAGAGTCCGCAGTGAGCTGTTGATCCTGTGTGGTTATATTGGAGGTTTGCTCGCCATTAGAAGACAATACTCCAGCATCGTACCTGCACTCTACGAATACACCAGGTAGACACACTTTACTGTGTTCCAAACCTCTACATTAGACTGCATCTGATTAGTCTTGAGACTGACTGCCTGTTGTTTGTAGATTAATCCCATTCTTCTAAAATCTATCTGAAATCCTCCTAATAAAAGAATAGTTTGTTGCCTACAACATATTTCTTATCTCAGTCCATGAAAAACAATGAAAACACTCTTAGTCTAAATCTTTATTTTACCCCTGTAGAAGAAAATATTTTACTTTCTTTTCTTGTTATTTTCTTAACGCACCCAGATCTAGTTCCTTTATTACTCTACACCAGGGGTCTTCAACGTTTTTTAGGCCAAGGACCCCCAAACTGATGGAGAGATGGAGCAGGGACCCCCTACTATATATATTGTATAAAATTTTGTTTTATATTAAACTGGGCCTAGTGCCATGTATAAACATAGCTGTGTAAAACTCTGAATCAACTTTCCAAGGAAGCTGACCTGCGAGAAAACTTACTTACTTAAGCTGCTTTCAGACTGATGTACTGAACTCCAGATATTATCTGCAGTTTCTCCAGAGGAGGTGTATGTGTTAACAGAAATGTGCGTGAGATCCTCTGGAGTTTCTGCGGACTTTCTCTGCCTGGCCCTCTAGTATAGTCCGTAGAAAGCCAGCAGTCGTCGATGTGACAACATAGCAGGAGATCCCCCGCTGCTCAGCGGATTCTAACACGTGATAGACGCAAAAATGAAAAGAAACATTAAGAAAGCAAATATATCTGGGTGAAAAAGTGGTGCCATACACGTAGAAGACACAGACGAAGATGTCAAGAGAGTTTGTAGTGATGAGAGCCGACGGCTGTGTCAATGTGCTGTAAACAAAAATATGAGATCTCCACAGCGGACAGCAACACACCTCACCTGAATCCTGCAGAGATTTTGTTGCTGTTGTGAAAGTGTCTGAGCAGAGAATCTCCTGCTGCATTGAGCATGTGTGAAAGGGAAACTCCAGAGAAAGTCCAGACCAAACTCTCCCGAGATCCTCTTCAGGACATGTCTGAAAACAGCTTTACGTAGATTCAATTTCCCAGAACTCCCACTGATGCAGACAGAGATTTGACATTAGCAGAAGGGGATGAAGAGACTGACCAAATGAGTTACCGGCAGATAGGAACCCTTTGTATTGTAAATTAGACTGTCCATGACCCCCTAAATTGAATTCGCCCTTTGTTCACACATACACCCTTTGTTTAGCTCAATCCACAACCTATTGTTTTAGATTTATCTTTGATGTGATGGTACAAAGACTCTTCTGAAGGTTGACCAGTAGACAGAATTGTGTTGTCTTGCTGTGATGCATGTCTCCACTGCCCAGTTAATTACACTCCTCTGAACCAACTAGAGAATTTGGTCATTATAATACTGTCCACAAAGCTCTATCGAATGAGTCCTGCGCCTTGTTACACAGTTGGCATATATACATCTAGGATCTTTATTTGTACTTTGTGATCTTTACTTCACCATGTTAGATATATGAGTCTTCAAGAAAATGTTTTTTTCAATGATAATTAGTACTAATTAGTCTTAATCTTAGATAAGATAGTTAGACTAACTAGCATGTTTTTCTTTCTTTATCTCAGTCAGCTGTTGAAACGGAGGGAGGTGTGTGTTCCTCTGAAGATTGAAAAGTTGTCCTTGGAACTTGATGCCTGGCGAGCCTGCACACAAAGTAACAGCAAGTAGGTTACTTACACACACAGACACACACACCAACACAAATAGCCTTACATATTACAGATTAATGAACCCATGAAAAAAACAACAAAATAATAAAACAAAGACTGAATTTAACAAAAGTAGGGCCAAAGTGTGTAGAGGAAAATTGGGAAGGTCTGATCATTATTATGCAACACAAGATTGTACAACAAAAACTACATATGTTCTTCTTGCCACTCACAAAATATAGACTAGAATTAGCGTACTGCGGTTGTTTGCTTCCACCAATCATTGCAGTGAAATACCAGGAGCAGGCGTGTGCGTGTGTGCGTGTGCGTGTGTGTGTGTGTGTGTGTGTGTGTGTGTGTGTGTGTGTGTGTGTGTGTGTGTGTGTGTGTGTGCGCTCCCAGACAGCACACACACACAGGCCCCGGGGCTCCGCCCCACTGCAACACCCATGTGACTGCTGATGACATCAGATGATTTCTGATGTGCATTTTTTTATTTTTATCTGATGGATGTAACAAACGCACCAGTAAATTAACTGGACAGATTATATGGTTGACATCTTAACATTTAAAAATTGTTCTTCCACCTCGACTTAAAGTGAGCACCAGAGATTATCAGTGCAAAGACAGAGTTTGCCTCCTTGTGTCACCGGAGTCTTGTGTTCTGTCCCTATGGAAAATGTTCTTCCCATCTATGTTGGGTCAGAGCCTGGTGTCTGAGCATGAGTCTGTTCTATGTATTTGCACTGGTTGTGATGAAGTTTGGTCTGGCTGATCCTGATCCTGAGTGCAGAGTATTTGAGGGTTCTGCTGCACTGTAATATAGCAAAAAAACTAAAATGTAGCTAATGGCTGTCGTCATAGAAATCTCTATATAGTGAGTAAGAGGTATTGTGTGATCTTGGACACAGCATGAGTGCTTAAAAATGTCTGTCTGTCCGTCTGTCTGCAACAGTCCTCCATCAGAGTGTCAAAGAGAGGAGTTTAATTGCCTGGATAGAAGAATCCAGCCAACAGACTCTGGTAGGAACAACATACAATGCTTCATCAGGAAAACCCAGTTATGAGGAAATAATGCTGTGTTCATAAAATATGTTTTGGGATTTGATGTAGACTTCATCCAGGACTAAGCCAGGATGTTAATGCTGCTCTGATGTTGGCTTCAGCATTATCAGCTTGATTCAGCAAGCTTTAGGTGCAGCTAAAGTGGGTGAATGAGTATGTTGATAAGTGATTGGCCACTGTACATCTTCTTGGAATGAAAAATGAATGAAAGAGCAGAGGAGACAGAATTAAGCATTACCTCACTAAGCTCCAGTCAAAGCTGTTGGTAGTAAATACATACTATATGTAATCATTAACCAGTAAATCATGCACCCTTGTCTCAGCTGCATTAGTCCTGTGTGGAGCTGATTATGTGACAGGCTCCAATCTGCCGAGCCACTCTGATGTTCAACTGTCCTGTTTCACCGGGCAGAGAATACAGGTGTGTGTTCTCTTTTTTACATATGTTGGACATAGATCTTCATAACTTGTGACTTTTCACATAATTCTCTTTTTTTATTGTGCAGGGTCCAGTGTTTTTGTTGGAAGATGGTAAATCGGCAATCTCCCTTAATGATGCACTTATGTGGGCAAAAGTCAATCCATTCTCCCCACTGGGAACAGGACTCCGCATTAACCCCTTCTAGCTCATAAGGAGGACATTACAAGGGAATCATTTACAGACTGGAAGAAAGGAAAATAAAGGATGAAGTGTGGAAGTGGAAAAGAAAATGAAAATGGCGGAAAATAAAGATTTTTGTGCATCAGTTAAGCGACTAACTTCATTTTAGAATTGACTGGGTCAACAAACATGGTGACATCAACAAACAATTCTTTTGTGAGGATGATTGTGTTTCCAACAAGCTTGTGGTTTTGGTAGGTAACAACTCTTCAATGTATGAGTATCTGTATATTGGGTATTAATCTAAAGCACTGTCTTCTCTTGTTGTAAAAACTAAATAATGGAATAAACCAACCTCTGTATATTTAGAGGAGAGACTCTGTTTAATTGTGTTACACTCATACTGAGATGCACGTAATAAATGGGCTGGCTGTGGCTGAGGGGGTAGAGCAAACAAGAAGTTGTTAGTTCGAACTGCAGACCCTCTTGTTAGAGGACGACTGCTCTACCCAATCTGCATTCATTGCTTTTTATGTCCCACCTCAAATCAAGAGCCCCCCTCCACCTCCATGCCACAACAACCCTGAAGCAGAGTCCAATAGCCTGCTGAAAAGTACTGGAGTATTTTTCATTTCATTCAAAGTAGCATTCTACTTTCCACTCCACTTTATTTTTAAAGGGAAATATAGTCTTTTTTACCTCACTACAGTATATTTGACAGCTCTCTATTTCAGATGGACATTTTTAGTAAGGAATCATATGGCACAATTATAAAATACCAGTGTCCCACCACTTTTGGCACCATGCAGTGTCTGGCTGGAGTTCTGTGTCACATCTAACATGTCTATTTGAGTCGTTAGCAGTTCTATCAAAGAGGCACTTTAATCATTTAAATAACTGTTTGCAGCCCAATGAGGTATAAGCCAAAGTCATTATGACAAATATGTGCATGAAAATGTTGTATTTTTCCTGTTTCCTCTCTTTCTCTCTTCTTCTTCTCTCACTTTACCATTGTGTGGTGATCAGTGTTGATATCGGTGGTTTCATACAAATTAAGGAGAAGGGAAAAAATATGTTCGATTCCTAGTGAAACTGCAACAGCTCAGAGAACGTCACTTGAGTAATCGTTCTTTCATATGTGGCCCAGGACGGATTTGCGTTCTCACTGTGAAAAGAATGTGGACATATAACGTTACGCCCGAACTAGGGGAAACCTGAGCATAGCATAAAATTTGGCTACCCTTTTTCCTCACTCCCAAGGATGACCAGTGCCACAGTAGATTGCAGTCCAAACAAATGATTTACTTTATAAATCAGGTAAAATGGGTGTCAGGGAGAGCACAGCTAAAAAACAAAAAAATAAAACCATCTATAATATCAACTATCAAACCTTTTTCAACCAAAAGTAAAGAAAAGAAAATACAGAGATCTTACCTACCTAACTAACATAAACAGGAGAAAATATTGCAAAAACAAACAGGGCTTCTCACCCCTGCAGCTAACGGGACTGCTCTTTAGAATATTATTTACAGGCTTTCAAAACAGAGGACAGCACAAATTGGATTGGTTACAGCGAAGTTGGCATGGTCGTGTTGGGAGCCAGGATAAAGGCGAAGGCCAACCGGCATCGGCAGGTGAGCTTTCAAAGTGAGCTCCATCAGTCTCCACTCCAGTCACCAGCCTCGACCTGAAACTCCCCACACAGGAAAAACACAAAACAGAGTGAATACCACCACCCTTAGGCAGGGAGGGAGAACAACAGCATAAATCACACAAACTTGCACACAGTATGACTCAGAGTCATAACAGTGGCCCAGACCACCTCCGAATGTGGTCTGGTGTAATCAGGTCACTATCCGATCTGAGTGTACGTTCACATCTGTACTCAGAGTTGTCCACTAAATCCCGGTCAAATAACCCAGTTATAAGCTGCTTTTAGACTTTATCCACCTGGCCTCCTAGTATAAAGTCCATATAAATCCAGGAGAAGTTGATGTGTGAACCCAGCAGGGGATCCTCTGCTGGATTCACACTGTGAGCGAGTGGGGATGTCTGATGGCGCTTCTAACGCGTGGCAGATGCAAATCAGGAAAAAATATTTTCAGGCTAAAGCAGTAGGTCCAAAATGCTGCAGCATGTGTCCTGAAAAGAATTAGGAAAAGAGATCACATTTCTCCTGTATTAGCTTCACTACAGTGGCTTCCTGTTACATTTAGAATACAATTTAAAATGTTCCTCCTCACTTAAAAGGCCCTTTATAATATGGCACTATCAAACCTTAAAGAGCTCATAGTACCATATCACCACACCAGAGCACTGCGCTTCCAGAATTCAGGCTTACTTGTCATCCTTAAAGTCTCTAAAAGTCGAGTAGGATCCAGAGCTTTCAGCTATCAAGCTTGTCTCCTTTGGAATCATCTCCCAGTGCCAGGTAGGGAGGAAGACACCCTCTCTATGTTTAAGAGTAGGCATAAAACCTTCCTTTTTGATAAAGCTTATAGTTAGAGCTGGTTCAGGTCTGTCTTGGACCTGCTCTTAGTTATGCTGCTATAAGTCTAGAATGCTGGGGACACATGACACATGGAGCTTCTCTTTGCTCTTCTCACTCTTTGTCACATTAATATCTCATCAATACATTTTACTTGACTTCTTCCCCGGAGTCCTTGTTCTTTATCGTTTGCAGATTCAGGACTGCAGCTGCGGCCACATAATTTTTTTCAATATTAATAGTGTTTTTAGTTTTTCCGTACTCTTGTTGAGGGTTAAGGACAGAAGATGTTGCAACTTGTCAGAGGGATAGTTAACCGAAAAAGGAAAATTCACTTCCCCACAATTCATCTCTCCAGCCTCAACCTCAATATCTCTGACCGCCTGGCAATCACCATGGACATTGACATCCCTAGCCCGGACTAGCGCAATATATCCTTTAGAAATCTCAAATCTATCTCCCACACAACTCTTTCAGCCTCTCTTGCCCACCTACTACTCACACCTCATACACTCTGGCTCCTCCAACCCCAAGGCTCTCTTCTCCACAATAAACAAACTCCTCAAACCCAGGGACAACACCGCCAAATCCTTCACAGGGAACAAGTGCAACTCTTACATTTCATTTTTCCCCACAATAATTAATACCATTTACAGCAACCTGAACACCTCCCCCGCCCTGTCCATTGCTCCACCTGCCCCCCCCCCCGTCTTCCAACGTGTTGTCGCCTCACAACTCAAAGTCCACTTCGTCTCCAACGATCTGTTCTGCTATTTCAATCCGGTTTCCGCTCACAGCACAGCACAGAAACAGCCCTCCTCAAAGTCAAAAACGACCTCCTCCTCTCCTCAGACTCTGGTCACCTCAACATCCTCATTCTCCTTGACCTCACTGCAGCTTTTGACAACATTCTTCTTTCCTGCTTTGAATCCTACCTCAACACCACTGGTACTGCTCTCTCCTGGCATAAATCATATCTTACAAACAGACAACTGTTCATCAGTATCAACAACTGCACCTCATCCACTACTCCTCTGTCCCAAGGCGTCCCCCAGGGTTCGGTGCTTGGTCCTCTGCTGTTCATCCTCTACTTGCTCCCTCTTGGTAATATCACACGTCAACATGGTCTCCACTTCCACTGCTACCCCGATGACGTCCAGCTCTACATCTCCACTGAATCCATCACCACTGCTACTCACTCCACTCTGACCAACTGCCTCACTGACATTAAATCATGGATGCAAACCAACTTCCTCAAACTAAACTGTGATATATCTAACATTGTTAATCATCATCGGTCCCAAATCCCTCACTAAAATCAGTCAAAACTTCTGCCTCACCATTGACAACTCCACTCTGTCTCCCTCCCCACACATCCACAACCTCTGACTTATGTTTGGCAGCAACCTCTCCTTTGAACACCACGTTAACCAAATCACCGGAACTGACTTTTTCCACCTAAAAACATTACCGCCCATCACTCTCCTCCTCTGGTGCTGAAACTTTGGTCCATGCCTTCATCACCCTAACCCTATGGCACATGATCCAAAGTACTAAATAAACTACGACAAACATGTCGGCCATTAAGACAGAGCCACAGGTCTGACTCTGTAGGTAATCTTGGACATTGAAGTATTATACAGGATGGGTTAAGCACTGCTTATTTAGCAGTATGGTCTGCTAATGCATAACCTTGTGAGACTGAATCAGTACCACCTGTGTGTGCTGCAAATTCCACAACTGCAAATTGTTTGGGTAAAAGGATTGCTTTAAACAGATTAGATATGAGAGCTGCATGTTGGATCTGTTTGCCCAAAGACGTTACAAAACTTTTGAGTTTCCACATAGAGCCAAAATCATGGGTGACACCAAAAGCATATCTGGAATCAGTGTAGTTAGTAGCTGACTGTCCCTCAGTCAAAATGCAGGCATGTGTAAATGCGTACAGTTCTGCTTGGTGTGCTAAAGTGCCACGAGGCAGCACGTGTGCTTCTACTATCCTTGTCTCTGTAGTCACCTCATCGCTGAACCATCACAAAAGAAAATGGCATCAGAGTTTTGAATAAGAGTTTCTTTCAAATCAGGCCTAGGGGAAGTGACAGTGTCAGGATGATACAAAAAAATATAACCAATAAAAAAGTACGTTTGACTTAAAATAACATGCATTGTTTAAATATGCCAGTAGAAAAGAAATATGATTGAAAGGAAGAAGGAAAAAACCAAACAAACAAACATAAAAGACAATAGTATTGACGGTGATAGTATCACGAAAAGTTTATTGTCCTTTAACTCTCATTGATATAGAATGGTAAAAAGGGATTTAAGAACTATAAGGTTATGATTTATGTGGCACTAGGCATAATTTGCTTCCACTCAGAAGGGTATTGGCCTTTTAACAGTGTATGTTTGAGCTCTGATGGTAAATACTCTAGGATGGGGCTCCAGATCTTAAGAAGTTACCCCTAAGCACCGCACTTATCCTTTCGTGAGGCAAAACACAGAAAATCTCTCTGTACCAGAGTGTTACTGTAGGTAGGGTATTCTTAAAACATTTGAACAGACTGCATTTATGATCAAGTACCAAAAGTTTGTCGAACAATTTTTAGTGATTATGGGAGAGTGCTTCTTTGGAGGGCAAACCTAGTAATAACAGTCCTAGATCTTTCCCTATTGCACTGCTCTAAGATCTTAAATGAAGCGCCATTGGGTTTAGGAGTTGGGAAAATAGGTGTGCTGTTTTAGCCAATGATTGAAAATTGTTTAATGACAAGTTAGAGAGTTTCTGAGATTGAACATGCCAAAAATTCAAATTAGATGTTTGTAAGAATTGAAACACTTATTTTCCAAAAACAAACCACGAGGAGTACAGTGAATCACAGCATTTAAAGCGCACAAGTCATCCCTGCCTAAAAGATTTACTGGTGAGTTAAAAACATTAAAACTGACCGTTCAAGGGAGCGATTATCGATATTCGCCCGAATTAGTATTGAAATGGGTTCTAGTATTGGGATACCAAGCAACACCTATAGTAGTAACTTTTGAAGGTTGGCAAGCTACAACATTTTTCCAATTGTAGAAAGTGTTGCTTCGCAACATAGAAACTCTTTGACCATTTAAAACATTTGTTACCGGATCTTCTCTGGGTGAATTAGACAACAAAATTTTAGAGGAATTTGTAACAAATCAGAGGTACTGATTTCTGTCTGGCACCTCTATGCATTGTTTTGATTTCCAAATGGATCAGTCATTGTGTGAGGAGAGGGCCCGAAGGACGAAGTGCAAGCGCGATTTGCTTGATATGACACTTATTGTTATGACGCACAAGATTGTTGTTGTGGCTGAGCATAGGATTGTTTTTTCTGATTGTGACCATGCTTCTGTTGATCATAAGACTGTTGTGGATTATAATCATTAGATCTGAACTTTGTTCAGTCCTTGGCACAATGCCCCAGTCTTCCACAATTGCAACATCTGTCTTTTCTTTTTCCTTCACGTCTCTGCATTGCTCCTGTGTTTTCATTTCATTTCAAGTTGCTAGGGAAACTTGAAAAAAATGTCACATGGGCCACAATGAGGATCAATACATCAAAATCAAGAAGCATCGCAATAAGCAAAGGTAAGAGATCAATCAATCAATCAATCAAATTTTATTTGTATATCCCATATTCACAAATCACAATTTGTCTCATAGGGCTTTAACAAGGTGTGACATCCTCTGCCCTTAACCCTCAACAAGAGTAAGGAAAAACTACTAAAAAACCCTTTTAACAGGGGGAAAAGAACGTAGAAACCTCAGAGAGAGCCACATGTCAGGGATCCCTCTCCCAGGATGGAGAGAAGTGCAATGGATGCCACGTGTAATGGAGAACATCAAGATAAAGGTTTTAGCAGCATTGATAAGGGTAAACATTTTGAAGCATAACTGAAGGTCAATGAATTGGTGGATTAATGTCAGTAATGGTCAGGTATCTGAGGAGAAATACTATGTATCGAGCAGTCCTGCTGCAATCATAGTCTATGGTCAGCAGCCAGCAAGATCATGATCCACCATCAAGATCGGATGCCACTATAGTCCACAGTCATTATCCACTGCCGCCATTAGGATCCATCATCAGCTGCCACCTCGATCGTGGTCCACCCCCATTATCAGATGCCAACATGATAAAGGATCCGCCATTATTATCACGATCAGCCAGCACGATACAGAATCCGTCATACTGGATCCACCATTACGATCTCTGATACGCGATCCACAGATCATAATCCACGATGTGGCCACAGCTGCGGCCCTGGATCTGTGGACGATAAGGCAAAGGGACTCCGGGGAAGAAGTCAAGTCAGTAATATGCATTGACGAGATATGAATTTCTTTGATGTGATAACGGTTGAGAAGAGGAAGGAGAAGCTGGAAAGAGAAGCTCCGTGTGTCATGTGTCCCCCGACCTTCTAGACCTATAGCAGCATAACTAAGAGCAGGTCTAAGACAAGCCTGGACCGGCTCTAACTATAAGCTTTATCAAAAAGGAAGGTTTTAAGCCTACTCTTAAACGTACAGATGGTGTCTGCCTCCCGAACTGAAAGTGGGAGATGATTCCACAGGAGAGGAGCTTGATAGCTGAAAGCTCTGGCTCCTACTCTACTTTTAGAGACTTTAGGGACGACAAGTAAGCCTGAATTCTGGGAGCGCAGTGCTCTAGTGGGTTGATAAGGTACTATCAGCTCTTTAAGGTATAATGGTGCCATATTATTAAGGGCTTTGAAGGTGAGGAGGAGAATTTTAAATTCTATTCTAGATTTAACCGGAAGCCAGTGTAGCGAAGCTAACACAGGAGAAATGTGGTCTCTTTTCTTGGTTCTTGTCAGGACACGTGCTGCAGCATTTTGGACAAGCTGCAGAGTCTTTAACGACTTACTGCTGGAGCCTGATAATAAGGAATTACAATAATCAAGTCTGGATGTAACAAAGGCGTGGACTAGTTTTTCTGCATCCTTTTGAGAAAGGACATGTCTGATTTTGGAGATATTACGCAAGTGGAAAAAGGCGGTCCCAGGAATTTGTTTTAAGTGAGAATTAAAGGACAAATCAGGATCGAAGATCACTCCCAAGTTCCTGACTGTTTCATTGGAAGCAAGGGCAATTTCGTCTAGCGCAGCTATATCATTAGATAATGTATCTCTAAGGTGTTTAGGGCCAAGTATTAGAACCTCTGTTTTATCTGAGTTTAATAAGAGAAAATTGCGGGTCATACAGGTTTTTATGTCCTTGAGAGATGCTTGGAGTTTAGTTATTTGATTACTTTGTTCAGGTTTTATTGACAAGTATAACTGGGTGTCATCCGCATAGCAGTGGAAATTTACCGAGTGTGTCCTGATAATGTTTCCGAGTGGAAGCATATATAATGAGAACAAAATTGGGCCGAGCACAGAGCCCTGTGGAACACCATGGTTAACTTTGGTGCGCACAGATGACTCATCATTAATTTGCACGAATTGGGAGCGATCAGAAAAATAGGATTTAAACCAGTTTAGGGCGGTTCCTTTAATGCTAATTAACTGTTCTAGTCTCTGTAATAAAATGTTATGGTCAATTGTGTCAAATGCTGCACTAAGATCTAACAGAACGAGGACAGACACAAACCCCTGATCTGAAGCTATTAGAAGGTCATTAGTGACTTTTGCCAAGGCTGTCTCTGTGCTGTGATTAGCTCTAAACCCCGACTGAAAGTCTTCATATATATTATTTTCCTGGAGAAACTCACACAGCTGATTGGCTACAACTTTTTCTAGGATTTTAGACAGGAAGGGGAGGTTAGATATTGGTCTGTAATTGGCTAAAACCTCTGGGTCTCGGGTGGGTTTTTTGAGAAGGGGTTTGATTACAGCTATTTTAAAGGACTGTGGTACATATCCTGATGATAATGACAGATTGTGTTCAGTAACGAACTATCAATTAGGGGCAGAATTTCTTTAAAGGGGACATAGCATGCAAATTCCACTTTGTTAGTGCTTCTACAGGTTAATGTGGGTATCTGGCATGTCTACCAACCCAAAAACTCTGGGGAAAAAACACTCGCGCGTTTTGTTATAGTTCCTCTAAGTCACAAACGTCATGCTTGAGCGACTCGATTGCGCTTCCTGGGTATTGTGTCGTAACAATACACTGGAAGTCTCCCTACATGGTCTTGGCCCCCGTCCCGTCCCGTCCCCCACACTCGTTACTTCGGGTTTACACCGGAGGCTGCGAGGCAGCGCAGCGCCGTTCCCAAGCACGCAGCCGGCTGTTCACACGGGACGAGCATTTCTCCGCTGGTCAGCCCGCGATTCACTCACATGTGGCATTTGTCTGGATCGTTGGGACCGGGAGGCTGCAGCAGCTGCTCGGGAGCGACCGCTCGCTCTCCCGTCGGTGAGCTGGAATTTGTGTCAGCGCCACACAGCCAACAGTGTGGAGGACTTCCGCAGTGTTCAGCGCTACTGTAACCCCAAACCCCGACATTCAACGGGTACAACGACAAGCGGAGAAAGCAGAATCGCGGGCTGACCTTATATATACAGTCTATGGGGCTGACCAGCGGAGAAATGCTCGTCCCGTGTGAACAGCCAGGCGGCTGCGCGCTTGAGAAGGGCGCTGCTGCTCGCAGCGGTCTTCCACACTGCCAGCTGTGTGGAAGACTTCCGCAGTGTTCAGCTCTACTGTATGCCGGGTTACAGTAGTTCCGCCGGGTTACAGTAGTTCCGCCGGTTACAGTAGTTCCGCGGGGTACACCGGACGCGGAAGTGCCGCTGCGAGGCAGCGCAGCGCCGTTCTCCAGCACGCAGCCGCCTGGCTGTTCACACGGACAAGCATTTCTCCGCTGGTCAGCCCCATAGACTGTATATATAAGGTCAGCCCGCGATTCTGCTTTCTCCGCTTGTTGTTGTACCCGTTGAATGTCGGGGTTCGGGGTAAATGATGGTCTTCATAGCCCCCCACCTCTCTTTCTCTCTCTGTCTGTCTGCTTGTGTGCTTGTAGTGGATGGGCAAAGGGGGACATTTAATTATGTGATTGGGAAAATTAAAACTCCAGGACAACAAGGGAATACAAAGTATGGGATGCATATTTGATAATTTATATCATATAAAATATGTAATTTATATCGTTTAAAATCATGGGGGGAGAGGGGGGAGGGGGGAGCTGGCTCATTAGCATTTAAAGGAACAGGCAGTCAAAACAGGTCGCTCTGTGGAGGGCTGTTTTATACAGGGTAAAAAGGGTGCTGTTTTAAATGATCCTTGTGGTATTTTGACCAAAGTATGTTACAGACATTTCATTAAGACCCCAAGGAACCATATCAACTTGTGGTAAAATGGGCATGCTATGTCCCCTTTAAGTAATTTTGTAGGAATGGGGTCTAAGATACAAGTTGTTGGTTTAGAACATGAGATTAATTTGGTCAGCTGATCAAGGGTGATCAGAGAGAAGCTGTCTAAATAATCGGTAGGATTCTCAGCCGTTTCTGAGATTTCTGTTCTTGATGGTGTATTAGTGTCAACTGAGGGCAGGAGATGGTTGATTTGATTTCTAATAGTTCGAATTTTATCATTAAAGAAACTCATAAAGATATTGCTATTTAGGGATCGAGGAATACTGGGTTCGGTGGAGGTGTGACTCTCTGTCAGCCTGGCTACAGTGCTGAAGAGAAACCTGGGGTTGTTTTTATTCTCTTCTATTAGTTTCGAATAGTAGGCAGCTCTTGCTTTGTGGAGGGCCTTCTTATATGCTTTAACACTACTCTTCCAGTCTAGGAGATATTCAGCACGGTTGCTGGAGCGCCACTTCCTTTCTAGTTTTCTTGATACTTGTTTTAACTCATGTGTCTTGGAATTATACCACGGAGCTAATTTACTATGTTTTACACGTTTCTTTTTTAGAGGCGCTATTGAGTCTAATGTTAATCGTAATGAGTCTACAGAGCTATCGACGAGATGGTCAATCTCAGTGGAGCTAGGGTTTTTAAAGAATTCGTTGGTTATATCGACGGATAATACGGGTTTAAATGTAATTGGAATTATTTCCTTAAATTTAGCTACAGCACTATCAGGTAAACATCTAGAAAATGAGTTCATTATTAGTGGCATATATTCTGATAGTGAAAAATCGAAGGTTATTAAATTATGGTCTGATAGAATTGGATTGCGCGGAAGTACCGTTAGATGTTCAATTTTGACACCGTATGATAATACCAGGTCAAGTGTGTGGTTACAACAATGAGTAGGTTGGTGTACACACTGACTGAAACCAATTGAGTCTAATATCGAAATAAATGCTACGCTAAGGCTATCTTTATTATTGTCAACATGAATATTAAAGTCACCAACAATAATAATTTTATCGGTCTTTAGGACTAGGTTTGATAAAAACTCAGGGAATTCCGTTAAAAATTCAGTATAAGCCCCAGGGGCACGGTAAACTACAGCAAATATGATTGGCTGTTGGTGTTTCTTGGATGGCTGTGGAAGACTAAGAACAAGACATTCAAATGAGTTGTAGCTTAGTTTAGGTTTAGGATTAATTAATAGACTGGAGTTAAAAATAGCAGCAACTCCACCTCCTCGACCAAATTCTCTGGGAACGTGTGTATTTACATGACTGGGGGGAGTAGATTCATTTAGACTGACATATTCATCAGGATGCAGCCACGTCTCAGTGAGGGACAATAAATCTATTTTATGATCTGAGACTATTTCATTAACTAAAATAGCCTTTGATGATAATCTTATGTTTAAAAGACCACATTTAAAAGTCTTTGTTTCCTAAGTTGTTGCAGAGGTTGTGTTAATTTGTATTAGATTTTTGTGTGGAATTCTCCCTCTGTTATTGTTTGAATTAAATAATGTAACGGGACGGTGGACAGACACAATCTCTATGGGTTTGTGGTTGTGCGACTGATCCAGAGGGAGCGCAGAGAAGTGTGTAGCACTGCAGCTCTGCGTCCTGGTCCCAACTCTGGGTTGTCATTTAATAGACTGGGTAATATTCCTAGATAAGAGAGATGCCCCATCCCAAGTGGGATGAACGCTATCTCTCCTAACAAGACCAGGTTTCCTCCAAAAAGTTTACCAATTATCTACAAAGCCCACACCGTTTACAGGACACCACCTCGACAGCCAGCGGTTAAAAGACAACATGCGGCTAAACATGTCATCACCTGTTGTGTTAGGGAGAGGTCCAGAGAAAATTACTGTGTCCGACATCGTCCATGCTTCCTGGCAAACTAAAGCTCAGGGGCCTCATTTATAACCATTGTATACGCATCTTTCAGACCCCTGATGCAAACGTTGGGATCTACAAAAACAAAGTTGATGGGAGAATGTGCGTACTTGTACTCAAAATTAAACCCAATGCATAAGAACATTTTGGAGATAGGAAAGTGGCGATGCAGACATGAGGAGGTGAATTTTAGCCAGATTATTGATCTGACTCATCATTAACATTGAAGCCAACAGCTTTATTTGTGCTTGCGCAAGATAACTTTTACCCTAAGAACCTTCAATTGTAAAAGACACATGACGTTAAAATACTAAAACGAAAAGGTTATATAACGACTCGAGTTTTGATATAGTGTGGATCAATCAATCAATCAATCAATCAAATTTTATTTGTATAGCCCATATTCACAAATCACAATTTGTCTCATAGGGCTTTAACAAGGTGTGACATCCTCTGCCCTTAACCCTCAACAAGAGTAAGGAAAAACTACAACAAAAAAAACCTTTTAACAGGGTAAAAATAACGTAGAAACCTCAGAGAGAGCCACATGTGGTCGATCGTGGTCCACCACCACTATCAGATGCCAACACGATACAGGATCCGCCATTATTATCACAATCAGCCAGCAAGACACAGGATCGGCCATTATTAGATGTGTGTAAAATTGCTGCAATGAACTGTCAGGCACATCGAGCGCACTTGAGACCATTTACAAAAAATTGTAAGTGGAGGTTAGTATCCCACTGATGTGTGAAGTAATTGGTCCCATTGCTATAAACATATACTGTGATGTCACTCGTCCGTAATGCTGCGAGATGGATATAGTTATTCTTTGTGCTAGGTCTTTCTTGAATTATTTGCTTGATTCTGGTTTTTAGATGTGTTGGAGTTTTAGGTCCATCAAATTCCTGTTGCTTTGCCGATTTTGAGCTGTCGGATTCCATTACGTTGATATAGAGCAGCATCAACAACACAAAATACAAAGATCATAAATTCAATGCAACTTGAGGCTTATGAGTATTTGGTTTTGGTTCTGATTGTGAATTTCAAACTTGTAGGTGAGTTGTGGGGTCTCTTTGTTCTGATTGCACATTTCTCTGCCACTATCTCTGTATCGGACTTGAGCAGATGATATACACGATAAAAAGTCACATACTAAACTATTTAACTGGCATAGATTCTCATCCCTCTTTCTCTGCCACTGTCTCTGTATCAGACTTGTGCAGTTGTTGTTGCCTTTGTAATGCTGTGGGGGTTCCTAACACACCACAGTCTTTTCTTTTATTCATCAGCCAAAGGTGAGCCAGATGAATTTCTTTTTTCAAACATTTCGTTACTATTCTGTCAAGAGGCAAGACATAGGAAAATAAGACAATTTCTTTACTTACCCAGTGTCCATCTCTATTGGAATCTTGTTTGTGACGCCAGTTAATTGATGAAGAAATATCTTCTGTACAGTTGTCTGATGATAATGTTGATGATGGCTGAATAAAGGAATTACTTGATGAGCCTCAGAGATCCATGTCATAATAGAGAAGATACTTGGTATAAAGTACATGCAGATAGCCAAACCTAAAAGCTTAGAGTACAGCAGATGCTTCAAAGTATTATACGTTCTAGAATGAAAAAAAGATATTAGCCTGCGTCACCTCGTCCCCCCAACAGACTTTCAAGGTTTGCCTTATCTCGACACACAGACAGGCTGGCATCTTCCTTACACAGGCATCATAAATCCTATAGAGGATCTCATAACTCCAGATCAGGGGTCGGCAACCTTTTTGACAATAAGTGTTGATGTGACATTTTAATTGTTAATTAGTGTGCCATATTATTGACATTATTGAACCACATTAATATTTCCAACAGACATGTCATTTTATTCCATCCATATTGGCTATATATAGAACAACACTTTAAAGAAACATGTTTATCTCATTATGATTGCAATAATAGGTTGTCATTAACCCCACCAACCACACTCATATTCAGAATTGCGAAAGCTTGCTTCAGTTGCATGGTTTTTGGCAGTGGCAAAGACTTTGAGAGAGTTGGCTCGCTTCCCATACCTGGACACTGCACGTTTGATTGATTCTCCCTTGTCTGCCTGATCTTTGAAACTTCTTTCGTGCTTTGTCTCAAAGTGGCGCTCTGTTAAAGGTTCAGTGTATACAATTTAGTGAGATCTAGTGGTGAAGTTGCATGTTGCAGCTGAATACCCGTCACCTCACCCTCCCCCTCCAAACATGAAAGAGAACCTGTGGTAGCCTTCAGTTGTCATAATACTTAAAAGGTGTTAAGTTTGTCCAATTTGAACTACTGTAAAAAACATGATGGCCTCAATAGAGAGGACACACTCCAGATTCTAGGGTAATTATCCCATGTTAGTGAAAACATCACCAGGATTATTCTATATAAATGTTTGCCTATAGGTCCCTTTCACCTAAATCGTACACACTGGACCTTTAATTCAGCAATGATGATGATTTCAGTTGACTATTTCAGTGAAGTGGAGGAATTTAGTAGATCCATTGAAAATCAGTTAAAAAGGGTGCGCATTAGTAGGTGGTGCTTGGACTTAACTTCACTATTTAGGGTTTGAACATTGAAGAGCAAGGAAAAGTCAAATGATAATAACATGTTACTTCTATTTATTTGTTGATACCTGGCGCGAGTTCCACACATGGTGTCAATCACCTCATCAGCAGCCCTACAAGAACCCAGGTCTTCCCAAACACTCATGGCCAAATTGTTCCTCCTCTGTGGTACACACTCTCAGCCGACTTAACCTTTTCCTATTGAAAGCTATTTTGTATGTTTCCAGTGCAAACTTCTAATGCTTCCTTTTTTCTTCTACGCCTGTCTCAAGCTCACAGGTACGCCTGGTCAGTCTCAACCAGCCACAAGGTTGTAAACTGCCTGCCTCAGTGCTTTAATTAAGAGACTCTTGTTTCACTCACTAACCAATGCCTTTCCCTGTCTGCTTTTGGGTCCAGTTTTAAAACAAAACGTAACAGAACAATCTGGCCAACTATGGACCCGGCAACTAACGTCGCCCAGCTCAGCACCCACTGGGATCAAATAACATCCTAGTCACCCAAGAGGCCACTCCCTCTCCACGCAAGGTATATGCCCTTGATGGTAGACTGTTGGCCCAAGTCACTCACCAGACTGACAAAGTGAATCTTATTCTGTCAGGCAATCACCGGGAAAGAATCGGATTTCTGGTCATTCCCTCACCTCATGCCCCTATTGTGCTTGTTCAGCCCTGGCTTAGGAAACATAACCCCCCATATTGAATGGTCCTACTGTTCAGTAACAACAGGCCCTTTTGTTATTCGCACTGCCTACAGTCTGGTCAAGCCCAGTATCCCAGTATCCACACCAGTGCCCCTGACATCACGCTCGTTTCCCCAGAGTATCACGACCTTGCTGAGGTTTTTTCTAAAATTAAAGCTCAAACTCTGCCTCCTCACAGGCCTTATGTTTGCGCATTGACTTGCTCCCTGGCGCCCCCTACCCCTACGCCTGTGCAACGTCTCCTGAGAGAGGCCATTGAGAAATATATTAACGACTCGCTGGCAGCCAGTTCCATAAGCCCTTCCTTCTCACCTCTAGGCACAGGGTTTTTCTTTGTGGCAAAGAAGGACAAGACACTCCTTGCATTGATTTTAGAGGACTCAAGGAAAATGGTAAAAAATAAATACCCTCTCCCTCTAATCGACCCAGCCTTGGTGCCTCTAAACCAAGCCACAGTCTTCTCCAAACTGGACCTTAGGAACGCCTACAACCTTATCCGGATCCATAGAGGGGACAAGTGGAAAACAGCCTTCAACTGCCCCCTGGGTCACTTCAAATAACAGGTCATGCCCTTCGGACTCACTAACAGCCCAGCTTTTTTCCAGGCCCTTGTCAATGATGTCCTCCGTGACATGCTGAACCGTTTCCTCTTCGTCTACCTCGACGATATCCTGATCTTCTCCCGGAACATGGAGGAACACATTCAGCACATATGGTTAGTACACCACCTCTGGGAGAACAAGCTGTATGCAAAGGCAGAAAAATGTGAATTTCACGTAACATCTGTGAGCTTCCTTGCTTTCAATATCGAGCAGTGGCTGGTGAAGACAGAGCCCGTCAAGGTTCAGGCTGTGGCAGAGCGGCTTACTCCCACTACCCTCAGGCAGTTACAGCGCTTCCTGGGCTTTGCCAATTTCTACAGAAGCTTCATCAGGAACTACAGCTGGGTGGCATACCCCTCGCCAAACTGACTTCCTTGGACTCCCAAGGTAGAGACAGCTTTTCTCACTCTTAAGCAACTTTTGACTCGTGCACCTGTGCTGATTCATCCTGACCCCAAGCTGCAGTTTGTGGTTGATGTAGATGCCTCTGATACTGGGGTAAGAGCGGTCCCGCTCCCCCAAAGATCACAATTCCGTTGCCTTTTTCTCCCATCGTCTCTCCCCTGCAGAGAAAAATTATAATGTAGGTAATTGGGAACTCCTGGCGGTGGTGTTGGCTCTGGAGGAGTGGCGACATTGGCTGGAGGGAGCCGAGCAGCCATTCATCGTATGGACTGACCACAAGACACTTTCCTACCTGCGCTCAGCTAAACGGTTGAATTCTCGCCAGGCCCGCTGGGCCTTGTTTCTAGGCCATTTCAACTACACCCTTACCTAACGTCCCGGAACCCGCAACACTAAGCCTGATGCTCTCACCTTCATCCGGCAGAGGCTCTGGTGTCTTAGGACACCCGTGCCTTTGTGTCCGCTTGCTCCATCTGTGCCCACAGCAAGGCTTCCAATCAGCCTCCAGCTGGTCTCCAGTGCACCCTACATGTACCCAGCAGACCCTGGTCTCACATAGCTGTGGATTTTGTAACTGGTCTGCCACCATCCCAAGGTAACACCATTATATTAACCATTGTTGACTGGTTCTCCAAGGCTGTCCACTTTGTCCCTCTCCCTAAGTTACCCTAAGCCACAGAAACTGCGGATCTCCTCACCCTCCATGTTTTCCAGCTTCATGGTATCCCATCGGTCATTGTATCAGCCCACAATTTTCACAAGTATGGAAGGCCTTTTATCGGGCGCTGGGGGCTACAGCTCCTCTGGATATTACCCACAAACCAACGGTCAGACGGAGCAGGCTAACCAGGAACTCGAGTCAGCCCTTCGTTGCGTCTGTGCCCATCATCCTGCTTGCTGAAGCAGTCAGCTGCCCTGGGTCGAGTACGCACACAACTCCCTCACCAGTTCTGCCACAGGTGTATCCCCTTTTATGGCTTGTCTGGGCTATCAACTCCCCTTGTTCCCTGTCCGGGAGGAGGATGCGGCAGTGCCATCTGTTCAGGCCAACCTCCGCCGTTGCCAGCAGGTCTGGAAAGAGACTTGGTCCGCTTTTCTGCCCGGAACCAACGCCTTGCTGACCGTCACCGTGCCCCCGCTCCAGCCTATCAACTCGGTCAGAAGGTGTGGCTGTCCTCTAGAGATCTACCTCTTCAGGTTAATTCTCGAAAATTGGCTTTCCCTATTAACCCCTCTGCCATCAGATTAAAATTGCCTTCTTCCATGAAGATCCCTCTCACGTTTCATGTTTCTCTGCTGGAACCGATCACGAACAGTCCACTAAGCCCTCCGGCCACTCCCCCTGCACCCACCAGAGTCATCGATGATGTCTGGCGAAAGGGCCGGGGGTTCCAATTCCTAGCTGACTGGAAAGGATACGGTCCGGAGGGATGCTCATGGATCCATGCAGCCTTATCCTGGACCCTTCTCTCATCAAGGACCTATACTGGGCCCATCCTGACAAGCCTGAGGTGCCAGGAAGCGCCCGTTGAGGGAGGGGTCCTGTCACGGCTCAGACTGTTAGTCCTGTGTTTCCCTATTTTTTGTGTTCCTCTCCCCGTGTGTATGTGTGAAAGTGGCAGTCCTGGCACCTGGCAAAAGTTCCCCACCTGGTTTCAATCTCCCAATCAGCAGCCCTACAAGAACCCCGGTCTTCTCTTCACTCTTCACCAGATTTTTCAGTCTCCTCAGTGGTACACACTCTCGGCCGATCTACATGTCTAGTGGATTCTATTTTTGTATGCTTCTCGTGAAACCATCTAACGCTATTTTTCTTCTGGGCCAGCTCACAGGATAATCTGCTCAGTCTCAGCCAGCCACCAGCTAGTTATCTGCCTGCCTCAGCTCTTCATTGAAATAATCTTTTTTCACTCACGAACTCATCCCTCTCTATGTCTGCTTTCGGGTCCAGTTCAAAATGAAACGTTACAAGTAGCGTCTAACACTCTCCAGAAAAGAACCTTAATATTTTGTTCAATAAATAATGAATAGATATTTGATAGTGAATTGATTGATAACTAAGAGAGGCTTGCAGGGGGGTCCACTCAAATAAAACAGTTCCCAACCAGGGCAAGAGGCCGCAAACAGTGAAGAAAAAAAAAAACAGGGTGAACACTATTGTGTGTTTTAGCAAATTTGACTTGAGTCCTGTGAAATGAATCTGACCTAATAAAGTGTGTAGAGTTAAGTAGAGTTAATGAGTGTATGCCAAGGTTGGCAGTACAGAGTGAGTGTATGCCAAGGATGGCATATGAAAAAAGCGCATGATTGAATAGCTGCAGCTGAAACCAAGTAACGGTCGAGTGAGATACAGCCTGACTGCATCTGTATTGGTGGGGATAGAACGCGAAAGTAGTTCATATACTGAACCGCTTAGGGCTCAAAGAAATGGTTCAGTGAGCAACAGTGTAGTTGGCACACCTAGTATTTATACTCGTGAGGCAACCCACGACTATGAGCAAGGATAAACTTCTAAACTGGTTACCAGTGAGACTACAAAAAAGTAATCCATTGCATGAAAGTTTAGACTGTAACTCAGAAAATTTTGCAGTCACTAGTCAGAGGGCGCCTCTAATTATACATTGCTATTATTAAAATAACTTTAAGTAATAAATAAAGGAGATAGGAGTTAAGTTAGGAGTGAAGGCTGAAGTTGTTTCTGTGTCAGTGAAGTGATTTAAAAGTAGCTGTGTGAGTCAGCTGACTGTGTGTCTGTGTGTGTATGTGAGAGTGTGACGCAGATAAGGAGTGGGATGAAAAAATAGACATTCCAGAGGTTTAAAGTTTCAGCGAACAGTTCACAATATAAAAACGCTAGACTAAAAATTTAAGTTAGTTGAACTAAAAAAGATTAAAATGTAGTTAAATACGCTTTAATTGCAGGAACATCACTAAAGATGTGTCCAGAGGAATCAGAAGATGTATGTTCACAGGTTACACCCTGAGTCATCAGTGACAGCCAGGAAACACTGGATGACAACCATGAAAAGTGTGGTGACTACTGGAAAGACAGTGACAGCTCTGAGAGACGGCAACCAGGGCAGAATCTGTGTTGTCTGTGAGGAGGACTCCCAAACAAAGCTACGATTAACCCAATGGAAAAACACCCCCAGGGGTGTCCGAGAGGGGGGGAGGATGAGCAGTCCAGTCGGAAGGACATAATGCTAACAAACCCAGACAACGATTACGAGTGAACAGTGTATATGTGGCAAAGTCTGCAAGAACAATCGCGGCTTGAAGATCGACCAAGCAAGAATGAAGTGTATAGTGGGAGCAGGAGCAGCACAACGCACAGGTGTTCAACCTGGTGAGACGCAGGAGGAGCCAGGCCAGGAGACAACCCCATAGAGCCTGGAACCTCCAAGTGTTGCAAACTAACCCCTCTAGCAGCAAATCCACCAGGAGGTGGATCAAATGGCATGCAGCTAACATGACTGCACATTGGAAACAGTTTGATGATGATGTTGACCAAATTCTGGAGGCAACGGTGAAGGTAGAGGCCGATGGGAAGCTACAAGCCATGACCACCAGCATTACCAGCATCTCTGCTGAACGGTTCTGAGAGGAGGAAAAGAAAGGTTCCGCAACACCTTACACAAGGAACCATAGAGCCGCGGCGATCCACAACCTCAGGCAGGAGATGAAAGCACTGAAGACCCAGTACAAGGAAGCAGGAGAGAAGGAGCGCATTGGCTTGGCCCAGCTGATGTGTATCCTTCGAAAGAAGATCAGGGTCCTCCGCCGGGCCGTGTGGCATCGGAGGCGGCGGTGCAAAAGGGCCCGGCAACGAGCAGCCTTTATCGCCAACCCCTTCAAGTTCACCAAGGAGCTGTTGGGGCAAAAGCGCAATTGGAAACTGGTCATATCATGTCCCCAGCAAGATCAATTTCAGGATGAGGGTCTTTTTGGGAGCAATAACATCAGGCTGGCACTCTCCCTAGCCATGAACATGCTCACAAAGTCCGCTGAACCAGAGTGCAGATGGCCCAGAATGAAATCCGCTCAATGGCAACCACCTATCAGGGCATTCATGGATGACCTCACAGTCACCACAGAATCAGTCCAAGGCTGCGGACTGTGGATTCTTCAGGGGCTCGAAAAGCTGTTGGAGTGGGCCAGGATGCGCTTCAAACCAGCCAAATCAAGATCCATGGTGCTGAGAAAAGGCAAGGTTGAGGACAAGTTCCTATTTAAAATCGCAGGCACAGCCATCCCAACCCTCACAGATAAGCCAGTCAAGAGCTTGGGCAAAGTTTTTGACAGCTCTCTGAGGGACACAACATCCATCCAGTCGACCTGCACTGAGGTGGATGGTTGGCTGAAAGCTGTGGACAGGTCTGGCCTACCTGGGAAGTTCAAAGCCTGGATTTACCAGTATGGCATTCTTCCCAGAATTCTGTGGCCCCTCCATGTCTATGCAGTCCCATTATCAACTGTTGAGAACTTGGAGAGGAAGGTCAGCAAGCCAACGCAGGGATCTAAGTGAGGACTGGCAGGAAGTGGAGGGCAGAGGAGGCTGTTCAGGAAGCTGAGGCAAGGCTACGCCACAGGAGGCTGGTGGGAGTGGTCAAACGAGGCCGAGCTGGGTTAGGATCCCTTCCGACTCCCCAAAAAAACATCATCAGAGGGAAGGAAGGGTGCCGTCTAGTTCAGGAGGAGGTAAGAGCAGCAGTGGAGGAGATGAGATCCAGCAAGGCGGTGGGGATGAAGCAACAGGGAGCTTGGATAAGATGGGAGAATGCGGTTGAGAGGAAAGTGACCTGGAGCGAACTCTGGAAAGCCGAGCCTCACCGCATCAAACTTCTCATCCAGGCAGTTTATGATGTGCTTCCAAGCCCATCAAATCTACATGCATGGGGCATAGCAGAGTCACCAGCATGCCCACTGTGTTTCAAGCGAGGGACCCTGGAACACATCCTCAGCTGCTGCACAAAAGCACTTGGAGAGGGACGGTACAGATGGAGGCATGATCAGGTCCTGAAGAACATCGCTGAAGCCGTCAGCACAGGACTTGAGTGGGCGAGGCAGTGCCGACCCTCCAAGAAGTCCATCGTCTTTGTCAGACTTGGAGAGCAGCCAAACCCCACCAAGAGGCCATCATCTGCAGGTATCCTGACCTCGGCAAGGGACTGGCAGCCGTTAGTAGACCTCAGGTGGCAGCTGGAGTTCCCCAGCCACATCGCAGCCACCACCCTGCGACCAGACATTGTCCTTGTGTCTGAGTCCGCCAAACAAGCTGTGCTGCTGGAGCTGACAGTCATTGTAAGATCAGTTGGAAGAAGCCTTTGAAAGGAAGCGCTCCAAATACGCCATGGAGTCAGAGTAGCCATCTTGACACAAGCTGGGGTCTGATCAGCCCCAGCTGGGTCACCTGAAGGAGGGTGTATGATGTAATAAACCCGTTGATTCCAGGAACATCACTAAAGATGTGTCCAGAGGCATCAGAAGACATATGTTCACAGCTATAATAAAGACAATTATGTGTTGAATGTCCTTCTGGAAATCTAGACATTTAGGCAAATTGCTGAGTAATATAATTTTCTGCACTGTGTGGTTTGTTCAAGAGTTTTTGCTGAACTATAACACCTGATGCTGCACTAAGTTTGTAATATCATGTGCTGCTTTAAATTTAGTCGGTTAAGGCTGATGGCCATAGTGAAACAATGAAACTTTCTGAATACAGTTGCTCTACAGTATTTCATTTCTTATGTTTTTTGATTCTTATGTACTTTTACTAATTTAAAGGATCTAAATACTTAATTCAACACTTCATTGCACATTTTATTCATTCCCTCAAGCATATCACACATAACCTAATGTATCTGAAATCCTTCACTTCTAAACTGTTTTACAGATATTCAAAACTGGATGGCACATAATTTCCTTCAGCTGAACCCAAAAAAGACAGAAATACATCAGATTGCTACCAACTCCTCACACACCGAACTCACAAACATGCTAGGTCCTTACTCCCATCTCATTACTCCTCAGTGTAGAAACCTTGGTGTTATATTTGACAACAACCTCACTTTGAACAGCCACATAAAATCTATCACACAGTCATGCTTCTTTCAACTCCAGAAGATTTCTAAAATTAAGCCTTTTCTCTCTGCCAAAAACCTAGGCTAATCATTCATGCATTTATATTAACACGGTTAGATTATTCGCAACTCCCTTTTCTCCGTCTGCAGCACAAAATATCTCTCCTCACTTCAGCTCATCCAAAATGCAGCTTCCAGGATTTTAACAGATACCTGAAAACATGAACATATCAGCATAGTCAGCATACACTCCCTTGCTTTTTCTGTTGTTAATGTATGATCCTCCATTCAGTGTAATTTCTGTTAGCATCTTCGGGGTGTGGTTCTTTGTCTGTTAATTTCATACTGCTGTATCAATATACTAATGCGAAATGCCATCTCTAACCGGTTTGTGCGTTCTTGGCGACTGTAGCAATATGGCTGTGGGAGCACAACGCGCTTTGTTCTCAACAAATTATGCAATGTACATCTGTAAAGATTTTAAACTTGAATAATTCGTTCATCAAGTTCTGATGTGTGATTTAAGCGTTCCCTTAATTCTTTTGAGCAGTGTATATAGGGCTTATTCTAATGTAACAAAACACTTTTAGGGTTGTTACACAGTTGCTATTGAACGCCTCTAAGACAAAAGAGCTCATCATTGAATTCAGAAGGAAGAAATCTGACCATTTAAAGGGGACATAGCATGCAAATTCCACTTTGTTAGTGCTTCTACAGGTTAATGTGGGTATCTGGCATGTCTACCAACCCAAAAACTCTGGGAAAAAAACACTCGCGCGTTTTGTTATGGTTCCTCTAAGTCAGAAACGTCATGCTTGAGCGACTCGATTGAGCTTCCTGGGTTTTGTGTCGTAACAAGGCACTGGAAGTCTCCCTACATGGTCTTGGCCCCGTCCCCCCCCCGGGTTGCTCGGGCACGACCTCTCGCTCTCCCGTGCGTGAGCTGGAATTTGTGTCAGCGCCACACAGCAGCAGTGTGGAAGACTTCCGCAGTGTTCAGCACTACTGTACCAGTGGGACAAACACACCGAGCCCCCCCACTCGTTATGCCGGGTTACACCGGACGCGGAAGCGCCGCAGCGAGGCAGCGCAGCGCCGTTCTCCAGCACGCAGCCGCCTGGCTGTTCACATGGGACGTGCATTTCTCCGCGCTGGTCAGCCCCATAGACTGTATATATAAGGTCAGCCCGCGATTCTGCTTTCTCCGCTTGTTGTTGTACCCGTGGAATGTCGGGGTTCGGGGTAAATGATGGTCTTCATAGCCCCCCACCCCTCTCTTTCTCTGTCTGTCTGCTTGTGTGCTTGTAGTGGATGGGCAGAGGGGACATTTAATTATGTGATTGGGAAAATTAAAACTCCAGGACAACAGAAGGGGAATACAAAGTATGGGATGCATATTTGATCATTTATATCATATAAAATATGTAATTTATATCGTTTAAAATCATGGGGGGAGAGGGGGGAGGGGGGAGCTGGCTCATTAGCATTTAAAGGAACAGGCACTCAAAACAGGTCACTCTGTGGAGGGCTGTTTTAGACAGGGTAAAAAGGGTGCTGTTTGAAATGATCCTTGTGGTATTTTGACCAAAGTATGTTACAGACATTTCATTAAGACCCCAAGGAACCATATCAACTTGTGGTAAAATGGGCATGCTATGTCCCCTTTAACACGAGTAAGAACATATGTTTGCTGATACAATATATGCGTGGAGTAAAAGTGAATCGTACCTAAAAAATATATCCATTTAAGTAAAGTACAGATATATGAAAAATTGACTTACGTTCAGTAAATGTACTTTATAACAACCCACCACTGTACTGTTTTGCATCATACAACAGTTTAACACACAGATCTGAGGATATCATGAACTTGTTCTTAACTGGGAGATTAATGGGTTTTTACTGAGGACAGCAGCAGCAAAATGAGCGACAGTTTATCTTTTATTACAGGATTTATAAATAATGCAATTACTATTTTTAGTAATAAAAACATAGTATACTGTATATTCAAATTCACCCCTGAATCATCAAGGTAATGTCCAAACTAGAATGTAATAATGTAATTCAAAGTTTATGAAGTTTAATGTAAAATTTGTAGAATCTTAAGGAAATATCTAATGGAAGTATGTATATGATACGTACGTCCTACCAGCACAGTTCAGATCCATCATAAAAATCAGTCCAAACTGTGACCAGATCAACATGAAATATGAAATGGATGGACAAGGTCCTCAGAGGATGAACGATAATAAGCTTTCCTCTGGTGCCATTGCCAAAGGTTCCACTTGCACCAACCTTTTTGGTAAATCACAGTCGTAAAAGCATATGTATATAATACTGAGCCCATTAAAGCCCACTGAAAGTGAGCACACATTTGAAAATGATTTACTTAGCTTTTCTTTGGCATCACCCTGTGAACTTTATCATTTTTAGCCCCAGTACTGGCAATGTTTGTAGAATATGAGGTTTTATTACTTTGGCAGCTTTTATATGTGAAGTGTGCAATGAATTGCATGCCTGGCATTTAGAGAACATCTATATTACGATGGTTACATTATTATCTCTCCATTTCGGCCCACAATCAAAACTGTAACTATAAACTTTAGCAAAACAGCCTTCAGTGTGTAAATCTTAATACGCTGGTTTGGTGTCTGTGTGTATGAGGTATGTTAATTCAGACAGCCCACTAGGGGTCAGGGCCTGTGAGGCAGTAAAAAGCTACTCTCTCTGTGCTCATTTCAAATGCCAGTATAGCTGACGACATAACAGATTTTGATGTCAGACAATTTGTATGTAGTTTACAGAGACAGTGATTGTAAATTATTTTATTATTATTTTATTATTCATGTCATGTTTGTGGGCCACAAGAAAATACTTTTTTGGGTTGCCTGATTGTGTAAATGAGAACAACTTGTAACCATACACACACACACATATAATGAATAAGTCCCATATCAAACTATACCACTGGATATTTTTTTTAAA
Source organism: Hippoglossus stenolepis (assembly GCF_022539355.2). Taxonomy (NCBI): domain Eukaryota; kingdom Metazoa; phylum Chordata; class Actinopteri; order Pleuronectiformes; family Pleuronectidae; genus Hippoglossus; species Hippoglossus stenolepis. Next base: position 385,135 of record NC_061484.1, on the reverse strand, counting down.
AATCTATCAAATCAGCTACAACTCTTACAGTAAAGTCATGTCTGAGGTGGATGAGTTTTAATTACGATAATTATGGAATTATTAAAAACAGTTTTTAGATGATCAAAATTCAAATGCCGGTCAGATGCAGTTCAGATGTTAACCCCAACAGCAGCCAGATGTTGTCCTGAATCAGTCTGCGGTGTGTTATAGTGAGACAGATTAAAGCGCTGCACTGTTCCTTGAGCAGCAGCATGGAGTCCAGTTTGTCCAAGCTCAAGCAGACATGGGTTCATAGGTGTGGAAGTGGATTCCCTTGGAGCAGGTGATCTTCATCACTGCTCCATTCAGACTGGAGTCCATGATCAACCTCATCATGCCCTCTGCTATCAGTGAGGGCCTGCACATAAGCACAGAGAGGAAGAGGAACATGAGGCTGAGATTATACACACACACGCACGCACACACACAACACAAAGTGAACAATAATGTATTTCCAAGGGAAATGCATCTTTGTTAAAAGAAATTGTGTTTATTTACATATAGAGAATGGAGGCACATATGGAGATGATTTTGCATGCTTTGTGCAAACTGACAAACTCAAAGCTGAACACTTATGATGGATCACTGATGACAGACGTTAACGCCAGGTCAGAACAGGGTCTATGGATGTGTGTGTCAGGAGGTCATCTGGCCTCAATTTCCTCTGACAGTAAAATACTTCCTGCTGCACGGTTTTAACTTTTAAATGTTTCCCAAGAGCAATAAGCACAGAGCACAGTTTGGTCACATAATCTGATCAATGCTCAGTATCAACTGTATTGAACCCTCATAGTAAAGTAATAGTGACCTTTGACACATTATACAATTATACTTTGTTTTATTAGATTTTCGAAGCTTTCCTGTTATGTGTAGTGCAAGAATACACATTTGTCTTCTTTCATTCTCATTCAGAACTGCTCCAAATTACTTAATCATAAATAATCATTCAACAGCCAAATGAACTCTGGAGCACTATGTAAAAAGAATGTAATGACAACAGAGACAGAGAAAGGCCAGAAAGTAGCAGAGGAGCTCTGACGTAACTGTGTTTGCAAAAAAGTAGAAGTAGTTCAATAGCAGGAAGAAAAAGAAACACACAAGGAGAAAAAACAAAAACCAAGTAGGAAGAGTAGTTTATTAGCACACATCAGATTGATCTTGACATGTCTTCTCGCTGACGCACATGCACCTTAGGCTTTTTTGACCAGTTACTGTGAGGCATTAATCAAGCTGAATAATAGTTGTAGCAATTCATCACTTTGGTCCAGACTGAACTATCCAAACAGTTTGAGGGTCAGTTACCATGACGTGACGTTCATGTACCTCTAGATGAAATGCATTAAATATGATCATGTTGCACTTGTCCAGTTCTTTTGTTTTACCAAATATCTAGCAGAACTAAATACACTGTTCATTTTGTTTTTGGAATCAATTAGCAAAAGTTTGCATGCTAACATGTTAAACTGCGATAATGTCAAATCACCAATCTGCCCAAGTACATGGCTGTTGAGTCATACAGTGATTCATCTGGTTCATGAATACAACAGACTTTAAAATTATAATTTCATGTCATAAAGTTAAGCTCGCTTTATATGTGTATGCCTACAAATGTTTTTAACAAAGGTTCTTGGCTCTCAACATTGCATAAAAGTAATTTTTTCATTAGACCATATGTCTTGGCTACTATTTTTTAGTATCCTCAGCTCCGGTGACGGCTGTGGTAGGAGACAATATATTTAAAATCTGTCTACTTGTCCCACTCTATTTAACACAAATTTGGCTCAAATCTTTACTTGCACCAATAAAACCGAATTTGTTAGATTTTGGTGGTCAAGGATCAAAAGGTCAATGGATAAAGCTCCCTGTGACATCACAAAACACATTTTTGGCCGAATGTCTAATATAATTAAATGACGAAGTGAAGATTTTTTGAATCCAAAAGGTCCGAGTTCAACCATTTTTCTGTTGTGAACTGAGCCTAATAATTTCCCAACTTTTTAGAGATTTTTTGTTTTTTAAAGATTTTTATTCAGCACAGCTGTATCACACAGTGAAAGAAATTAGGCTTCTTGTTGTACCTCACCACCATCAACACAAAATCCCACTATTAATTCAAAGCACTGTTGTCCCTGTAAAATATATTGAGTCTGCATTAAAGTTAAGAAACAGAAGGAAAGTAGACAGTGTTGTGTTAGTCAATGACTCACTGTAAAACTCCAAACTTGTGCATGCTGCGTTTGAAATCATCCTTGAACTTGACAAACTTGCCCATGTTGTCCTCATGTTCCACCGAGTGCAGCAGAGGTGTGTCGACGAAAGCTGGACACAGGACGTTGATACGAACACCGTAGTTACCCTGAGTGGATGCGTCCTGTAAGGACATGTGGAATGAGCTAAGGATCTGCTACTGTGTGTGTGTGTGTGTGTGTGTGTGTGTGTGTGTCTTACTGCCATAGCTCTTGTAAAGCCGATGACTCCATGTTTGGTAGCAGTGTAGACAGGCTGATGAGGAGAATGGAGGAAGGCTGAGGACAGAAGAAAACAAACACCTCAGCAAAAGAACTAAGACTCAGTTAAAATAATTCAACTTTGTTTCAGATATATAGTGTTTTTTGCCCACCGCAAGTTTTCCTGATGTTATTCCTTAACAAGGCAAATAATCCAACTGCATCTGCTTCCGAACAGCAGCCTTACATTTCAACCACTGATCCGCTCATATTTCTCACAGCTGCACCAGAACATCTAAATCTACAGGTTTTACAGTCACATGTTTAAGTAAAATATATCTGAAATTAGTGTTTCCAGTCAAGCCATGGATGGGGTATTTAATGGTATTTGATATATGGTGCTTTAGAATAAATATTTATTTCTGAAATGTTCCTGTTTTCTGAAGTGTTGAGTTTGTGGGCCCTGTTCCTTCAGGACAAATGAATGAGAATTTAAGAGTTTGTCTTTAATTTTACATGTGTTTCAAAGCTTAATGCACAGTGACAAAAAGTGACAAAAACAGATTTTGTCATGTTTGTGTATAGAAACTATTCATCCTGTATATGGACAAACAGTATTCTTAAAGATCACATGATCAGGAAGGGGTCCTCCTCTTCCAGAGAGTTCATGTTGCACAGCAATATTTCTACAGTGACCCAGTACAGACAAACCAAACACTGGCTCTATAGAGGGTCTTTCCAATTTATATGTGATGTAAAGGGGTCACCCTGGATTTTCCCTTACACACTTGGAACGAGGGGTAAGAAAAGGGGTATTCGGTTGGTTTCACTCTGCACCATCACTGCTGGATGCCAGTGAATTCTCTACATGTATAAATATATAGAGACAGGGGTGCAGTAGGTAGCACAGTTTGCATGTCTCTGTGTCTGCACAGGTTTTCTCCAGTTATTCTGGTTTCCTTCCACAGTCCCACAACTATGAAGCTACATACTGGAAGTGTTGTTGCTGTTGTTTTCTCTCATCTCTGCACTTTGGAAACAAGTGAAGTTGTGCCTCTACTCCACATCTTGTATTCTTTACTTTTAGCTCTGCTTTGGTCTTCATCTACCCCTGACAGAACTATTTTTGCTGTTTAGCTGTGTTTCACTATGTTCACGAGCTTGTCACTAATCAATCAATCAATCAATCAATCAAATTGTATTTGTATAGCCCATATTCACAAATCACAATTTGTCTCATAGGGCTTTAACAGGGTGTGACATCCTCTGCCCTTAACCCTCAACAAGAGTAAGGAAAAACTACAAAAAAAAACCTTTTAACAAGGTAAAAAGAAGGTAGAAACCTCAGAGAGAGCCACATGTGAGGGATCCCTCTCCCAGAACGGACAGAAGTGCAATAGATCCCACGTGTAATGGAGAACATCAGCAAGATAAGGGTATTTGCAGAATTGATTAGACTAAACACTTTGTAGCATAATGGAAGGTCAATGAATTGATGGAATATTGTCAGTAATGGTCGAGTATCGGAGGAGAAATATTATATATCAAGCAGTCTTGTTGTAATCATAGTCCATGGTCAGCAGCCACCAAGATCATGATCCACCATGCCACTATAGTCCACAATCATTGTCCACTGCCGCCATTAGGATCCACCATCAGCTGCCACCTCAATCGAGGTCCACCACCACTATCAGATACCAACACAATACAGGATCTGCCATTATTATCACAATCAGCCAGCTAGATACAGGATCCGCCATTATTATCAAGTTCAGCCAGCACGATACAGGATCCACCATTACGATCAGGATCTCTGATACCTGAGCCACCATCATAATCCACGATGTGGCCGCAGCCGCGGCCCTGGATCTGCGGACGATAAGGCAAAGGGACTCCGGGGAAGAAGTCAAGTCAGTAACATGTATTGATGAGACATTAATTTCTTTGATGTGATAAGGAGGGAGAAGAGGAAGGAGAAGCTGGGATGAGAAGCTCCGTGTGTCATGTGTCCCCGGACATTCTAGACCTATAGCAGCATAACTAAGAGCAAGTAAGCCTGAATTCTGGGAGCGCAGTGCTCTAGTGGGTTGATAAGGTACTATCAGCTCTTTGAGGTATAATGGTGCCATATTATTAAGGGCCTTGAAGGTGAGGAGGAGAATTTTAAATTCTATTCTAGATTTAACCTGAAGCCAGTGTAGCGAAGCTAACACAGGAGAAATGTGGTCTCTTTTCTTGGTTCTTGTCAGGACACGTGCTGCAGCATTTTGGACAAGCTGCTGTCTTTAACGACTTACTGCTGGAGCCTGATAATAAGGAATTACAATAATCAAGTCTGGATGTAACAAAGGCGTAGACTAGTTTTTCTGCATCTTTTTGAGAAAGGACATGTCTGATTTTTTAGATGTTACGCAAGTGAAAGAAGGCGGTCCTAGAAATTTGTTTTAGGTGAGAATTAAAGGACAAATCGGGATCGAAGATCACTCCCAAGTTCCTGACTGTTTCATTTGAAGCAAGGGCAATGTCGTCTAGCGCAGCTATATCATTAGATAATGTATCTCTAAGGTGTTTAGGACCAAGTATTAGAACCTCTGTTTTATCTGAGTTTAATAAGAGAAAATTGCGGGTCATCCAGGTTTTTATGTCGTTGAGACATGCTTGGAGTTTAGTTAATTGATTACACTGTTCAGGTTTTATTGACAAGTATAACTGGGTGTCATCCGCATAGCAGTGGAAATTTACAGAGTGTGTCCTGATAATATTTCCTAGTGGAAGCATATATAATGAGAATAAAATTGGGCCGAGCACAGAGCCCTGTGGAACACCGTGGTTAACTTTGGTGCGCACAGATGATTCATAATTAATTTGCACGAATTGGAATCGATCTGAAAAATAGGATTTAAACCAGTTTAGGGCGGTTCCTTTAATGCTAATTAACTGTTCTAGTCTCTGTAATAAAATTTGATGGTCAATGGTGTTGAATGCTGCACTAAGATCTAACAGAACGAGGACAGACACAAATCCCTGATCTGAAGCTATTAGAAGGTCATTAGTGACTTTTTCCAAGGCTGTCTCCGTGCTGTGATTGGCTCTAAACCCTGACTGAAAGTCTTCATATACATTACTTTCCTGGAGAAACTCACACAGCTGATTGGCTTCAACTTTTTCAAGGATTTTAGACAGGAAGGGGAGGTTGGATATCGGTCTGTAGTTGGCTTTGATTACAGCTAGTTTAAAGGACTGTGGTACATATCCTGATGATTATGAGAGATTCATTGTGTTCAGTAACGTACTATCAATTAGGGGCAGAATTTCTTTAAGTAAGTTTGTAGGAATGGGATCTAAGATACAAGTTGTTAGAACATGAGATTATTTTGGTCAGCTGATCAAGGGTGATCAGAGAGAAGCTGTCTAAATAATTGGTAAGATTATCAGCTGAGAAAGGGTATTAGTGCCAACTGAGGGCAGGAGATGGTTGATTTTATTTCTAATAGTTAAAATGTTATCATTAAAGAAGGTCATAAAGATATTGCTATTCAGGGATCGAGGAATACTGGGTTCGGTGGAGGTGTGACTCTCTGTCTGCCTGGCTACAGTGCTGAAGAGAAACCTGGGGTTGTTTTTATTTTCTTCTATTAATTTGGAGTAGTGGGCAGCTCTTGCTTTGTGGAGGGCCTTCTTATATGCTTTAACACTATCTTTCCAGGCTAGGTGATTTTCAACATGGTTGCTGGAGCGCCCCTTCCTTTCTAGTTTTCTTGACGCTTGTCAGTGTGTTGGAATTATACCACGGAGCTAATTTACTATATTTTACACGTTTCTTTTTTCGAGGCGCTATTGAGTCTAATGTTAATTGTAATGACTTTACAGAGCTATCGACAAGATGGGGTTTTTAAAGAATTTGTTGGTTATATCGACAGATAATACGGGTTTAAATGTAATTGGAATTATTTCCTTAAATTTAACCCTCAACAAGTGTAAGGAAAAACAACCAAAAAACTCTCTTAACAGGGGAAAAAACATAGAAACCTCAGAGGGAGCCACATGTGAGGGATCCCCTATCCAGAATGGACAGAAGTTCAATAGATGCCATGTGCTACTAAGAACGTCAGCAAAATAAGATTATTTACAACATTGATAACAAGAAACATGATGGAAAAGTGTGTCAATGTTTAAAGTATTTATACATAAGAAACTTTCTGATAGAGATGAAGGGAGCAGCAATGACAAATTAATTGAGGAGTCACTGTTAGTAATGGTATAATATAAGTATGCTTGTATGCTTGACATCCTTAGTTATACATTTTGTTGTTTGGATAGATTTTTATTTCCTTGGTTAGTACGACTGACTGCACACATAACTCGATGTGGTCTGTTATTACAGTTGATATTTCAACCAAGGAGCCATGATGAAACTCCTCCCACACTATACATCCTTAAAGCTTTTCTATACTGTCAGATAACTTAACTCTAATTACTTTCTTCTCTGGTTTTCTACTTTTCAGTTTAGACTTATATTTTGGTACCAGATGGACCACATTATGACCTCTGTGGTTTGTTGCTGAGTGGATAGTATCCAGTGTGTTTTTCAGAGTAAACAGGTGGGCTTTTGCAGGACAAACAGGACTGCATTTTATAGGGTTTATCTATTTATAGTTTGTCTTGTCAGTTTACCTGTCAGTGTCATAGCAATCCCTAGTGTGTTTTCAGTCAGTGTATGACCATGCTTTATTTTCTGTGATTTTGTTATCTTGCCTAGCATATTCTAATTGATCACCTGTGGGCAGAACTTGAAAAGACAGAATATAGACCCTTTACTGGAATTTTTCTTTTGGGAAGTCTGCATTTGGGTCCTCGCCTGTTTCTGCTTTACAGTGTAGTTGACATTCACACACATTCATACAGTACTTATTTATCAAGCATTTTGTCTATCAGTCAGGATCATTTTGGGGTTCAGTCTAAATCACCAACCCTTCTGTTAGTGGACAACCCGCTCCACTGCCCTAGCTCCCATAACAATGGAGGTGCTGCCTTCTGCAACAAACTCTGTTTCTCCAATACATAACCATTATTTCATCCTTCACTTTAAGTTTAAATGATTTGCTTTTGAAAATGTTAATGTCAAATGTGCAGCTGTGCAATTTAGGCAGTCAATAATTAGCCCATGAGTGACCTATCAGTTACACACGAAAGGCAACAAGGTCTAGGGTAGAGATGCAGTACATTTTTCATCTTTATGAAATATGGAACATATATTGAAATATTGCAATGTGGTAAGACTATCAATACGTCACGACACAAATAAACGTGCACTACAGGTGACCTTTGTGTGGTTCATCAACAGTTAAAAAGAAAAGGACCCTGCTTTCTGTTAGATGCACTTCATGTTTTCATACTTAAGAGAAGAATTTTGCTGCTGTATGTTTTAATGGAATTCCAAGATAAGCGTTGTTTGGTTACAGTCCGTGCTGTGTGTGGATGTTCTTGATTTCTGCAGGCAGACATATCACCTTGTAGATCTAGAACAGTTCAGCCTCTGGTTAGCAGACATATGGTAATCGTTTTTCACTTATATCACTCATGATAAAATCTGTGTGTGTGTGTGTGTGTGTGTGTGTGTGTGTGTGTGTGTGTGTGTGTGTGTGTGTGTGTGTGTGTGTGTGAGTGTGCTTTTCATTCCTATAACAAACAGACTTGTCCAAACATGGGCAAACATATTACAAGCATATTGTTTGGGGGAAAGAATGTGTATCTGTGTTGTGTGTGTGTGTGTGTGTGTGTGTGTGTGTGTGTGTGTGTGTTGTGTGTGTGCGCGTGCGTGTGTGAGGGTGTACGTTGAAAAGAGCAAAATAAGATTTTGAAGAAGCAGGAGCTTTTCCATACACATTCATATATGTGCACCATGATTCAGTATTTTCACTTACAGTGGACATCCACCAACCTGGAGTGGCTGATTTTTGTGTCATGCACTTCACACATAACATTAACTCAAAAAAGAGATGAACAGATTTCAAAAGAGCATTTGGAAAGTAGAAAATGTAACATTTGACCCTTGTCTTTGACCCTTGTCTAGAACTGAAGTGTCACTAAAGTTCATACTAAAGGTCATACTCAACACTGTCATTTTAATTTCGCAAATTCAAATGTGTTATAATTATTAAATATGAACATGGATTTAAAAAAATTGTGTATTCGGACATTTAACAAACTTCCAACAGCTTCAGTGAACAGTTTGCTTCTTTGTCATCTAATGGCTGAATATTCTTTACTCTGTAATTTGATACCAGTGAAATGACTACACTGCAGCAGGATCCTGAGTCAGAGGAAAGTGAAAATACATTTTCCGTCCTACCTTCCAACAAGGTTAGTCCTCATGGTTAATGTACAGTCATTTTTTTCTCCTACATATTGCCTTCCTCTGAAATCTGCAGTAGTACACTATTCACAATTCAACAGAACCATTCATAATGATATCTTGTAATAACAATGGAGACCATCCTATTACTGGAATGTGCAAATGGGTGTGTGTGTATGCATGGGTGTGGGAGAGAGAATATGTGTGTGACATTATATATCCATAGCTGCACACTATTACTGTACATTGCTCACGTCACTCCTCTCCAACTTATATGCACTGAGGCCAATTTCAAAGCACCACAGATCATTGTAGTGCTTTTGGACCACAGCTTGGGCAGTTAAATGTGAGGTATAGTTGCTGTTATTACCAAACACAACATAAATAAACTGACATAGAGAGAAAGCAGTGAGAGCCAACAAAAGTTATAGGGTCCACATTACACCTGTTTGTTTTCAGTCCAGCAAAATCAAATTCTGCCAAACTTTTCCTTCCACAGCCCGTTTAACTGACATAATGATTCCATCAAGTTCTGGCAGCAAGTCAGTATTTGTCAATGTGCTGTGAAAACACTTTTCCTTATCTTTTTTAGAATGTGCCTGCATAGAAAAAATATATAAATAATTTTTTTTTAAAAAAGTTATATATTTTCTTCATCACTGTAGGTTTTCTTGATCCATGCTACCACAAACAATCCAATACTTTGCTGCTTCACCTGATCTCACCTTCATTACAAACCAAACTGAGACAGGAAATGCCTTTACAGTTTGCATCTCTGTAAATTTGTATACAACTCAGATCTATCTGTATTAACATGACTTAAATAAGTCAATCCGAAGAAAACAGTTTGGTTTCCATGTTGTCTTTTAGTTCAAACAATGTTTACCTCGTCAGCTTGACTAATGTTATATGTGTCAAAGAAGGTTGATAACACATTCAAAATAAAAATCATTGTCTTTAATGGTTCAGTAAACATGGGAATACACATGTGTTAGTATATGTGTGTGTGTGTGTCTGTTACCTGCCATAGAGGATACATTAATAATGGTGCCTCCTTCGTTGCCATACTCTTTACTCATGTGTTCCAGTGCCAAGTAGGTTCCCTTTATAACAGATGTCTACAAAGATAAAGAAACAAAATGGTCACAGCAGGCAAATTCAGCATGTTAAGCAGGAAGTGAAACTAAAAGTGATCAATGTGTGAACTGAAAGGTTAAGGTATTTATACTTGTGTTTGTAACTCAGGACATCTGTTGCTAACTGTGATACTAATACTGTCTGCGAAGCAAGGTGCTTTTGTAACCTCCATACTAAACCTTTATGAGAGTATACTCCTTATGCACATCATTCCAAAAAACATGAGATCCATTTTTATCTAAGACAGAAAGTAAAGACTCCCCTTAATACTGGGTCACTTAAATGCGATCAGGTGTAATTTATGTAATATATTGTATGTGATATACTTAAACAAAGAAAAACTAAACTAGAAAGGATACTTTCTTAGAACACGATTCTACTTCTCCCCCAAAATTATTTTGAAAATTGATGTGTTCATTGGCTCATAAAAACAGGTCATAGTCACGCCAGGTAACCCGCAATAATGATTTTTATTAGTGTGTAAATTCACGGGTACTGGCACTGGTAAAAGTGAATTAAATGCAGGCGAATAGCAGGTGAGAACAAAACTATGTGGTTGCTGTAATTTTTTGCATCTATTTTGGAGGAGAAGCCTGGCCCATTATGAAGGTTAATTAGTTGGTTAGGATAAATAACTGTGTTGCTGAGCAACCAAGACCTGAACAATGAAGAACATTTAACTACTGTGACATTATTTCAACCTTTTTCGCCATTTCGCTATTTTAATGAAAACGGAGAACATGTTGTATGTGTCGTGAAGCCTCCAGCCAATTTGGACAAAATTCTAGAAGTGGTTTATTGGTGAAGGGAAACTGCAGCACCTGATTCAGAAAACTGCAGCTGTCCTGCTTCAGCAAGGTTCTAATATCATGTGATATGGTGGCATTCTGCAGTGTCTACGAAAGTTTCACAAAATTTCAAACCAGCGTACAATAATCGCAGAAGTGGATTCAGTCAAATGTACCTTGGGTTTGAATTTACACATGTAACTTGAGTGTCAAGCACAGTGAGGGAACTTTAGGCAAAGGGTTTTATATTTACATATGTACACAGATGTTCACAAAACCTCCATTCTTCCATGTCTGTGTGTAAACTTTACCACTCATATCATTTGTTTACACTGTCAATTTTTTGCCTCTGTACACATTTTTGAATCTGATGTAGATTGATTTTACAGGTTTATAAAGTCTTACTGCCATCTTACCAAGTTGACTTGTATGGTCTTCTCCCAGTTCTTTTCATTGTTAATGCCAGCATTATTGATAACGATGTCCAGGCGACCAAACTGGTCCACAGTTCTCTGGAAGGCATCTAGCACAAATAAAAGTCATTTGTGAGTAACTTTAGAAACTGACATCATAAGAGCTGAAAACCAGGATTTTCAGCTTTAGCCCATTTCCTGAAAACTCCAGACCAGAACTGATGAATTTCTCCACTGTTATGCAATTAATTGATCAAGATTGACTGTGGAAAGAAGGGCAGAGGGAGAGGCACATATTGTAATTATTTTTGCATAATCATGCTTTCACATCCTTTATATTATAATCTAGCAACTTTTAGCTACATTTCAGAGAGCCAATAGCTACTTCTGGTGAGATTTGTTTGGCAACACTGGAGGCAGTGTGCAAGTCGATGTGTCTGATGTATGTACATGAAATCCCAGAGGTGGGCACTCACTGCCAAGGCTCTTTGAACTATGCTGCTTGCAGTGTGCCCTTTCTGTGTATGAAACGTCCTACAGATTTTTTTTACCATTCCAAGCGCCTCCTCAGTGCAGTCTATGTACTGCAAATGGTAGTTACTGCATCCCCTGAGCAAGCCGCGCCCCCGCTGTGACCCCCTTCCTTTTTCCAGCTAGAGGACCAAAAATCCACCCTGCTAAACTCACCCAAGCAGTGTAACCTTATGCCGATTCTTTGTTTCAGTAACATAATGTTATATTGACACCCAAAAGAACCAATCAGATTTCAAGTGGGAGGTTCAACAACGAAAAATAACCAATTACTTAAGTAAGAGATGGGTGGAGATTCCCAACAACTCACGCTTGCATAAAAGATGATGTTTTCACTGATCTCTTTAGTCTGTCCAGACAGGCTCTGGTTTATTTTGGTTGCTGTTTGTCTTTATTTCTTCACAGAAGATACACACAGACTGTATGGTACTCTGTGCTGGAGGCTGTGCACCTACAGTTATGGTTTATATATAGATTTAATTGAAAATGAAAATAAAACTGAGGAGCTGCAATGTTTAAATAATATAATGAAATGAGGAATATTCGTGGAGAAAACCTTATATAATTGGACAGAATTTTGTTTTGTATGCATTCTGCAATCGGTGATCAAAACGACTTTTATATTTGTATTTTGTTGTGATGATGATATTTATATGTGCATTTAGTTTTGATGATGATATTGTGAATTGTATGTTTAACATGTTTGTTGTTCAGACTCCTGGACAGATGTGAGAAAGAAGAAATCAGGGGCTCAGACAATCATGGGAGGATTTACATCAAGTCTGGATTTTGTCACTAGAATAAAGCTGTTGTTTTTTTTATATTCTCTCCAGTTGCTACTTAAAAGGTTGCGTTGCTTTAAATGTTGCTGCCGCAAATAATTGTGGTACAGCATTTTCTCCTTTCCTTTCATAAAGGATCCAGTGTTTACTATGCTAAAGGAGAGAAGACAGAAAGCATAGAAGCTCCTTTCCTTGTCATTTAGAGAATTTCAACACCTCCTATTATTGGGCCCCTAAAATACTTCTGGGTCATTTCACTCAGTTATGGACCCTCATAAGCAAAATGGAGTATTTGAACACACCCTCAGCCATTCTGTTACAGTGTCCACTGTCTGCTCTTATTCCCCCCACACTGACATGGGCTGCTTAAGATTAGATGTAAGGCCTTTGCATAGCTTGGGATTTAAATACTCCAGCTGATACAACAGTCTGACTGGCATTCTGAAGCAGCTGTGTTTCAGTTTAAGCTTCTGAACCAAGCACTCTGATTGTCAATATTAGGTGTACCTAGGTATTTCATCTTTTTACTATGTAAAAGGAGAACCACATCATCATTGCTTGATGTTGAGTCCATATTTTCTGCCCATGGCAATTTTTTTTCATCCTTTTAATTTATTTGCCTAATCACATCATGCTTAATGTGACAAGTCAGATGCATCCTATCTGACAAAGGCCTATTAGGTAATATCTCAGAAACGCAAGAAGGGAATGTCTTCATGTTTGAAAAAAACATTCACTTGGACTCAAAGATGAATGATTAAATTGTGGTCGTCAAAGGTCAACAGTCAAAGACCAAGATAACTGTGACATGACAAAATACATTTTTGGCCACAACTCAATATTTCATATGCTAGTTTTTTTACAAAATGTCTCACAACTCTCTAATAGGATAAAAAATAATTTTCAATCACTGTGATATCACAACGTTCTGTTAAAACATCTATCTGGTCATTTTTTTTACCTCCAGGATTGAAGATTGTGACCATACCTTATATTTCAACATATAATGAAATAATGTCACTAATGTTAAAACTTTCAAACTGTGGGGAGGGTGTAGGGTGTGTTTTAAATATGTGGCTTCTTTGCAACACCATACATATTTGAGGCACCATCTACTGTCATGGCTATATTTCCTCCAAAGTCCTCACTACATATGTTATTAGTCTGATTGACGTGGATGTAACCTCCAGCCTGACTGGTTGACAAGACACAATTCTAGTTTCATTTAGGCGGAATCCCACCTAAAACATGATCTCTTCGTCCAAATGTTTTTTATGTTTCGTAGAACTTGAAATTCTTTACAAAAGAATGTGTCAGTTTTTCCATTGCTGTCTTAACAATGAGGCAAGATCCCTTCACTGCACACATATTTTGTTTCCTTGTGTATGCGGCTAAACTGACTTAAAACATGTCGGCCACAGACACAAAAATGGATACGCATTGTGCTCTGAAAGAATGAGCCTTCACCTCGTTATTTATCTCCCCATGTGGGCAGACAGACATGGCTGGATAAACAGCTGCAGGGAGAAACCTGAGGTGGTAAAACCTGCATGTGTCATCACCTACCGCATTCCACACCTGGACAACCCCCAATTAGAAACAAACACACTCACCTGCCTGAGACACACACACACACACAAACACACAGACATGCAGGCTAGCATGTACACACACACTGTGTCCATATCAACAGCAGTGCTATCACAAAGTTAGGAGCAACACCAAACAGCATTCCGCAGCCATTCGCCTGCAGGGATTGACTTTTTCAATGTCAGACAATGAAACCTTGTTCCTCTCTCTCGCTCTGTTCCCTGCTTCTTCTCTTCTTCTCTCACCCAGACACACCCACACACAAACACAAACACACACAACAGCAGTGGCAAAAGTGAAGAGCATGGAGCATTGTATATATCTATGTATACGTTGTGTGGTATAAGTATAATTTTAGCTTGACTGTTAAGGTAATGTTATGGTAAGAACCTCCTGCTTTGACAAAAGTCACAGATCATCCTTTTCAGTCTGCTTGACTGAGTATGCTGCTTTTTCACACCCTCTAACTGCGGCTGTCAACTCAAAGAGGCTCTCCAGGCTAAAGCTTCAAATGCTTGCTAAAAAGAGACCTGTGTTTTTGATGTTTTAATTCGCTTCATTCATCAAGAGGAAGCTTAAAAGGATTGGGATTAGTACAGCCTTCTTGTGCACAGTCATATTTCTCAGGTTGCCTAAGGAGTCATAACAACTGCCTGGGCAGCTGCCAACAAATCAACAAACTGAATGTGTCATGTCACTCAACAAGGGGTAGGTGATGTAAAGGCACCATTGTCATTTATCTCTCTTTCAAGTCCCATAGGCACTCTTACCTTTCAGTGAATCTCCATCAGACACATCACACTGAATAAAGGTGCAGTTGCCCTCTCCAAACTCTGCATCCAAATGTGTCTTGCACTCTTCACCACAGGTCTTGTTCAGATCGACCACAGTCACCTGGAGGATAAAACTCTGCTTGTCAGTCACATTTTTTAAATCACCTGCAGCGGCATGCTGAATGAGTGTAGGTTCTAACGATTGTGTTCATCTCTGCAGAACTTAGTGCTACAGCACAGAGGAGAGAATCCTGCTTACTCATATCATCTGCTGTGGTTTGACACGTGTGGTTTTGAACAGCACATGAGGAACAAAAAACAAGAATAATGACATGGTCATGTTTGTGCTTTGCCACAATTAGCCGGCTTTCACAGGGTGTGAATGAAGCTCACACCCTGTGTAAGAAGCTAATTTGTCTCCCTTAAAAACCTGTTTGCTTTGCCTTTGAAATACATTTTTCTTATATAATAGTTTGTATAATTTCAAAATAATTCCGTGGTCTCATTTTAAAACATTAGTAAAACTCAATGGATTCAGTTCTTGATAGCAGCATATGTGCTGGCCTTAAAAAACATAAAAGCAGGTCAACAGCCGAGCTGACATTGCTGGATTACTATTAGAACAAATGTGGTGATGCAGTAAAAATAAAACACAGGAAATATGATTAAATGTAATAAAGTAAAGACAATCACATCAAAATAGCCTGAAGCAGTGTTGCTGTAAAGTCAGTCAGTTGAGCTGCAGACAGCTCCAGTACACTGTAAATATTTTTAGTAAAGTTAAAACAGGCAACAGTAATGTTGTTCAAGAGCTGAGCAGAGCTCTTAATGTGGAACATGGTTTAAACAAACAGGCAGTAAAGTGAAAGCACCATTCGTTAAACTTAGCATTTTAATGAAGATGTTTATAAAGTCAGAGGATTAAAATGGAGAGTTGTAAGGGAATTTGGACGCTGTGGTACTGACCTTGGCTAAGCTGTGTAGCAGTGACTGGACCACGGCTCTGCCGATGCCCTGAGCCCCCCCTGTCACAAGAGCCACCTTCCCCTGAAGAGACATGATCCCAGCACAGCAGCAGCAAACCCCCTAACAGTTTGTCTTTCTCCTTCTCTGTCACACTTCACCTCTCCTGCTGCTTTCTCTCTCTGTGCCTCACTCACTCACTTACTCAGACTTTCCCTCTCTCTGTCTTCTTGCTCAGTCCTCCTATGTGTGTTTATGTACCTATCTGCTCTATGTAACACAATCAGACTTTCTCACCCCTCACTGTGTTTTCATTCTCTTAACTGGGCTGATTTCCCTCCCTCTTCCCTCCCAGAGAGAGAGAGAGAGAGAGAGAGAGAGAGAGAGAGAGAGAGAGAGAGAGAGAGGTAATCAAAGGTTAAGTAAACTGTGGGATAATAATTACAGGTTTTATCAAGATTGTTGTACCTGCCCTCCTGCCTTCACCTCATCTCTGAAATCTATCTGTGTTGACCTGAGAAGAAAGGTACTTGGATGCTAGCTTTATAAGAAGTTGTCAATCTCACATTCTTCTCTTCAACACAGCAATGTAAGCTTTTAATGTGTTTTCTGTGTGACTGCTGTTACACAACATGTTCAGTGATACATTTGACTAGGCGTCAGGTCTCTGCATGTTGATTTTGACACTGCTGAAATAAATGGAAACAACAGCAGCTAACTGGTGACTAAACATGGTCATATCTTTCCTCCTTGAGATTCCTAAAAAAGAATACAGAATAAACATGGGAAAAGATTTTAAAAAAAGGAAAACCTACTTTTTGTACTCTTCACTTCCCTCCTCCCTTCCTTCCCCCCTCCTCCTTATCTTACTTCCTTCCTTCAAGGATGACCTGGCTATGCTCAGCACTATCACCCATCATGACTTGAAGTAGAGTGGGGGCCTCTTCATCGCAGAAGAGGGACGTCCTGTTCCAGGTAAGCCTCAGCTTTTGAACCAAACCAAAGTACAGGAGGCAAATGCAACAATAAGAACTGTGGAGGAGATAATCGGATCTCACTCCCCTGTGCTTGTACATGCTGTAACTCGGGGAAGAGACAGGAAAAATCATTCTAGACTCCTCACATCCTGGATGTAAATGGTTTTAGCCTCTCCCCTTCAAAACATACTACAGAATACATAGATACCAGAATAGCCAGACACAAGATTATCTTTCCACATGGCATTACACTCAGTCTCATTCCATGTCTGTGCCTCTCTCTCTCAAATAGACCTGCAATCATGTGTGTATAAAAGAGATTTTACTGTACATATTTAAGTACATTGTGTAGCAGCTTGTCCAGCAGTAAGTGCATTTCAAATCAAACTCACTTATGGTTGAAAAGATGAGCTTGTAGAAAACGTTGGTTAGATATTGTCTTTTTGCTGTCTTTATGACTTTCCTATCGCTCTCTAATGCTATGTTTATGTTGGAAATGTTCTAAGCATTATCAAGATGACAGTTTCAGAGTGACGTCATCCATGAGATCAGACACGGGGCAAAGAATGACCCAAACTAACTGAGAGCGTGTGAGGAGATCAACATGAAAAGGGTTTCTTTTGTGCCTAAAAAAATGCAAAAGTAATGACTGGAAAATTATCATTATCTCAGTGATAAGCCTGCTTGTTAGCTCAGAGTGCTGTGAGCTACAGTGATCCGTACAGAGCTCCAGATCTTATAAAGGCTGTGGATGGGTTTACATTTTTAACATAAGGCAGGCCGCTCTGTTACTGTGTTTGATTTTTCATGAATATGGTCTGATATGCATTTAGGGTTTCAGCATGGGAATGGATGTCAGCTGACAGAGGAGCAGAATAATGGTTTTAGATGGAAAATGTGTCACATGGTCTGTTACATGCCGTGTTGTGTCTTCTCTCTGCTCTCTCCCCAGTGTCCATTCAGGTGCCACTCTTTTCCCTGCCTAACAGCTGCAATGTGTGAGTGTACGCAGCTGGGCTCAATCACCAGTTGAGGCCATGGTGGTTAAGAGGCTGGGAGAAGCAGACAGACACCCCAGTGGGCCAGGTGGCAGCGTACAAGCTGTGTGTGTTGTGGATGTGGTGATCTCCTCTGCTCGAGTCGTGTGTGCTGTTGTTGGTAGCATGAGCAGTTAGTTTGTTTTATATTGTGGTCTTTTTAGTAAAATTTTTACTGCTGTTAGTCAGTGTCACTTTCCTTTTTAGAAAGAAGTTTTCAGTTAATTGTTAATAAATTACTATTTTTGATTATTCATCCATTGCCAATTACTGTTTTCCTTGAGTTATATATATTGTTACTCCCCTCATCCCCTGAACGTAACAAATGGGGGCTCTTCCGGGATAGAAAGAGCTGATTGGGTAAGTGGAGGTGGCTGGGATAGCACCTTCACCTGTACCAGAGGATCAAGCAGCGCAGGGGGGACACGCACATGGGAGACACATGAGACACTCGGGAGAGACTCATGACAGACTGAGCTGAAAAGCTGGACACCAGCAGAAAGTGCTGGCATCTTAAGTTTAGTTTGTTGAGGTTATGTTTGCACTGTGTGAAGTAAATAAAAGATGCTAAAAAGCAACACATTCGTCTCTGGCTGTGTTTGGGAGACCCCGGTGGCATGGTCATTTGCCACAGTGGCACCCAACGCGTGGCTCCACGCAGCCAGAGATGAAGACCTGCAGGCTGAGATGGCGCTGGTACGGATGGCAGAGAACTATTGGCTGCATACTGGGAGCAGGCAGCAGAGAACAGACGGCAGCTGGAGGCTCTCCAGAGGTAGGCAGAGAGGAAGACAGCGCTGATGGAGCATCTGATGGCCCAGTCGGGGCCTGCTCCTGTTCCTCCATGCTCCCTGCTCCCTGATAAGGCCGACACCCCTGCTCCTGCCTCTGTCGGTGGCCCTTTGCCAGTTGTGAGGCCAACGCCCCCTGCTCCTTCTCCTGTCGGTGGCCCTTTGTCGGTGGTGAGGTCGACGCCCCCTGTTCCTGGTTCCACGCCTCCTCGCAAAGCCGAGGCCAGCTGCCCGACCTCCGGAGAGTCCCTACGTGCGGCGACACCTGCCTGCTGCACCCCGGAAGAGCCTCAGCATGCGGACTGGCTTCCTCTCATGGCCTGAATTTGATGATGGGGGTATGTGGAGGTAGCTGGGAGAGCACCTTCACCTGAACCAGAGGATCAATCAACGCAGGTGAGAGCTGTTAGCTGATTGATCTTCTGGTACAAAAGGCAGCAGCAGAGCTGCCTCAGAGAGACACACAAGGACTGAGACGGACACACAGAGAGCCACACAGAGACACAATTATGAACAGTCACACAAAGACAGAGCTGAAAAGCTGAGACGCCAGCAGGAAGTGCTGGCGTATTTTGAGTTACAGTTTGTGAGTCTTAAAATTAATACAATTATGCTGAAACCCGAATGGGTTTTCTCTTGCTGCTGTGGTGAGAGCCCCGTGGCATGGTCAACTGCCACAGGAACAAATCTTATCTCCAAGACCTTTAAACAGACATTGCAGTCCCTGGGTGTTTCCCACTTAGTGTCTAGCGCTTACCATCCAGAGTCACAAGGTGCACTCGAACGATGGCATCAGACTCTGAAATGTGTGCTACGAAAGCACTGTTACGACACCGGGAAAGACTGGGATGAGGGTTTGCCTTTTGATCTTCTTGCCACTCTTGATGCAAAGCAAGAATCCCTTGGGTTTAGTCCTTCTAAACTTGTGTTTGGTGACGAAGTGCGTGGCCCGTTAAAAGTGTTAAAGGAGAAGTTGCTCTCTGGGTCTTCGCCCAAGACTGACGTGGTGAAGTTTGTTTCACTGTGTCTGGAGCGCTTACAGCGTGTGTCCATGTTGGCAGGGGGATTCTTTCTTCCTCCCAGAGCAGCAAGAAGAGAAGGTTTGATAAGACAGCTGTTGAGCGACAATTCAAGCTTCGTGATAAAGTGCTGATTCTGTTGCCCATGCCTGGTTCTGCTCTTATTGCCTGTTTCTCAGGTCCTTTTATGGTGAAAAGAAAAGTGTCTGACACCAGTATGTCATCCGCACACCTGAGCGCCGAAGGAGAACACGGTTTGTGTCACATTAACATGCTAAAACCTTATCTTTCCAGAGAAGTTGCCCAGGGGAAGCAGGGAAATACTGTGGAGACTCCTGCCCCCAACGAGATATCTGCTTCCTTGATTTGTATGGAGACCACAACTGATGATGGTCTGGCAGTGCCCTATGATGTACAGCAGTGTGGTAGGTTGTCCAACTTTTAGTTTGTTTTGAGTTTCTGTCCAGTCTAGACTTGCATCTGTAGTACCTGCCTTAGAGTCAGTGAGTTGATGTGCTCAATTTGTTCCAGTCCTTCCCTAATCTGTTTGGAGATGTGCCGTTCCAATTAAGCAGCATGCCTATAGTTGTCCTGTAGAGAAAAGGGAGAAGATGAAGAAAGAGGCTAACCATCTGCTAGGAAATGGTTTAGGAAAACCTAGTTGCAGTCCATGGAGCACCCTGTGTTTACTGGCTCTTAAATCTGATGGTACACCTCCTTTCTTCACAATGCAGTAAATGGACTTGTTCCTGCTGCTTTGCATGGATGACTGTATTTTACAGCATTGGTCCTGCTGTGTTTATCACCAAACTAGATCTGCTTAAAGGATATTGGCAGGTTTCTTTAACTTCTAGAGTATCTGACATTTCAGTCTTCGTAACACCAGACCATTTTATGCAGTTTACTTGGATGGCATTTGGCATGAGAAACGTGATGTGCCCCACTGTAATGTGTACCTTGATGATGTTATTCAACAGTATTCAAATGACTGGGCACACCACATTGCAAGTCTTGGAGTGGTGTTCCTGCGGCCTGCTGAGGCGTTGTTAAAGCTGATGTAGCACTTGTAACACGTAGCACAATTAACACTATTGGACCAGTTCTAGGCTCTAATGTATTAGCTTCACTACACTGGCTTCCGGTTAAATCTAGAATACAATTTAAAATTCGTCTCCTCACCTTCGAGGCCCTTAATAATATGGCACCATTATACCTTAAAGAGCTGATAGTACCTTATCACCCCACTAGAGCACTGCGCTCCCAGAATTCAGGCTTACTTGTCGTCCCTAAAGTCTCTAAAAGTAGAGTAGGAGCCAGAGCTTTCAGCTATCAAGCTCCTCTCCTGTGGAATCATCTCCCACTTTCAGTTCGGGAGGCAGACACCATCTGTACTTTTAAGAGTAGGCATAAAACCTTCCTTTACGATAAAGCTTATAGTTAGAGCCGGTCCAGGCTTGTCTTAGACCTGCTCTTAGTTATGCTGCTATAGGTCTAGAAGGTCAGGGGACACATGACACATGGAGCTTCTCTTCCCAGATTCTCCTTCCTCTTCTCCCTCCTTATCACATCAAAGAAATTAATATCTCATCAATACATGTTACTGACTTGACTTCTTCCCCGGAGAGTCCCTATGCCTTATCGTCCGCAGATCCAGGGCCGCGGCCACATCAAGGATTATGATGGTGGAACGTGAATCAGAGATCGTGATCAAAATGGCGGATCCTGTATCGTGCAGGCTGATCGTGATAATAATGGTGGATCCTGTAGCGTGTTGGAATCTGATAATGGTGGACCACGATGGAGGTGGCAGCTGATGGCGGCAGTGGATCATGATTGTGGACTATGGTGGCATCCGATCGTGATGGTGGATCCTGATCGAGGTGGCTGCTGACTGTGGACTATGATTACATACTGCTTGATATACAATATGTCTACTCAGATACCATTACCGACAATAATCTATCACATAATTTGCCTTCCATTATGCTACAAACTGTATTCTAATCAATGCTGCAAATACCCTTATCTTTCTGATGTTCTCATACATGTACATGTGGCATCTATTGCACTTCTGTCCATCCAGGGAGCGGGATCCCTCACATGTGGCTCTCTCTGAGGTTTCTACGTTCTTTTTACCCTGTTAAAAGGGTTTTTTAGTAGTTTCTCCTTACTCTTGTTGAGGGTTAAAGGGGACATAGCATGCCCATTTTACCACAAGTTGATATGGTTCCTTGGGGTCTTAATGAAATGTCTGTAACATACTTTGGTCAAAATACCACAAGGATCATTTAAAACGGCACCCTTTTTACCCTGTATAAAACAGCCCTCCACAGAGTGACCTGTTTTGAGTGCCTGTTCCTTTTAAATGCGAATGAGCCAGCTCCCCCCTCCCCCTCTCCCCCCATGATTTTAAACGATATAAATTACATATTTTATATGATATAAATTATCAAATATGCATCCCATACTTTGTATTCTCCTTCTGTTGTCCTGGAGTTTTAATTTTCCCAATCACATAATCACAAGACCATGTAGGGAGACTTCCAGTGCCTTGTTACGACACAAAACCCAGGAAGCTCAATCGAGTCGCTCAAGCATGATGTTTCTGACTTAGGAACTATAACAAAACGCGCGAGTGTTTTTTTCCCAGAGTTTTTGGGTTGGTAGACATGCCAGATACCCACATTAACGTGTAGAAGCACTAACAAAGTGGAATTTGCATGCTATGTCCCCTTTAAGGGCAGATGATGTCACACCTTGTTAAAGCCCTATGAGACAAATGGGGTAAAAACATAAAACAAGCCAGAGATGTATATTAAGCATATTAACAGAACAATATACAAAACCACTTAGTGAACCATATATACATATACCTTAAGGCAATAAAGAAGTGTAAAAAAATGAGTGGAGCTTTTTTCAGTTTGTATCTTTACCTAGGTTTGTTTAGTTCTAGTTTTTAGTTAATATTAGACCTGTGTTTATATAAGACCGGTCTGGTGTCTAATTTTAGGTCAAAAGACTATCTATTTTTCTCCTGAGTGAACTATTTTTCCTTCTACCTTATCTCAGGTGAGAAAATAATATCCCTGCTTCAAATAAGCCCAAGTGAAACGCCACTATACCTTAGGTTATACACACAACATTGACAATTGTGTTACCTTCTCTGGCCAGTATCTCGGCTCCGAACCATAGTTGGGAGCTCACTGGTTATTTTGGCTCGCTGTCCCTGGCCGGTAACCAGCCGTCCGGACCACTCCGTGAATAAGGAAGAGGAGACGTTTCTTTAGTTTCAGCGCCGCCACTTTATTTCTTGACTATACAGGAGCAACACTGTCATCACCTCTAGGTGGTCGTTCACTTCTCGTTATACACACACTTTTTTTGCCCCCTTTCCCACAATACCCAGGTGCACTACGTCACTCTCTGGGCCCTTTCCTTAAAGGGGCAGGCCATACCTGCAACACTACCCCCACCTGGATGATAATTAATCCCTTAACATCACTCCAGCATGTATACATTATAAAGGGAAAGCATGAGACATTAATGGTACCAAAAACATTCCCCATAACAACCCTCTGATTTCCCACAGTCCTTGAAGGCATCTTTACCCAGTGGAAACAGCTTAAAGGGGACATAGCATGCAAATTCCACTTTGTTAGTGCTTCTACAGGTTAATGTGGGTATCTGGCATGTCTACCAACCCAAAAACTCTGGGGAAAAAACACTCGCGCGTTTTGTTATAGTTCCTCTAAGTCAGAAACGTCACGCTTGAGCGACTCGATTGCGCTTCCTGGGTATTGTTTCGTAACAAGGAACTGGAAGTCTCCCTACATGGTCTTGGCCCACCCCACCCCCGTCCCCCGTCCCCCCACACTCGTTACTTCCGGGTTTACACCGGAGGCAGCGAGGCTGCAAGGCAGCGCAGCGCCGTTCCCAAGCACGCAGCCGGGCTGTTCACACGGGACGAGCATTTCTCCGCTGGTCAGCCCGCGATTCACTCACATGTGGCATTTGTCTGGATCGTTGGGACTGGGAGGCTGCAGCAGCTGCTCGGGCGCGACCGCTCGCTCTCCGTGCGTGAGCTGGAATTTGTGTCAGCGCCACACAGCCAACAGTGTGGAAGACTTCCGCAGTGTTCAGCTATCAGGTAACCCCGAACCCCGACATTCAACGGGTACAACAACAAGCGGAGAAAGCAGAATCGCGGGCTGACCTTATATATACAGTCTATGGGGCTGACCAGCGAAATGCTCGTCCCGTGTGAACAGCCAGGCGGCTGCGCTGCTGGAGAACGGCGCTGCGCTGCTCAGAGCGGTCTTCCACACTGCCAGCTGTGTGGAAGACTTCCGCAGTGTTCAGCTCTACTGTACGCCGGGTTACAGTAGTTCCGCCGGGTTACAGTAGTTACGCCGGGGTACACCGGACGCGGAAGTGCCGCTGCGAGGCAGCGCAGCGCCGTTCTCCAGCACGCAGCCGCCTGGCTGTTCACACGGGACGAGCATTTCTCCGCTGGTCAGCCCCATAGACTGTAGATATAAGGTCAGCCCGCGATTCTGCTTTCTCCGCTTGTTGTTGTACCCGTTGAATGTCGGGGTTCGGGGGTAAATGATGGTCTTCATAGCCCCCCCCCCCCACCTCTCTTTCTCTCTCTGTCTGTCTGCTTGTGTGCTTGTAGTGGATGGGCAGAGGGGGACATTTAATTATGTGATTGGGAAAATTAAAACTCCAGGACAACAAGGGGAATACAAAGTATGGGATGCATATTTGATAATTTATATCATATAAAATATGTAATTTATATCGTTTAAAATCATGGGGGGAGAGGGGGGAGCTGGCTCATTAGCATTTAAAGGAACAGGCACTCAAAACAGGTCGCTCTGTGGAGGGCTGTTTTATACAGGGTAAAAAGGGTGCTGTTTTATATGATCCTTGTGGTATTTTGACCAAAGTATGTTACAGACATTTCATTAAGACCCCAAGGAACCATATCAACTTGTGGTAAAATGGGCATGCTATGTCCCCTTTAAAGCAGGAGGCAATGTCCATATAATGTCCATGAAGCATACTGCATAGATCCTTTTTTAAATGCAACAAAGATGTCTTGACACACATACTGAAAATAGTGATGCTATTAATCAATCCAGTTACCTTAAACTTGGAAAAGTGACTAAAATAATACCGTTGTCAAACAACAATAAACATTCCACCTTCTTTCCTGTTGTTTACTCTCATACTGTAATCTCCACAGCGACCTATCGTATATCAAATTCAAAACAATAGAACAATCAAAGGACTCATTGACAACAATAAATAACTAAAACATAGGCCCATAAATAATGTGCAAAACATTAAGAGGTGACTTTCATTGAACACTTTTGGTTACAACATGGAATTGTACAATTCAGGAACTCTTTTTTTTCTTCTCTGAGTAGGGCAGCGATCCACCTACACCCTGACTCAGGTTAAAGGCTTTTCACAGTTCAGTGACTGACCCAGTCACCAAACCTGTCTGGTGCTCCTCTGGGCCGCTGGGACCTCCGGGCAGAGGTAATAGGCAGATGGGAGCCACTGGCTGCTCCCCTAACTGGATGCTGAGTCCCAGCCTCATCCAGCTGTGACTGAGAAAGGGGGTCAGGAAACAGACTGATGTCCGGCGTAGCAGGTGACGAAGAACTGGGGCCCTGAAGGGCCTCCACAGCAGGATCCTTTGTGTCTGATGGGGTGTCCCACAGGTTGAGGGGCCCGATGACTGTGTCAGATGAGTTGAGATCTGGCTGAGGGGGCACCACCTCTACAGGTGCCCAGGTATCAGTGTCGGTGAAAACCCAGCTGTTGTCCAGCGGGGCCCTGGAGTAATAGGGCTTCAGCTTGTCGTGGTGGACTACTTTGGCCTTGGCTCTTGGGCTCTTTTTAATCCTGTAGATCAAGTCGTCCAGTAGGCCCACGATGAAGTAGGGGCCCTCATAGGAAGGTAGAAACTTCCGCACCCTGTCTTTAACCTTTTTGGTGCCTTTAATCAGGTGCCAGACGGCATTTCCGACTTTGTGTTGGACTTGACAGATGTTTTTGTCGTACTGTCTTTTAGCACGTTCAGCAGATTTTCCCAGAGCTTCTCGTGCCAGCTGGTGAGACAGCTCTAGCCGTTCTCTGAGTTGCATGACATACTGTGGTGGGGTGTTTACATTGTCACTGTCAGGTGGCAAACCAGCGACCAGGTCAACTGGCTCAGTGATTTCTCTTCCAAAGAGCATCATGTTTGGTGTCAGTCCTGTGGAGCTATGTTTGGTTGCTCTATAAGCCATGAGTGCATACGGAATCATCAGATCCCAGTCCCAGTGACATCTCTCAGCAGTGGTAGCCAGGATTTTCTGTAGGGTGGCATTAAAGCGCTCCACTTGTCCATCCGACTGAGGGCGAAACGGTGTGGTTCGTGTCTTTTCGATTCCCAGGAGTTTACACATCCCCTGGAAAACAGCTGACTCAAAGTTAGTGCCCTGATCACTGTGCAGGCACTGGGGAGCTCCATACCTACACACCCACTCAGAGGCAATCTTTTCAGCCACTGTGGATGCCTGTTCATCTGGAACTGGATAGGCTTCTATCCATTTACTGAAATAGTCCTGAACTACCAGTATGTAGCGGTTATGTCTATCTGTCTCATTTAAAGGTCCCATCAGATTGACTGCAACCCTCTCCATGGGAGCACAACTCGCACTGTACCCATGGCGGCCTTAGGTGTTTTCTTTGGGCGAGCTTTTGCAGCACAGCTGGGGCAAGTGCAACACCAGAGGGTGACAGCTTCTCAAGCCAGCGAGCGAGTTGCCCCTCTGGTTCCTTAAACCTGGTTAACCAGCGCAGGCTGCTGTGATCAGTTCGGAGTGTGAACGTTCTTCCTAACAGATACTGTCTGAAGTGAGAGGTGAACTCTATGGCTGCCAGGAGTTCTCGTCTGGTGGTGCAATAGTTTTGTTCTGTGGCTGACAGCCTCCTGCTCCCATAGGCTAACACCCTCTCCTCGCCCCCTGAACTTGGGAGAGGACCGCTCTGATCCCCCAGTCACTTGCATCTGTGTCGAGAAGCATCTCACCACTGTCGAGGGGGTAGCCTAGGACAGGAGCTGTTGTCAGATGTTCTTTCAGTTCATTGAATGCTCCCTGGCATTCCTCTGTCCAGTTAAAGCGTGCATACTTTTTGGTGAGTTCGTGGAGCGGCTTAGCTATTATAGCAAAGTTTTCTACAAATCTTCTGTAGTAGGAAGCTAGGCTGACAAACTGACGTACCTCTGAGATGTTACGAGGTGTAGGCCAACCTGTCACCTTTTTCACCTTCTCAGGGTCGGTGGCGACACCGTGGGCAGAGACGATGTGCCCCAGATAGGCCACCTTTTCCTGGAACAGGCAGCACTTTGATGGTTTCAGCTTGAGATTAGCTTCACGTAGCCTGTTGAAAACTTGGTTGAGTCGCTCTAGCATTTCTGTGCCATCCCTCCCCAGGACGATGATGTCATCGAGATACACCAGGCACGTTTTCCACTGCAGCCCAGCCAGCACTCGATCCATTAACCTTTGGAACGTGGCAGGTGTGTTGCACAACCCAAAAGGCATCACATTCCATTCGAATAATCCTTTGCGGGTGCAGAAAGCTGCAGCTTTACGGGCTCTTGGTGTCAACTCTACCTGCCAGTAGCCTGATGTTAAATCCAGTGTACTGAAGTACTTGGCGTTGGAAAGAGTGTCCAACGTGTCCTGTATACGTGGCAAGGGATAAGCATCCTTAATAGTCCTTTCATTGAGGAGTCTATAGTCCACACATAGTCGTGTGCTTTGGTCCTTCTTCTTCACCATTACAATTGGGGCAGCCCAGCTGCTGTTGCTGGGTCGTGCTACTCCAGTCTCTAGGCTCTGTTGCACTTGTTGATCTGCTGCAATCTGTTTGTCTCTGGCCATCCTGCGTGGTGACTGTTTTACAGGCGGCCCTTGGGTGGTCAGTATATCATGCTGCACTAGGCTAGTGCGGCCAAGGTCCAGTTGAGAAGATATCTCCATACGACTGTAATACGCCAGCTAGCCTGACTCGGTCTTCCTCAGAGAGGCGGGCACCACTCTCAGCATACAGGTCCTGTAGGTGGCTGGGTACATAAGTAGATGGGGGGTCATTGGGCTCAGGTGCCGCTCGGGCCTTAGTCGGTTGGGGATCCAACTCCCCTAACACCTCTGCTGGCTGGAGAACCCCGGCAACTGCCCCTCTCTTCAGGGTGATAGGCGCAGGGCCAGGATTATAGACTCTGATGGGGATGTTAGTGTGTTGCTGGGTCTGAACAACGACGCGGGCCACCAGGACACAGTGCCTCTCAATGAAACCTTTGGTTGGGGTCAACATCATTTCTCCAGCTGCTGCATGACGGAGTCGGGCGGTGCCTGGCACTATATACTCACACCCAGACTCCAACATTGTGGTGCGGGCTACTCTGACAATGTGCACCTCAGGCTGTGGGGCGGGCTTAAAGCGAGGTATCATCTCACCGAAGAGGGTGATTTCTCTGTGACCATAGTCCAAGTGGGCCTGTGCCTGCAGCAGGAAAGGGTGCCCCAGGATAACTTCCATGTTATTAGCTGTGTCTGCCATAAAGTTCACGTTTGTAACTCTGCCTCCGGCTCGCACTGGCAGGTTGACTTCCCCCTGGACTGTCAGACCCTCAGGACTGATGCCCTGCAGAACTTGCACGGTGGATGGCTGGATTTGAGGTCTGGATTCATGAGGGATGGCATTGAAATGACGAAGGGGCAGTACATTCCTCCGAGCGCCAGAGTCTAGCAGAGCACATAGTTCAAGTCCATATATCCGTATTGGAATACTCATGTCATCTTCTGAGCCTTTGGTGCAGGTGACCACTGTACCTGAGTCAGGAACCGGAGCTGTGCTGGCTCTGGGTGCAGATCGTTTGGGTTTACGGGGAGAAGGGCAGTTCCTCTGTATATGCCCCACCCCAGAAAAGTTGTGGCAAATGAGTTCTCCAAAGTTTGTTGTACAGGCTTAGCTTTGTTGGACTGCCACTGCTGGTGAGATCTTTGCGTTCTTACTGGTGAGTAAGCGGGCTCCGCAGCTCGCTCATCAGCGACCCCCACTGGCTCTTTAAACGCTGAAACACTGGCGCTCTCATGCACCATAGCGGCCCTGGGTCTCCGTTCTGCAGCATTCCGAAGACCTGGCTGCATAAGCTGTGTGACGGCTCTAGCTGCCCGTCTGGTGGTTTCACACCTGTGGGCTATCTCGTAGGCTCTCGCCAGGGTAGGAGGCTTCTCCTCCAGCAGCTTTTGAACTAACTCGGCGTCAGCCAGGGCATTAATGAAGATCTCCACGCTGATGCTGTCCTGCTCCGACTCTCTACGGTCAGCATACACAATAGAAACTTTCTCGTAGATATCGTCTCTTAGAATATGCAGGGGCTCGCCTGATCCTCTGATCCTCTGTCTCAGTTCGATGCCGATGGCTGCAGCGTATTCGGAGCACGGCCCGTAGGCTGCCTCAATCTCATTCACAATCCTCTGATAACTCCACCGAGCAGATCTGGGGTTCTTGTGGATGATGGCACCTGCGGCTCCGGTCAGGTTGAATCTAAGCTGAACAGCCATAGTCTTTTCTGACCAGTGGTTTGCTTTAGCACAACTTTCAAACTGGTAAAGGAAGTCTTTCCATGAGCCCGTCCCATCAAACTGACTTGGGCGTAATGTGGGAATTCTTTCTCTCTCTCCAAAACGGTCATCATCATCACTAGTGTCCATATATTCACATTCACGCGCCACACGTGCTGGGCAGCTGCATGGTTCAGACCGAGCCCTCCTGTCAGGCTGGCCATATTCACACCGGTCAAACTCCATGCTCCGTCGCGGTGCTGCTCCACAGTGTGCGGCTGAGCTGGGTTGAACTTGTACTCCATAATGCTGTGTTACATGTTGGGGCATGCATGGGGTGAAAGGTGACAAGGCTGGCTGAAGGCACGATGCATAGGCTGAATCGGATGGGTTTGCTGACATAGAGTGACTATAGTCCATTGAGATGAAAGGGTTAGCTGGCGAAGTCGGGTTATCTACCCCGCTATGCGCAGCTTTCATTGGTGTGGATGCAATGTTCTTTAAACAGTCACAATTGCGCTGAAAAACGCTTATAAACTCACTGTTTGTGGGCACTTGCTTATTTGTCGGCGTGATGAAAGGGTTTGAGGGCGCCAGTGACGGCGTGCAGCTGCCGTGGTCTGCCGCTCCATGTGCAGCTAACGTTAGCTCCATGCTAGTCATGAAGGGGTTAGTGCTGTAGCCATGCCCGGCGTATCCGTATTTCTTGACTATACAGGAGCAACACTGTCATCACCTCTAGGTGGTCGTTCACTTCTCGTTATACACACACTTTTTTTGCCCCCTTTCCCACAATACCCAGGTGCACTACGTCACTCTCTGGGCCCTTTCCTTAAAGGGGCAGGCCATACCTGCAACAATTGTGAACATAAAGTACAGCATAAAAAGTCACACTTCAGTTTAGTTCAAATCACAGTTTGTTTCCAATTCAGTTCTGTATGAGTTTCTC
Source organism: Hippoglossus stenolepis (assembly GCF_022539355.2). Classification (NCBI taxonomy): domain Eukaryota; kingdom Metazoa; phylum Chordata; class Actinopteri; order Pleuronectiformes; family Pleuronectidae; genus Hippoglossus; species Hippoglossus stenolepis. The sequence goes on along the minus strand of NC_061484.1, from coordinate 354,930 downwards.
ATTCAGTCCAGTTCAAACAAAAGAAAAGATATCAATAGTCCTACCACTCTGGCAGCGAGTCATCAAAATCCAACTAAAGTTCAGTGGGCAGCGGTGTAAGTCCTCTCCGGTGTGAAAGGGATGAAGGTTTTTGCCTTTACAGACGGGTTCCGTGGGTCTGGCTTGCCATCTTGTCTCTGTCCCACATCTATCTGTCCCCACACACGCTGAGGTCTCTCCTCGAAGTTTTCACCAGATCAAAAAACTCTGACCAAAACTGGTGTGATATACTCGGACACAATCCTCATCAACCACCCTGATAGGTATTGTTCTCAGGTCCTGAGTTATATCCTCAAAAATGTTTTTTATTGCGCCAGTTAATTTCTCCGTTTCTCTCGTTTGTCTCTCTCGTCTGCCTTTTGCTCCCGCTCTGCTCTTACGCTGCGACACCTGCTTCACCTGCGTCACTTCGACAGAGATACTCTCTTAAAGGGGAAGTGTCACTATGATTTTTATCCGGCATACCTTTAAATATTTTCCCATTAAATTATTATGAACTTGGTTTTTAACTGACTTTAAATGGATGTCTTGTATGGATTTGATCAGTTTCACCTATTTATGAATTGTAATGGACTATTTATCTATTTATACATTTTAATGAATATTTATATTTATTTATTTCACATTTATTTATTTTATTACTCAGTTTTAATGTGGGCTTCATCAATGTGGGCTACACTGAAGCTTGCTAATAGTGAGTTCGTACTTTAGTACTTCATATATGGGCATGTCTTTTCACACCTGAAGGAAAACTTTATGGATGCAGTCCTCCCAGTAAAGCTTACCTGTTCCCCCTCTGGGTGTCATATTCCAAACGAGGACATGGTCACCTTCGTGCAGCACAGAACTCCTTTCTTCACAGTCATGATTTCTTTTGCTTCTCATATATTCTTGATGATGTGCATGGGGTCTAACCAAACATTAAGTCAAGTCTTGTTGACCTCCCAAATAGGAGATAGAAAGGGGAGAATCCTGTAACTTCACTCATGTATAAATGAGCTTAGGCGTTGACTCTTTCCAATTTGGCTTCTGCCTTTCAGTGAGCGTCAACATTTGCAGCATTGTTCTATTGAAGCGTTCAACTTGACCATTCCCTTCTGAGTGGTACGGTGTGGTTCTTCAGCCCATCACTCTACAATTCTTCTTTGGCTGTGCCAATAACTGATTTTCAAATTCACCTCCCTGATCGTGGTGGATTCTCATAGGAAATCAAAACTTCAGTGAATAATAATTAAACACCTTATCTGCAACTGTCGTGGTGGATTTAGACTTCGTGGCATAAGCTTGTGCAAAGTGTGTGTAATGATCAACTATTGGTGCAAAGTGTGTGTAATCATCAACTATCACCAATATGTATTCATATCCACCGTTACATTTGTCTTAATGCAGGAAGTCAATAGAAACCAATTCAAATGCCTGTGTCATGACAATGGGGGTGAGAGGGGCTCTAGTCTCTCTAGAGGGTTTCTTCTGTTTGAGGCATGTACAGCTCTGAGACACGTAGCGCTGCATGTGTGGCCAGAAGAAACGATCTCGAATGAGCGATGTTGTGCCTTCCATACCTTGGTCTCCCATTTCATCGTGGAGTTCTCTCAGGACTGTTGTCGTGTACTTCTCTGGTAGCACCAGTTGTGTGCTAGAGGCAGTCTTCCATCTAGGCTGAGTTTTTCCCAATCATGGAGTAAACACTTGCTCTGAGCACTGAAAGATTTTAGCTCCTGATCCACAGGCCTCTTATCTAACCGTTTAGCGTGTATAACAGGGCCAATGTTCTGATCATCTCTTTGAGCTTGATGTATAGCTGATCTTGAGAAAAGCGTAGGTATCCCCTCATCTCCCTCTGCACATCCATAGCCTTCACGGACCACACCGTGTTCACATCTTCTGGATATCTGCTGGTTAGGTGGAAGTCTGCCAGTTCAGCAACCCACTTACATCCTGCGGCGTTGAGTTTGGCTTTCGATGACACATAGGTAAGCGGGTTGTTATCTGTGTACACAGTGCACGATGAACAAATCATATCCAAATCAATATGGAAACCGTTCAGTAACGGCCCACTTTAAGACTAGGAATTCAAATTTCCCTGAATGAAGATGGTAATACTTCAGGGTCTGCTTCAAGTAGGGCATACAGTGGTCCAGTTATTCGGGAGAAGTCCCTAATGTTCTGTCGGTAGTAGCTCAGTAGTCCCATGACTGCTCTCACCTCTCCCACAGTTCTTGGCTTCTTCTCCTTTAAAGCTCTCACAGCAAAAGTATCAGCGGGGGCCATTTTACTGCACTCAGCGGACACCATCTACCTGAGGTACCTGAGGTAGCGGACCTCACGCCTGAACACTTCACACCTACTGGGCTTCAGCTTTATTCCAAGCTTCCGTAGTCACTGGTGGCTCAGATTCACAGGTGGGTCCCATACATCGTCAGCATCTTGATTCTTTTCAACTCTAATTTGATTCATTGTGCGAGGTGCAGGGCGGGATCCTTCTAGTATGGAGGCTGGGTAAACTGCCTGAATGTGCTGGACAGTGCCGATCACGGTTCTCCCTGCCAACACTATGTCATGGTCCGTGGGGTTCTGCACACTCACAATAATTGATGGTTTGGTAACTTTAATCACTTTTATGAGTGTGTCACAGTAGTCAAGCCCCTCTGTCCAGCGGGGCTTCAAATCTGGCTCCAAGATTAGTGTGATATCATCTTGTGGTGAATGCATGCGCACTTGACCCTCAACTTTGACAGATGTGTGTTTTGGTATGCTGATGCTCTCCTTTGTCTTGACCAACATACTCCTTTGTTTGCTCAGCACTGATTTGTTCCACAAAGGCATTTGCTTGAGTCAGCCCTAGTTCAGGAAATACTGCCCTCCCTGTGTAACCCAGCTGTTCACTGTCAGTGGTGTTCAGTTCACTGCCTACAATGAGCTCAATGACATTCAAGCCAAGGATTGGTTGAATAAGCTTAATTCCTTTCATTTCAAGTGTGGGGACAACAACTCCTGTGATAGGAGCTTCCCCTGAAGCTAGTCTGAAAGTGACTTCTACCCACCCTCTATATGGCATGTTCTCACCATTTTCTGCCACGATGTCTAGTGTGTCTGCTGTGTCAGAAATGTCTCTTAGTCTTGTGTCTGTTAAGTGCACTTCTTTCCATAGCTCATCAATTATTGTCACTTGGGAGCCTGAGTCCCACAAGCCTTGAACCCTTTTTAACTTGGATATAACAGTCAAACAGATACTTTCTCCCCACCAATGGAGCCATTTTAGCCTGTTTTTCTCTTTTAGTGGTAGAGTTCATCTTCATACAAAAGGGTGGTGCACATTTTTCTTGGTGTGCAGCCCAATCTTCAACTTGACATGGTTTAGAGCACTAAAGCACTTTTTAACATGAGGCACATTGCTTTAATTTTACTTTTTCATCCATTTTTCAACAGTGCACACAGTGTTGGGACATTGCTGTGTAACTGGTCACTCCCTGTCCCGTGCGAGCAACCCTTCCCCGTTTAAAGAGTTACCTCCAACCTGTCTTTGTCCTTGAACTCAACTGCCAGACAGGAAGTGCTTGCTACTGCCACACCTGCAACAGTGCGTGCAGTTGTCTTCAGCTCAATGCTGTTGACATCTGAAACATCCCCCATGCATCCACGGTTTGGAGGAGGAAAGCTGCACTGTGGATCACACTGCTGCTGATACTGGGCAGTCTCCCCTCTATGTCCAGGGTCAGGAGTGAACCAGTATCCTTGTGGCGGTTCCTGTATCTGCTGGCCTGGAAATTGCTGAACTGATGTGCCATCTGGCCCTCCTGCTGGTGGTTGCTGTCTGGGTGTGTAATGGGGCTGCTGCATAGACTTTCTAATTTGAGACACTTCAGCCTTGAGATCTTTCAGTAGAGCCATCTCAGACCATAGGGGGATTTTATCTGAGTTTTCAACAGGAGTGTCTTTGGACTGGGCTGAACGGATCGTGACAGGCCATTGTTGTCCTAAAAATTTTCTTACTCTGCCTCTCAGCCTCACAAGCTGCATTCATCCACTCAAGTAACAACTAATCTGAGATGTCAGTCTGCTCAAGATATGGTTGGAGAGCCCGTTTCACATTATCACTCAGTAGGCAAATTAACAAAGTGTTTAGGAACATGTTCAGTACTAGGCCTGGGTCATATTTAAGACCTGACTCGGCTTCCTGCGAGGCATACAAAATCTTCTGTCTCAGGTCGAAAGCTTGAATAAGGAAGTTCTCTGGGGTTTCTTTGATGCCCTGCACAGTAGAGGTGAGCTGCTTATAGAGATCGGTTGTACTCTTCTCCTGGTAGTGAGAACGGAGTATACTTCTCAATGTGGGCAATGTCAAGTTAATTTCCCCTCCAAATAGCTTCGGAGTTCCATGCCAGGAGAAATTGCTCTAATCACTGCATCAACAATCTCAAGTTCTGGAAACCCTTTACTTTGAAAATGAAAGCTTGTCTTTTTGTCTGGGCTCACCGATTTGGACAGATATTTTGAAGTCCTTGTGCCAAGGGGAGAAGTGCATGACTGTGGGTTGTGCTCTGTGCTGCGTTTTTGCTGAAAAACATATAGTTGGATTCTTTGTTTATTTGCTTATCTTTCTCACTTGATGTCTGTGTTTTCCAACTGAAGCTGCACAGCCTCAAATTCTTTCAATATCTTTTCCCATTCCTTTTCCTTCCTAATCTGTTCCTCATTCACATATTCTCTCTGTTAATTGACTTGTTCTTGTGTGTCACTTGTAGCTGCTGCCTGTAGGTCAGAAATGTTGTCTTGAAGATGGAGCAGATCAGACATTCTCTTGTCCTCCAGCTCCCACAGCTCCTGCCTCTGTATGTAGTTCGAAATGAGTGTTTATGAGAGCTGTTCGACTCTTGCCGGTAACAAACTCAAACTTTGGTCCTGCGATGGTTAGAAAGTCACATAATTCCACCAAAATCTCTCTGGGAGCACACACAGTTCTCTCATTATTTCCAGTTGTAAATGTTCCATCTCTGACGTATATCTATTCTTCTAGTAGAGCGTGGGGATGAACAGTGGGATGTGGTCCCTTTAAACCCTTTTTAGAGGTAGGTTTGTAGCAGCTCTCCTGGTATTTAATAACTCCTCAAATGGCATCCGTCCTCAACATGACAGTTGGAGACATCTACTTCCTGTAGAAGCTGATCCAGGCCGCACACACATCCCAGAGGTGCCTCCAAATGTTAGGCCCCTATAAAGGGGAAAAGAAACCCGGAAGTCCAATGTGATCACAAATTTATTGTCATGACTCTCTGGACTTTGACTCTTCAAATAAGAGTATTTTAGTTTTGATTATGGACTCTTTGTTTATTACTTTTCCTCTTTTCCCTGTGTTCAGGTTTGGGTTCAGTTGTTTCATTCTGAGTTCTGTGTTTCCTGTTTTATTTTGAGGTTTCTACTCTTTGTGTGTCTCTGCCTTAACTTCCTGTCTTTGTCCTGTTTCCCGCCCCTGTGATTGTCTGCACCTGTTCCTCATGTGTTTCACCTGTGTCCAATTACCCCTGCCTCCCCTGTGTATATAAGTCTCTGTGCTTCCCTTTGTCTTTGTCAGACCGTCGTCCTAAGTGATTACCTTTCACTCTTTTGTTGTCTTACGCCGTTACCTTTCATGTCATCCACCTTCAGATCCTTCGCTTGTGAGTTTTTTTTTTTTTTGTGTGTTTTGTTTAGATCAAAGTGTTTTTCTGTTCGTGGATTTTTGGAATTTGTTTTTGTAAGAACTTTACCTTTAATACCTTTTGTTAGTTTACTTTGCTCCTGCCTTGCTTCTGCATTTTTGGGTCCACCTGCTCCTTAAACCCTGACATTTATCTCTACACCAAAGCAATGGATTGCAGATATCAACTGATTATTAAACCTCTGTAAATAAAGAAACATTAGGAAATGAGAGGCATTTTTCCAGTGCATCTTCCCAAAATATTAAAGTATTTTTAACATATATTTCTACATTTAGTGCACAAGCACATTAGTGCTCTTGAAGAGTGTAGCAAGCAAACACTGACAATGGCTACAGTATGAAGTAAAAAAAAATCTGCCTTCCACACGACTTATTTTCAAACCTGATGAGGTCAAGTAAAGACTGAAGGAGAATACATACAATACATGCAAGAGCTAAGAAAAGAAAGTTGTTGCCGATAAAATAAAAATAATGAATTGATCAAAGAGCCAGAGTAGCTAAGTGATATTCAGTACAGTACATAGAGGTTCCTGGTATGTAAATATTTGTATATTTGTTAAGTAGGTAAAATTAATTTTGAGTGCATCTCACAATTGGATTGATGTAATATCAATATTTATGGATTTGGGCCTCTGCCAATCCATACATTTAGTATAGTGTCACACGCATAAAACAGGCACTCTTAACAGTTGCGTGCGTATTGTGTGCATATTGTGTGTCTCTTAAATGTTCCTGCCAAAAGGAACTGTGGGATGGCATTGTGTCCTTTCTTTGTGTAAGGTCCAGTGTCAAGATAGGATGCACTGACACTCCTTTCCTTCAACTACCTCTTATCATGGCTGCCACATAGATATTTGATCATTTCATTTAGGAACCTGCCTGAGAACTTTAGACTTTAAACAATTCTTATGGTAACGCAGTTTCAGTTGATTGTTTTAAATGCACAGGTAATTTTTCTTTACCCGTGTTTAGTGTTATCACTGCCCTCTGGGGTGGCTGTGGCTGAGGGGGGTGGAGCGGTCAACCTCCAACCGGTCGGCGGTTCGATCCTCAGTCTTCTCCCTCCAGAAAAAAAACATTGTCTCAGAGATTTACTGAAAAAGTAAAATATGTAGGTCTGGGGGTCGAAACAGCAACAGGCCTTTGATAGTATCTAAGAGGAACTGAAGACACCTCCAGCGCTATGATCCAAATGCTGAAACACTCTCTGCTGAATCATCCTCATATGGGATGGGCGCCGTGCTTCTCCAGCGACGAGCAGGTACAGAATGGAAACCGGTGGCATAATGGTCTGCTGCTTTATGGTAGCAGAATAGTAATCCCAGCATCCCTCTGAGCAGATGTACTGACCAAGCTGCATGAGGGCCATCTGGGAATAACCAAATGCAGAGAGAGAGCTTAACACTCAGTGTGGTGGCCAGATCTCAGCAAAGAGCTGACTAAAATGATAGAGAACTGTGACACATGCAGTCGCGAGAGAACAAACCTCAGAGAAACATTAATGCCTACAGAGTTCCCATCGAGACCATGGTCCACTCTGGGAGCAGATCTGTTTCAGACAGAAAACAAACATTACTTTGTCGTTATGGACTATTTTTGCAGAGATGAAGTGACTACATCTACTACATCAGAAGCACTGATCGATCACTTTAAGTCCATCTTTGCACGTCATGGAATACCAGAAGTGGTACGCTCAGACAATGGACCACAGTTTGCATCCGAGCCATTCAGGAAGTTTGCACAGGATTGGAGCTTCAGTCATGTGACATCCAGTCCTCATTTCCCTCAGAGCAACGGGAAGGCTGAGCAGGCTGTGAAGACAATCAAAGGTCTCCTCAAGAAAGCTAGTGATCCATACTTTGCCCTAATGACCTACCGTGCTGCACCCCTGGAAAATGGATACAGTCCCACAGAGCTTCTCATGGGGAGGAAAATAGGGACACCTGTTCCTGTCATAGCATCCCAGCTCATCCCTGGATGTGCAGACATGACAAACTTGAACATGACAGAGCAAAGATAGAGACAAAAATAGATAGAGACAAAACAAACACATACAAGGACACACGCACAAACATCAGTACTGTGGTTATAAAAGCTGTAGCAGCTGTTGGAATAAACAGACCCTTCCACTGCAATCCTGCCTCCCTTTATTCTTCATGAAAATCTTCTTCAACATTTGGCGATCGGTAGAGGACGCCTGCAGACTGCATTTTGGGCTGGGTCAACACTGTAAAGAGGCCTAAAAAAAAAGGTAAGAAAATTCTTACCCTTATTAAATTTACAGTCTCACCCAGACCCAAGAGCAGTAGGTAGCATCTAACACTCTCCAGAAAAGATGTGATCATAAATTGATTTGATAACTGAGAGAGGCTTGCAGGGGGGTCCACTCATACAAACCAGTCCCCAAATGGGACAAGAGGTCCTAAACAAAAACAAAAAAAGAGAGTGGGAGGGTCTTGTGAATTGAATCTGACCTAATAAAGTTTGTACTGAAGCATTTATGCCAAGAGGGCAACAATCAAAAATCCGCACAGTAGGCCAAGAGGGCACTAAAATAGGGTTTATGCCAAGAGGGCAGTGATCAAAAACCTGCACAGTTTATGCCAAGAGGGCACATAAGAATTCAAGCCAAGGTTGGCATATGAGCATGAGTGAATAGCTGCAGCTGCTTCAAGTCCGGAAGCCAAGTAATGGTTGAATGAGATGAGGCCTAACTGCATCTGTACTGATAGTTTAGTACGCCAAATTGCTCATATACTGATTACCGCTTGGGCTCAAAGGACTGGTTCAGTGAGCAACAGTGTAGTTTGCATACCTAGTAATAATACTCGTGAGGCAACTCACGACTATGAGCAAGGAGTAACTTCTAACCATTTACCAGAGAAGACTATCAATCAATCAATCAAATTTTATTTGTATAGCCCATATTCACAAATCACAATTTGTCTCATAGGGCTTTAACATGGTGTGACATCCTCTGCCCTTAACCCTCAACAAGAGTAAGGAAAAACTACTTAAAAACCCTTTTAACAGGGAAAAAAGAACGTAGAAACCTCAGAGAGAGCCACATGTGAGGGATCCCTCTCCCAGGACGGACAGAAGTGCAATGGATGTCAAGTGTAAAGGAGAACATCAAGATAAAGGTTTTAGCAGCATTGATTAGGGTAAACATTTTGAAGTATAACTGAAGGTCAGTGAATTGGTGGATTAATGTCATTAATGGTCAAGTGTCTGAGGAGAAATACTATGTATCGAGCAGTCCTGCTGCAATCATAGTCCATGGTCAGCAGCCAGCAAGATCATGATCCACCATCAAGATCGGATGCCACTATAGTCCACAGTTATTGTCCACTGCCGCCATTAGGATCCACCATCAGCTGCCACCTCGGTCGTGGTCCACTACCAGTATCTGATGCCAACACGATAAAGGATCTGCCTTTGTTATCACGATCAGCCAGCACGATGCAGAGTCCGCCATACTGGATCCACCATTACGACCTCTGATACGTGATCCACAGATCCTAATCCATGATGTGGCCACAGCCGCGGCCCTGGGTCTGCGGACAATAAGGCAAAGGGACTCCGGGGAAGAAGTCAAGTCAGTAACATGTATTGATGGGATATGAATTACTTTGATGTGATAAAGATTGAGAAGAGGAAGGAGAAGCTGGAAAGAGAAGCTCCGTGTGTCATGTGTCCCCCGACCTTCTAAACCTATAGCAGCCTAACTAAGAGCAGGTCTAGGACAAGCCTGGACCAGCTCTAACTATAAGCGTTATCAAAAAGGAAGGTTTTAAGCCTACTCTTAAACGTACAGATGGTGTCTGCCTCCCGAACTGAAAGTGGGAGATGATTCCACAGGAGAGGAGCTTGATAGCTGAAAGCTCTGGCTCCTCCTCTACTTTTAGAGACTTTAGGGACGACAAGTAAGCCTGAATTCTGGGAGCGCAGTGCTCTAGTGGGTTGGTAAGGTACTAACAGCTCTTTAAGATATAATGGTGCCATATTGTTAAGGGCCTTGAAGGTGAGGAGGAGAATTTTAAATTCTATTCTAGATTTAACCGGAAGCCAGTGTAGCGAAGCTAATACTGGAGAAATGTGCTCTCTTTTCTTGGTTCTTGTCAGGACACGTGCTGCGGCATTTTGGACAAGCTGCAGAGTCTTTAACGACTTACTGCTGGAGCCTGATAATAAGGAATTACAATAATCCAGTCTGGATGTAACAAAGGCGTGGATTAGTTTTTCTGCATCCTTTTGAGAAAGGACATGTCTGATTTTGGAGATATTACGCAAGTGAAAAAAGGCTGTCCTAGAAATTTGTTTTAAGTGAGAATTAAAGGATAAATCAGGATCGAAGATCACTCCCAAGTTCCTGACTGTTTCATTGGAAGCAAGGGCAATGTCGTCTAGCGCAGCTATATCGTTAGATAATGTATCTCTAAGGTGTTTAGGGCCAAGTATTAGAACCTCTGTTTTATCTGAGTTTAATAAGAGAAAATTGCGGGTCATCCAGGTTTTTATGTCCTTGAGACATGCTTGGAGTTTAGTTATTTGATTACTTTGTTCAGGTTTTATTGACAAGTATAACTGGGTGTCATCCGCATAGCAGTGGAAATTTACGAGTGTGTCCTGATAATGTTTCCAAGTGGAAGCATATATAATGAGAATAAAATTGGGCCGAGCACAGAGCCTTGTGGAACACCATGGTTAACTTTGATGCGCACAGATGACTCATCATTAATTTGCACGAATGGGAGCGGTCTGAAAAATAGGATTTAAACCATTTTAGGGCGGTTCCTTTAATGCTAATTAACTGTTCTAGTCTCTGTAATAAAATATTATGGTCAATTGTGTCAAATGCTGCACTAAGATCTAACAGAACGAGGACAGACACAAACCCCTGATCTGAAGCTATTAGAAGATCATTAGTGACTTTTGCCAAGGCTGTCTCTGTGCTGTGATTGGCTCTAAACCCTGACTGAAAGTCTTCATATATATTATTTTCCTGGAGAAACTCACACAGCTGATTGGCTACAACTTTTTCTAGGATTTTAGACAGGAAGGGAGATTAGATATCGGACGATAATTGGCTAAAACCTCTGGGTCTAAGGTGGTTTTTTGAGGAGGGTTTGATTACAGCTATTTTAAAAGACTGTGGTACATATCCTGATGATAATGACAGATTGATTGTGTTCAGTAATGAACTGTCAATTAGGGGCAGAATTTCTTTAAGTAATTTTGTAGGAATGGGGTCTGAGATACAAGTTGTTGGTTTAGAAGATGAGATTATTTTGGTCAGCTGATCGAGGCTGATCAGAGAGAAGCTGTCTAAATAATTGGTAGGATTCTTGGCCGTTTCTGAGTTTTCTATTCTTGATGGGGTATTAGTGCCAATTGAGGGCAGGAGATGGTTGATTTGATTTCTAATGGTTATAATTTTATCATTAAAGAAATTCATAAAGATATTGCTATTTAGGGATCGAGGAATACTGGGTTCGGTGGAGGTGTGACTCTCAGTCAGCCTGGCTACAGTGCTGAAGAGAAACCTGGGGTTGTTTTTATTCTCTTCTATTAGTTTTGAATAGTAGGCAGCTCTTGCCTTGTGGAGGGCCTTCTTATATGCTTTAACACTATTCTTCCAGTCTAGGAGATTTTCAACACGGTTGCTGGAGCGCCACTTCCTTTCTAGTTTTCTTGATACTTGTTTTAACTCATGTGTCTTGGAATTATACCACGGAGCTAATTTACTATGTTTTATATGTTTCTTTTTTAGAGGCGCTATTGAGTCTAATGTTAGTCGTAATGACTTTACAGAGCTATCGACGAGATGGTCAATCTCAGTGGAGCTAGGGTTTTTAATGAATTTGTTGTTTATATCGACGGATAGTACGGGTTTAAATGTAATCGGAATTATTTCCTTAAATTTAGCTACAGTACTATCAGGTAAACATCTTGAAAATGAGTTCATTATTAGTGGCATATATTCTGATAGTGAAAAATCGAAGGTTATTAAATTATGGTCTGATAGAATTGGATTGCGCGGAAGTACTGTTAGATTTTCAATTTTGACACCGTATGATAATATAAGGTCAAGTGTGTGGTTACAACAATGAGTAGGTTGGTGTACACACTGACTGAAACCAATTGAGTCTAATTGCGAAATAAATGCTACGCTAAGGCTATCTTTATTATTGTCAACATGAATATTAAAGTCACCAACAATAATAATTTTATCGGTCTTTAGGACTAGGTTTGATAAAAACTCAGGGAATTCTGTTAAAAATTCAGTATAAGCCCCAGGGGCACGGTAAACTACAGCAAATATGATTGGCTGTTGGTGTTTCTTGGATTGGCGTGGAAGACTAAGAACAAGACATTCAAATGAGTTGTAGCTTAGTTTAGGTTTAGGATTAATTAATAGACTGGAGTTAAAAATAGCAGCAACTCCACCTCCTCGACCAAATTCTCTGGGAACGTGTGTATTTACATAACTGGGGGGAGTAGATTCATTTAGACTGACATATTCATCAGGATGCAGCCACGTCTCAGTGAGGGACAATAAATCTATTTTATGATCTGAGACTAGTTCATTAACTAAAATAGCCTTTGATGACAATGATCTTATGTTTAACAGACCACATTTAAAAGTCTTTATTTCCTGAGTTGTTGCAGAGGTTGTGTTAATTTGTATTAGATTTTTGTGTGGAATTCTCCCTCTGTTATTGTTTGATTTAAATAATGTAACGGGACGGTGGACAGACACAGTCTCTATGGGTTGTGGTTGTGTGACTGGTCAGAGGAGCGCAGAGAGTGTGTAGCACTGCAGCTCTGCGTCCTGGTCCCAACTCTGGGTTGTCATTTAATAGACTGGGTAATATTCCTAGATAAGAGAGATGCTCCATCCCAAGTGGGATGAACGCCGTCTCTCCTAACAAGACCAGGTTTCCTCCAAAAGTTTGCCAATTATCTACAAAGCCCACACCGTTTACAGGACACCACCTCGACAGCCAGCGGTTAAAAGACAACATGCGGCTAAACATGTCATCACCTGTTGTGTTAGGGAGAGGGCCAGAAAAATTACTGTGTCCGACATCGTTTTTGCAGCACACACCGACTCCACATTAACTTTAGTGACCTCCGACATACGAGCCGGGAGTCGTTGCTGCCGGCGTGAATTACGATCTTACTGTATTTACGTTTAGTTTTAGCCAGCAGCTTCAGTTTGGATTCGATGTCGCGGCTCTGGCCCTGGAATACAATTGACTATGGTCGCTGGTGTCGCTAACCTCACGTTTCTCAGAACCGAGTCACCAATGACCAGAGTTTGCTTCTCAACGGGTGCGTCGCTGAGTGGAGAAAATCTATTTGAAACGTGAGCTGGTGGGTCTTTAATCGTGGGCTTTTTAAGGGTAGCACTATGCCCCCTCCGGACAGTCACCCAGCCGCCCTGGGCTCCCGGCTGCACGGGACAAGTCGAGGACTGCTAGCGGAAGCTAAGCTAAGTGGCTCGCGGCGGCTGGCGGGGTTGGCTAACTACAGCTAACGGAGGTTCTAAGCAGCGGAGCCGAGCTTCTAAGTCGCTAAGCCTCGCCTCCATCGCTACCAATACACTACATTTATTACATGTACCACTACTGTTAAAGGAGGCAGAGGAGTAAGTAAACATGAGACACTCGGAGCAAGAGAGAGCAGGGGAGCGAGAGGGAGAGAGAGATGCCATCGCTTCTATATTAGACTACGAGGGTGAGCTCAAACAGAAGAATCCGGTGACACGCTGATGTAAGTACACAGAATCACTAAGCACCAAAGAGTAGGAGTTGGTATGTGTTGATGTTTAACTATAGACTTAGCCGTAGTAATATAGAGAAATATCTGTGTTAGCAGAGGAGCTAGTTCAGAGACAGCGACCACCACCAGCGGCAGGAAAACAGGAAATGACGCGACTCGCTTACCGTAGTACGTAGAATCTACAAAAAAGTAATCCATTGCGTTAATGTTTAAACTGTAACTCTGACAATTCTGAAGTCAACTTGAGAGGGCACCTCTAATTATACATTGTTATTGTTAAGATAACTTTTAGTAATAAATAAAGGCAATTGGAGTGTCTCTCTGTCGTGAAGAGAGTCAAAATTAGCCGTGTGTGTCTGAGTGTATGCCTGGGTGTGCCTGTGTCTGTATATGTGAGAGGGTGACGCAGTTAAGGAGTGAGACGAAAAAATACTTTTCAGAGGTTTAAAGTTTCAACAAACAGTTCATAAAATTTTAAACGCTAAACAAAAAACTAAAATTTGTAATATCATGTGCTGGTTTAAAGTTTGTCAAAGTATGTGAATGCGTGTATGGTTCTGATATCTTTTGTTTGGAGCACTATATTGTTGAGCAGATCACCATTGGGTGTGGTTGTGGAATGCGTTGATTTTGCATTGTTCTGCTTGAGACTATGTGTTGCCTACAAGGTTGAGACTGCTCTTTGTACTCTGTGTTGTTGGGACAAAAAAGTCAGTGGGCATGCTGATGCAGCTTTATGATTAAAGGTCAATTGGCAGTGCAGTTGTGCTCTTTTAATATTTGTATTAAGTGAGTATATTGCCATTTTAGGTGAGTTCGAAGAAATTGTGTGTCGAGAGACTACACTGTGTCAGTGTCGGTGAGTATGGTGCATTGAAAGAGAGAGTTGTTTACTCGTTGCTGGCCAAAGCAGTACTGAGACAAAAAAGGAGGTCAAGGGGGTCTGGCTTATTCCCCAGTGTGTGTGTGGAGCTGCAGTTGTATTAAAATGTGATGCAATTAAATTAAATATAAAAAAGTCTGGAGCCAAAGTATTTTAATTACGAAAGTTGCCAAAATCAATTAAAGCTATAAGCCCAAAATTATTATCTAAGTTAAATAGTACATCAACAATAGGGTACACCAATAGTTCTCCTAGTCATAAAATACCCATCAAAGAAGAAAGACATATAAAAGATGTCTAAAAAATGGGAGAAACGTACTAAAGTGTTAGACCCAGCTTGGCCAAAGAGGGGTACATTTAATGTGAGCGTGTGTGTGAGAATATGGAGCTCAGAATAAAAGACTATAAACCAATTGATAAGAGCAAAAAGAGACAACAAAAAAGAGAAAAAGAATAAGAAATCGTACAATTATTCAAAAATGTTGAAGCTAATTACAGAAAAGTCGTGAAAAAACAGACCACAGCTGACCCGAAATTCAAAAACATAGAAAAATAATTAGACAAAAAAGCAACTGCTGTCACAGGACGCAGCTGGACTTTATCCAGTCCTGTCTGGAACAGTGCTGCTCACAGGAGATGTCAAGTTTGAGGACTACAAAGCACACGTTCCAAAACTTTGCAGCACGATAAAGAAAAATGAAACTCAAACTCCCAAGAGGGTGCAGGTAATGGACTGCTACTCTGAAAAAGATGATGCTCTCAGGGGAAAGAGAAGAGTCATACTGGTTACACCAACTCCCCAACCTTACTTTAAGCAGAGGAGAAAGTGAGGACAGAGGGGGAGCTGGGACGTCAGGGAAAGAGTATGGACTAAGGGTTTTACTACAGTAAAACCCCCCCACCTCAGCTGTCCCTGCTGAGGAGGAGACAGCAGGAAAAATCTTGGCGCTTGATGATATCAAGGCTCTGTGGGCCAAAGTTGTGGGGGTGCCAGAAATGGAGGCCAGTCTGAGTGGAAATGCTTGGATGATGAACCCACAGGCAGACGGGACTGAGTTTAACGCGTCCCTGAGAAGGGAGTATCTGGTTTTGATTGACCCCAAAGCGCTGAAGGGTGAGGCGATCTCTGACACTGAGAATCCAGCAACATGTGTCAGTCGCCAGCTGAAAAGGTGGAAGCAAGAGACGGAAGAAGATGCGGAAGTCCTCTGCTGACTATGCTCTTCAGAACATCAAGAGACTATGCCCGTCCTGGTGAAAAACAGGCTGAAGATGTGGTGGGGCTGACATCTGTGATCACGTGGTCCATGCTCAAAACAAATACAGAAGAGATGACCTGAGACTGAGCAAGCAGGATCGAGACATACAGAAAAGTCTCAACTGGGGGGTGGGTGAGCTTCTTTTAACCAATAGAGCTGATAAAGAACCTTGAGAACCTCTCCCCATGTCTGATTAATTTGTAAAGACAGTAGGATTCTCTGGACAGAGACAGACGATTCCAATGACAGCTCCAGTTTGGCTATAAATTGAAGGCGGAGAAGCAATACTGCCTATTGTGATAGGCAGTATTGTGACTTCAATAAATTTGTAGATGAGAGATGCTTTGTATAAATTAAAGATGAACATTTGTTGCTCACCACAAGGGGTGGACATTGATGGCTCTGGACCCGGCCTCCAGATGAGTACATGGGATAAGAGGGCTAATATTTACTGGCTGGGGAACATATCAGAACCGGTAAGTGAAGTGGGAAAAGTTTATTCGTTCTCAGATCCCAAAAGCAAAGGAACCTGTAATGGAAATTCCACTGATCAATGTCTTACTACTGTTTTGAAGGTTTTCTGTGCACTTAGCTGATGCAACCTCAAAGTTCATGCCCTTACTTGGTAATTCCACCTCATGTTGACCTTTATCTGTGCAACTGTGTGCTGGGTTTGATTCCTCTTTCTGTAGCAGTGATGCCAGACAGCCGACATTTCCTGTCTGCTTTCTGTCTTGTTTCCTGTTCATCACATTGTATAAAAACCCTCCTTTTTAACTACTCGTTGTTGCACTCTGAGCCATGTTGCTGACTGTGTAACCCTCTGCAGAGCTAATAATTAAAACTCTAAGACAACTCCGGTCTGAGAAACTCATTATTTCAAATCTCGAGATAAATTTCCACGACAAACTTGGCATCACGAACAGGATCCCTTGAAAGATCGTCTGGACCCTAGAAGTCTTTGGTGGTTGGCCACCCGGGAGAGAAAAATCTTCTGCCTCTACCTCTGACATTTAAGAGACGAGAGGACCGAAGTGACTGGGGTTCCGGACCTTCTTCACAGGGATCCAAAGACCTCTCTTTGGTCATCTTATATCTGGTGAGATGTTGAAATTCAGATTTTTCATGACTGTTTAGAGCAGTGGTCACCAACCTTTTCGAGCCCAAGAGCACTTTTTAATTCCAAACGTAAGCCGAGAGCTACCACCCTGATATCTTCCAAAAAACCCACTTAGCAATTTCTGTTAAAGGCTGAATGTACAAGAAATAAATATACACAAAGAGAGGCAGTTGTGCAACTTTTTCTATTCAATGACAATATTCAAATTAATATCAATTCATATTTACAATGCAAAATATGTAGCTTCTCAGTTCCACATCATGTTCTGCAGAGGAGCTGCTACTGCAGCACAATGTTTTTACATATAGGCTTTGATTTGAATATGGCCACAAATATGATTATTGCCTTGTATGAAAGAAGTCCCTTGTACTCAAATAAATACCAGTACTACACAGTATGAAGCCGTGCATCTTTCCGCTCCTGCAAATATTTCACAAAAAAAAAACCTTTTTAAACAAGGGAATGGATATCATTAACAAACTCTGGAGTGCTTTTATTTTGAAAAGGCTTACACAAAGTGTTGCAACCATTTGTTTGTGACATAAATTCATCAGATAAGCATTAAAACTCAGGTGAAATATCTTTCTCTGTTTATACTGCTGTGAACCAAAAATGTTTATCTGTCTATGACACAAATGTATTTACAACACTTTCCGAACACGTTTCAAAGTAAAAGCACTCCAGCGTTTCACTTTCTGAATCCACTCATTTGTTCCAACGGGGCTTTGATTGTTATCAACAGACCGAAAGATGCGCATCTTCATAACGTAGAGTCCTGACATTTACTTTAGTACATAAACCAACGTGTTGTTGAAGGAAATGCAGGAGATAAACCTGCAACTCAGACGCCAGTAGCGGACACACAGCGCGTGTGAACAACAGACAACCGACACACAGACAACTGACACACAGCCAGTGAGTCCAGAGAGTTCGGGGATCGACAGTGAAGACTGGGAGATCGACAGTGAAGACTGGGAGATCGACCGGTAGATCGCGATCGATGGGTTGGCGACCACTGCTCCACATTGTGCCGCTTTGCCGTCGCAACAGTTGCCCCGCAAATGAGACACACACATTTTTCTTTCACTGTCGTAAAAAAGAACTCTTCCTCCCAATCATAGTATGTTTTCTTTCGCTTTTCTGTCATGTTTTCTTTAGTTTGGGGGGTAAAAACCACATCTAGCTCGCCATCGTTGCTGCTCCCGCTAGCTTGTCTCAACATAGAGTGAGATGGCGGTTTGACTTTTTTTTTTATTTCAAATTTCAGTTTTTCTTTTTTTTCTTCATTTTTCAATTTTTTTTTCTTTTTCTTTTTTTAATTTAGAGCATGCCTTGCGGGCGACTCGCGGGGTCCCTGCGGGCGACCAGGTGCCCACGGGCACCATGTTGGCTACCTCTGGTTTAGAGGATTTCTCAAATAGAAAATCAAACAGACATAGGAAATAACATGTTTATGGTTTTATTTGGAATGGGTGTATTAGTCATTGTCCTTGGATTATTGTTGTTAATGATGTTTATCTCACCCATCCTCATGGCAATCATCCTAGTTGAAGGCATTTTTCCTGTTTTGCCGGAGAAAGAAACAAGATTCGTGAAGACGTCCACGTCTTAAATTGAGTGTTCAAGGGAAATTGTAGATGTGCACGATTTCATACACTTAATTAATAAGGATGGGCAGGAGTTAGGAACTCCCAGACCCAGAGGGTCCAAGTGTGGACTCTATGATTGCAAACTGGGGATGGGAAAGTGTGACATATCTTCCAATATGGTCCACAGACTTTGCTTTTCCTCATAATGGGTCATTCAGTGTCGACAAAATTAAACTCCTAAGAGAAAAAACAATAAAAAGGTCACAATATGGAAAGACAGAAGATAATAAGAAATGTCTTGAAATGTGGAAAAAAGAAACAGAATGTAGGGACAGAAAACAAACGTTTAAACAGATGGCTAAGTTTAAAAATAAATTTAAAAAAGAGATTAAAAGAACTGAGAAAGGTGAAAGGAAATCACATAGATCTCTGTATCCTCCATTTACAGGGTGTGGCGGTCCTCTTCTCGACGCCTGCTTTCCTCCTCCCCAACAACAAAACCCTCCTCAATATGATGCAGTGACAAGACCAGACTCTACCAACCAACGAAGAGTCAGTCGCTGACTATCTGACTCATCTGACTGTCCTGTTTGACCAGCACAGCGGCATCCCTGTCCCTCCGCAACTGGGTGACCAACCGGGTGCTTATGAAACACATCTGAAACAGGCCTTCCTGAATGGTCTGCTCCCTCCACTACGGGCAAAAAGATCAACAGCTCCAGAAAGCACAGCTAACCATGATGCAGGCTGTGTCAGCACTGGTGGGGCCCCGTAGTCAAGATGGCGGCGCCAGCAGAGCGAAACACACACAAACACGCTCATGCAATGAAGAACAGCTTGCGTGTGTAAACGGTCACAAACTCAATTTCATGGTCGATTCTGGTGCAGTTTATTTTGTGATTAGGATGTCAGCTTTGCCCACATCTCCTGAAATGAGTGGTCGCTTTATTTTCTCTCAAGGCTCAACAGCAACAGTGAAGGAAAATTTCACAAAACCTCTCCCGTGCACGGTTAAATTTGACAAACATCTCGAGATTTGAAATAATGAGTTTCTCAAACCGTAGTTGTCTTAGAGTTTTAATTATTAACTCTGCAGAGGGTTACACAGTCAGCAACATGGCTCAGAGTGCAACAACGAGTAGTTAAAAAGGAGGGTTTTTATACAATGTGATAAACAGGAAACAAGACAGAAAGAAGACAGGAAATGTCTGCTGTCTGGCATCACTGTTACAGAAAGAGGAATCAAACCCAGCACACAGTTGCACAGATAAAGGTCAACAGGAGGGTTAGGGTTATGAACTTTGAGGTTCCATCAGCTAAGTGCACAGAAAACCGTCAAAACAGTAGTAAGACATTCATCAGTGGAATTTCCATTACCCTGCCCCCTTTTGATCATACAATGATCACACGAAAATAATCAAGAAACACCATAACAAACATCAATAACAAACATCAAATCATAGAAGAATATTGACGAGTCTTCAACCCATGCACTTTGCGTACGTAGAGAGTTAACATCCACCATGGAGAGGTTCTAGAACATACAATAGGTAACCGCTGCTGTTAATGTGCAAAGAAAAAAGTACTTTCCTGCAATTGAGCAAGCATATAAAAAAGAACATGGAAGGTGTAGGAGGAAATCAGGTTACACAACATTATCACACAAGTCTGTGGACGGAAGTTGAGAGGACAACAATGTAAAGAGAATCTCATAAGGTGAAAGATTAGACCTGATTCGTTTTCTCATCCTCATTTACATCAGCACCAGAGGCAGGACCTTTGGCCATGTGAGACCTGTGTCTTCACAGCACTTTGCAAGCTTAGTTTCCAGTGGCTTGGTGACCACACTTGCAGTTTGTTTTGAGGCAGGAAAGGCTTCAACCCATTTTGAGATTTACCTTCTGATGGTGATAGCTCTATGAAGTCCATCATCAGATGTTCAAAAGGTTGTACAGGCGGTGGGTGTGCTGCATGGCTGGTTACAGCCACTG
Source organism: Hippoglossus stenolepis (assembly GCF_022539355.2). Lineage (NCBI taxonomy): Eukaryota > Metazoa > Chordata > Actinopteri > Pleuronectiformes > Pleuronectidae > Hippoglossus > Hippoglossus stenolepis. The sequence goes on along the minus strand of NC_061484.1, from coordinate 334,563 downwards.
GCCTGTCAATATTGTGTGTGCCGCAGATTACACATGCCTGACAGTATTTTTGAGCATAGGTGGAGAAACATTTCGTAAACCAATGTTCTGTGATCATAGATAACATCCCCATTTTAGATGTGTGATCTTTACCGTGAGCTAACTTAGCATAATGAGGGAAGAAATGTTTTGGCAAACTGGGTTTGTTGTCAGGACCATACCACACACCAGTTCAGAACATAGCACCAGAGGTCTTCCATAGGGAGATCTCAGGAGGAGTGACAGTGGACTGTACTGCAGAGAGAGAGGAGGACATATCAGAAGTGATAAATACTGTCTGTGTATGAAAAGAGGAAGTGACATGTCAGATGTGAGTGTGACAGCCTGTTGTTTGAAAGAGGAAGTGGTAGGCGAGCCGCAGCTTAAGCAGCAGCATTCCCCCGAAACAACACATCCGTATGTGCAGTACATTTGCATACAGCAACAGTCAGTAGCAAATTTGCATCCTTCCGTGCTGTTTGGGCTGAGAGGTGATGAGGAAGAGAACTCGAGAGGAGAACGTCGTTATCTGAACAAACAAAAAAACCAACAGTTAGTACCAGAGACAGGGTCATGTGAGGAGGACCCATCTACATACAGAGTCAAGTCAGAGTTAGAAAGAGGTTCGTCAGAAAGGTCAGGTCGTGGTGAACACTGGACTTGAAGTTCAGCAACACAGTTGTGTTTTTCCCCGTCGTCCAAAAAAAAACATTGGATAAGTCTACAACCGAAAAGCACGCTGCGTCAGGCGGAATTTGGGAAAGCAGCGTGTATGGGTTGGGAACAATAGGCGATCGAACAATTACAGCTTCATTCACAGCCTTCAAATCCTGCACAAATCACCACTCAGTAGGTTGACCTTTGTCTCTGATTTTCTTGACTGGAATCAGTAGAGTCAGGGCAGGGGACAACACCAGCCTGCAAAAAGGGTTCAAAAACAGGGCGTATCCCCTCTAGCGCTTCCTGTCTGAGTAGATATTGTTGTTTACATGGTAGATAACCAGATTTTGACTGGGTCACAGTTTCTGATGAAGCCCACATCGTATTTGTCTTTTGCCCACAGTGTTTCAGTTAGATCTGAAAGTAAAGGAGAAACATCAGAGGGGATGGACAACATGGCATAAGAATGAAGGTGATTTTCAACCACAATCAGGGCGTGTGGCTGGAAAACAGAAGGTTGGAGAAACTTTTAGATCAAATGCACCGGTATACACCGCTGTTATAATGACCGATGTAAACTCCCTCTGGATATAATAAGGTCGGCATCTGATCATGAGGTGGTCCAGGTCTGGAGAACAGCCCGAAGAAATAATCTCCAAATCTGAGCAGCACAGATTGTTCACCATGCAGCAGACACCTCCTCCCTTGCTCTTCCCCGGGTTTATTGTCCGTTCCTGGCGGTGAATGGAGAACCCCTCGGGAACAACAGCGGAGTCTGGGATCGAGGGGTCGAGCCAAGTCTCCGTCAAAACCAGAACGTTACAAAACTGTTGAAAAACCATCTTGCTCCGAAGTTCTTCCATCTTATTATCAGAGACTGAACATTAGCCAGAAGAATACTTGTGGTGGAGGCCGGTTCTCACGTTTCCTCAGCCGGACTAGGACGCTGAAGGAAACCCTTGTTTCCTTCATCGTCTCCGTGCTCCAGGTACAACAGGTAAACATTGCCATGGGTATTCCCCTTTGTTTGCTGGTGGTGGTGAAAAAGTGTTTTCCACCGTCAACCTGATGTGCAGAAGTTGTTCTCTATCATATTGTATGATAGGGCTCGCTTGGTCAGTGTGCACAATGCAGAATAAAGCTGAATAAATAACAAAAAAAATGAAAAAAGAGTAGAGCTGTGACACTGCAGCCTCCATTGGCACCATCTTACAACATAACAGTAAACAATACAAATACAAGGATGCAGGCAGTGAAGGATTTAGCAATTTGGGGGCCAAGAAGAAAACAGGCATGGGGCCCTCTGCATCTGTTGTTCTCCACGTTTTTCAATCCTTATTTATCTAAGAAAGTCCTACTTGTAACTTCTTCCCAACTCAACAAAACATATTAATAGTTTAACAAATGCACTCATGGTAAAATCTTATTTTCATAGACAATATGATCTCTGTACAATAAGAATGTATCGTATTGTCCATTCACATGGAAGATCTGTCATTTATTACCTTGGTTTTGAGCAGGATATCTGATTGATGTTGATGATGAGCCTCTGTCTTATATCTTGTTTTAATTAAGTGAGACAATAACAAAAAGGGGGTCAATTATGGAGTTACAGAAATATTAACGAAATATATTTTTAAAAAAGATTACCATTTTTCTGAGTCCCTGTCTTTCTCTTACTCTCCTCCTTTGTACCTGTTTTCTCTCTCTCTCCCTTGATGTTTTTATTTTCTTGTCTTTCTCCGAAAAACACGCTCACGTTTTTTTAAATCATCATGTATAGGCCATCATGTCAAATTCCAGGAGCGAGTGAAAGTGTGTGTGTGTGTGTGTGTTTGTGTGTGCGCTCACACACACAGAGGCCCCGGGACCCCGCCCCCACTCACGCTCAAAGGGACACACGCAGTGAGACCAGAGCTAGTTCACGTGAAGCAGCCGGTCAGTGACTTTGTTGAAGACCAGTGGAAACAGTGAAAACACTGAGTTTCTCTGGTCACAGCAGAAGTTGGTTTGTTCCGAGCTGGAGTTTCTGTGTCCTCCTCCACTCTATCCTGCTCTCACTTAAACTTACAAACACTCAATACTAGTTATCACGACCTGATCAGTACATTAAGTTTTCTTAGTGTTTGTTTGATTCGCTCCGGAGTTTATGAGGCTGCATTTAAACATCATAAAAAATGACTCGTCAACATTTTACCGCTCCGTACAACACAAGACGTGACGTGAACAGCAGGACTCAGTGTTAAAGTGACCGGAGCGACATGCATACATGATCAGACACCATCGATTAATAACTAAAGACATGATCGTAAGTTTGTCTCTAAATAATCCCAATAAAAAACAGAACATTTGTACGTGAACTAGTTCATTTTCATCTCTGTGAACTGAACTTTGAACTTGTTCTTTTTAAGTGTGAAATGGCTCAACTCTGCTTGTCAGTTTGTGTTTACGCCCCAAATCACTTCCGTGGACACGCTCATGTAATAATCCATTGTAGTGGGGACTGAGGGGGAGGGGGGTTGCTGAGACACTAGTTACTCATAAATTATAGGCATTCTGATGCCATTTTAGCATATGGAGTAAAGAGTAAAAAAAAAATCGTAACCATAAGTTTATTAGTAATAACAGCCTTACAGAATAAACGCATGCAAAACATAAACACCAACATCATCACTAAATAAGTGATTTCCCTATAGGGGTTTTGTATTGCCGTTAGCATGAAGCTAATGGAAGCTTACGGAGGCAACGCTCACAGGTTAAACTTAAAACACGCTATGCTAGCGGGAATCATCTATAGTAAAGGTCACACACATAATGCAAGCATAGCTTAACTCAGCGCTGATTTCATAAGAGTTAACCGGAGATTTTTTCACGCCGATGTTTGCTGCTGAACGCTGCTGCACACTGCTCACCATAGTAGAGGGGAAAGAGGAAGTGATCCTCCGGACCCGGATATTTATAGTTGAGCATCGGAAATTATTATATTATTTTTAGATTACTTTTAAATCATTTGAAACCTGGGTTACATTTGCCTAATGGTTAAGTCCGCCTCTGGATGCAGGAGCAAGTGAACACAGTGTCTGGCAGCAAAGGGCAAGAAGGGACTTTGGAGGTCCCATGACGGTCTGGTGTTGCACCTGTAGCATTGTTCACTTCATGGGTATCTGGATCGCACAGTGTCCAATGCTGTGCGAGAGGAGAGGTTTGTAATTTTGTAAAATTTGTGCCCAAAACAATGTGAGAAAAGGTGTTAAGACACCAGTAGGCCATATTCCAGTGCCAGAGGGACCATTCAAACACATTGTAATGGATTATGTTAACATAATAAAATGTGTGCATAGAAAAAGGTGATAATTTAAATAGTACTATCAAAAGATTAAATAAGATTTAAATTCTTAAATAAGGGTTAAACAAAGGTTGGGGTGTGTTTATTATCCTCAATCACAAGGGATGGTAGAAAGAGTTAACAGAACCTTCAAAGCTAAGTTAAACAATATCTGTGCTAGCACAAAGCTAAACTGGGTAGATGCTCTACCACTTGCACTAATGAGCTATCACATGCAAACTAACAGAACCACACATTTAATCCAACATGAAATGCTTATAGGTTGACCATTGCCCGCTTGAACAATTGCAGATGAACCTGAAAATGAACTGTCGTACAAAAGCTATTTCTCTTCAGGAGAAAAGCAGAGTCCCAGACTCCAGCCTGGTGGCAGAGAGCCCGGTGGTGCCAGGGGACGAGATCTACATTAAGGTCTTTCAAAGGAAGTAACACCAGCCAAGATGGGAAGGTCCATATAAGGTGGTCCGAGCAACGCCCACGGCTGTCCAAATTGAAGGAACCACCACGTGGTACCACCTGAACCACTGCACCAAAGCCAGCAAGGTGCCAACGGCCCATAACCTGTCTGGTGTGGATACTGCCAGGACAGGCCCAGGAGGAACAGCTGATGAAACGAACGATCCAAGGAAAGACCGAGAGACATGAATCAGAAGTATGATGCAACTACAGACCAGACAAACACCAAAACAGATCAAGTTTGAACTACACCAGCTAGAGTGATTAAGACCAATATGGCACAAAATGCTAGACGTAAAAAGAGAGAAAGAAACAGAACTGAATTATAGAAAGCTATTGTTTCACTTAAGAAGGTGTAGTTTCATTACAGTTGCTAAATTTTCTAGAAGGTTGTTTGGTATTTTCTTAAAGAAGGCTCCAGAAAGAGAGGAATTATGGGGGGTGACCAATGTACAGTGACCTTCCAGCAAAAACAAGTGGATTGTCTGGATGAGACCAGAACCTCAGTGGCAAGTAGCATAATATGATTTTTATCTTGAGATTGGGTTTAATATAACTTGTAAGATATCCAACGTTGACATTTTTACCTTGAACCGTGTGGAGAGGACAACAATGCAAATAGAATCTCATAAGGTGAAAGATTAGACCTGGTTCGTTTTCTCATCCTCATCCTCAGCCTCATCAGCACCAGAGGCAGGACCTTTGTCCATGTGAGACCTGTGTCTTCAGAGCACTTTGTAAGCTTAGTTTTGAGTGTGCCATTCTCTCGTTCCACAGCTCCACCAGTGGCTTGGTGACCACACTTGCAGTTTGTTTTGAGGCAGGAAAGGCTTCAACCCATTTTGACCACATGTCGAACATCACTAAGCAGTGAGATTTACCTTCTGATGGTGATAGCTCTATGAAGTCCATCATCAGATGTTCAAAAGGTCGTACAGGCGGTGGGTGTGCTGCATGGCTGGTTACAGCCACTGGCTTGCCAATATTGTGTGTGTCGCAGATTACACATGCCTGTATTTTTGAGCATAGGTGGAGAAACCTTTCGTAAACCAATGTTCTGTGATCATAGATAACATCCCCATTTTAGATGTGTGATCTTTACCGTGAGCTAACTTAGCATAATGAGGGAAGAAATGTTTTGGCAAACAGGGTTTGTTGTCAGGACCATACCACACACCAGTTCGGAACATAGCACCAGAGGTCTTCCATAGGGAGATCTCAGGAGGAGTGACAGTGGACTGTACTGCAGAGAGAGAGGAGGACATATCAGAAGTGATAAATACTGTCTGTGTATGAAAAGAGGAAGTGACATGTCAGATGTGAGTGTGACAGCCTGTTGTTTGAAAGAGGAAGTGGTAGGCGAGCCGCAGCTTAAGCAGCAGCATTCCCCCGAAACAACACATCCGTATGTGCAGTACATTTGCATACAGCAACAGTCAGTAGCAAATTTGCATCCTTCCGTGCTGTTTGGGCTGAGAGGTGATGAGGAAGAGAACTCGAGAGGAGAACGTCGTTATCTGAACAAACAAAAAAACCAACAGTTAGTACCAGAGACAGGGTCATGTGAGGAGGACCCATCTACATACAGAGTCAAGTCAGAGTTACAAAGAGGTTCGTCAGAAAGGTCAGGTCGTGGTGAACACTGGACTTGAAGTTCAGCAACACAGTTGTGTTCTTCCCCGTCGTCCAAAAAAAAACATTGGATAAGTCTACAACCGAAAAGCACGCTGCGTCAGGCGGAATTTGGGAAAGCAGCGTGTATGGGTTGGGAACAATAGGCGATCGAACAATTACAGCTTCATTCACAGCCTTCAAATCCTGCACAAATGTCTTTGTCTCTGATTTTCTTGACTGGAATCAGTGGAGTCAGGGCAGGGGACAATTACACCAGCCTGCAAAAAGGGTTCAAAAACAGAGCGTATCCCCTCCAGCGCTTCCTGTCTGAGTAGATATTTTTGTTTACATGGTAGATAACCAGATTTTGGAGTGATTTTGACTGGGTCACAGTTTCTGATGAAGCCCACATCGTATTTGTCTTTTGCCCACAGTGTTTCAGTTAGATCTGAAAGTAAAGGAGAAACATCAGAGGGGCTGGACAACATGGCATAAGAATGAAGGTGATTTTCAACCACAATCAGGGCATGTGGCTGGAGAACAGAAGGTTGGAGAAACTTTTAGATCAAATGCACTCAAACCTTTATCTTGATGTTCTCCTTTACACTTGACATCCATTGCACTTCTGTCCGTCCTGGGAGAGGGATCCCTCACATGTGGCTCTCTCTGAGGTTTCTACGTTCTTTTTTCCCTGTTAAAAGGGTTTTTAGGTAGTTTTTCCTTACTCTTGTTGAGGGTTAAGGGCAGAGGATGTCACACCTTGTTAAAGCCCTATGAGACAAATTGTGATTTGTGAATATGGGCTATACAAATAAAATTTGATTGATTGATTGATTGACTCAGACTGGGTGAATACATTACATCAGGCGTAGTTGTGGGTAGCCAATCAACGGCAGCCTGGCATGATCTGACCAATAGGCCTAAGTCGTGCCACTGGTCATCATGGGACTTGGAAAGCAAGATGTGAGGGCTGGAATTTGAGACGCGAGGCAGTGCCATCTGCTGGTCGGTGAGTGAGACGGCAGCTGCACTTCTGGAACCAGACCAAAAAATATTGCACACATTCAGAGAATCATCGGGGAAAGGCAAAAACAGAGATTCATAAACGTGATCTGGTGTGTCACATGTGAGGTGCAGTGCAATGAATCAGTGTGCATAAAAACAGAAAAAGGGGTGACAAGAGAGTGTGACATGGAGAGCAGGGGTCTCATTTATCAAACATTGCGTAGGATTCATACTAAAAGTGTACGTACGCCCAAAAGCTGGAAATGGCGTACGCCAAAGGAAATTCCGATTTATAAAACCGTGCGCACGCACACCTGAACGCAATGTTCGCTTTATAAATCACAGTCCACCTGGAAACGTTCGTACGTGGATCTGCCTCCAAATCTGCCCTCCACACGCCCACTTTCAACCATAAATGGTCAATGCAAAGCACGGCATGAATATTAAATTATCCTGCTGACCAATGGGTTTCCACCGTGAGTCCTGACGGAGTCACGGCATCAAGCGATGAGAAGAGGAAGCAAAACTTTCTGACATCGAGGTGATTGTTAGTGAGGTGGGGGTGAAGAGCAATTCATGGGACAGCAGTGATGTCACTAATAAAGAAAATACACTGATACTCTGCTGCTGCTGTTAACACAGTGAGTGAGAGTGAAGACGATAGAAAGAAAGGAGCCTGAAGTAAAAAAAAGATCACAGATCAATAGAATCTATATCAGCTGATCAGACATCGCTGAACCCTCGCTTCCTCCTCATCCTTCCATTCGCGTGCACACATCACGCAGCATCACGCACCAGTGTCACGGCAGTATTTATTTATTCAGAGCATCGGACTGATTCCCTCACATCAGTGGATCCTCACCTCCTCCCTGGGATATTATTTGGAAAGTGTCTTCATTTCTTGTAAGTGATCTCCAGTGCGCGCTGAGCGCCTGATGGCTCAGTCCCGTTCACTGCAGTGATCTGATGATACACGCACAGTGTTAGAAGATATTATTAAAAACTATTAATGACTCGGCTCCGTAACTCCGCTGTTAAATGGAATCTAAACGTAATTTGCTGTAAATTGATTTATATACAGTGGGGCAAAAAAGTATTTAGTCAGCCACCAATTGTGCAAGTTCTCCCACTTAAAAAGATGAGAGAGGCCTGTAATTTTCATCATAGGTATACCTCAACTATGAGAGACAAAATGAGAAAAAAAAATCCAGGAAATCACATTGTAGGATTTTTAAAGAATTTATTTGCAAATTATGGTGGAAAATAAGTATTTGGTCAATAACAAAAGTTCATCTCAATACTTTGTTATATACCCTTTGTTGGCAATGACAGAGGTCAAACGTTTTCTGTAAGTCTTCACAAGCTTTTCACACACTGTTGCTGGTATTTTGGCCCATTCCTCCATGCAGATCTCCTCTAGAGCAGTGATGTTTTGGGGCTGTCGCTGGGCAACACAGACTTTCAACTCCCTCCACAGATTTTCTATGGGGTTGAGATCTGGAGACTGGCTAGGCCACTCCAGGACCTTGAAATGCTTCTTACGAAGCCGCTCCTTCGTTGCCCGGGCGGTGTGTTTGGGATCATTGTCATGCTGAAAGACCCAGCCACGTTTCATCTTCAATGCCCTTGCTGATGGAAGGAGGTTTTCACTCAAAATCTCACGATACATGGCCCCATTCATTCTTTCCTTCACACGGATCAGTCGTCCTGGTCCCCTTGCAGAAAAACAGCCCCAAAGCATGATGTTTTCACCCCCATGCTTCACAGTAGGTATGGTGTTCTTTGGATGCAACTCGGCATTCTTTCTCCTCCAAACACGACGAGTTGAGTTTTTACCAAAAAGTTCTATTTTGGTTTCATCTGACCATATGACATTCTCCCAATCCTCTTCTGGATCATCCAAATGCTCTCTAGCAAACTTCAGACGGGCCTGGACATGTACTGGCTTAAGCAGGGGGACACGTCTGGCACTGCAGGATTTGAGTCCCTGGCGGCGTAGTGTTACTGATGGTAGCCTTTACTTTGGTCCCAGCTCTCTGCAGGTCATTCACTAGGTCCCCCCGTGTGGTTCTGGGATTTTTGTTCACCGTTCTTGTGATCATTTTGACCCCACGGGGTGAGATCTTGCGTGGAGCCCCAGATCGAGGGAGATTATCAGTGGTCTTGTATGTCTTCCATTTTCTAATAATTGCTCCCACAGTTGATTTCTTCACACCAAGCTGCTTACCTATTGCAGATTCAGTCTTCCCAGCCTGGTGCAGGTCTACAATTTTGTTTCTGGTGTCCTTTGACAGCTCTTTGGTCTTGGCCATAGTGGAGTTTGGATTGTGACTGTTTGAGGTTGTGGACAGGTGTCTTTTATACTGATAACGAGTTCAAACAGGTGCCATTAATACAGGTAACGAGTGGAGGACAGAGGAGCCTCTTGAAGAAGTTACAGGTCTGTGAGAGCCAGAAATCTTGCTTGTTTGTAGGTGACCAAATACTTATTTTACCGAGGAATTTACCAATTAATTCATTAAAAATTTTACAATGTGATTTCCTGGATTCTTTCCCCCCATTCTGTCTCTCATAGTTGAGGTATACCTATGATGAAAATTACAGGCATCTCTCATCTTTTTAAGTGGGAGAACTTGCACAATTGGTGGCTGACTAAATACTTTTTTGCCCCACTGTATGTTTTAATTAAAAGGTTCGTGTGGAACAGAAATGTCGCGCGATCAAAACTAAGCTGTTGGTTTTAATGTAAATGATGAATTGGATCAATAATCTGGCTTCAGTTCACCACCTCACGTCTGTGTCGCCACTTTCCCGTCTCCAAAACGTTCGTACGCATGGGTCAGAGTTTGTGTGGAAATACGCAAATTTTCCCGTCAAGTTTGTTTTTATAAATCCCAACGTTTGCGTGAGAAGTGGCGTACGCACGTTTCAGGCGACAACAGAAAATCATGTTCAAACCTTATGGGATGTTTGTCAAATTTAACCGTGCACGGGAGAGGTTTTGTGAAATTTTCCTTTACTGTTGCTGTTGAGCCTTGAGAGAAAATAAATCGACCACTCATTTCAGGAGATGTGGGCAAATCTGACATCCGAACCACAGAATAACCTTCACCAGAGTCGACCATGAAATTGGGTTTGTGACCGTTAACACACAGTTCGAGTTGAGGCATTTTCTGAAAAGCATCATTTATTTAACATTATGTGTGTGTGTGGTTAGTACAGCAAGCTGTTCTTTATTCTTTGATTATCATTGTACAGTGTATTATGATTCATCTCGAAGTGAAATTAATGGTGAATTAAAATTTCGTATCAAAAGATTTGGGCCCAATGATGAAAATTCCTTTAAATGTCAAATGGAAAGTAACTAAGATGACTTTACAGAGCTATCGACGAGATGGTCAATCTCAGTGGAGCTAGGGTTTTTATTAATTCGTTGGTTATATCGACGGATAATACGGGTTTAAATGTAATTGGAATTATTTCCTTAAATTTTGCTACAGCACTATCAGGTAGGCATCGAGAAAAGGAGTTTTTTATTAGTGGCATATATTCTGATAATGAAAAATCGAAGGTTATTAAATTATGGTCTGATAGAATTGGATTACGTGGAAGTACTATTAGATGTTCAATTTTGACACCGTATGATAATACCAGGTCAAGTGTGTGGTTACAACAATGAGTAGGTTGGTGTACACACTGACTGAAACCAATTGAGTCTAGTACTGAAATAAATGCTACGCTAAGGCTATCATTAGTATTATCAACATGAATATTAAAGGGGACATAGCATGCCCATTTTACCACAAGTTGATATGGTTCCTTGGGGTCTTAATGAAATGTCTGTAACATACTTTGGTCAAAATACCACAAGGATCATATAAAACAGCACCCTTTTTACCCTGTATAAAACAGCCCTCCACAGAGCGACCTGTTTTGAGTGCCTGTTCCTTTAAATGCTAATGAGCCAGCTCCCCTCCCCCATGATTTTAAACGATATAAATTACATATTTTATATGATATAAATTATCAAATATGCATCCCATACTTTGTATTCCCTTGTTGTCCTGGAGTTTTAATTTTCCCAATCACATAATTAAATGTCCCCTCTGCCCATCCACTACAAGCACACAAGCAGACAGACAGAGAGAGAAAGAGAGGTGGGGGGCTATGAAGACCATCATTTACCCCCGAACCCCGACATTCAACGGGTACAACAACAAGCGGAGAAAGCAGAATCGCGGGCTGACCTTATATATACAGTCTATGGGGCTGACCAGCGCGGAGAAATGCTCGTCCCGTGTGAACAGCCAGGCGGCTGTGCGCTTGAGAACGGCGCTGCGCTGCCTCGCAGCTGCGCTTCCGCGTCCGGTGTACCCCGGCGTAACTACTGTAACCCGGCGGAACTACTGTAACCCGGCGTACAGTAGAGCTGAACACTGCGGAAGTCTTCCACACAGCTGGCAGTGTGGAAGACCTCTGCGAGGCAGCGCAGTGCCGTTCTCCAGCGCGCAGCCGCCTGGCTGTTCACACGGGACGAGCATTTCTCCGCTGGTCAGCCCCATAGACTGTATATATAAGGTCAGCCCGCGATTCTGCTTTCTCCGCTTGTTGTTGTACCCGTTGAATGTCGGGGTTCGGGGGTTACAGTAGTGCTGAACACTGCGGAAGTCTTCCACACTGCTGGCTGTGTGGCGCTGACACAAATTCCAGCTCACGCACGGGAGAGCGAGCGGTCGCTCCCGAGCAGCTGCTGCAGCCTCCCAGTCCCAACGATCCAGACAAATGCCACATGTGAGTGAATCGCGGGCTGACCAGCGGAGAAATGCTCGTCCCGTGTGAACAGCCCGGCTGCGTGCTTGGGAACGGCGCTGCGCTGCTCTCGCAGCTCGCTGCCTCCGTGTAAACCCGAAGTAACGAGGTGGGGGACGGGGGTGGGGTGGGCCAAGACCATGTAGGGAGACTTCCAGTTCCTTGTTACGAAACAATACCCAGGAAGCGCAATCGAGTCGCTCAAGCATGACGTTTCTGACTTAGAGGAACTATAACAAAACGCGCAAGTGTTTTTTCCCCAGAGTTTTTGGGTTGGTAGACATGCCAGATACCCACATTAACCTGTAGAAGCACTAACAAAGTGGAATTTGCATGCTATGTCCCCTTTAAAGTCACCAACAATAATAATTTTATCGGTCTTTAGGACTAGGTTTGATAAAAACTCAGGGATTTCCATTAAAAATTCAGAAGCACGGTAAACTACAGCAAATATGATTGGCTGTTGGTACTTCTTGGATGGGTGTGGAAGACTAAGAACAAGGCTTTCAAATGAGTTGTAGCTTAGTTTAGGTTTAGGATTAATTGATAGACTGGAGTTAAAAATAGCAGCAACTCTACCTCCTCGGCCAAATTCTCGGGGAACGTGTGAATTTACATGACTGGGGGAGAGTAGATTCATTTAGACTGACATATTCATCAGGATGCAGCCACGTCTCAGTGAGGGACAATACATCTATTTTTTTATCTGAGGTTAGTTCATTAACTAAAATAGCCTTTGATGATAATCTTATGTTTAAAAGACCACATTTAAAAGTCTTTGTTTCTTGAGTTGTTGCAGAGGTTGTGTTAATTTGTATTAGATTTTTGTGTAGAATTCTCCCTCTGTTATTGTTTGATTTACATAATTTAATGGGACGGTGGACAGACAATCTCTATGGGTTTGTGGTTGTGTGACTGATCCAGAGGGAGCGCAGGGAAGTGTTTAGCACTGCAGCTCTGCTTCCTGGTCCCAACTCTGGGTTGTCATTTAATGGGTAATATTCCTAGATAAGAGAGCTGTTCCATCCCAAGTGGGATGAACGCCGTCTCTCCTAACAAGACCAGGTTTCCTCCAAAAAGTTTGCCAATTATCTACAAAGCCCACGCCATTTACAGGACACCACCTCGACAGCCAGCAGTTAAAAGACAACATGCGGCTAAACATGTCATCACCTGTTGTGTTAGGGAGAGGTCCAGAGAAAACTACTAAATAAGGGTTAAACAAAGGTTGGGGTGTTTATTATCCTCAATCACAAGGGATGGTAGAAAGAGTTAACAGAACCCTCAAAGCTAAGTTAAACAATATCTGTGCTAGCACAAAGCTTAAGTGGGTAGATGCTCTACCACTTGCACTAATGAGCTATCAGAAACACAAACTAACAGAACCACACATTTAATCCAACATGAAATGCTTATAGGTTGACCATTGCCCGCTTGAACAATTGCAGATGAACCTGAAAATGAACTGTCGTACAAAAGCTATTTCTCTTCAGGAGAAAAGCAGAGTCCCAGACTCCAGCCTGGTGGCAGAGAGCCCGGTGGTGCCAGGGGACGAGATCTACATTAAGGTCTTTCAAAGGAAGTAACACCAGCCAAGACGGGAAGGTCCATATAAGGTGGTCCGAGCAACGCCCACGGCTGTCCAAATTGAAGGAACCACCACGTGGTACCACCTGAACCACTGCACCAAAGCCAGCAAGGTGCCAACGGCCCATAACCTGCTAATGGTTATGGGCTGTCTGGTGTGGATACTGCCAGGACAGGCCGAAGAGGAACAGCTGATGAAACGAACGATCCAAGGAAAGACCGATTGACATGAATCAGATAAGTATGATGCAACTACAGACCAGACAAACACCAAAACAGATCAAGTTTGAACTACACCAGCTAGAGTGATTAAGACCAATATGGCACAAAATGCTAGATGTAAAAAGAGAGAAAGAAACAGAACTGAATTATAGAAAGCTATTGTTTCACTTAAGAAGGTGTATTTACATAAGTAAAACCTGAGTTTCATTACAGTTGCTACATTTTCTAGAAGGTTGTTTGGTATTTTCTTAAAGAAGGCTCCAGAAAGAGAGGAATTATGGGGGGTGACCAATGTACAGTTACCTTCCAGCAAAAACAGGTGGATTGTCTGGATGAGACCAGAACCTCAGTGGCAAGTAGCATAATATGATTTTTATCTTGAGATTGGGTTTAATATAACTGGTAAGATATCCAACGTTGACATTTTTACCTTGAACCTTGCGGATCCAGGAATGTTTACTACTCTAAAACTTGCAGAAGTTTTTACCTTTGATTACCTTTGTCACGTGATTGGAGAACAATGTTGCATTTACATACCCAATAACAATAATTACACTGGTGGTCTTGGCTGTGATCTGTCTATTGGTTTGTTGCATCATACTGACTCTGAGAAAAGTACTCACTTAATCTCTCGTTAAAAAGATGACCATGATGGCGACTGCACGGGAGGCGGAGGCTCAGCTGGCACAACTAGTAGAGGAGATTCCAGATCCCAGAGCAATGGACTGAACTCTGGAATAAGGGACTGATAAACATCACCTTGTGCCTCGACTGGGATCTCCTAATTCCTATGATTTAAAATTGTTTCTGATTAGGTGGATCATGTATACTCAATAAGCACATTTAAACTTTGATTGATTTGACGATATGTTTTGTGCACTCGCCTGTTATAATTTAGTTTAAAATTTAAGTAATAACCACATATACAACTTTGTTTGTAACAATAAAATATTGGTCATATGTGTGACAACCCTTCCACTCTGCCTGCCTGTGTGCCTTGCAATCACTTGCTCCTACCTACCCATCTGGGTGGGGGCATCCAAGAAGGCATAAAAGACTGCTCTTCTGGAAGTGTCTCTCTCAGCAGGGCCTGCTGCACCAGCCTCATCCTTGTTCCTTTGTTTGGTTTGCTGCACCAACCAACACACATCACACTATATTGTCACTCATCCACACACTTCTGACACAATTTATGTCTCTCATACATACACACCCCACCAGTTAATTAATATGCTGTATTAGTTGAGCTAAATAAATTATTTTGATTGATCTATCTGTGTGTGGCTTCCGTTTTTGTTGCCAGCCTTGAGCCAGGTGGTGACATATGTTACTCAGACACCACATATGTTTTTAAACTTGGTTTTGAAGAAAGTTTGAGGTAGTTAGATTTGTTTTATTTAGTGAGATTTTTGTTGTTGAGTAATTTGTTGACAGATAGTTTTGGGGTCTCAGGACCACAAAAGGGGGGATTATATTGTTTAGCTGGACATCTAAATGACCAGTGCTCTTTGACTAGTCATATAACTGTTAGCTTAACCAGTCAGCTTGACCTAACTTGTGTTGATTAAACTATGCTGTAGTCACAAAACAAACACATACAAAGACACACACACAAATGTCAGTACTGTGGTTATAAAAGCATGTATTGAACATTTCACCCCGTCACTGTTTGACATTGTGTTAACTGTGATTTTCACTGTAAGACAAAGTTGTGTAAATGCATGCTTCTGAGACCACGCTTATAGTTCTAAACACATAACTGTACATTTAGTATGTTTCTGTAGTAGGTAATTTGTGTGAAATTGTCACCACTATACAGCACAATATTTAATAAAAGACCAAATTTACTTTAAATGATCTCTCTAAGCCAGATCAGTTAGTGACTTGTCTAAAGTTATGTAGTTAAGGTAAGAGACACATATTCATATTAAAAGTAATACAGGTCTTGATAAAATCAGTAAATGTTTTTATTGCCAAATATCTGAAATGGTATTTTTGCTTTATGCATTCCCATAACAGCTGTGTTAGGATGTGCCAGTGTGCACAGGGTTTGATTGTCAATATTCAGGCAGGTTAGCTGTGTTTCTCAGTCAAGGCTACTGTGGATTAATTTCTGAGTGCTCCATCCAGAGTTATTAGAGCGCTGTTAGGATGTTGTGATAATCTGTTGGGAATTGGTGTCTTTGACGCTAAATTCCCTGCTGCTGTTTCTCCAGAGTCTTAGGCTGCGTTAACATTTGAACAGGGTAAATAACTGCTTTTGTTGCAGCAGTGAGTATCGGGCTCCAGACAATGCTGGCTTCAGGGGAGACGACCGTAACTGTCCGCGTCCTGGTAAGCCAGAGAGGGCCGCATGCTCTCAGCTGCAGTTTAATCCGAACAAAGTGTGTAGTCATTGTAAAGGCAGAGGAAATTGGAAATCTGAATGTCCTGTTAAATCAGATGTTAAAGGTGGATCTGGTCGGGGATGTCTGTGGCCTGTTGCACTGGCTGCTCCTGTCTGAACACTCAGTCCTGGGTTTTCTCCATGTGTTAGCTCTCACTGTCCTGTGAACAGGTGAAGCCAGAATTAGAGCATAGCCGAGAGGAATTCGATTTTTATGCTTTTGTGTCATTAGTGGGCAGTAGTTTAAAGGTGCCAGTGAAAATCCTGAGGGATACTGGGGCTTTTGATTCTCATATTCTGACCTCTGTGCTGCCTTTTTCTCAGTGTACTAACACATGATAGTACATTCTGATGCTGGGAATGGGTTTGACGGTGTTGCGTGTTCCAGTGCATAAGTTAGAGCTTGATTGTGGCTTGGTACAGTGTGAGGTATGGGGGTGCGCCCTTACTGCCAATCCCAGGCGTGGATATCATTCTGGGGAATGATCTGTGTGGGAGACGTGTGTGGGCTAGCTGTCCACCATCTGCTGAAGTGACATCCTCTCCTTCTGTCACTACAGTGCCTGATGAGAGTGCGCAGTGTTTCCTAGACGTGTTTCCAGCCTGTGCAGTTAGAGAGCTATATACCGTGAGAAGGCAGAGCCTGAAGTTGAGCAGAGCAGCACAGAGGGGACTGGGAGCGCCTCTGTTTCCATGCCTGACTCTCTTTTAACAGTTCCTCGCAGCGTCCTGGCAGCTGAGCAGCGAGCTGATCCTTCTCTTAGTGAGCTGTTTGAAAAAGTGCTACCAGAGGCTGATGGGAAGAGTGCTGCTATGGGTTATCTGTGTCAGGATCAATTGTTAGTGAGGAAATGGGTTCCTCGTGGGGTTAACTGTGTTGGTGATCCGGTTTTTCTGGTTGTTTTTCCGTCAAAGTTTCGCGAAGAGGTACTGAGGACCTTGCATGATCAGTAGGGACACTTGGGGGTTCGTAAGACCTATGACTACATCCTCAGGTATTTTTTCTGGCCGCGCATGAAGAAGGATGTATTTAGTTTTATCAAAACATGTCACACCACACTCAGAGTCAAGGAGCATTAGAAAAGTTTCATCAAACCCTAAAATCTCTGTTGCGTAGTTATTGTTTCGAGTTGAGTCAGGATTGGGAGGAATATTTACCCTGGTTGTTTTTGGCTGCCAGAGAGGTAGTTAAGGAGAGCACAGGGTTTAATCCCTACCAGCTTGTATTTGGTCATACAGTGCGTGGGCCGTTAACTTTACTGCATGATGCAGTTGTGCAATCTGAACCACCCCTTAGTCTGCTTCATTATGTGATTGGTTTCCAGCATGGGTTGTATGTGGCTGGAGAGCCGGCTAGGGAAAATTAAGCATCTGCTCAGAGGAAGATGAAAAATCTTTATTACCGTATGGCAAAGACTTGTAAGTTCATTCCAGGAGACCAGGTTCTGGCTTTGTTACCACTGGTGTGTTCACCATTTCAGGCCAAGTTCCATGGCCCTTTTACAATTTTGCGCTGGTTTTCTGAGCAGAATTACCTGCTGTCTACACCAAAACGTAGAAAGTCAACTCAGCTCTGCCACGTGAATTTGTTAAAGCCATTTTATACTCGTGAGTCGCCATCTTATGAAACTGGGGGGAGTTTGCCACAGCAGACTGTGAAACCTGTGTTAGTGACAGACACTGTTGGAAGACACTCACTGGTTTCTGGTGTGTCTGTACATGAAGAAGATGGTGTGGTTTCACCTAATGAGAGCCTGCTTCATGGTCATTCTGAGTCACTGCGTGATTTAAAATCTGTGTTTAGCCATTTGTCCAGTGAATGGTGCGCTGAGCTGTCTGTGTTGGTCAACAATTATTTGTGTTTGTTTAATGATGTTCCAATTCATACACACTTGTTTGAACATGACATTGATTTGGTTTTACAGGGTATCTCAGGCAAAACTTAAGGTAATGGAAAAAGAAATAAAGTTGGGCATCTTCGTGCTTGCTTGTGGATAAAGCTGATAAAAGTCCTCAGTCCCTGTACTGACTACGGGAAGGTAAATGGTATAACAAAACCAGATGCTTATCCACTGCCACGCATGGAAGACTATGTAGATCAGCTATTTTTCTTAGCAAATTTGATCTGTTCAGAGTCCCTGAGGAAAATAAAATGCTCAAAAGCAACCTGTTTATCCACCCCGGTGGCATCGTCTATTGCCAAAAACTAAAACCTTGAAACTACTGACTGGACACCAAGATAAACAAGTGTGCATCTGCGTTGCCATGCTGTGCACCTGGTCTATGGACAACTGTGAAATCATATGTGCCATTAGGCCTTCAAGCTCCCTGAAGGACATTAACCACTATAAGGCGGAGTGATCAGTCCGGACAGTGAAGTGGAGGCCCCCAAGGTAATATTTGAAGTGCCGGATGGCGCTGACCACAGCGAGCAGTTCCCGCCTGGTGACACAGTAGTGACGTTCAGCCTTGTTGAATGTCCTGCTTTAGTACGCCACCACTCCTTCTCCCTCAGGTGTCACCTGGGTCAACACAGCACCAGAGCCGACGTTGCTGGCATCCGTGTCAAGAACAAAGGGAAGGGTGAGGTCAGACGGGGAGAGAATCGGTGCCTCCACCAGGGCTTTCTGCAGCGAAGTGAATGCTGCCTGACACTTATCTGTCCATGAGAATGTCTCCCTTTTTTTTAGCAGGTAGAGCAGGGGCACAGCTATGCAGGATAATCCTTTCACAAACTTCCTGTAGTAGGAGGACAGGCCGAGGAGGCTGTGCAGCAGGGGCTGGTCGTAGGTGCAGGCCAGTGGTTGGTGGGATGGAAGATGGCGCAGGCAGGGCCTCTGGGGGGCTGTAGCACACAGGCATGTCGGTCACAGTCTCTGTTGTCTGTGTTGTAATGGTGTGAGTCACAAGACAGCCTGGCTGGAGCGGTAATGTCTGGACACGCAGGTCAGCTGGTAACAGGGCCTGTAGGAAATAGTCCTGGGCTAACTCACTCTGGATGACAGGGGGCATGTGAGTATAGGTGTGGTGGACCAGCCCCTAAATATCATTGGCAAGATCCCTCAGCAGCTCCAAAGGGCAGCTGGATGGCTTTCTCCTCAGTTGACCACTTGCTTGCCTAGGTATTGAATACGTTCTAGTTAGCTTTCCCGTCATATTTGGGGGTTTTCATAGCCGGCGGAAGGGCTTCTCTGTGCGGCTCAACATGTGGGCAGTAGAGACAACACAAGACTTCAGCTCTCCTTTTTTACAGATTTATATATGAACGTACACAGGTTACTGTAGGCCGTAACCAACACCAAAAGAACATGTAAAACTGCTGCTTCTCTCTCGCTCCGTTCCTCACTCACATGCAGCACTTGTCTCACAACACACTCACTTCCTCGTTCTGCCTCGTAACCCAACCAACAGCCATTGGTCTGTAACGGTCCAACAGTGTCACGTGCCCAACCCTGACATGTTTACTGACATTCGGGAAAAGTCAGTACTTCAACAACATTCTTCTAACTCATCTGAACATTAGTCATAAACCACAACCACATATAACAGTCAACAATAACATGAACTACCAGTCAGTTACAATATATAATGATCATGTAATTACATACCTCTATTATAATACTAAGGGGAAAGTGTTGCAAAATACAGGGCATATGCTATATGCTACTATCAACTACAATATTTAACATTCAACAATTTTATAAATATAACTTTCAGAAAACAACATAGAAACAACGAATAACCCAACCTCATCCCAGAAAACTTTGAATACTTTTTTTACTCACTGGATGCAATCCTGATAAAAAATGTCTAAAGAAGTTTTGACTGTTTTATTCTTAATCTTTTAGACATTGTAAATTGCTCACTAGAAACAGGTATCTTTCCAGATGCACTGGTCAAGCAACTTCTTAAAAAAAAACATAATTCCTTTATGCTGAGCATCTACAGACCCACTTTCAACCTGCCTCTCCTAAGTAAAATTCTGGAAAGGTTGGACAAGTTCCTACATATGAACCATATATATGATCGATTTCAGTCTGGTTTGAGAGGGACACAGCACTGAAACAGCACTGGTGAGAGTAATAATTGAACTTAGGGTGAGCCCAGATAACAAAAAAGCATCACAGTAGATCATGAGATTCTTTTACACAGACTCGAAAATTGGATTGGTATCAAAGGCACAGCTCTAAACTGTTTCAAAACATACCTCACTGCAATGTTCCCATGATCTCTAAAGGTTGCAAAATATAACCTTGGAACCTTCAGAGAACGTTCGTCGAGGTTCTCTATTTGCTGAGATCGCTGGCTTTTTATGTTTCCATACGAATTATTTTAATGCACATAAATGCTCTTAAAATGTTCCTAAAAAAGGTTCCAAACATGTCATGTTGACAGGGTAACACTTCATGTCCCAGGGAAAAAACATCACTGTTCAGTACAATAAGGAAGAAGCTCAAATTGAGAGAAGCAGAAAGTCAGACACCGATGTACCATTACTGCTGCACCCCCGGTGTTCGTGACTGAGTGTTGCCTGCTCGTTGGACATTTTGTACTGGTTTGTGGTCGCTATGAACCGCAGCGCAGTCCAGAGGCAACTCCTGGTGATCTCTCTGTCATTGAAATGGCTTACCAATGTTCGTACTTTTTTTTTCTTCTTTGGGTTAACTGCAGTCTGTGGTGCTTCACCACTGAGCATTTGGAGTGCTAAAATGATTGTGGATTTGAAATGTAGCGGCAGATGTCATGTTTTATTAAAAATCGCTCCAAGAAAGTGTATTAGTGTACTGTTAACATATACTGTTCCTATGGAAATTGCTGTTTCCGGTTCAGAGACCCCCCATTCTGTACACAAATATTTATACCTTCTTGCTCTAATAGTGTTGCAGTGTTCAGTGTTTCTTTCCCAAATATAGTAGCAGTGATGTGTATTTGAATCAAATTTTTTCCAACTCAGACACAGATTGTACAGCTAGTGGACTTTGAGGAGATATATGCAGAATTTGACAATGCAGACCATTTACTGAGATACAAGAAAAAACAGGACACGTTTATATTAATAAGTGACTGCCAAATGTTAAAGTTCAATCCAATAGAATTTAATTTAATCAACATTAAATCTTTTTTCACACAAAAATAGTGATAGTCAGCATACAGTCTAAATATCAATCAATCAATCAATCATTACTAAATAAATACTCAGCACTGTTGTGTTTTCTCAGTTATGTGACACTTAACTGAAAGGGAGAACTTACGACAAGGAAGTGAGTAATGTAACGGTTTGTTAAAAAACGTGTTTATCACAGAATATTGAAACAAAAGATCTGAGATACAAAAATCGTCCAATTACACAATATATTCCAACCATGACATACACTGACTGTAGTCAGCTTAATTCAGAGTTTTCATGACAGTGTAAGTACGCAAGTTGACCAAATATTCTCCACAAATCAGCACACTTTAACCACATTTGAAGCACAATGTAATAATAAAAACAAAGTAAACACAGCAGTTTTAAAATTCATGAAACTCATGGCTCAGATAAAAGAAGGTAAACTGTTTAAAGGATTATTATGTAGGGAAAACTTCATTGGAAATCTAGTGATGCAAACCCATGGCTCCAATACTTGAGGATACTTTTTGGGTGAAAAGTTGCAACACTTACTAATGAGCCAATCAGCACATAACGTAATCACCAGAATTAAATTTATTTTTGAAAACAGCAAAGAAAGGTATATTAAGTATAAAAATATTAAAGGTTCAGTGTGTAGAATTTAGTGACATCTAGTGATGAAGTTGCATGTTGCAGCTGAACACCCCTCACCTTCCACCTCCAAGCATGAAATAGAACCTGTGGTAGCCTTCAATTGTCATAAAAACTGAAAAGGTGTTTAGTTTGTCCAGTTTGGGCTACTACAAGAAACATGGCTTTAATATAATTTCAATGTATTAACTTTTTTTACAACAACCTTAAAAAAAAAGATTGCGCTATTGTAGCGTTAGCATACTAGCGTTAGCATGCTAGCGATCTTTCATGGCATGATAATCCCGTAATTTCGCATCGACTACTGATGACGTGTCAGGTTTACGGGACGACTACTGATGATGTAACAGCTTCTTGGATGGCTGTCCCAATTCGTAGGGGAAGATTTCAACCACTACCCCTTGTGACTCCGTTTCAAGGGGCAAGATAACCTTCGAAAACACGGGGTAGGGGTAGGACCAGGACCAAGGGGTGAAATGGGATTGGGCCTTAATGTCTTTGAATGGGACTTCATTCTCTTACATGACCAAACCTGGGTTTTGCACATTTCAGTTACATGCAGTAAAAACTGACTCACAACGCATGCTGTTACATTTTTCTTTTACTGCATAATTACAACTAATGACAAGAGAAACAATTCAGGAGTGTAATGCATTTTTTCCTGCTGCACAGCAAGAATTCTGAAGGATAATGTGGTGTTGCATTGTTTTTAACCATATTTTAGTCCACAAGGTCTTTACTAAACAACAGTATTAAAGTTTTCAGAGACAAAAAAACAAGTTTCATACCTAAATTACTAAATTGCTTGAGTCAGGAAAAATATGTGTGATACACCTCAGATTGGAAAGTACCACCGGAGTCGTGGCATCAGTCAAATACTACAGCACATATCTTAGGAGTCTTTTTCACCTCTTCTCTAGTTCAGTGTTGCTTCCCGTTTTCCCAGGCTATTCTTGGTCCCTGTCAGTATTGTAAATCTCAAAACGTATTGAAAAGCCCCACATTACAGACACTTTGTTGGGGTGGAGAGATAGTCTCGATACAATGAAGAACTGTGATGAAATACATGGCGATTATCATGGTGATGATCAGAATGGTTTTGAAGTACATTGTTCCCAAGTTAAAGAAGTGGAAAAGGAAACAAGTGAGCCATCATAGGTTTCTAGTAAAGTATCTCAATGGGCAATGGCTCATGGCAGCTAATAACCCTCATCTCCATTTCAAACGGAGTACGTACAGAACAGGCAGTTGAGTTCACTTCAACACTGATTAATAATCAATAGCACAGGTATGCACTGAGCACTAACCAGTGTTAGTGCACAGGTATGCACTAACACTGGAGCAATTCAGAAGCTAAGCTATGTGTTGTGTCGTAATGTGGTTAATATTTGTGGCACTAAAGTATTTAGTGGTACTGATTACCAGCTTACTTTCACCACTGCTCAAACAACAAAGAGCCGATCAGAGCTAGAAACTTTAGGCTAAACTCTTAGTACCGCAGGGTAACAAATACAAATACACAAGTAGTATATGTGCTAAGCTAGTCTTGAATGGGAATATAAAAACATGTACGTCGCTGTGTAAGTAACAAAGCACTGTTGCTTTTACTCTATGCAACGTCGTCTAATTCTCCCATTGGCTTTGCTTGTTTTCTTCTGTTTCTTTTCGGTATCCTGAACTATGTCTCCTCTTTCGAAGCTTTTGTGTAGTGTTACTCATGGTGAAGGTAGAAATTCCTCTTCTGTTAGCATCAGTTCACTTTTTCCCCAGTAGCACCACTGCTTCCCCCAGTACAAAGAAGCTCTGCACCTTTGTCTTCACCGCCTGGTGCCGCTTCACTCTTGGCAGTAGCAACCTCTTTGTCCTCCATACACTGTAGTACTTCCACAGTGTATTCAGACTCATTTAAAGTTGCTACAAGGAGTTTTTAACTGGTTTTGAAACAGTCTAATTTTAATATTGCTGCCTCTTTTGACCAACAGCAAATGAGACAATCAGGGAGAACATTCTTTTTTCAGTAAATTATTCTCAATTTCTGTGACTCGCAAAGTTAGAAACAACAATTTACAGCAGTCAGGGCAGAAAAGTCTATTTCAGTTTCAACATTTCTTTTAGCCCCCCAGAGATCCTATGTGTCCCAGAGACCACTGGCATTACAATACCACCATGAAACGACACAGGTGGTGGAGGGAGAGGAAACTGAAGCGGGGGAAGCAAGCCAGGCTACACGATAGGCTTAAGGCTAACCGTACAGACCAACTCACCAGAGTCTGTTTGAGGTGAACTTAACCTAATAATAACAATCAGACTAAGTGGTCACACAAAGCTGGTTATCAACTTGGTAAGTCAACCCAACCCACTTGCGCAGTCAGCTCTCACGCAAATTACACTACACTGTTGCGCAGTGCGTACTGTCCTTAGAGGGAATGATAAGGGAAGTATAAAACAATGTATGTTTGGTTAAGTTCACCGCCACTAACACATCCAGTACATCAATATAAGTAACTCCCACAAGTAAAGAAACGTAGAGCTATGCAGACAGTCTGTGGTACTATGAGCACATTTCTCCTACATGTCGGGTTGGTTATGTTCAGCTCCAGCAGCTTACAATGGTTTAGTATTCCCTCTGATGAGAATCTTTATGAAAGATATAGATTCTCATTGGAGTATGTAAAATTATTTTCTTGGTCTCTGAAGAGCCTTGTATTCCTCAGAGACCCTCTAACAGTCCACCCTAATACGAAGTGAACGAGCTTCGTAGAACCGCCAATTATGAACTAAACCTGATGTTACCCTGATAACCGCAAATCCTGCTTCATAGTACAGGCCTCTGGTTGAACAAAAACATCCCAGACGTGGCGATCAAAGTAGCCGGCTGTTCTGTTTACAGAGAAGGACCAAATGAGGGACTCCGGGAAGATCAGAGGAGGAGGTGTGTGTCTTACCGTCAACAACAGCTGGTGCTGGTGTTTACAAACACTGCTGCCTGAACCTAGAGCTCCTCACGGTAAGGTGCAGAACGTTTTTTCTTCCAAGGGAATTCACAATGACAAAAACTCTGGCAGTATACATTCCCCCACAAGCTAAGGCTCAGGTAGCGCTTGAAGTCATGAAACATCTTTGACGGTTCACCCAAATGGGATGATCATCGTAGCAGGGAACTTAATATCAATTCAGATCGTTTATCATCATTTCTACGGAAGATCGCCCACCCCCAATTGGCTATTGGCTCAATTTCTTGACAGATGTCAAGAGGAACATTTGGCCCTGTTGTTACAGCACAAGCCAAGAGGCAGATTTGGGTGAATTTAGCGTAGAAGATCATCAGCTCAACTACAAACTGACAAAATATTTATATTTGTGGTGCTTTTATTCATCACATGCTGTCTTTACCAAACTTAATCCTGAGAATTGTTGATATTGACATGGGTTTATGATGGCTGTAGATTACCTCATTAATCTGTTTAAATGCATTTTGCCTGTGAAACAGAGATTCACTTACTGTTGGTGAAATAAAGGCTGGACTCAAGGCTTTTTGCTGTCATTTTTCTGTTTGGAGCCTTCTTAAAATATTTCTGCCCTCTAGTCAAAATGTGTTAGAAAAAACAAATATCTGATGCTGACCATCCAGGTAGCATAGCATTTAAACTCTATCCATTTATGTCTTAGTCACCACACAGACATGGGTCATCACCCACCCTGCTTTGGCACATGCAAAGCTGACTGACTTCCCCCACTTGGGTAGGTTAGATAATATGACACATCAGACTGCTTATAATCATTTTGTCACCTTGTGTTATGAACCATTTCTTAAATGTGTGCAGACATGTTAGTACAGATAGTTTGTGCCTATATCAGTTTCTTATTTTTCACAAACTGAACATTTAATGTAACAATTTGTGAGTGAGCTGAGCCACATCACTTTATTGTGGAACATTACTTATTACATATCTAATTTAATTAACTCATAGTGCATCTATGATAGGCAATATACTTATCCATGCTGGATATGTTCAATCATTCTACTAAAGGGTTCTTGAAAGTCAGAAACTGTCCACAAAGACTGAACTTTGTTTTCAGACACTGTAACATTCAGATATTCTATACTGTCAGAATCCTGCTCTATACATTATTTTTTAAACTAATCTTGCCAACTTACTTCATACTTTTGGATACTTTTGGGTTTCTGAACATTGTGAGTTTTACGCCTTTAGACACAAGACATTTGCAACGTGAGGTCTTCCAGAATGGTTCTCAAGGTCAGGGGAAGTTTGGGATTAAAGGATGAGGATATTAAAAGGGAAGTCCTCATATTATTAGCAGTACAAAGACATGTGAGTGCACGTACTGTATATAAATAATCTACGCTCTTGCTGGACCTACTGTTTATGTACATCTTCATGTCGAAGTATCTTGTAAAGGACCCAATAGAATATGTTGAAAAAGAGAAAGGCCAGAGGGAAACCGGCCCTCGACACAGTGTCAATCTTTTTGGCTCGGTCAATAAATAATTTCCTCATCTCTTCAGTGCTTTTACCCCCTCCACACGCTGCCACTCCTGGTGGATTCTGGGTTGTCTTTGCTGTGGCTCCTTGGGTGCTCAGAACAGTAACAGAATTGTTGGTGCTAGCCTTTAAATCCTTGCTGTTGCTGGGAGTTGAGGTCGCAGCAGTTTTGGAGGTTGGCATGCTCTCATGTACTTCCCCTTCCTGTTGGAGAATGAGGAGGGGGAGGGTCACAGGTCAGATAAGATTGCACATGTATTTTCTTCACTGACTGGCTATGCCACTCTTGGGCCCTTGAGCAAGGCATAAAATAAAGTTAAAATTATTGTACTTAAACCAAATGGAATTGATGGCTTGGAAAGAATTGAATATCACTCTAATTTCATATTTGTACATAATTGAGATCACTATAGAATTTTAAATATAGGTCTACAGTATGCAGTGGTTTCAAGTATTCAGACCCCCTTAACGTTTTGCATGCTTGATGTTGTATATGTAAATCTGAAGTGTAAAGATGTTTAAGAAACCATTGCAGATTTATCTATGGAGATTCTTAGTCATCCAGGTCATGGTACATCCAAGTGCTAAAAAGAGGTCAACTTGGCTTGGTTGAGTTTCTTGAAGACATTTTACTTCTCATCCGAGAGGCTTCAAGAAACCAAGTCCAGTTGACCTGTTTTTAGCACTTGGACATTGCAGATTTGTCAAAAATAAAGAACTGAAATCTCTCATTTGCAAAAGTATTTAACCCCTTAATTCAGAACTTTGTAGAAGGTCCTTTAGCTCCAGTTACCACTTTGAGTCGTGTTGGGTTAATCTCTCCAAGCTTCACACACCTGGATTTGGGCAGTTTATCCCATTGTTGCCTCAAGATCCATCTGACTGGATAGTAAGTGCCTGAACTACCATTTTCAGGTCTCTCCAGAAATGTTCTGTTGGGTTTATGTCTAGGCTTTGGCTGGACAACTTGAATGGAGTCAGAGACTTGTCTTAGAGCTATTACAGCATTGAGGTTGTTGTACTTGACCTGGGGAACTAAAACTATCTTACTATGACTAATTGTGATTACACCTGCTGTTAGACAGATCTGTGGTTTACCTCAGATTGTGGGATGATTGTTGTAAATAGTGCCTTCTGGTGGCACCTGGGCTCTCAGATTATAAATCTATGCCTTCTTATTGCTAATGAGAGACACAAGACACTGACACAGCATCTGATGGCATCAACAGACTCGTCTCTGTACTCTATAGTCTGGAAAATTATTGGGATTAAATTAACTGGGATGGTACAGGGCTCACCTGATTCAACCATAGCTATAAGATGAATCAAAGAAGAATGTCTTAAATCTAAATGACTATAAATGTAGAGATGGTGTGTGTTTTCCAAACCCAGTGTGGGAGCTGGTTCCACAGGAGAGGAGCCTGGTAACTGAATGCTCTACCTCCTATTCTAATCAAGATACAAGTGAGCCTGTATTTAGCGAGCAAAGTGATCCCCCTGTCTCTCTGCAGGTATCTGAGTCCAGACCTGCAGGATTCAGACAACAACAACAATTATTATTATTATTATTATTAATAATATTAATAATAACTGTCACTACATTAAAACATATTTAGATCTATAATTATCATTCATATTGTTTTCATTATAACAACTAGTCTGTCAAAGCTGAAACATGATGGTTACATAACTGTTCCTGGTCTCTCTCTCCTCTCTAGAGACTTTTATGTCTGGGTCAAACGACGTGTCCTGGTCAACAATAATTCCAAGGTTCCTCACAGTAGAGCTGGGGGGGAATCCTAATGACCATCTGGTCAGACAATGTTTCTCTGAGGTGTTTAGGGCACTACAATTAGTCTCATAAAGATTAACAAGGTGCGACATCCTCTGTCCATAACCCTTAACAAGAGTATGGAAATTACTTCAGTTTTGTCTGAATTTGGAAGTTAAAAGTTATGGGTCATCCAGGCCTTAATGTCCTACATTGATAAGTACAGCTTGATTTAATCTGCGTAACAATGGAAATGTATATGGTGCTTCCTAATTATATTGCCATAAGGAATTATGTTTTTTGTTTTCTGTCCGAAAGTAAATCACAATTAAGTGTGCATGAATTGAAAGGGTCTGAATACTGGCACTGTGTGTTATAATTTGTGCTTTTGTGATTTCATTTAGTTTCAGATAAGATGAAATACTCATGCAAGCTTGCATCTTCCCTATGCTAACATGTTTGTATTAAACTTTGTGGTTAAACAGAAATTTCAAGATGCCCATTTATTGTGTCATAATTTCACAATGCATAATGTGCAAATTAAAATGATTTAATGGGCTGAAGTGGCCATTTTAGAACATTTCCTAAGCTTACTCAAATCTTTCAATGGTTACTCGAAGAGACTGCTCAATAGCACATTTTTGTGAATATACAATCTTGCTTGTAATGTTAGTTTGGGGAATCAATATTAACTGTGACAATAACTTCCAACCTCTGGGTCACGATGTTTAAGAAAGAAGCTTAGATGAGAACAGAAATCATAAAAATGTAGAAAATTTTGTTCCAGATCATTATTTTTTTAAAGGCCACTTGGATAAAATGAAAAACAAAATCCTGAATGTTAATCATTTGGAAAGCTATTTCATTTAATGCTTTGAGCTATGATGTGAACTATCACCAGTGTTATTAAAAGCATTGAATCAGTGGGTAGAACTAATTCAAGGCTTCTTCAGGAATCCATTTTTGTGGGGAAAAAAACTGCTTTGTTGAAAGAACAGAGTAAGTTTCAATAATAATAATGAAAACCCATTGTTATATATTCTTGACACTTGTGTTTCATAATGTTGCTTGGGGATATAGTCTCCATGCCAGTCTATTCACTGTGCAGTGCGTACCAAAGCTGGTTTACTCTGACAGTTTGTTCCAGTTTATCTTTAACCCACAAACTCTGAATCTTGACTTTGTTACAAGTGTAGCAGAGCAGGTAGTATGCAATTACCCTGTGGTTGCTGGTGTAGATATTGCTCATAGATCCATACAGAGGGTCGGATGGTTTGAGGCCGTTGTCATTGTTAACATAGCGGAGGGAATCAGCTAGCACCACGGGATCAACTGCACCTCCACTGTTCTGCCAGTCGACAGCATGCACACCAGACACAGACCAAAAGAACAAAAAACAAATGGTATACACCCACTGATTCAGTCAACACGTGTTAGAGATTTAGCTGGAAATACGATCAGTTACTTTCTGTTGAGGAGGGTCTGATGTCATATCATGCGGCTGGCGTTGTCAGCGCCGCTGTTTTTTTTCCTACTATTTATTCATAGTTTAAAACCTACCATGAATAACAGACATTGAACCCCGAATTATTCTTAAAAAGTGCTGCTCATATATGGGTGAGTGAATGACACACGAAACTGTAAAGCGCTTTGAGTGGTCATCAACACTAGAATAGCGCAATATAAATACAGACCATTTTTACCTGCAAATGTGGTATTTTTCACAGATATTTTACCTTGCTATAAATTTTAACAACCATTTAAAGTTAAGAGATACAGCCAGAACATACTGTATACTGATTAACAAAGGTAATGTTTTCTTATTTTTTCCTATATTTTTCAACATTGATACTATCAGTTTCTTACTCCTTATAAATTTGAAAGCTTTTGCTATTTTTGTTAGTGAGTTGACTGAATGCTGAGATGATCCTTTCCCAATCCACAGACACCCAAATCATGCACTGACAACAGACTTGGATGGCCTTCTGTCAGGTAAGTCACATATTATAGGACCAAGAAGTCACAAGACCACACAGTGGGATGCAGTTGCAGCCATGCTGTATCGTGCAATAGGTAGTAGCAGAAGTGGTAGAGCTGCTTTAGACATCCTCTGATCCTTTCTCCAGAGGCGCTGTATTTTTTAATTCAAATGTCCAAGTGAGAGCCTCTTTTTGTGGACCTTCTCCGGCTAGTATAATGTCTGCAGAAAGTCTGGAGGAGCCAATGTGATAGAGCAGTGTTGATGATGTTTCTAACACACAACAGATGCAAGAAATGAAAAACACAAACAAATAGAAAACAGATATCTCCGAATAAAAAAGCGATGCCATACATGTAGAAGACATCAACAAAGATGTCAAGTTTTTGGTGATAAGAGCCAACGCCGGTGTCAATATGCTGTAAACAAACACGCGATCGCCACAGCAGAAATAATATGTTACATTCTGGCTCTGCCTGCTGCACTACCCCTCACCTGAAAGCTCCAGACATTTTTGTGTTGTTGTGAACGTGTCTGAGCATAGAAACTCCTGCTGCATTGTTCATGTGTGAAAGGCAACCTCTGCATAAAGTTCAAACCCAATTCTCTGGACTTCCTCTGGAGGTCATATCTGAAAAACGATAGGTGAGATGTGGTTTCTCTTATGTCTCAAACATGCACACGCATTGACAATGTATCTCTACTGACACACCAGACATGGTGTTGTTATCAACTATTGTTAATATCATTATATTTGGATGGCTGTGGCTCAAGTGGTAAAGTGGGTCCTTGAGAAACTTACAGAACCAGATTTAGTGCAGCATGAATGGAAATGTAAATGGCGCTTTGAGTATAAAATGCTTTCAGTGGCCTAGAAGACTAAAAAGACTAGAACCACTCTGTTGACCAGGATTTTTTTCTTCACCCACCCTTAATCATCTATTCCTCTGAGGAGCACTGCACTGCACTGCAACAGTATCACAACATGTCACCACAAGGTGGCAGCCTTGAGGAGTTGAGAGAATTCCTCACAACGGTCTGTATGTGAAAGTAGCATGTAAAGGTTCAACTACTTTCTGGTTGTCCACACTGGAGTGCAGTGTTGATTGTGATGTAGGATTGTTCTTTACCTTGCTCTTTTCTTCTCTTTTATGATGCCGTCTAAATCGCAGCAGCTCCTTATGTTGCCTTGACACAAAGTTAACAGCAGCGTACTCCAACAGTGCAGAGAACACAAACAGCAGACACACCGCCATCCAGATGTCTATGGCCTTCACATAAGAAACCTGCAAACACATATACATTGCTTCATTTAGTAAAATGAATTTGTGAACATTCAGTCTTTAAGAGGATTTTGTAAACTTGGTGCTCCTGCACATTAAAGGAGAGTATGAAAAGACACAGAAAGTAAGTAAATCTATTTAGTTTCACATTTAAACACAGTCTAAACTAAGCAAAGGCCTGTGCTAAAGGACAAAGTAAAAAGGGAAACAAAAAGAGAAACATACCATCAACAAGGGAAATATACAGAGACAAAAGATTCTCAGTCATTCAGGTCATGGTATCTTCAGAAGTTTTACAAGTGTACAAGTATATCTGGACTTGCTTGTGTTACTTGAAAATGTTTCTCCTCTCATCAAAAAGGCTTCTTCATTTCCAACTGAACAAGGGGAGGATTCAGGTATTTAACCTCTTTGGGTCTGCACCTGTGTTGCAAGTTGGTATGTTAAACAGGCAGGTTGTTAAAACCCTCACCAGTTAGTGGGTCATCAGGGTCCTCTGAGTCAAGGTGTGAATGGCTGTGGATACCTGTAATTCGTAGACCCACCTGGCTATTGTATGAGTCATTAGAGTTACAGGAGTTGGGGTGTGGTTGGTTTTGTGAACCAGTGATGGTTCACAAAATATGAACATGACCATCCCATTCTACTTGAGGTGTAAGTTAACTGCTGAGTCCTGGTCTGAAGAACTCTCTCTCCGAAGCTGTGCCATCAGTTTGTGTGATGATTGTTTTGTTTCCCCCATGATATACAGGTGCATCTCAATGAATTAGAATATCATGGAAAAGTCCATTTATTTCGATATTTCAATTCAAAAAGTGAAACTCATACATTATATAGATTCATTACACACAGAGTGAAATATTTCAAGTGTTTATTTCTTTTAATTTTGATGATTATGGCTTACAGCTAATGAAAACCCCAAATTCAGTATCTCAGAAAATTTGAATATTACATAAGACCAATAAAACAAAGGATTTTTAATACAGAAATGTCAGCCTAATGAACAGTATGTGCATTTATATATGCACTCAATACTTGGTCAGGGCTCCTTTTGCATGAATTACTGCATCAATGCGGCGTGGCATGGAGGCGATCAGCCTGTGGCACTGCTGAGGTGTTATGGAAGCCCAGGTTGCTTTGATAGCGGCCTTCAGCTCGTCTGCATTGTTGGGTCTGGTGTCTCTCACTTCCTCTTGACAATACCCCATAGATTCTCTATGGGGTTCAGGTCAGGCGAGTTTGCTGGCCAATCAAGCACAGTGATACCATGGTCATTAAACCAGGTATTGGTACTTTTGGCAGTGTGGACAGGTGCCAAGTCCTGCTGGAAAATGAAATCAGCATCTCCATAAACCTCGTCAGCGGAAGGAAGCATGAAGTGCTCTAAAATTTCCTGGTAGACGGCTGCGTTGACTTTGGACTTGATAAAACACAGTGGACAAACACCAGCAGATGACATGGCTCCCCAAATCATCACTGACTGTGGAAACTTCACACTGGACTTCAAGCAACTTGGATTCTGTGCCTCTCCACTCTTCCTCCAGACTCTGGGACCTTGATTTCCAAATGAAATGCAAAATTTACTTTCATCTGAAAAGAGGTCTTTGGACCACTGAGCAACAGTCCAGTCCTTTTTCTCCTTAGCCCAGGTAACACGCTTCTAACGTTGTCTCTGGTTCAGGAGTGGCTTGACACGAGGAATGCGACAGTTGTAGCCCATGTCCTGGATACGTCTGCTGGCTCTTGATGCACTGAATCCAGCCTCAGTCCACTGCGGTTGCGGTTATCCCTGTTGCTTGTGCACCTTTTTCTACCACACTTTTTCCTTCCACTCAACTTTCTATGAATATGCTTGGATGCAGCACTCTGTGAACAGCCAGCGTCTTTAGCAATGACCTTTTGTGGCTTACCCTCCTTGTGGAGGGTGTCAGTGACTGTCTTCTGGACAACTGTCAAGTCAGCAGTCTTCCCCATGATTGTGTAGCCTACTGAAGCAGCCTTAGAGACCATTTAAAGGCTCAGGAAACCTTTGCAGGTGTTTTGAGTTAATTAGCTGATTAGAGTGGGACATCGTGAGTCTACAATATTGAACTTTTTCACAATATTCTAATTTTCTGAGATACTGAATTTTGGGTTTTCATTAGCTGTAAGCCATAATCATCAAAATTAAAAGAAGTAAACGCTTGAAATATTTCACTCTGTGTGTAATGAATCTATATAATATATGAGTTTCACTTTTTGAATTTAATTATCGAAATAAACGAACTTTTCCATGATATTCTAATTTATTGAGATGCACCTGTAGGTCTGAGCAATCCTTGTTGCATTGGACTGTATAAACCACGTTGTTCTGTTTGTGTCTGGGTATTTTGCTCTTAGGGTGGACAAGCTTTTGCAGTGGTGTGTTGCTGGTTTTGACGTGTACAGGTATATGGTGTTTGTAATATATATGAAATGTACAGGTATATGGTGTATGAGAGGTGAAACATCTTCAAGACAGACAAGCAAGGCCAGATACCTACAGTGGGGCAAAAAAGTATTTAGTCAGCCACCAATTGTGCAAGTTCTCCCACTTAAAAAGATGAGAGAGGCCTGTAATTTTCATCATAGGTATACCTCAACTATGAGAGACAAAATGAGAAAAAAAAAATCCAGGAAATCATATTGTAGGATTTTTAAAGAATTTATTTGCAAATTATGGTGGAAAATAAGTATTTGGTCAATAACAAAAGTTCATCTCAATACTTTGTTATATACCCTTTGTTGGCAATGACAGAGGTCAAACGTTTTCTGTAAGTCTTCACAAGCTTTTCACACACTGTTGCTGGTATTTTGGCCCATTCCTCCATGCAGATCTCCTCTAGAGCAGTGATGTTTTGGGGCTGTCGCTGGGCAACACGGACTTTCAACTCCCTCCACAGATTTTCTATGGGGTTGAGATCTGGAGACTGGCTAGGCCACTCCAGGACCTTGAAATGCTTTGAGTGCCTGTTCCTTTAAATTCTAATGAGCCAGCTCCCCCCTCCCCCCTCTCCCCCCCATGATTTTAAACGATATAAATTACATATTTTATATGATATAAATTATCAAATATGCATCCCATACTTTGTATTCCCCTTCTGTTGTCCTGGAGTTTTAATTTTCCCAATCACATAATTAAATGTCCCCCTCTGCCCATCCACTACAAGCACACAAGCACACAAGCAGATAGACAGAGAGAGAAAGAGAGGGGTGGGGGGGGGGCTATGAAGACCATCATTTACCCCCGAACCCCGACATTCAACGGGTACAACAACAAGCGGAGAAAGCAGAATCGCGGGCTGACCAGCCATGTTGGTAAAAAGCATGAGCCCGTATTTGTACGTAATTATTCGTACCCCAGAAGGGGAGGAGGGTTGATTTCTGGACCTCCTGCAATTTTAGTTGAAGACCTCTGGTTTAGAGGTTGAACCTAGGGAAGTCAGTTCAGGAAGATCTTTTGAAGAACTGCTACAGTTGGTTCTATGGTTTCTGTACTAGACAATGTATCAGTGCTATTCATGGGGAGGTAGTGGTGAATTTTTCCCTGATAATTTTATTTGTAAAGAATGAAATCATTGCTCCTCAGAGTTAGAGGAATAGATTGATCAGTACAGCTGTGACTGTCAGCCTGGCTATAGTGCTGAAGAGGAACCTGGGGTTGTTCTTCTTTTCGTCTATTAATAATGAATAATTCTGGAATTTCGGAGTGCTTACTTGTAATTTATGAAGGCTATCTTTCCAGGCTAGGTGAAAATCATCTTGGTTGGTGGAACGCCACTTCCTCTCCAGCTTCCATGATGTCTGTTTTAACAGACGTATTTGAGAATTATACCATTGAGCTAATCTCCTCTGATTGATTTATTAATTGAAGGGTTGTTTGTAATGAGGCTGTACTATTAACAAAGTTATCAACTAGTGTGGGAGTGAAGTTTTGATAACTTTCCTGTGTTGTACTGACACATGATTCAGAGGAATCAATTCTATAAATTAGTTTACAGTATTATCTGATTAACACAGAGTAAAAATAGAATTTCTGTCCAGAATCAGTGTAGTCAATAATTGTACATTCAAATGTAATTAAAAATGGTCAGACAAAAGATGGTTTCAGGGGAAATATAATTACATTTACAAGATCAAGAGGGTGATTGAAACAGTGAGTGGGTTTATTTACATGTTAAGTAAAACCAATTGAGTCTATTAATTAATTAAATGCTGAACTAAGACAGTCATTGCCAACATCTACACGAAATCGATTATGTAAACTATAATCTTTCCTAAGAACTACCTCAGATAGAAATTCAGAGAATTCAGATAAAAATTCACAGTAAGGAGCAGGAGATATATAATAACTAGATTAACTGTTTTATGTGATTTCTGGCTTGGATGTACAACGCTGATGAGATTTTCAAATAAGTTATGACTACCTTTAGGTCAAGGGTTAATAGATAAGTCCGATATAAAGATTGCTGCGACCCCTCCACCTCCGCCTGTGCTTCGAGGAATCAGTATTAATATAGGTAGGGGGCGTCGCTTCATTTAAACCCTCATATTAATGTTTTTGCAGCAGGTTTCAGTTAAACACAGTAAATCTATCTGATGGTCAGTAATCAGATCATGAATGAGTCGGGATTTTAAATTGAGTGACCTGATATATAATAAACAACATTTTAGTTGTAAGGGATAGTTTACCGAAAATTAATATTCCCTCATTATCTACTCACCACTATGCCGATTGAGGGGTGGGTGAAGTGTTGAGTCCACTGAACACTTTTGGTGTGTCAGGGGTAAACAGTGTTGCATTGAAGTAAATGGGACCCCTTCTTCAGACGTAAAAAAACTACAGAAAAAAATACATAACATTCCTACATACTGCTCGTGTGGTGTCATCCAAGTGTCCGCAAGCCCTGACATTCAAATTCCACAAGAAATGGCATCATTAACACCATGTTTTAAGCCTAAATGTCCACTGACATCTCTCTCTGATATCCTCCTCGGAGCCGCGGTCACGTTCTGGACACACTGGAAAACCATCCACTGCACACAAGGTCAACACTGTCGCAACTAATGAAAAGGAGCTCTTAAAAAATATTTAAAATCAGGTTTGGAAACAGATCGCTTAATGAGAGTCTAAGAAATAAAGTTAAAACACAGTTAAGGAAGGCCAAGGCAAATTACTCTCTATATAATATTCGATAGGCAAAAGGGAATCCTCAAAAGCTATGGAGAATTATTGATAAACTTATCTGAAAAGAACACTGTAAAAGTAAAAACATAGAGCTTATGATTTTGGAATTTGGACGAAATTTCAGTGTAGTTGATTTAAGTAGTGATCCACAAGCGCCTGAACTAAACTGTATTAATGAGGCAAAATTTTATAAAATCATTTTAACTTTATCTAATTGTAAGGCTAGGGATCACTGGGGACTTGATATAGTCTTTCTTAAAAAATATAAAGATTATATGTCATTCCACTCCTGTTACCTAGATCACAAATCAGTCATTGAAAGACAGTACATTACCATCAGCTTTTAAGACAGCAATTGTAACCCTAATGTATAAAAGTGGTGACAAAAAAGAAGTCAGCAATTATAGACCAATAGGCATACTACCAGCTGCTTCTACAGTGATTGAAAAGGTAGTTGCAGAACAGCTGGTGTCACATCGAACAGCAAAGATCTACTCCATCCAATGCAGTTCAGTTTTAGGAATAATTACTCGACCGAGACTGCATGTTGCTACTTCTTGGAAATAATTAAATCTAAATTAGATAAAGGAGGAGAGGTAGGAGCATGGTTTCTTGATCTGCATAAAGCATTTGATACTGTTAGACATCCAATACTTATGTTAAAGTTGCCTAAATTCAACCTTTCTGATAGTATATTAAACTGGGTGAGATCTTATATTTCTGATCGTTCACAATGTGTTCGTAATAATAATGAATTATCATCATTAAAATCATGAACAATGGGAGTGCCATGAGGCTTTATTTCCGAGCAACTGCTGTTTAGCTTATATATCAATGATATCCCATCTGTTTGTGAGGATATGGATATACAGATGTATGCCGATGACACAGTTGTATACACTTGTGCAAGAAATGCTGAACAAGTGGTAACTAAGTAATAAAAAATAAAAAAACTTATCAACAGCTTAGTTATAATGGACAAATAATCAAAAAGTTAATGAGGTTAAATATTTAGGTTTGTATTTGGATTCCAATCTGACTTTTGAAAAGCACATAAAAAAGCCTTAAAATGTTTTGACAGAAAATCATTAAATTACCATAACTTTAACATACTATCTGAATACAACCTCCTGAGTTTTGAAAATCTCATTCTGTTTTCAGAAGCACACTTGGTATTTAAGATCATTCACAATGCTGCTCTGCCACCTCTGAAGAGCTTTTTTCAGCTCCACTCAGAGCAAATGAGCAGGACATCTCGATCTGCTCTAAATTCAGACTTAAACATCCCTCTGCAGCGGACTGCCTTTGCACAATCTGCTTTTTCATTTACGGCCATCAACCATTGGAATATGTCGCCCCGCTTTGGTCCCAGGAAAATATTTAACTGTGGTAGCCGGTGTCACCGAGCCACCCTGGCTTCCCAGCTGCTTGGGAGCTGCTGGAGGGGCTGGAGAAGCTACAACTGCTTGGCTCGCTCCGGCTACCGGGGACTGGATAACTATATCAGCTAATGATTGTGGTGGAAATCTGACCTGATAAGAATTTTGAAATAAAGAGATCCGAGAATAATAGTCTTTTAAGTATACTTTATTCCTTGCAAGGAAGGTCAGACAATCATACAGCATGTGAATAGCATTCTGCAGAGGGAATGACAATGAAACATTTGCAGGCGTTTGCTTTTATGCAGATGTGGTGAAGAGGTGAGATGTGTACGAGTGCAGTGTTGAACTGTGTGTGTGTGTACTGAGTGAACAGTGAAATCCCAGGAGATAAGACACAAACACATGCTGAAGGCATCAAGGTCTCGGTGGGGAAATCTGGTCACCTAAGGTTATCTTGATAGTTACACATGGTATACAAAAGCAGAGATAATATATAGTGTGGTAGATATGAGTGTGAAAAACAGTACGAGTGTCGATGTGACTCCAAATTAGCCTCAGTGGATCAGATAATAGCAGAATTAGGAGAGATTATGAAGAGCAGAGATCGATACTGTTGTGTATTGACAGCCTAAATTTGTCCCTTCACGGATACTGTTACGCCCCCTTTTGTGTTACGTGCTTACATTGTTGTGATCCTCCGTTCTGTGTAAAAACTAATACATTCTCCCTTGTCTCCTGTGTACTCATTATTGGTGATAGTACCTGATAATTGAGTGAGTATACAACAAAACTGGCGACGAGGATTATGTGTTCTCACGTTGTATTTGTTATTTTCGGTTGAAAGTCCGAGTTTACCGGAGTTGTTTTTTTGCGGGTGCACGGCGCAAGATCGTGGCTGACTGGGCGACGGCGCAAGCCAACTCCTACAGTGTGGATGAGACGGCACCTGCACGGAGAACAGCGCTGCTGCGGGGGAGGAGGAATCTCCGCGGTGGAAAGGAGACTGAAGAGAACTCTGATGGGACGGATATAGGGACCACAAGTGGCAGTGAGTCAAACGAAACAAGGGAAATAAGCACAAGGATAAGACTTATTGCAGAAAGCAAAGGAAAATAACGAATATTGCTTAAAAATGGCTGCACTCGTTGGAAATATTGGACCATTTGAAGAACAGACGGAACAATGGACTTCATACACCGAGAGGTTTGAGTATTTCGTACTGGCTAACAAGATTAAAGGGGATGTCTTAGTGCCAGCATTCTTAAGTGTTATGGGAGGAAAAACTTTCAACCTACTACGTAGTCTTGTGCAACCTGACAAGCCAATATTAGGAAGTCACTACTCCCCTAAGCCACTCGTTATTGCTGAGAGGTTCAGATTCCATAAAAGAAACCAGGAAGGAGATGCTGCAGCACCTTACTCTTCGAGGGACTAAGTTGAAGTTACGGACCTACACTGGTGAGCCTGTTCCAGTGTTAGGAGTCGTGGATGTGAATGTGGAACACCACAATCCGAAAAAGACTCTTCCATTGTATATCATTCCAGGAAAACGTCCTGCTGTTCTAGGACGTTTTCCACACATACACACACAGCCCCGAGGCCTGTGTGTGTGTGCGCTATCTGGGAGCACACACACACACACACGCACACGCCCGCTCATGGTATTTCATGATGGCCTGATACGATGATGATTTAAAAAATGAACGTGACGTTCACTCACGTTTATCGTGACGTTCACGTTCATCATATGAAAACTGACTCGTTAAGTTCACCGTTCATGAAAAATATGCGCGCATGCGGCTCCAGAGCCGCAGGTTGCCGACCCCTGGGTTAGATCATCCAACCGCTCATGGGGTTGAAGTTCTGGATGTTTGTATTTGAATAAGCGCACAAACTTGTTTTTACTACCAACATTTCAACCACCCTTCAAAATCTTATTTTCTTATTTAAACCTTCTAGCAGTGAGCATACAGTATATGTAAGTCAAATGCCAGACCTAGTATTGGATGTACTAGGCTACTGTGGTGGTGGAACCTAATAATATCAACTGACAAATAACACACATAGCAACAGACATAGCTTTAGTTCTTCTACCTCCCCCTCAGAGCAAGTGGGTGCTCCAAATCTGGACAAAGGGCATAAAACCAACATCAGACTAGCTAAGTTATGTTTACGTTATTTATTATCATTTCATTCCGTGTTTCCCGCCCTAATGTGCTTCACCTGTGCCTTATTGTCTCACCTGTGTGTCATCTCCTTCCCTCTCTTCATGTGTATTTAGTCTGCATTCCCCTCGTGCCAGAATGTAGCCAACTCTGTTACTACTTCCAGCGATCGTTTTCCTAGTGTTAGCCTTTTGTGTACCGTACCTTTTTCTGCTACTAGTTCTAGTCTTAGTGTTTACCCTTTTTGATACCGTTCGCTGTTTTTACTTCCTTTTTGTGTACAGACCTTTTTTCTAGTAAACGACATAGCCCCTTAACATACTTTTGTCTGAGTCTTGCATTTGAGTCCTGTACTACAGTGCCTAACTGTAACACAACATTTCACTCTGAACTGAAAATCAGCTAATTTAATTGAATGTCTGAAGCAATGACAATATTATTTGAACTTTCTGTGATTTGTTTCAATATTGTTTTTTAATTGATTTCAAGTCATTTGGTAAAATTGCTACACCGTCCAGATTTCATTAAAGCTAATTTGACAATTCAGAATGCCTTACATTGTTTTATCATTTGGTTTTCCATACAGTGAATTTGTATTGAGTCATGGTGGAGATAAAATTAAACAATGCAAAATCACTACTTCTCCTCGAAAACGAGAAGATCACAGTGTGACTGCCTCCAGGGACGTCTGACCGACCCCCTTGGGTGAAAAACAGTGGTCACACAAAGACTCAGCTCCAGTGGCGGCTCCTGCCAAATTTCTCAGGGGGGGAAATTGTTACGATAATGGCTGTGGTTACCTGCTTAATGGGTAAATAAACTTAAGTCAGCTAGACATTGTCTCATTGCATTACGTACATTTGCATACAATTAGTTTTTTTCGGGTCACCTCACATCTGAATGAACTAGTTCACGTTCATTTGTTCCACTTTTTAGTGGGATGATTTAGATGTTGATCTTGAATGTGACAGTGGCGAGATCATAGGCACGGCGTGATTGGAGCACCAAGGTGCAAGTTCAACGACGAAAACACGTTAGTGCGAGCCAACCATAGCCATAAAGATTGCATTGCAGTGCATGCAGTTTGAAAAAAAGGTCTTAATATGACAGTCTATCAAAGCGATGTGGGCAATTTTCAACCTGACTGAAATCGCCCGTACTCTATTGAACAGGGCTTGATGCTGCAGCTGATTGGACTATGACATTCAGAGGCAGCAAACAGGACAAACTGTCTTGAGAATTTTTATAATTTAATACATTTTAAAAATAATGACGATTACAATGATTAACAAAATGTATCACTATCACTACTTTTTTCCTTTTGAAGGGCAGCACGCTGTCTCCCTCTATTGGCCAGCCGACCCTGCTCAGCTAACTTTTTCACTTCACTTCTTTTGACTTACACTCCATCTTCTTTCTTTTGCACTTTTACTTGACTCCTTACCCATCTCTCACACTTAGTTAATATAGCGTATTATCTGCGTAGTGTATGCCCGTGCAAATTTATCGATATAATTACTTATTATTTAAAATTTAAACTTATGCCCGTTTAAATAACTTTCCTGCACAATATTTTATTTTTCTTTAAGCCAAATCAACAGATCAGAAGATCTGATCAGAAGATTATTGCACTAAATACTCTTTTTGTTAATCTTTTTACATAACCGCATCACGGCTTTGTTTAAATATGTTTCAAGACCAATGACAATTTTTCCTGGAGTTTTTATAACAAAGTCGAGTTTAGAATTAAATTAATCAGTGCTGGTTCTGTTATCAACCAGTCAAAAATATGCCGACTGCACGCCTGCATTATCAGTCACTGCCTGAGAAGAGAGCCTGAAGAAGAGGACTGACAGCTGTGATCTATCTATCTATCCATCCATCTATTTATCCATCCGTCCATCCATGCATCCGGTATTTACAGCAGGATCCCCTGCTGTCTTCTCACATCGGATTCTCCAGACTTTCTAAAGAATTTATACTAGGGGGCCAGGCTGAGAAAGTCAGCAGATAATCGGAGTTTAGATGCCAATGCTGAAAACGTTCCTCACAAAGATATATGTACAAGTTCACACACTCACCTTATGAAACAATGACTTATTCAGACATGCGCAATATAGTGGAGTGCAAAGCTCTGTTAAGTACTGGAAACATGAGAAACCTCCTAAACTCTAAACACACACACACACAGTTTCAAAACAGTATGCGTGAGAGAGATTGGTGTGCAAATAAGGGTGAAGTAATAGTCCTCCATGTCAAATTTTTTTTTTCTCATGCATACAAGACTAAGGGGTTCTTTCTCACACACACACACTCTACACTCACATGATGTGTATTTGCCCATGTGACACATCTGCCAGTAAAAATGGAGGAAAAATAAGCATTTCAGCACTTGGGAACATACACAACACAGGAAAAGTAGTGGTAGTAGTAGTACTTTTAGTTGTTTAGCACTTGGCTGATAAGGGCACAAGGTTTGTGGATATTTTGTTTCTTATTGTCATTATTATAGACTGAATTCTAGATGTACTTTTGCAGTTTTGCTGAGTGTAAGGACACGTGTGAGTGTGTGTGTGTGTTAAATTTACAATATGTGGGGCAAAGTATGCTCATACTGAGACTATATCATTCACACTAATAATTGTTGTTATGTTTATGAGAATATGATGTGGTTTATAAAATGACAAATAATTTAATTTAAGTTGAATATGTTTATATGCAGCCCTCTATTCAGAGTTTGTTATTTTGTTAAGATAAATAGCTATTAAGTTCATATGGATTTTATGTTTGTATAAATTCATGTTAAAGTCAAGCCTTATGAAGGACAACCTAAAAGACAGTTGGTTAATAATACCACAAATTTAAAGGACTATACAAGTCGTTTATAAGTATATAAGGGAAGTAATATTTGTTTTGTTTTCCTCCTAGCTCCTCCTTCACACTTATCACAGCATGTATGGAGATGGAAATAAAGGGTTGTGAAACATCAGTAAAAAGAGAGTAAGACCATCATTTAGCTGGGGATGCTACAGTTAGGGTTGCTAATGCTAACCGTTGGCCAAAAACCGTGGTGTCATTAGGGAGTACATGAGAGTACGCCATCACTGACGGAAGATTGTTCCAGAGTTGAATGAGGCTTCCATTGTGTGGTGGGCCCCCTGGGATTACAAATTGTTTCTCCAGGACCAGGACTAATAGGGAACTGTGAGTTGAACTGTCCTGTGTTTTTGCTAAAGGTAAAGTTTCAGTCGGCCGCATCGAACACAAGCATCACACATGCCTGCAACGGTTTTCACATTTTTATTTTTTGTGTGGCTGAGTGTGTGTGTGTGGGTCCACGTTAGCTGATGCTAATATTTAACTAAGCTTTGTGTTTGTTGATCTATTGTAATAAAGTGAGAGATAGGGATTTTTGATTTACAGTACTGTACTACAGTACAGAATTTAAGTTTGAAATACAATATTTGTTTTTAAACCAGTTTGAATATTTTGCCAGGTACGATAACTAATTTTGAAAAAGATATATATATATATTTCACTTATATTCAAAAGAGTTGTCTGGGTCAGTTATTTAAAATCACATGAGTATGAGTTTGTGTTATTAAGTTAATATAACATATGCATAGCATAGAGTTTCATGTCGGGTGCTACATATATAAAGATGAAGGTGTGTTACACTTAATTGTTACGGGTATGGGTTAGGATTGTCATTGCTTATTCACTTTTCACAAATGAAGGTGAAGGTGAAGACTCTAAATAATAAAATGCACAAACACAGACCTTAGGCAGTGAAGTCCGGGAGCCTGAGCTCTGTGTTGTCATGGTAAGGACAGTGGTGATACCCAGTGCAACTCTGGCCGGGGCAGCGTCCATGTTGATCCAGAAGGAGACCCAGGACAAAATGACAATGAGCAGAGAAGGGATGTACATCTGGATCAGATAGTACCCCATCTGACGCTCAAGATGGAATCGCACCTCAATACAAGTAAATTTACCTACAAAAAAGCAGAAACACAGAAGAATAACACTCACCTATTTCTTATATCTTCATTTCTTGGAATTTGGTTTGTCTGGCTCTAATAACTAACAAAATATAAGCAGTTTTATGCTGTTCAAAACATCCCTTCAAAAACATATTGGTGATGTCACAGCA
Organism: Hippoglossus stenolepis; assembly: GCF_022539355.2. NCBI lineage: Eukaryota > Metazoa > Chordata > Actinopteri > Pleuronectiformes > Pleuronectidae > Hippoglossus > Hippoglossus stenolepis. Next base: position 290,256 of record NC_061484.1, on the reverse strand, counting down.
ATTGGTGTAGCTGCAAAATGTTGGGTTGCATTATAGGCTAACTTTGGGGCTTGGATGTCAGTGTTGTTTTTTTTACCTCCGCCTGAAGCTGTTTTTTTGTTCCCCAATGCAAAAAATGTATGTAATATGGCAACCACTTCACATTGTGTAAATGTTATTTGTATCATGAGGATTACATCTCTGTGTGTGTGTGCACGTGTGCATGTGTTACCTGTGTTGTAGTGCTTGGTGCAGTATCTGAGGTCTGATTCATCTTTAAGAATGAATTGTGGGAGCGTGAGCCCTTCAGCCACTTGTACTGGTCCATTCTCCTGCCACTCAAAGATCAGGTCATTCATTGTGTAACCAACTGAAAAAACAGATGAAAGGACATTTCATAATGAACAAACAATAACACATTGATTGAGTGACAGTGCGTGTCCGTGTGTTCTCTCCCTCTTATGTATTGGATTATGTGTTTCCAAGTATAAAAGTGCTGTAAAATAAAATGTATCATGGTGTCTGTTGCCTCATACGTCGTTTCCCCTCTGCTTTGTTTATGTATTAGTCACTGTGACTTTTGAGAGTGAAATTATCAATCAATCAAATTTTATTTGTATAGCCCATATTCACAAATCACAATTTGTCTCATAGGGCTTTAACAAGGTGTGACATCCTCTGCCCTTAACCCTCAACAAGAGTAAGGAAAAACTACAAAAAAAACTTTTAACAGGGTAAAAAGAACGTAGAAACCTCAGAGAGAGCCACATGTGAGGGATCCCTCTCCCAGGACGGACAGAAGTGCAATAGATGTCAGGTGTAAAGGAGAACATCACCAAGATAAGGGTATTTGCAGCATTAATTAGAATAAACACTGAGTAGCATAATGGAAGGTCAATGAATTGATGGATTTTTGTCAGAAATATTATATATCAAGCAGTCTTGTTGTAATCATAGTCCATGGTCAGCAGCCACCACGATCATGATCCACCATCAAGATCGGATGCCACTATAGTCCACAGTCATTGTCCACTGCCGCCATTAGGATCCACCATCAGCTGCCACCTCAATCATGGTCCACAACCACTATCACATGCCAACACGATACAGGATCCACCATTATTATCACGATCAGCCAGCACGATACAGAATCTGCCATACAGGATCCGCCATTACGATCACGATCTCTGATACGCGATCCACAGATCATAAACTACGATGTGGCCGCAGCTGCGGCCCTGGATCTGCGGACGATAAGGCAAAGGGACTCTGGGGAAGAAGTCAAGTCAGTAACATGTATTGATGAGATATTAATTTCTTTGATGTGATAAGGATGGAGAAGAGGAAGGAGAAGCTTGGAAGAGAAGCTCCGTGTGTCATGTGTCCCCCGACCTTCTAGACCTATAGCAGCATAACTAAGAGCAGGTCTAAGACAAGCCTGGACCGGCTCTAACTATAAGCTTTATCAAAAAGGAAGGTTTTAAGTCTACTCTTAAACGTACAGATGGTGTCTGCCTCCCGAACTGAAAGTGGGAGATGATTCCATAGGAGAGGAGCTTGATTGCTGAAAGCTCTGGCTCCTATTCTACTTTTAGAGACTTTAGGGATGACAAGTAAGCCTGAATTCTGGGAGCGCAGTGCTCTAGTGGGTTGATGTGGTACTATCAGCTCTTTAAGGTATAATGGTGCCATATTATTAAGGGCTTTGAAGTTGAGGAGGAGAATTTTAAATTCTATTCCAGATTTAACTGGAAGCCAGTGTAGCGAAGCTAATACAGGAGAAATGTGGTCTCTTTTCTTGGTTCTTGTCAGGACACGTGCTGCAGCTGTCTGATTTTTGAGATATTACGCAAGTGGAAGAAGGCGGTCCTTTAAATTTGTTTTAAGTGAGAATTAAAAGGACAAATCGGGATCGAAGATCACTCCCAAGTTGCTGACGGTTTCATTGGAAGCAAGGGCAATGTCGTCTAGCGCAGCTATATTTTTAGATAATGTATCTCTAAGGTGTTTAGGGCCAAGTATTAGAACGTATTAGAATGTATATGAAAGTCTTCATATACATTACTTTCCTGGAGAAACAGAGCTGTTTGGCTTCAACTTTTTCAAGGATTTTAGACAGGAAGGGGAGGTTGGATACTGGTCCTGTAGCAATTACAGCAATAAAGCATTGTACCACCTCAAAGGGACCTCATGACAAAACAAGACTTGCAAAAACTGATTCATGCTTTTATCTCTAGTAAAACTGACTACTGCAAATAACTTTGAACAGGGTTTCTTAAAAAGACAACCAGGCACTTACAACCAATCCAAAATTTAGCTGCAAGAGTTTTAACCACATCTAATAAGACAGCCCAAATCACCCCTGTTCTTAAATCTATACACCAGCTACCAGTAAACCGCAGGGTTGATTTTAAAGTTTTACTGCTTTACATTACATTACATTACATTTCATTTAGCTGACGCTTTTATCCAAAGCGACTTACAATAAGTGCATTCAACCATGAGGGTACAATACCAGAACAACAAGAATCAAGAAAGTACAAGTTCTTCAAAAAAGTACAATTTCTTCAAAAAAGCAAAACTACAAAGTGGTATAAGTAAGTGCCATTTAAGTGCTACTTACTTGCTCATTTTTAAATCCCTTCATGGAGCTGCTCCTAAATACCTCACATACGTGTGTGTGTGTGTGTGTGTGTGTGTGTGCAGGGGTGGCTGTGTTTCCCGCTTATGAAAACCTTTGTCCATTCAGTACTCCTCCCAACCTACACACCTGCCACCTGCCTCTCATCATCATCAGAAGCAGTATAAGAACACCAGCACTTCTCTCACTCATTGCCAGATTGTTGTTATCAGCCATCAGTAGATATTCGTCTGCATCTTCTGTATATTCAGTGACCTTTTTAATTTTTCGGGTTTGCTTCGAGCTCTTTGTAACGTGCTTTGTCTCTCTGTTCAGGATCACCTTCAACTGCCACCTGACTTGACCTGCCTGCACGCACACCACCGGTAACAGTAAGCTCTGAGTTAAGTGCCATTACCTACCTTCACTCCTGCACTCTCCAGTCTGCCCTCCGTTCACCTGCTCTATGCTCCAGGCTGCCTCGTCCACTGCCTCCGGATCCCCCCCCACTCAATTTTTACATGATTATTTTATAGAATTCTATCTATTTTATTTGTATTTCAATTATTCTTATTAACTTTAAATCGGTTAAAGATATTGGACATTGGATGTTTAGTTTGGAACATGTGGAAGGTAGGGTGTGGTCTTCATTGCTGAGATTCCTAGTTGCTTGTGAAAGAGCTGCATCAGCCTGGAGGTGAAATTAGTTCCCTGGTCTGTCAAGATCTCATCTGGAATTCCCACTCTGGAGAACAGTTGTACCAGTGCACGCAAAACTGCGGGAGCAGTGACGGTGCGCAGGGGGAAGGCCTCTGGGAAACAGCTGGCATAGTCACACACTACTAAAATGTACTGGTGGCCACCACTGCTTTTCACAATATCCATGGCAATTATATGGAAAGGAGTGGTAATAACAGGAAATTGTTGCATAAAATCCTGATCAGATTTTCTGCTAGTGCATGTTTTTTGACAGGTCCGGCATGTGGCACAATATTTCTGGGTGTGGGTGTACATTGATGGCCAATAAAAGCGTGAACTGATGAACTTATGATGTACATAAGTCTTGTGGCGACCGAGGTGTCTGGCCCATGGAAGTGTGTGTGCTAGGTGCATAATAAGTGCTCTCCAACTAACCGGTATTACCAGACATCTATGGTCATCACCAACAGCAAACAACACCCCTGTATCAACAATAAAAACAAATTTACCCACACAGTTTACATTTGTCTTTTCTACCACCTTAGCAAACAATGGTTTCAATGTTTCATCTTGCCTCTGCTGAACAGCCATATTCTCAGGCACTTCCCACAGTTTATCACTCAGAAAACTCTTGATTTCAGATTCTGTTGGCCTGAGCTGCTCCTCAAAGCGGCATTGGCGACTGGATTTTCTTGGCCCCTTAGTGCCATCTTCACACAGACTACTGTCAAGGTCTGGGAGTGGTTGGACACCGGCTCTGTGATCGAGTAATCACAGACCAAGCAACACTCACATCGACCTTAGCAGTCTCCCCCTCATCTTCCCCAGAGTCACATTCCTTTGAAAGTCATTTCATGCAATAAGTCCATGAGAACAGGTAAGTCCCCCACAATAATGGCATCTACTGGTAGATTTTTTACCACCCCAACAGTCAGAAGATTAGGCTGTTCATCAATAGTGACAGTTAAATCAGCTTTAGGGTAGGGATGATTGTCCCCATAAACACATAAAATGTCTACTGTAATCCACAGTTCCTACAGGTACCAGACTGTGCTTAACCAGAGAGATGATGCTACCTGTATCGAACAGAGCAGTAACCTGCTGTCTATTGACAGTCACAGTTTTATAACGTTGAACTCTAGCTTCTTTATCTCCAGTGGGGCCAAACTCAGGCCGGGGTGCATAGCAAGCGCCTGTGACCTTAGCTTTGCGTATGGGACACACAGAAGCTTTGTGGCCTGGCTGCCGGCAATAGAAACAAACAAAGTCCTTACCAGATGGTTGTTGGTTTGCTGTAATGCTGGTGTTACCTCGAAGCTCCTGGTCAGTCTCCCTTTTTGCAAACCTGGGATGAGGTGGCAGGACCACTGGTCAAGGTGCTGCACTAGTGGGGCGTGGGGCAGGTCCTCCTCTCCGGGCATTGACGTACTGGAGAGCCAGTTTGTCAGCTGCAAGTTCCTCCACTGGCTCATGCTCCTTCACCCAGGTCCTCACCTCGAAAGAGAGTACAGAGAGTAGCTGCTCCAGGATGATGGCTTCACCCTCTAGTGGGACCTGTGCTCACAGCCCAGCACCGTGCAGCTCACTTGGCATTTGCCAGAGAACACCAGAATTGGCAGGTCCGCCATTGGCGCCACGTTCTCTTCACAGATGAGAGCCAGTTAACACTGAGCACATGTGACAGGCGTGAAAGAGTCTGGAGAAGCTGTGGTGAATGTTATGCTGCCTGTAACATCATCCAGCATGACCAGTTTGGCAGTGGGTCAGTAAGGGTCTGGGGAGGCATATCCTTGGAGGGTTGCACAGACCTCCATGTCATAGCCAACGGTACCTTGACTGCTAAGAGATTGCCAGACCTTATGCTGGTGCAGTGGGCCCTGGGTTCCTCCTGGTGCAGGACAATGCCTGGCCTCATGTGGCCAGAGTGTGTAGGCAGTTCCTTAATGACGAAGGCATTGATGCCATTGACTCACCCTCTCGTTCCCCTGACCTAAATCCAATTGAGAACCAATGAGACGTTATGTATTGGTGCATCCGACACTACCAAGTACTGCCACAGACTGTGCAGGAGCTCACTGAAGCCCTGATCCAGGTCTGGGAGGAGATCCCCCAGGACACCATTCGCCGACTCATCAGGAGCATGCCCAGACGTTGTCAGGTGTGCGTACAGGCACATGGGGGCCATACACATTACTGAGTCATATTATGAGTTGCTGTGATAAAAGACACGCAAGTTGGATCACCCTGTGATTTCAGCTTTTTTCTTTGATTTCAGGTATGATTTTGATTCCAGCCCACATGTGTGTCTATGACATTGATTTCCATTGCTATGCAGATGACACCCAGCTGTATGTCCCGTTAAAGCCTGGCCCCACTGATGTGGTTTGCACTATGTCCTGCCTTGCTGATATTAAAGATTGGATGTCCAAAAAACATCTGCAGTTAAACAATGCTAAATCAGAAGTCATCATAATTACACCCCCTGGCCCCGGTACTAGTTAAATTAACACTCTCTCTTCTAGTCTGCGTACCTTATCCAATAATGTTTGTAAAGAGGCCCACAATCTAGGTGTCTTTGACTCTTGATTTGTTTTTTGATGCGCAGGTGACCAAAGTTGTACAGTCAGGTTTTGCCCAACTGAGACAGTTGAAGAAGATCAGGTCTTTCTTTTCTATTGCAGACCTAAAAACTTTCATCCATGCCTTTATTTCTTTCAGGCTTGACTACTGCAATGAACTTTTTTCAGACATCAGTAAAAGAAACATTCAAAGACTGCAATTAAAGCAGACTGCTACTGCCAGGCTTTTAACGTATACTAAGAAAAGAGACCACATCACACCAATCCTTGCTGCTCTCCACTTGTTACCTGTGAGTTCTAGGGTTGATTTTACTGCTTGAATGGTCAGACTTCAGCCTATATATGTGATTTGTTAACCCCCAATGAGCCTAATTGCTGCCTGGGATCCTCGAATAGGGCCCTACTTTTGGTTACAAAATCTTGACAGGTCACTAGTGGTGACCTGGCCTTTGCTGTCTGGGCTTTTCAACTCTGGAACTCCCTGCCCCAGATCTCAGTATCTTCTTTTAAATCTCTTCTTAAAACTCACTTTTATGGAATGGCCTATTTTGAACTGTTGGGATTTGTTTTTAACAATTTCATATTATTTGATATTGTTATAATTTGTGAATCTTGCATCTTTTTTTATTGTAAAGCACTTTGTAACTTTGGTTTTGAAAGTCATATAAATAAAGTTTATTGTTAATAAAATTGAATAAACAGTCAGACTTCAACGTCGTAACTGGGTCACACTTTTGGTCAAAACGCTACCAGATCGTTTAGAAAATTTATATTTTTTTATTTTACCATATCAGACTGACAGACACAAACTGACTGACCAACGACAGGTGCTAATCTCTGCCATGGCAACAACATTCATAGAATCCCTTCCTATTTGGCAGTTTTTCTTAAAACGTTCTTATTTTCAAAATAAATGCACAATTTTTTTTTATTGCTGCAATACTTTATATTAAGAATAGTTATTAATAATAATAATATTAATAAACTGTATTTATGCTGCACTCGTCAAAGCAAAGTTACAAAGTGCTTTACATGAATAAACAAGGATTAGGACAATTCAGGATTAAGGCGAATAAATGTAGGTAATTAAAATAATACAAACAATGTAATGGAATAGATCAAAAACAAAAGAGAATAAAAGGAAGTAAGCCCCCAACAATAAAAAGAACTATAAATAATATCACAGATAAGACATGTTGTCAATCAAACATTGTGCTAGAATTAATAAAAGGTCCTTAGAAAAATATATGTTTTAAGAAGGGATTTAAAAGATGTCACTGATTTTTTTCACCCTGACTGCAAAAGCCGGATCACCTTTAGTCTTGAGTCGGAACTTAGGAACAGCCAACAAAGCCTTGCCAGAGGATCTAAGACTATGCTCTGGCACAGGGTAGCTTGGGGCTTTATGATAGGGTAGCTTGGGGCTTTATGATATATCCCAGGGGTGGCATGTATAAACTGAACAATAAAGGGCCAAGCACAGAGCCTTGAGGGGCCAGCCGAAGAGGAGGCATTACCCATGATTACAGAGAAAGGTCTGTTTGATCGATAGGATTTAAAGCAGTCTAGTACAGTCCCCTAATGCCAACCCACTTTCCAATTTGATCAAACAAGATAGCGTGATCCACCATGTCAAATGTTGGACTCAAATCTAAAATAATTAAAATCTAACAATCACCAGAATCAGCTGTAAGTAAAAGGTCATGGTTAATTTCAGGAGCGCAATTTCAGTGCTCTGACGTGCACGGAAACATGATGGAAATTTGTCAAAGATATTGCTTGTGTTCATAAAATTAGTGGTGCACCGATGTATCGGCCGTATATCGGTAGCGGCCGATATTCGCCTCGTTTACTGCCATCGGCGTATCGGTAATAAACTTGACTTTCACCGATAACATTGGCCGATGTTCATTGGTATGTTTTCTGCAGCCTGCCAATCTGGCATCCAGATTATGGTACACTGACGCCGGGTTTACACTGGGCGCTGAAGCGCCAGCGCAGCGCAGCGCAGCCCCAAGGAAAGCCAGGCGCCTCCCATCCACCCCTGTTAAACCTTTGGCGGTTCACATGGGCTGCGATGCGCCGCGCTGCGCCAGCGCCCTTCACCGATGGTTTCGGCGTGCGGCGAGCGTATCGCGCCAGGAAACAGACTGAAAATGATTTTACGATATAAATGACATATTTTATATGATGTAAATGATAAAATATGCATCCCATACTTTGTATTCCCCTTCTGTTGTCCTGGAGTTTTAATTTTCCCAATTTTCCCAATCACATAATTAAATGTCCCCCTCTGCCCATCCAATATAGCCACACAAGCAGTCATATAGATAAAAAGAGAGAGAGGGGGGGCTAAAGGCTTGCTTGGAGAAAACGTCATTTACCCCCGACACCCGACATTGAACGGGTTACATACAACAACAAGCGGAGAATCGTGGGCTGACCGGCGCGGAGAAATGCGGGTCCGGTGTGCACATGCGCAACAGGTACTACATACAAACAGCAGAGACAATGTCGGCAGCGTCGGCTGTGTGGGATTTCTTCACTGTCTCAGAGAAAGATCGCCGTTTAGCAATTTGCAAGACATGTTCAGCTGACATTTCAAGAGGGGGTAATACCACCAAGGATTTCAACACCACAAATCTGAAGGCTCATTTGAAAAGCAGACACATTGATGAATACAATGATTTCCTGAAAGCTGATAAGAAGCGGCAAGATGCACTGGCTATAATAAACAAATATCGGCTATCGGCTAGATTGTTGTTTTAAGTATCGGTATCGGCCAAGAATTTCCATATCGGTGCATCCCTACATAAAATAAATCAACTCTAAACAGTCTTCTCTCGAATTTTAAATAACATGGTAATTTAGAAATGGGTCTAAAAAATTTTAAATCGGTGGGATTGAGATTTTGTTGAAAAAGTAGGTGCACTACTGCATGCTTAAGGCATGAGGGAACACAGCCAGTGAACAGAGAGCTATTTACAATAGTTAGAACAGCAGAACCAACACTATTAAAATCTGGCAGGGCATACAGTCTACAGGTGCATAGTGAAAGGGACTTGAAGTTATTGAGCAAAGCAGAGGGGTTTCATTGTGGAGAGGTAGCAGGTTCTCCAAGGGGCTTGACCAATCTGGAGTGTTGTATCATTTATTTTGCTGGTGAAGAATGCTGAAAATAGCTCACAGATCAAGGACCCCCTTGCTGCAGTTTGTAGTCTACAGGGAGGGTTGATTATGGAATTAATGGTTTTGGAAAATATTCTGGGTTCATGCCAGTGTTCTGTTATGATTTTGGAAAAAATGGAGGACCTGCCTTTTTTTACTGAATTCTGGTAGGTGGACATAAGTTCTTCCATGATTTGGTAAGAGACTGTTAGACCATCCTTTTTGTTGTTTATAGCCATGGCATGATTTGACTTTTCTGATATTGAGTTGGAAGATGGAGATGAAACAAGGCTGGAGAAAGACACAAGAAGTGAGGCAGTAAGGCTAACAGGGAGCAGATTATTAACATTAGCTGTTTGCGTTTTCAGTGAATATGGGGTTGAAATTGGGCAAGAATTTTTTTGGGGGGGGGGTCTCTGAGTAATAGCTGGAATAGTTGACATGCAGCCTTCTTTCAGGATATTTTTACATTTGTTTTGCATGCATATATTAGTAAGTATTTTAATGGGTTTACAATGAAATGTAATGTTTTTCAGAGGATGCTTATTGCTTAGTTAATGGCGAATGCGACTGGAAGGGGGAGCTATAAGGTGTAGTATTCTGAGGTGTCATGCGTGAGGGAAGACATTTTCGGTGCCCCTGACCAAACAACATGATGCAATTTAGCCGCTAACATTCGACTGCCCGGCACTTTGGGATGGAGCACATCATTTCTTTCTTAGATCCCATTCCTACTCTTAGACCCCATTCCTACAAAATTACTTAAAGAAATTCTGCCCCTAATTGATAGTACGTTACTGAACACAATTAATCTTTCATTATCATCAGGATATGTACCACAGTCCTTTAAACTAGCTGTAATCAAACCCCTTCTCAAAAAAACCATCCTGGACCCAGAGTTTTTAGCCAACTACAGACCGATATCCAACCTACACTTCCTGTCTGAAAACCTGCAGCCAATAAGCTGTGTGAGTTTCTCCAGGAAAGTAATGTATATGAAGACTTTCAGTCGGGGTTTAGAGCCAATCACAGCACGGAGACAGCCTTGGCAAAAGTCACTAATGACCTTCTAATAGCTTCAGATCAGGGGTTTGTGTCTGTCCTCGTTCTGTTAGATCTTAGTGCAGCATTTGACACAATTGACCATCACATTTTATTACAGAGACTAGAACAGTTAATTAGCATTAAAGGAGCCGCCCTAAACTGGTTTAAATCCTATTTTTCAGATCGATTCCAATTTGTGCAAATTAATGATGAATCATCTATGCGCACCAAAGTTAACCACGGTGTTCCACAGGTTCTGTGCTCGGCCCAATTTTATTCTCATTATATATGCTTCCACTAGGAAACATTATCAGGACACACACAAATTTCAACTGCTATGAGGATGACACCCAGTTATACTTGTCAATAAAACCAGAACAGTGTAATCAATTAACTAAACTCCAAGCACATCTCAAGGACATAAAAATCTGGATGACCCGCAATTTTCTCTTATTAAACTCAGATAAAACAGAGGTTCTAATACTTGGCCCTAAACACCTTAGAGATACATTATCTAATGATATAGCTGCGCTAGACGACATTGCCCTTGCTTCCAATGAAACAGTCAGGAACTTGGGAGTGATCTTCGATCCTGATTTGTCCTTTAATTCTCACTTAAAACAAATTCCTAGGACCGCCTTATTCCACTTCCGTAATATCTCAAAAATCAGACATGTCCTTTCTCAAAAAGATGCAGAAAAACTAGTTCACGCCTTTGTTACATCCAGACTTGATTATTTTAATTCCTTATTATCAGGCTCCAGCAGTAAGTCGTTAAAGACTCTGCAGCTTGTCCAAAATGCTGCAGCACGTGTCCTGACAAGAACCAAGAAAAGAGAGCACATTTCTCCTGTGTTAGCTTCGCTACACTGGCTTCAGGTTAAATCTAGAATAGAATTTAAAATTCTCCTCCTCACCTTCAAGGCCCTTAATAATTTGGCACCATTATACCTTAAAGAGCTGATATCACCTTATCAACCCACTAGAGCACTGCGCTCCCAGAATTCAGGCTTACTTGTCGTCCCTAAAGTCTCTAAAAGTAGAGTAGGAGCCAGAGCTTTCAGCTATCAAGCTCCTCTCCTGTGGAATCATCTCCCACTTTCAGTTCGGGAGGCAGACACCATCTGTACGTTTAAGAGTAGGCTTAAAACCTTCCTTTACGATAAAGCTTATAGTTAGAGCCGGTCCAGGCTTGTCTTAGACCTGCTCTTAGTTATGCTGCTATAGGTCTAGAATATCGGGGGACACATGACACACGGAGCTTCTCTTTCCAGTTTCTCCTTCCTCTTCTCAATCATTATCACATCAAAGAAATGAATATCTCATCAATACGTGTTACTGACTCGACTTCTTCCCCGGAGTCCCTTTGCCTTATCGTCCGCTGATCCAGGGCCGCGGCTGCAGCCACATCGTGGATTATGATCTGTGGATCGCGTATCAGAGATCGTAATGGTGGATCCAGTATGACGGATTCTGTATCGTGCTGGCTGATCGTGACAATAATGGCGGATTCTGTATCATGTTGGCATCTGATAATGGTGGTGGACCACGATCGAGGTGGCAGCTGATGGTGGATCCTAATGGCGGCAGTGGACAATGACTGTGGACTATAGTGGCATCCGATCTTGATGGTGGATCATGATCTTGCTGGCTGCTGACCATAGACTATGATTGCAGCAGGACTGCTTGATATATAGTATTTCTCCTCGGATCCTCGACCGTTACTGACAATAATCTATCAATTCATTGACCTCCAGTTATGCTTCAAAATTTGTATTCTTATCAATGCTGCAAATACCCTTATCTTGGTGATGTTCTCCTTTACACTTGACATCTATTGCACTTCTGTCCGTCGTGGGAGAGGGATCCCTCACATGTGGCTCTCTCTGAGGTTTCTACGTTCTTTTTACCCTGTTAAAAGGGTTTTTTAGTAGTTTTTCCTTACTCTTGTTGAGGGTTAAGGGCAGAGGATGTCACACCTTGTTATGAGACAAATTGTGATTTGTGAATATGGGCTATACAATAAAATTTGATTGATTGATTGATTGATTATAAGTCTTACAGTTGCCCCTGGTGGTAACAATGTCCCTGACCATAAACTCAGAGCAACGGCACACACTCAAAAAACTTGTATCTCCATTTCAACTACTTCAGTCTCGTAAAAAAAAAAAAATCAATCATCATATCACTGAATCAGATGTTATAAGCTGAGGTATCTGCATATCACGACAACCTCCTTGATTTAATGTTTCAGTGCATCTCTATGAAATGTTTAGAATTCAATTGAATTGAAGTGCAGTTGGATCATGTTGTATTTTTCTTCATGATATGACATAAATCATTTCCTCTCATCCTCTCTCTCTGCTATTTGCGTGTCTGTCTGTTTTTTCATGTTCTCTGCTGTGTGACATGACGAGCACACACACACACACACACACACACACACACACACACACACACACACACACACACACACACACACACACACACACACACACACACACACACACACACACACACACACACACACACACACACACACAGCTGGATCTATATATAGTAATATCTCTGGCCATTGAGCTGGAGCTGAATAAAAGACATATAATGCATCCAACTGCTCTCTGTGCCCTGGGGCCAGAACATGCTACTGAATGGACAAAATATGAATTAGTCATTATAATCCTATCAACATGATTAAACATGACTTTGTGTTTCCTTAAAAAGAATATGCTTAGATACTGTTTCCACAAAGGGAGATATAAAGTGGAAGGAGGATGATAGTTATTATATGATGCATGGATGAATCTAAAAAGTTGAGATACACAGAAAAAACGTTCAAACATCCAAACATTTGTATTCATACTCTGAGTTTATACAAGATCCAAATATCTTAATTTTCTTAATCTTAATCTTGTTGCTCTTTTCAATATCCAGTTCGTGTTTGCACAGTTAATGCTCACTGTATGAATCTAAGTCGTGCACAGTTTAATTCCCCCTGGGTAAAGAGACAGAGCCATTAACTGAGGTATGGCATACGACACAAGCAGGAGAAGCCATTGCAATTATGATTTAAAAAGCGAGAGGAGATAGCATTGGTGGATTTTAATTTGCATTGTTTAATTTTAGGAGACTGATTTGGGAAGCTTTATGTTTTGATGTATTCAGTCATCAGTGCTTATTCAAGCCTGCTCACAGGTTGGAACCAACTGTCATGAAACCCTGAAATGCTGATTTATTGAGTGAGAAAAGCTGAGTGTGATATCAAGGTTTAAAAGACTGCCTTTTTTAAGCATCAAACATGATGGTTATACAGCGTACAAAGCTCAATAATCTGCCTTGGTACTAGTGTTTCATCCAATATTCTTTATCTTCTTCAATTTTTGACTGCAGCCTTACATTGCAAGATGTGCACAGATGTGCAGATACAGTACTCGCAGTACAGATGAACACTGTGCACTACAACATCTGTGTGCAAATTACAAAAAGCAGGGAAACAAGGTTGTAAAACCTATCTGGTGATTTTGTTATTGAGATTGAGAAATAGACTAAACAAAGGAGAAAAACGTTTCATTAAAATTTTAACAATAGCAAATAAATTTAATTACTTACAACAGAAATGGTATCTGTCCATTGTGGTACTTGTATATAGTACTTGGTGTCAAATGTGTGCAAATTAATATTTAAGTGTAATTTATCTATGTGAGGACCAATTTGAGTTTTAGAAGTAGAGAGTGAGGACAATTGAGTTTAACCTAAGTGCTGTTTGTGGGTTAACACTTGGTTTTAATGTTAAGGTTAAGTTTAGGTTTAGGTTTAGATTCAGGTCAGGGTAAAGGTTTTGTTAGAGTAAGCTAAATGCATTGTCTCAATGAGGGTCTCCACAAGTACAGAAGTAGAAGTGTTTGTGTGGTCCAGGTTTTACTGGACATAAATCTGTATAGTCACAATATAGGTACTTGGACTAAAAGCAAGTCCCCACAACAAAAATTATCAAATTTGAAACATGCTTTAAGGTAAGGGTTAGATTTGGTTAAAGTTTAGGCATGTTATAATTATGGTTGGGACAAGTAATTGTCCAGGAAATTAATGTAAGTCAATGTAATGTCCTTCGAAGTCATGACTGTGCGTGTGTTTGTGTGTGTGCGTACTTACAGCTTTCCAGCTGCATCATACAAGTCTGAACATCCATGGGGAAGTTTTTAAGATCCATTGGACATGACAGAGTCAATGTTAGTCTGAAAGTGAAGAAGGGGGAGTGAAGAAATGAGTCAGTGACAGGGTTTCAGGGTATCCATTAATGTCATACACATGTACTCTATCTGTGCTTATTTCATACTAATACAGCACTAAGGGAGATCTCTTTGAAGCTCCAAAACCGAAGCCAAACCTCTCTGCAATATCTAAGATGTGACAGCTTCCATTTCAATACATTGTATAACTACACATCATTTTAGGCTGTACTGTTATATTGTATAATTGCAGGCGAGCATGCTGTTTGTGTTTGCTCCTTACATAAATTAATAATGGTATTACCAGGTACTGTAAAATCAACTCAAATACATATGCATTTTTCATTATTTAGTGATTGCCCTTTAAAAAAGGCAAATCCTAAAGGTTCAGATGATGTATTTACACCACATATGGTGGATTCCTCACATCCCATCCTGTTTACGTGACCTTGGTTAACTGTGTGCCTCTGGTCACAAAAATGTGTGCTCAAACTGAAAACCTAAAATAATGTTATCCCTCCTATGGACCTACTGTATATCCACTGACTTATGACTGACCACTCTGTCTCACAAGGGATGTTCTTAAGCATCTCGAATACTGATGCTCACCAGCTGCACTTACCTAATGGAGTACAAAACATTTCCATTCTTAAATATCCTGAGCAGTTTGTTGTCTGTAGTGACTTCATGAAAGTGGGCTCCCTTCTCATTGGCAAAGAACAGATCTGGTTTCCATATGGAGTCTAACATAGAGGGGTCCAAGTCCAGAGAGTCATCTGGGTACTCAGCATAGGCAAGCCTGGGATCATTCCATTGTTGACGAAGGAAGATATTCACACGGTAGTCCTACCGACACAGAGAACAACAAGAATATGAGTTAGGGTTAGTTAAACACAGTTCAACAAAGTTTGACCAGTGTCCAAATATTTTCTGAATATGGATGTCACATTGTTTTGTGCAGTTCTATACATGAATACACTTGATGAAAATTACGTGGTTGGTGTTATCATCTTTGAGAGATTTACCTTTTGCAGGTAAATGTAAATCAGAACTCAAAACAGGACCAGCAATTTCCAGGAACAGGGTACCCTTCAATTTATAAAAAGAATGCCCCACTTGTCATTTTGTGCATTTTCTGAATCCAGACTTTGCATAATAGCAGTAGAAGAACCATATATTTCTGCATGCACAGGCACAACGAATGACTAGAACAGAACCTATAATAGGGGATTGTATTTACAGTAAAGATATAGACAATTTCCTTGTTTGCATCAATTTCACTTATGGCCAACTTCACAAAATTTTTTCAAAACCATAAAAAAAACTGATCCCTTGTCTAAAATTATTAAAACCATTACATTATTTCCCCACAGTTACTCACTAACTGCTCCTTATGATTAAATGCTGTTTAACAAAACATCTGAAGACGGCACAATATTTGACAGCGGCTTGACAACAGGGATAATTCATAATAGTACGAGGAACTACACCTGGCTGAGAGGGGAGTATCTTTACATAACTCAAGATTGTTTTCACATTACAAGACAAAACAACTGTACGTGACTATGTAGTGTGTTCCTCTAAGGATTTGGTGGAGACTAAAACAGAGCTAAAAGAAAGTAAATATTGAGTTGACATTTACATTAAATTTACTGTACAATCGCTTGCAGTCAGTGCAGTGCATCTTGTTCTGCTGCTTCAGAGTGGCTTTCAATCAAAAATAAATGAATTATAATAATAATAATAATAATAATGTTGGTGCTTTAAATGAACAGTATAAGTGATAAGGATTTGGGTGCACTACTGAGAACAAAACATCTAAACTGATCTAGCAAATGTTTTAATTTGAAATGGTTTCTGTTAGGACAAACCTGTGCAGTCAGACAAACTACTCTGCTCTACAACTAACACTGCTCACACACAGATAGATAATGGATTAAGACCGATGAAGAGACTGAGTGAACAAATGGAAAGAGTCTGACAGAAGTAAATCTGCTTTATATAGATAGTGTGAATGGACAAGAGTGAACCAACCTGTCTCTAAGCCCTCTGTGTGCATACTGTGTGTGTGTGTGTGTGTGTGTGTGTGTGTGTGTGTGTGTGTGTGTGTGTGTGTGTGTGGCACTGACATTCAAAAATTAAGCCTGATCCTCCCCCATTTTTTTCTTTCATTTATGATTATGGTAAAACAAAGCAGGAACAACAAATCAATAGGTTTATAAATGGTTATATTACCATTAAAGTGTTATTTGAAAGAAACTCTATCATTATTGAAACCAAATGTGTTTAAGACCGCTATAATAGATGATGCATGAATCTACCCCCAACATGTGGGTCCTCATATGCAGCAACCACTGATGAAGTTGCAGTAAATGTTCATGTCTTTCCAGACTCATGTAATATATGTAGTTGATTTGTTGAACCTAAATTACTTGTCATGTCTTTGTTGAGGCTTGTGATTATTGTTCTGCTGTGTCGACTGTATTAGTATGCCAGTTCATTGAGAGGAAAAAAAAGTAAAATGACTAAAATTCCAAATCTGAAGAAATTCCCTAAAGGTTTTTGTAAGATATAAACAATTCCTCTTATAGTAGTTTTTTTTTACAATGTGTGACACTATATCCATTGACACATATTTTTTCCATCATGGCAGTGAATCATATCTAAATGTGGTGTTGATGTGTTGAGGTTATGTCACTGATCGCTCCTGTTTGTCAGAGGGAGAGAGGAGTGGGTAGATGACGACAGATGGTAGGAAGAGATAGATGTTCCTAATCCTAATGTGACATATGGCCCCTTTGTATACATATTCCTCTGTGCTTCACTCTCACTAAAGCTCCCATTACAACCTCCACATTTGCACTGACCCTCATTCTGCAAAGTCATCATACTAACTATTTGTCCGTGAGCTAATTAGCCAGGGCCTTCGGTTTTAGTGGCAAACAATCCTGTTTACTGTGTATTGGTCAGGACCATAGACTGTATATAAAAGATGGACGTAGCTTCCGGCTCCAAAAGAAGAGTGCTTAAAAGTGTAGTACACTTATACTGTTAGTATGTTGTTATTAGGGCCCGAGCACAGTGCGAGGACCCAGTTGCTTTAACTTCGGTTAATAGTTTTGAGTTCACCTGGTTTAAGGCCTGTTCCTCAGTAGCAACCATAGACTGTATCAGTAACAACAGCAAAGAGGAGCCGATGTCACTAGTTTGTTCAGTCAGTAAACTTTTGTTCTCTTAACGTTTTACAGTCTGTATCTTCACGTGTTCTCTATGTTCCACATAAGTTACTGTGGGTTTCTATGTGTTCTGACCTGAGAATAGGAAACACGCTAGTTACTGTCCCACTGAATGTGAATTACAATGCTAACTAAGCTAGCTAGTTAGCCGATAGCTTTGCAATGCCGGGCCTATGAGTTCCCTCAGGGCTGCTAACCTGTGTTAACCAGGTGTATATCCCAGGTGCCAAGTTAAGCTCGATAAAAAGGTAAATTTAAAAAGTCCATGAGGATCTGGTGATAGTTCAGTTTAACATAATGTTTGGTAACTTGTAACTTCTTACATGTGGTTAAACTATAGCATTAACTTTCTTTGTTTTGTTGTGATTACCTGCTGTATGTCAACAGTTAATCAGGTAAAAAGTTATGTGTAAGTCTATGTAGTTATGGAAGCTATCAGATTATACTGACTGTGTCTTTATTTCTACTTTAATCTGATTATTTAATTCTGATGTGATAATGTCCGATTGTTACCAACTAATTCATTAATTATTTTTCTATTTCTCTCTTTTGACATGCTTTTGTAAGTTTTTGAATCATCCATGAATCTACCAGAGGCAGAAGGACTGAAGCTTTAGTTGATGATGACGTAAAGCAACTGGAACTTATCCAATGATCACGATGACTGCTGTCCACAGAAGGAAGACCTTATGCGTGAAGCTGAATATTTGGTGCCATTCTTAAGGATGTGGAGAGAGACTGGATAACAACATCCTTAATTCTTTAATGAGATGTGATGATGATGTCAATAAACCACCTTCAGTTTCTTCTGAGATGACAGACCACCAGAACTTTGTGTTTCATTTTCTATATTCTCAGATTCAGTCACTCACCTTTTACTTAATTTCTGCTGTTTTTAGATGTGGTAGTAACATTTTTAAAACATAACTTGAAAATGGAATTAGTAAATAGATCAACTTCAGCAGTCACAACCTTCACAGGTAAGTGTTTACTAATGTGACATGAAGAGTCCTCAATCGTAAACAGCTGGAACTCTACAACCTGAAGTTCACCGGGATTAATTGTGACTTCTATAACAAATGTTTACTGGTGTTAACACTTATGTATTAGATATACATGATAAAGTGTTTACTTAAACACTTCTGATATTTATGATTAAATAAATAATAATTTTCCGTTGACTACGTTCAAAGTGTTCATGTATAATTATAATACTGTGCCTGTTGCTGCTGTGACTTTTTAACAGATGTGCTCCTTAGAATCATGAGTAGTAAAATAGTTGCATAGATAACTTTATTGCACATTAAACTACATTATTTTATAATCCACCAAAAATGAAATACAGTTGTGGATCAAGGTAAACATGATCTTGACTGTAGGAAGATTCATCTTTAGTGCTTAATATTTAGTGACAATAATTTACAGAAAAGTTAGAATTGAGAAAGCACAATAGTAAAGTAGTATTTCATATAAATCTTACAGCACTTGATTCAGTCGTCTTTTCAAGAGTAAAGTCCAAAGACTGGAGGAACATAAGCTTACATTTAAAATTTTGAACAGTGTGTAGTTTAACTAATGATGGTGGTGGAGGAAAGATGCAAACAGACCAGGAGCCATTATTCATCGCAGTTCATGTAGCAGCTCATATCTGTTCTGACGTCTCTTCATGTTGTACAGATTAAAACACAGTGTTAGAAAATATTTTACACACTATTTAACGTAAGCTAACACACCAACTGTCTGAAATATGTGGACATGTGGCCACTGGCTTTTCACATTATTAAACATTAACTTTACCTCAGATGATGAAGCTAACTGTGTTAGCAGCTAGTTCTCAGCGCAGTGAGGAGCTCGGTGTGGTCAGTAGCCGATGTAGGTGGGCGTGTTTACACCAATCGGCAACAACCCGGGCTGAGCGATGAGGCCAATGCGGAAGTGCAAAAAGCTGCAGTTCACTGGGTGGCCACTTGAGGCTGGCTCCAAGAAGAAAAGTTTACAGCTTGGTTCAAAAAACGGTTTTAGTCTCAATCACTAAGTTCTTCCTTCATGACAACTGTGAGGGGGGTGAATTTTTTTGTAACTAGCTCATTTAAATTATATAGAGTTTTGAAATTATGAATAATTATCACTGGATGGACAGGTGACGTCACCGTTAGCTCGCCACTCCAGCTTCTAGCCTGTTGCCTGCTCGGCTTCACCTGAGCTAACAGGCTAATCCCGTCACTGAACACGACCTGAGTCTGTGGCGAGGTTTTCACTCAAATATCGGATGAATTATACGGTTTGATGTTCGGCTGGTTCTCCTGACGGAGAAGTTAAAGACGTCTGTGCTCCAGATTCTGTGGTAAGTAAAATACTGTATTTTATTTATTTGTTAGTAGTGATTAGCAGGTATCGGTGTCTCTTTACCTGGCTTGTTAGCTTAGTTCCGCTAGCCTGCAGGCAAGATACCAGCATCAATGGCAATGCTAACGGGACCGTAGAGTAGTTATTAAACCGACACAACACCGACATGAGCCAGTCCACACAGCAGAGAGAAGTGTTAGAGTTTATGAGGATGAATTTTTTAAACTGAAGGCAACTGTGTGTTTTTGGAGAATAAGCTCCAGTTTTTACATCGTTAATCTTAAGCAGACTTTACTGAATCAACTGAGTCATTCTTGTGTTAAATAAGTGAACATGCAAAACAATGTATTTGTTTGTCACATGAAAATAAATAATAGGAAGTGTGACTTTACTAGAATAGAGAGTCACATAGAGAACCTGAGGCTGACGTCCACCACCTATTTCCTAATCTGATGTGAAGTGATTATGATCTGATGAACTTTGAACTTTTATTTTTACCATGTAAAAGTCTGTGAAGGAGTTAACCTGACACATGTATGACTTTACATATCTGTGTATTTGTGTTGAATGTTCCTCTAGGTGACTCAGACATCCTGCTCCTGTCGATGTCCAACATGAGACAGAACTGGACTCCAACCAGACTGAACACAGAGTCATCACTTCAACACTGACTACAGGTACAGACCTGTTTTCCTTACTTACAAACAATCAAAGCAAAGTATTGCACATAATACATAATGCATTAAAGGGGACATAGCATGCCCATTTTACCACAAGTTGATATGGTTCCTTGGGGTCTTAATGAAATGTCTGTAACATACTTTGGTCAAAATACCACAAGGATCATTTAAAACAGCACCCTTTTTACCCTGTATAAAACAGCCCTCCACAGAGTGACCTGTTTTGAGTGCCTGTTCCTTTAAATGCTAATGAGCCAGCTCCCCCCTCCCCCCTCTCCCCCCATGATTTTAAACGATATAAATTACATATTTTATATGATATAAATTATCAAATATGCATCCCATACTTTGTATTCCCCTTCTGTTGTCCTGGAGTTTTAATTTTCCCAATCACATAATTAAATGTCCCCTCTGCCCATCCACTACAAGCACACAAGCAGACAGACAGAGAGAGAAAGAGAGGGGTGGGGGCTATGAAGACCATCATTTACCCCCGAACCCCGACATTCAACGGGTACAACAACAAGCGGAGAAAGCAGAATCGCGGGCTGACCTTATATATACAGTCTATGGGGCTGACCAGCGCGGAGAAATGCACGTCCCGTGTGAACAGCCAGGCGGCTGCGCGCTTGAGAACGGCGCTGCGCTGCCTCGCTGCGGCGCTTCCGCGTCCGGTGTTAACCCGGCGTAACTACTGTAACCCGGCGTAACTACTGTAACCCGGCGTACAGTAGCGCTGAACACTGCGGAAGTCTTCCACACTGCTGGCTGTGTGGAAGCGCCGCTGCGAGGCAGCGCAGCGCCATTCTCAAGCGCGCAGCCGCCTGGCTGTTCACACGGGACGTGCATTTCTCCGCGCTGGTCAGCGCGGAGAAATGCACGAGTGCGGGGGGAGAAATGCACGAGTGCGGGGGGACTGGGGGGGGTTGAGGTGGGGGTGGGCCAAGACCATGTAGGGAGACTTCCAGTACCTTGTTACGACACAAAACCCAGGAAGCTCAATCGAGTCGCTCAAGCATGACGTTTCTGACTTAGAGGAACTATAACAAAACGCCCGAGTGTTTTTTCCCCAGAGTTTTTGGGTTGGTAGACATGCCAGATACCCACATTAACCTGTAGAAGCACTAACAAAGTGGAATTTGCATGCTATGTCCCCTTTAAATTATATATGCAATACTATTGATGTGGAAGAACTCCATACTGTACATTCATTGTCTTGGTAGTGCACTGTTTAATCCAAAACCACATTCAAATACATAGTTGAATATCCACAGAAAATAAGGACACAAACTTTGTTTATAAGTAACACTTCCTCTACAATAATGCCATACTTTTATGTTTCCTGTCATTTTATTAGGTACAGACGAGCCTGAAGGACACAGCTGTGCCTTGTGTGTGTCAATCCGCTGAAGTGATCTCCACACATCTGCCCTGGATATTACAGGGGGGCAGCGATCCTCCTGGGCCTCTTGTATCTCCACAGCCGGGGAGTTGCTCTCAAAGCGAGCATAAAAGGTGTTCAGTTCATCTGGGAGAGATGCAGATACCACCTCAGCACTGCTGGTCCTTCTTATGCAGTCTGTGATGTTTTTTAGGCCAGCCAACATGTTCCTTGTGTTGGAGCCCTGGTAGTGAGACTCCACTTTGTCCCTGTACTGTCTCTTGGCACTGCTAATAGCACTCCGGAGAGCGTACCTGGACTTCCTGTACTCCTCCAGATCACCTGAGTTGTAGGTGTCGGTTCGTGCTTTAAGTTTGGCATGGACGTCCCCATTAATCCAGGGCTTCTGGTTTGGGAATATTCGTACAGTAATCCTCATCGATGCATTTGCTGATGTAGCAGATAACCGCGTCCGTGTATGTGTTGATGTTGTTGTCCTGGAACACACACCACTCCGTAGTTCTGAAGCAGTCCCGTAGAGCCGAGTCTGATTGGTCAGACCATTCAGACTCAAAGTGCAGTCAGCCAGTCAGATGGGGGGCTCATAAATAGTTAATGAGGCAGGCGAAAACAGCCTGTTCTGTTCTGGGTCAGAGAGAGGCAGAATAGGGGACATGCAGGAGAGGAAGTACGAAACGTGACGTTTCAATAACATATTTCTTAGAATGGACTGAGTTAAAAAGTCAGCGGAATGACTATTTTCATACTTTGAGGGTACCTACTGACCCCCTTCAAGTAATTACGATTTAAGATAGTTATTTCATAGAGCATCATATAAAAGACTAATGCATCTAGTTTAAATGTTAAGTTTGTCCAAAACAAACTGCAAGTTGGTACTTCCTCTTGCATGCATGTTGTATCTCAGCACGAATGTATTAAAAGTCAAATTTGAATACTTCTTTAGGAATGCTTTTTGACGAAAGTAAGTAACTTTTGTCTGTGCCTAGAGGTTAAGTCAATGTAATTTCATGCAGGAGCTCTGTTACTTACCATGGTGGTTTCAGCAATGGAGCCAAAGCTGTTGATGAAAATGTTGCAGGAAACATTGACTGGAGGACCTGCAGAGGGAGAGAAATGAATGATCAGACGGATATTTTAATATAAATATAACAATATATTGTTAAGTGACTCAAGTTTATGAACGCTTGTTTCTTGGAAGTTGCTTTGGTTTATACTTTCTGGCGACTAGAAACTAGTGTTTCAATGGTACAGACATGAGGGATACATTTCATTTTCTAAATACTGAAAAATTATGCATGCATCCAGTGTGTATTCATTCAATCTTTTAAGTTAAATCTTATTACAAGGCACTTGGCTTTGGCAAAATGGCCAAAAATACTGTAGGCCATGTGATTAAAACACTGTGGCTTAATCTGATCAAAGATCGAGCTGCCAGCATTCATCAGGTTTCTTTTCATGTTCTTTGTTTAATCTTGTTGTTTAGGGCTGGTTTTCTTCCTGTCTGTGTCGGTAAAATTCATGCACACTCTGATCAGTCGCTGAAACACACAGATATGCCTCATACCAAGTCAGATCTTTATACTGTAAATTCTCACAATTTGGTTTGTTACTTGTTTAGACAGTACCTCAACATGTGGACCAATTTTGCATTAGACACAACCCAGGCCAAAATTTTGCATTCATGCAGTTCACCTTATCGCAGTGAGGTTGTACTTGGGGCCAGTATCTCCCCCTGTGGCCTACCTACACTGCAGGACATATGACAGTGTATGGGCAGTGACTGTTACAGGGTTTGAAATAGACATATCTCTTATTGTACTTAATGGCAGCATAAATGAGCCTTTAAGAAAATGCGCCTTGGAAATAATTTTCTAATAATAATATGGTAAATGGTCTGTATTTATATATCACTTTTCTAGACTTGATGAGCACTCAAAGCGATGACCACTCTGCATGCTGAAGGACACACTGCAGATGGGGAAGACTGGGATCGAACTGCCGACCTTCTCGTTGGAAGACGACCGCTCTACCCCTCAAACACAGCTGCCCCCTAATAACATTTATAATCACAGAAATACCTCTATAAAACTATTTACATCGACAAATAATTAAATGTAATAGAAGGAAGTAGGGCTGCAACAACAAATCAGTATAATCGATTATAAATTATTATAAAAATTGTTGGCAACCAATTTAGTAATTGATTAGTCTGTTCCAGAGGTGGCAAAAGTAGAAGTGCAGATATTTGTGTAGAAAAAGACTCTGGTAAAAGTAGAAGTACTGATTCAACTCTTTTACTCAAGTAAAAGTAAGAAAGTACAGGCTCTGAAATGTACTTAAGTACAAAAGTAAAAAATTAAAATTGAATTTTTAACTTCAATGATACACAATGTCTTTTTTAATAACTTGGCAAAAACGAAAAAAGTTCTAGGCACACTAAATAGGATAGTTTTCCTCTTTTGTTAACCTGCACAGTGCTGATACAGAGAAAAAAAAAATCACTGGACAAAGTCTAGTTTTGCTGCAAGCCAAATTTCAGACAGAATAATAAAGAGTGAATTGAACCGAAATCCTGCATGAGCACCTGGATAATTTTTTACAGGGAATAAATGGTTAGGGAATATCCTCACGTTGATTAAGTCCCTGCCCATTGTACACACTTCCCGTCGCTACTACCGATTGGATGGTTTAGTGAGGTCCTCGGATTGGCCCTGCTGGAGTCGGTCATGGCCCTGGCGGAGTGCGAGAAGGCGATCAAACTTGACTATCTAGAGCAGAGGTCACTAACAGGCGGACCGCGGTCCGAGTCCGGACCCAGAAGCCGTCCCGTACGGACCCGGACCTACAGCCAAAACAGAAGGTTATGATTTAAAACCTGACGGGGCGCTTCTATTTGTAACCGGCACAGCTTTTGTAGTCTTTACGGTAGTGGTTTAGCGGGTGAGGAAACGCACAGACCAATTGCATGCGAGTTAAGCCACCCCACGTGATACTACTCAGCCAATCAAGTCTGTGCATTCCAGGCGGTAAACATTGCGACTCTACAGTGCAGACAGATGAGAGAGTTAGAGGCAAGTTACACATGAAAAGACGGTAGAAAGAAAAAGAAAGATAGAGATACAGGTAGAGAAAACAAAGGGAGAGAAACAGAGGAGTGAGACGGAGAGAGGGAGAGAAACAGTGGAGTGAGACGGAGAAAGGGAGAGAAATAGGAGTGAGACGGAGAAAGTGGAGAAACAGGAGTGAGACGGAGAAAGGGAGAGAAACAGACGAACAAAGTGGGGGAGTGGGATATAAGAGGGGAAGAAAGTGATTCTAAAACTGTTCAATTGTTAAGATGTGTTGAGATTTATTATCTGTAAAATTGGTTGAGACTTTTGAGTCAAGATGTGAAACAGAAAAAGGGAAATTCAAGCTTTTGCTCCCTTTATTTTATTTTTCTGAAGTTAAGCCCTTTATTTGAACATGCACAATTTTCACATTTTATTTATTTTCTCTTATTTTGAAATGCAGCCCTACTTTTATTTAGTTAATGAGAGAACATTATACATATCTGCAATCATACATATATGTTCAGTTCTATGTTACGTGACAATAAATATTGTCAAAAAGTTTTTGAATCGTACTGAATTCATTTGATTTGACAGTCAGGTATTTAGTACATGCAGATGTTGATACAACTACTAGGCTACTTAAATATATATCACACTAAATAGTTAGACATTATGATCTTCCGGACCTTTGCTTCCAGAAATTTTCTCTAACTGGACCTCTTTAAATTTTAGTTGAATACCCCTGATCATTACCGGTACAGCCGCTCGAACTCGGTCGTCCACGGCAGACAGGCCAACCTCCGGACACTTTGGGTCTTGCGCTGCCCCCTGCCTCGGGAGATGTTGGCTGGTGGCGTGTGTGCCGTCAGGGGGCCAGTGAAAATAAATACTCGAGTAAAGTAAAGATACATGAAAAATCGACTTAAGTGCAGTAATGAAGTATTCGTACTTTGTATTTGTACTTCGTTACTTTCCACCTCTGGTCTGGTCTGTTATCATGTACGACACACACTGTGGCAACAACTTCTGAGGTGGGGGCAGTAAACCAGCAAAGCCTGTGCCTTGTTTCGCTCACGTGACGCTGTCTCCTCTCTGGAGTCAATGTTTGTTGCATACCAGGTGCTCCTGACCACTGAGACAGCAGTGTAGGTAGAATGAAGGGCCACCTGGATCCCCGCCAGCCACTGCAAGCTCATACAGGGGTCAGTGTCACAACCGGCAGTGATTCGTTAAACACATCACCCATCCTAACACCTCTGTGAGAGGGGAGGAGGGATGATTTGGCTCTGCAATGCACTCCAAACTTCAACAATCCATCAAGAAGGGTTTGTCAGTTGTTGTGACATGGGAGTAGCTAACTGTCCAACGATGGAAAGATCACGCCCATGGCACCCTTTCAGGGTAGAAGAAGTATATGTTGGTTATTGTCGCTGACTGCGATAGTAATGATCGCAAAAACAATAAAGTGCCTTTCATATTATAGGAATTTATGATGACATTTTTGTTTAAGCTTCCTGTAATTTGTACATACTATGATTGTCAAAAAATTACAAAAGGGGGGATATGTAATGGTAATTTTAACTGTATGCTATACCTTGTATGTAATATTTTATCTGAATGTGAAATTATCATCATAATAAGTTGCAAATGTCTGTAATACATATAAAAACAGCATTGTATAAGAAGATTAAGTTAATTTTAAAGTAAAATGTAGCTTTTAACTTCCGGTACTTGATGTTTCTCACCATCAAGTATCACAAATAACACAAAACATAAAAGATCTTAAACATTTAAATGTAATGCTAATGTTGCATTTTAGGCTTTGGTTTATTTGTTTACCTTTATATAGAAAAACATAAAAACACAAAGAGACCCTGCTCTGTTGGACTGAGAAGGGAGAGAAAAATTATGACGGAGGTACTCTATATGTCGGTTTACATTTTTATGTCCAGTGCCTTTCTGTGAGCAATGTAAGAAGTGAACTGTATACGTTAACGATGTCCATGTATTGTACCATGTTACATATCATGTCCCCACATGAAGGCACTATTTCTACACAGGAACATGTGGTCAAATATTGCCATGAAATAAATCTGGATTTACTGGATGTGCTCAACATTTAATGTGTTTTGATGTTATTGTGAAGGCTGCTCGCAAGGCTCAGTCCAATTTGCAAAGTCTTCTCCTGTGAAAACAAATTGTCATTGACAGCAGATAGCTTGGTGGGTACCTTTGAAGTTCGGTCTTATCCTTGCGTCATATCCGGATGTCCTCCCCATCAGTTTGTCCAGAAAATCAGAGGGAGACATTGGGGCCTGCTGTGTCCTTCCAGCATTGTCCACCTCCTTACACTGACACACACTATCACAGAAACAAAACATAGAATAATTGTGTGTATCATTTTCACAGCAGGGTGTATGTATTTTGCTACCACCCATGTGAACTGTCCTTGCAGTCCATGCGCATCGGGGTAGGGCTGCACAATATTAGGATAAAACATGCGCTATGCAGGGCAGACACCCAGGGAGCCATACACAGCTCCACTAGGTCCACTTATAGTGTTAATTTGGAGTGAGAGAGAGAGAGAGAGAGAAATGACGATACATTTTCGATATATCGTGCAGCCCTACATCGGGGTGTGCTGCGGCTGCGGTGTAGTTGCTAGAGGTTGGTTGACGATTCTGTTGACTTTTGGCAAGTCAATTTGGTCAAGCAGATTGGACAATATAAAATCAAATTAGTGGAACTTCCTGATTCATGGCAATATGGACATGCACTGAAGAAATTTGAAGTTGATGTGATTAATTTTGTAGAAGGAGTACATTTAAGTATAATGCCTGCAAATAGCAAAAACTAAGCAAAAATTGTACAGTACAATAAACATCTGCAACTTCTTGTTCAATGTAGGGTAGGTGTCCAAAACGCTACGTTGTAAGTCTGGCTATGATACATATACCTACCGATTTTCATACATGTTGGTGAAACGTGCCACCGGGGCTGCTTCGTTGAAATTTTGTAGAGGGCTATCGAGCCATTTTGCTACAACCATATGGAAAAACCCATATTGGCAGTAAATTTTTGTCATCTCCGAAGTGTTTGCCAAGTTTCATGACTTCTCATGCAAAATACGCTATCAACTGCTACAACAGCGAAAATGGCAATTACACTGCCGAAAAACTAGTTTTGGTAGAGTTTCTACTCTACTCTGCATAGGGTACATGTCTACGCCTAGGCTCTGGCGTAGCTTCAATGCAGAAGCATGAATTGGGCTTAGGCTGAATGCGTAGTTATATAACAACAACTTTGGAACAACCAGTCAACCTTGATCTACGGTCCTCTGCAGCTTTTTCAGGTCTAATCAAGGGTGTTTATCATTCCATAGTTTGTCGATCTGCTTGAAATATTTGCGGGGAATCTTTATCGGGAGTGCCTGTAATAGGTAGTTAAATTTGGGTTCACTGTTTATTTTTATTACATTGACCTTGCCCTAGAGGGAGAGGAATAGGGGGGACCATCGGTCTGTATCAGACTTAAATTTATCTAGTAGGGGTTGAGAATTGACACAGATCAGGTCAGACAAAGATGGGGGGATTATAATTCCTAGGTATTTGATACCTGACCATGGCCAAGAAAAATCCCATGGTTGTTATAGGGCAGGGGTATTCAACTAAAATTTAAAGAGGTCCAGTTAGAGAAAATTTCTTGAAGCAAAGGTCCGGAAGATCATAATGTCTAACTATTTAGTGTGATATATATTTAAGTAGCCTAGTAGTTGTATCAACATCTGCATGTACTAAATACCTGACTGTCAAATCAAATGAATTCAGTACGATTCAAAAACTTTTGGACAATATTTATTGTCACGTAACATAGAACTGAACATATATGTATGATTGCAGATATGTATAATGTTCTCTCATTAACTAAATAAAAGTAGGGCTGCATTTCAAAATAAGAGAAAATAAATAAAATGTGAAAATTGTGCATGTTCAAATAAAGGGCTTAACTTCAGAAAAATAAAATAAAGGGAGCAAAAGCTTGAATTTCCCTTTTTCTGTTTCACATCTTGACTCAAAAGTCTCAACCAATTTTACAGATAATAAATCTCAACACATCTTAACAATTGAACAGTTTTAGAATCACTTTCTTCCCCTCTTATATCCCACTCCCCCACTTTGTTCGTCTGTTTCTCTCCCTTTCTCCGTCTCACTCCTGTTTCTCAACTTTCTCCGTCTCACTCCACTTTCTCCGTCTCACTCCTGTTTCTCCACTTTCTCCGTCTCACTCCTCTGTATCTCTCCCTTTGTTTTCTCTATCTGTCTTTTTCTTTCTACCGTCTTTTCATGTGTAACTTGCCTCTAACTCTCTCATCTGTCTGCACTGTAGAGTCGCAATGTTTACCGCCTGGAATGCACAGACTTGATTGGCTGAGTAGTATCACGTGGGATGGCTTAACTCGCATGCAATTGGTCTGTGCGTTTCTCATCCACTAAACCACTACCGTAAAGACTACAAAAGCTGCGCTGATTACAAATAGAAGCGCCCCGTCAGGGTTTTAAATCATAACCTTCTGTTTTGGCTGTAGGTCCGGGTCCGTACGGGACGGCTTCTGGGTCCGGACCCGGACCGCGGTCCGCCTGTTAGTGACCTCTGTTATAGGGTCTTGGGGCAATATTTTGTCAGAGGGAGTGCCTCTGATTTGGCCCAATTCACTTTGTATCCAGATAAGATAGAAAACATATTGATGATTTCAAAAAGGAAGGGAGCGTTCTGGTTTTGTTTTGAAAACCAAAGCATCATCTGCATAGAGCATCAGCTTGTGACTACCACTGCCTTTTTGGATACCTGGGAAGTCAGGGTCTTTGCGATTAGCTGTTGCCAGAGCCTCCAGCACCAGAGCACAGAGCATTGAGCTCATCGGGCAGCCTTGTCTGGTACTTCTGTGGAGATTGAAATACTGCGAGATAACGCCATTTGTTGCAACTGAAGCTCTATGGTTGGTATACAGAAGCTTGATCAATGAAATAAAGGTCCCATTGAAATTGAAGACCACCAGGGTGGAGAACAAGTACTGCCACTCTACCCGATCAAATGCCTTCCCACGTCCACGGGCCACAGCAGGGGAGACATCAGCCTTGGGGGGCCTCGCACTGCGTGACCCACATAATATCAATCAGATGCCTAATATTATTAATGGAGCTGTGAGATCGAATAAAGCCAACTTGATCGGGTTAAATCAGGCTAGTTATCACCCTCTCTAGTCTAACAGCTAAGATTTTAGACAGTATTTTACTGTCACAGCCAATCAGGCCGATTGGTCTGTAACTTTTGCAGTCTAATGGGTCCCAATCTTTCTTAAAAATATGAGAAATTAGTGCCTCAGACAGTGTTGGGGGCAGATTGCCTTTCTCTTAATCCTTATTATACATCTGTAATAGTAACAACACTCTGACAAAGTGGGGAGACCGAGGGAAGTCAGGAGTGTAAATATCTCCTGCTGGTCGACTTGTGATTCTGATGAGTAAAGTGTTCTCCTCCACAGGTGAAATAAAGCATAAAACTCCTCCATCCAAAGAAAGAGGGGGAAGTAAGTCATAATCAAAACACATTATAAACGACAAGAATGTTGCATTATGATGTTCCTGGCTGCATTACAATGCCATCAACTGTAAGAATTGTATCATTAGGCATTCATCAATTTTGTATGCATGAGCAACCTTTTACATGAGAGCAATCTTTTACATGACAAGTATCTATTAAAATAAAACCACCACCATCCAGAGAATATAATTAAACAACTATATTATCACATATTAACTTTTAATCTTGAGGTGTTTAGATTACACTGACCTAATATGAAGCCAATTTGATGAATCCTCTAGGAGGAGTTTGTTAAATTACAATGCATTGAAATGGCAAAAACCGAGCACAAATTGTACATTAAGTAAGGGGCGGCTGTGGCTGAGGGGTAGAGCGGTCGTCCTCCAACCTGAAGGTCAGCAGTTCGATCCCCAGTCTTCCCCATCTGCATGCCGAAGTGTCCTTGGGCAAGATGCTGAACCCCGAATTGCCCCTCATAGAACAACAAAGTGCTGCTAATAGATGCACTGTATGAATGTGTGTGTGAATGGGTGAATGTAAAACTGTACTGTAAAGAGCTTTGAGTGGTCATCAAGACTAGAAAAGCGCTATATAAATACAAAACCATTACCATTTACATTACATTCAAAATGTCTGATTCCCTGTAAGGTTTAGGGTAAGGGTGCAAGAGGCTTTTTTGTAATTCTGGACATGGTATATAGCTACCGATTTTCATACATGTTGGTAAAATGTGGTGCCGGGGCTGCTTTGTTGAAATTTTGTAGGGGGTGCTTTTGAGCCATTTTGCCACATCCATATGCAAGACCCATATTAGAAGTAAATGTTTTTTGACAGTTGTGATGATTTTCATGACTTTTCCAGCATATTTAGCTATCCCAAAATGTGATCAATTGTAAAAATTAAACATCAGCATTCGACACAACGGAAACAGTATTTAACGAAAACATCTACCACCTCTAAAGGGTCCCTCTGACAAAAACTCACGAAGAGTACAGTGGCAGAACGTCAGACAAACACTTGAATGAAAATAGTGGATTTTAAGATCGCCTCAACCCAGGTGATGTGATATTAGATGATAAAGGGTTTGATGTGGCAGATCCAGTCTTAACATCCCAGCATTTACTAAAAGGAAAAAGCAACTGGGCTGAATAGTTAAACTTAGCTATTTCACTATTTCCTGTGATGTTTATAAGTTTGATTTGTGTTGCTGTGATAATTTGGTAATAAGTTATTTGAAAGCTAATGTTAGTTAAGTTATGCTCTTCACATACTCTCTTTGCATGCAACTACAGTGCCTTGCATAAGTATTCACCCCCTTGGACTTTTTCCCATTTTGTACTGTTACAAACTGGAATTCAAATAGACTTAAATAGACTTTTCCCCATTTGATCAACACAACATGCATAGTACTTTGAAGGTGCAAAATACCTTTTATTGTGACACAAACAATAATGAGAACAAAAAAGTTGACATCTGTTGGATGCATAAGTATTCACCCCTCCTGAGTCAATACTTGGTAGAACCCCTTTCGCTGCAATTACAGCTGCAAGTCTTTTGGGGCATGTTTCTACCAGCTTTGCACATCTAGAGATGGAAATGTTTGTCCATTCTTCTTGGCAAAAAGCTGAAGCTCAGTCAGATTGGATGGAGACCGTCTGTGAACAGCAATTTTCAAGTCTTGCCATAGATTCTCAATTGGATTTAGGTCTGGGCTTTGACTGGGCCATTTTAAGACATTAACATGCTTTGATCTAAACCATTCCATTGTAGCTCTGGCTGTATGTTTAGGGTTATTGTCCTGCTGGAAGATGAACCTCCGCCCCAGTCTCAAATCTTTTGCAGACTGCATCAGATTCTCTTCAAGGATTGCCCTGTATTTGGCTCCATCCATCTTTCCCTCAATTCTGACCAGTTTCCCTGTACCTGTTGAAGAGAAGCATCCCCACAGCATGATGCTACCACCACCATGTTTCACTGTTGGGATGGTGTGCTCAGGGTGATGGGCAGTGTTGGGTTTCCGCCACACATAGCGTTTTGCATTGAGGCCAAAAAGTGCAGACAGGTGGACCCTATTTACTAGTTATGTGACTTGTAAATAGATCTTTGTTAGGGGTTTCACAGTAAAGGGGGTGAATACATATGCACTCAACACTTTTCAGAGTTTTATTTGTAAATAATTTTGAAATCCATGTAATATTTCCCCCCACTTCCAAATGATGGACTATCTTGTGTTGGTCCATTACATAAAATCCCAATGAAATAAATTTTAATCTGTGGTTATACCATGACAAAATGTAGAAAAGTCCAAGGGGGGTGAATACTTATGCAAGGCACTGTACTTTCTCTGACCTGGCACCAACACCTCACACATGCATCTCCCCAAACTCAACACATACATGTGATCTCAGCCACATGATCCCACCACTCCAGGGGGTCTTTTGTCTTCATAATGGCCAACAGCCATTTTGTTATTATTAAATATGAATATTTTTATTATTAATATGATAGCCAAATTTATTGACTGCCCAAAGGCACTACATGTAATGGTGTCACGCTTAAGGTATAATAATCCCAACAATAAGAATAATATTATAACCACCCAGGCACCCATGACTATAAATATTACTGACATATTTTTGGCATTCCCAATAACTTCCACTCTTTCTGAAGGCTGTGTTGGATCCTTACCAAATTGTCTGTATTTGTATGGTGCTCTTCGGTCTTGGTTAACACTGTAGGCTCTTTGTAGAGAAATTTTGCCATTCAATAATTCACACAAATATAAAAGTAGTGTCCGTGTGCAGTGCCTGCGCAGCCGTCTAAGTCAAATTGGACACAGCAGCTCTTTCATGTTAAGGGACTCTGCTCATCTCATCTCTGCTTCACTGTCTGTGTCGCTCTGTGAGTGTGGGCGGGGTCCAGGGCCTGTGAGTGTGTATGTGTGCAAAATCTGTCTCGATCCGTCTTCAGACACAGATATGAGATGAGATGAGGGAAGTGACTCGCTAATTCGCTAAAATGTTGCAGCTATTCTTATGTTAAATGGGGTTACTCATGGGAAAAGTCATATATTAAAAGTTTGAATCCTCCTTTTTATGAATCGATATCGGATGATTTAAATGAAGAGCGATTTTACTCAGAGAATCAATTTTTTAACCCAGCCTGATATCTGACCCTTGGGCTCATTTATCTTTCCAGAAATTGAGGCACTTAGCTACAGAATCAGACACTGATCCCACAACAGTCCCACCGCTTTCGGCAGTAATTCATAATTAACTCGGCCGGTGAGAAACCTCTGGAGTGCATTCACAAGCAGCCGTCAAGTGCTCTCAGCCTTCTAAATCAACTAGAACAGTTACAAGTAACAGCTATAGTAGCTTACAAAAGTCCTCTGCATTTCAGGCATATCTTCATAATACCATGAAAAAACTGTGCTCTCCACGTCAGCACAGCACCCAAAGCAGCCAGACTAGTTACCACAAACATTTGACCACACAAATGTCCACATCCTTGGTCACTGGTCTTTCAAGCATATTGTTCCTATATCCATCTTGGTCACCTCTATCAAGCTCGCATTCGACTGGACTCCATTAATTTACCCATAACAAACTAGGGTTGAATGATACCAAAGACGGAACCTCACTGGTTCTCTCTCCCCACGGTCACCAGTATGTTTTTACCATGTTAAAAGGGTTTTTTAACTAGTTTTTCCTTACTCTTGTTGAGGTTAAGGGCAGAGAATGTCACACCTTGTTAAAGCCCTATGAGACAAATTGAGATTTGTGAATATGGGCTATACAAATAAAATTTGATTGATTGATTGATAGATAATGTGGTAAACACTGTGGTCACTCTCAGGTACCTGCCACAGGTGCACCGTGCTGTGTGGTGCTTCATCAGCCAAGCTATGCTTGATTAGGTACGCTTTATGTAGCACATTTGTGTGTCTTAGACCCTTTCATGTTGTGTTTTACTGCAGTTTCTCATCGCTATTTAGACCATCAGTCTCTCTAATCATACATTCTCATCATTTTAGATACATTACGGTTATAATCATTAAAGTAACACTCATCTCAACAATACACAATTATGTGTGCATATGTGTTTTTGAATGGACAGGAGCTTGAAAATGCCATGGTTAAGATTGATTATCCACTGTACCTGTGTGTTTGTCAGATGGGACACAAGGGACCATTTCCAAAAATGACACTGCAAGGGTCATACTGCCAAACACACACACATGCATGCACACACTCTCTGCTGAGAAACAGAAGAAGGGTGTTCACCATGAGTTTGATTACTCATTTTTAGGTCTTCAAAACAAGCAATGATGCTGATAGTTACAGTCAGAGAAACAGACCAGTACTCATTATTTTCAAATGAGCTTTGGGAGACAAGAAACGACAGAGGGCAGCACATAATTTGGCAGATAAATCAATGACCTGGAGACAGAGTGAAACAACATAAGGAAAGATGAGCGGTAACAGACAACAAGAAGAGTTTGTCTATCCATATAGAAGTTGAATTTTAAAGACAGCTAGATTTCTTTATACTTAAGTTCCTATTAGTCAGTCAGTTCCTCTCAAACACATAAGGGATATAAGTTGTAGTAGTAGCATAGTAAATGTCGACATATAAATCATTGCATGCACTTGCAGAATTCAAGCTTAGAATTCAAATATAACCTCAGATTTCACTCCCATGCCCAGTCCCTATAACTAATTCTGCAAACTGTTGCAGCCCCATACTCAGTGTTCACCACAATAATGAGACATTCTGCACAAACCTAAAGTAATAAAAGACTCTGTAAATTGACACTTTGAATCCCTGAAATGGGAAGCTTATCTGTTACAGTTCATCAGAGAGAATCGACCCACCATGTCTGAACTGCGGCGGCTGATGAGCAAGACCCTCACAAATGACTATCACAGAATTCAGAGCGTGTTTACCCCTGCAAGAATGACCGTTCGACTGGAAAACCCAGACTTTGAACATAGAGATAACGCTGACTTTAGAAATGCTGTTGTGGCCCTTTTTGACATAGTGGGGGACAAATTCCCTCTGAGACTGAACCTGTCAACTATCACCAGCATGACACAGAAGCCACAGGAGTCATGCAGTTTGTTTCTGGCATGCCGGACAGCAGCTTTCGACACACACAGTGGCCTCGTCAGACCTGCCCCAATGGGCAGATAGCCTTTGGACTTTATGAAGTCCATCTGAAAGAACATTACCTGAGCAGAATGAAGCCTGAATTGGCACACATGGTGAAAATATGCTGTGTCACTTGGAAAACCTGCCCACTTGCAGATATCCTGCAGCCTGCTGTACACGCTGAGGATGAGTTGCTCGGCAGAGATGAGGGAAAGAAACAAGACAGCCATCAGTCCCCCACCTCCACAAAAATCTCGCCAGGTGGAAGGAGTGATGATGAGCCGGACAAGAGAGGTGCTGTAGGAGGACCACACCCTGATTCCACCACAGGCAGTAAGATGCAGATAAGAAGCATGATGACTGGTGAACAAGTGAATGAGACTGTCAGTGCATACTTGCAGAGACTTACAGCTTCTTTTGAGCTGGACAATGCACTCACTTGTCTAGCTAATATAGGAGCATCCCCATTGTCTCCCTATGAGGTCTGCTTAAAAGAACACTTCTTAAGCAGGTTAAGACCCGAACTCTCCAGTGCCGTCAAAATCAACTCTGTGACCTGGAAGACCTGTTCACTAGCTGACATCCTGTAGGACGCAGAGTTGCAGTCCTACACACTTCTCTGCACTCCCTCTGGATCAGTCACACAACCAATACCCCATAGAGACTGTCACTGCATGAAAAGCCGAATTTTAATTCCTGGCAGTTAATGCCCGTTTATAGGAAGCAAATCCCGCGTTCGCCCCTGACACAAACTGGCAGAAACATACCCCTGGTAGCGAAGTGGGGGCTGGGGAGGAGTCCGCGGGGACTCACGGAGCGAAGGTGGGATCTAATTAGAATATGAATCGCAGCGAAATCGCTTTTGAGAACTTATCTCACTTCACCATTGGATGAAACCACAGACCTTTGAAACAAAAAGTAGCTTGTGATTGGCTGGTAGATCTGTTGCTATTGGTCACCCTGGGTCATTATAATACACACGTGGGTAAACCCCTCCCACACAATATTAATAATAATAATAATTACTAGTTATTAGTAGTAATAGTTTATTTATTAATATTAATTATTAGTAAGCCTTTACCAAAAGCACTGCAGTTACTGAAGACTACATTTATTCATGTGATGCTTGATGTTAAATGTTGAACATATTGTAGAGGGAAAAAAACATCAACAAGGTATATGTTGAGTCAAAGCTTTATTTACATACAGCACAAATAATGTAAAAACACAACTGGCCTAGCCAGTAAAAAACTAATCAGGTGAAGCTTGAAATGTCTCTTT
This sequence comes from Hippoglossus stenolepis, assembly GCF_022539355.2. Taxonomy (NCBI): domain Eukaryota; kingdom Metazoa; phylum Chordata; class Actinopteri; order Pleuronectiformes; family Pleuronectidae; genus Hippoglossus; species Hippoglossus stenolepis. The sequence continues at coordinate 253,185 of NC_061484.1, read as the reverse complement.
GCTGCCTCTGGGTCATAAGTTCTTTGTGGGACTCTGTCCGAATCTGCTCCAGTGTGTAGACGTCTGTGGTGTGTAGCTGTGAGATTCAGTGTAGCTTCTAGTCTTATTTGAAGTGTGGCACACAGGTCGGTGAGCTCCTGGCTGTGGAAGGATGGTTCCATGTCATCTGCCCCGCTTCAATCAGCTGTAAACACAATCAGTACAATTAGCACAGTTCAATGACAACATACACCTATACATGTAACCGAAAAATGATCTAATGAATCTAATCTCACCCCCCTTCTTCTCTGTCGACTCCTGAACTTCTCAAACACTTGAAAACACAATGATGAAATAGATCAGATAAAGTAAACTTATACAATGTATTTTATACAGCACAGCGCGTCTCTTCTTTAATCTTACCCTTGCTCCGGTTCGTGGCGCCGGCCATTTGCCTCAGAGGTGTGAAGAGACGGGCAGTTTCCTATAAAATACAACAGGACAAAAAGTCACTTTATGAAAAAACTTAACGGGAACAAACTCTTAAATTTAAGCAGTTGGTACATATTTAAACATGCACTAGTTCTGCTCAAGCACTCGATGCTCTCTTCTTCTTTTAGCAACTTTCTCGCTAATCCCACAGTTGTTAACACGCTATTCAGATCTAAGAGTTACTTAGCAGTTAGGAATGGCTTCTATCTTTAGTTTAGCTCTTACCGTAATTTTGGGATTGTGCGCAAGTCTTTTCCGCTTCGACTCCTCCACACTGGGGCCAATGCACTCATCCTCTCCTCCAGGGAAACAGTGTTGTGTGGACTTCAGCAGGTTTTTTACACCGAAAACAGAGTCACTCGACGGACCAAAAAGCAAAACACGAGCCGGTAGTTTCATGTCTGCGGGAGACAGATGCTTCATTCACGAAGCTGTGATTGGACGAGCCCTCGAACGTGATGACGTTAACGACTGACGTGGCATCTTCAGGAATGGACGCATTCACAAGCTGAGTGTGACGTTTTCAGAGTAAAACTTCACAAATGACCTTTTCACTTTTGAAGCAGCGGTTATAACAGTTTTTAACATTTTAACACTTTACATTTATATGGGATGAGTATGTGACTGAGGACCAGTTTATTCTTGCTGGTGTTAAGTTAATGTACTTACATGATTCTTGCTGTTCTCTGTTTGTACCCTCATAGTTGAATGCACTTATTGTAAGTCGCTTTGGATAAAAGTGTTGAGTGTTTTAATGGAATACTGGGAAAGTTTAATAACAATAGGACAATTGAAGTCCAAATTATGAGGCATTTCAGCAGAGTCAACAGCTTAGTATGCCATGGACATGTGAATATGGTGCTGAGTTTTTCCAAGTAGTTTGAGAGGACGAATATTTGGGACTTTGTCACGTGATGACACAGCTGATATGCTTTATGTGAAGCACAGTGTTTTGGTGTCAGCAGAAAGACATCTCTTAGATGCATCATCAGATCTACCCTGAAAACTGTATCACTGATTACACTCATTATAGCATACTTACTTATATAAGGCAAATCTATTCAAGCTACAATTTATGATTCTATAATTATACTAGGCCTGGTGTATTTATACCAGAGATTTTCTTAAAAGGGAGTTAGTACCTTTTAGAAAAAGGTGTAACCTCTGCACCACTAAGTGAAACTATCCTGATTTGCATTTGTAAAGATAACATTTTTATCATTTACATGTGAAAGCCTCCCCTAGGAGCAGGGGGGTCAACTGCCAAGCTTCTCAGGCTTGTAAAACTGCCAGAAACTGTAACCCCACATCAATCCCCGGCAGTTCCTGGCAGCTTTCTGTGCTGGCTGCAGATTCCTGTGAACAATCGTTCACCTGAACGTCCACAGAAATTGATTGTGCCGTTTACTGACGAAAATCCCACTTTTGTGAACAGTGACTACTGTTCACAAATTCTAGGTCCCAACACCCTCTTCCCATGGGATTGTCAATTCAGCCATGATGACCGTCCTAGTGGGGATAGACCACAGTACGATGTCCCGTCGAAGGGAGGTTGCAGTGATCTCATGTTCCAGTCCCCTCCAGGAACAGGAGAGACTACTCCCTTGCACAGCTGCTCTGACTCTCGCCCTTCCTGCCTGACAAACTGGATCAGCCGTCTGCCCACATAATGGTCCTGTTGTTTACAGCCTCCCAGGTTGTCCAACTCCATTGTTGCTGTTGGCTTAGGGGATCTGACTCTTTTGAATATCAGTCTTCCACCAATCAGAATGATCTCAAATGCTGTTGTTAAAAGGATGGGAGAGATGAAGCAACCCATTGCTATTCCTTTCTGCATCTAGTACCAACCGGTTGAGATCTCCTCAGTTGTGTAGCAGACGTGATAGTTGTTCGAGTAGTTTCCTACAAAGCTCTGGATACATGCTAGAAAATGGAAAAAGTTGAGAGCGAAAGTAATGAGCTCCTGGGGAACACACGCATAGGCATTTGCATGATCCAGCCAAGCTGCGTGGAGAACCGACTTATTCTGACTGCTCCAGGGAGCAAGGAAATGCTGTAACACCTGCCTTCTGACAACCGTCGATGCAGTGGTTTGCCAGGAGGTAGCTGGTTATACACTTTTCCACCACCGATAGACATGCAGCGCATGAATAAATAGCACATGGAACACCATTTATCGCAGTTAAGGCAGTGTTTTGCGATACGTTGATGATATCGCATGTTGATATCCCAATGACGCTTTCGATATATCATGCAGCCCCAGTCCAGACTTTGCCTTTCACACATGCACAATGCAGAGGGATGTTCTCTGCACAGACGTGTTCACAACAGCAACAAATCTTCTGCATTATTTAGGCGAGAGGTTGAGCAGCCGGGTGCAGCAAGCAGAGGCCGGAAGTAACATTAAGTGTGCTGCAGAGATCACGTCATCATGTTTACAGCACCCCGGCACCAAAGTCAGCTCTTATCACCACAAACTCTCTCAGAATCTCCGTCTGTGTCTTCTATGAGTGTGTCAATGCATATTCACCGGGATATATTTTCTTCTTTTTGTTTTTTTCATTTTTGCGCTTGTCACATGTTAGAAGCAGAGTTGTTGGTTGTAGCTCGTTTGCTTGGGTCATAGGCTCTCTTATTGCAATGCTCCGAATATTTACAAGCAAAAAAATATTGAATAAAATAATATAAAATAGAATATCAAAAGTTTAAAAATAGAAAATAAAATATATATATCTAAATATATATATACACCTAAGAAAAAGAAAGAAAAACAATGGTGCAATTTGTTAACTTCAATCAGCTGTAGGGCCACTTTACAATGAAACTTTGTAAAAATATGATGATTGATCTCAAAATATTGAGCAATGGTAAGGCGTCGGTAATACCATCTGTTGGTACTGTTGTGCAATAATGCATTAAACGTGATACCATAAAATGGTGTGCCTTTCGGCATTCAATAAATTTGGTTATCAAAATAAAATATTGAATATTAATATTAAAAATAGTAATATTAAATAACTTGAATTGATTAAAGTTACCTCGGGGCACCACCCTTCAAAGGAAGGGAAAAGATAGCCAATTTATTGATTAAGTCTCATAAAAGTACTAACTACAAATTTGGAACTCTGATTAACAATTAATTTAATAACTATAACCAAAATTACCATATAGATAGTTAGCTAAGTTGAAGGATATAGAGTTATTGACAGTGTAGAGGTTGGCAGAATTCCAGTTGTGTTACCTGTTCATGGAAAGGGAAAAAAGGGTTGCTGTGCTGTTCGAAGTCCAGTGAAGTCATTTTGCTGGTTGTGGTTCTGCTGTGCGAGTTGTTAGGCAGGACCTCGAGTCGCTGCTTGAAGGTTGGTAGAGCTTGGATTGGGAGGTTTCCTTGATGAGGTGAGTTGCAAGCTGCACCTCTCCTCCATGGAAGTTGAGCAGACAGAGAGGTGGGCTCCTCTCGAAGGGTTGCGTACAAAGAGGAAGAAGGGGGGGAGAACTGGGCTTATATTGGCCCGGTGACCTCATGGGTCATGGGGCCCAGAGTGACCAATAGTGGTTGAAACTTGTATCCCTGGTCGGTTTTCACACCTCTGTGTGACGTTGACGCGCCCTGGGAGACTGAGTTCTGGAGGCTCTGGTTTTCTCCAGAACAAAGGACATGCGGCCTTAGGCTTTTGACTACACATATGGCGGAACTGTAGTTCACAAATACCAGGTCCCAACAGTACAGACGAACAAAAAAGTCTCAGGGACCATTTTGATTAACCCAACAGGAAGTCGGCCATTTTGAATTTAGTGGCCATTTTGGCTGATTTATACATGCATTTTAAATCCTCCTAGAGCTTTTGTCAGATCAACTTCAAATTTGGTGAGTGTCATCTTAACCACTTAAAGATTGAAACATTTTAAAAGTGTGAGTTTTCGTCACACGGTGTGACTATGGGATGGCGTCATTTTGAAATGACTCGCCATGAAAACAGGACGTTATCGTATCTCGACATACATGGTCCAATCTACTCCACACTTCACATGTATGACAAGAGTCCTGGCATGACGACATCCAATTAAAAACTTTGACTTACCATCCCAGTGCCCCCTAGTGGCAACGGGAAATGTCTTGTTTTTTACATGTCTTACATTTTTATGTACTTCTTGTCCATTGACCACAGCCATGTCAAACTTTGTATTGGGAAAACTGTGAGTTTTCGTTTGAAGGCGTGTCAGTGGCGTGATGTCAAATTTCAAGGATTCCCCATGACATCGGAAATTGTTAAATTTCCACTGTGCATTGTCCAATCAGCACCAAATTTTTCACACATGATCAAGGTCCCAGCGTGAACAGATCTATATTAAACTTAACTCTGGGTCATAGCGCCACCAACTCATTTATTGTGAAAAAGGAAGTTTTTGTAACTCCACTGAGCATTGTCCAATCAGCAACAAATTCCTCACACATGAACACACTTGGATTACTTGAACAGGTCAAAATGTATTTCATGGTCATAGCACCACCTACCGATTCGCTGTGAAAAAGGACATTTTTGTAACTCCTCTGTGCATTGTCAAATCAGCCCCAAATTCCTCACGGTTCATCAGAGCCCTGACCTGAACAAATCTAGTTGTTTGTATTAAGAGGTAGTGATAGCGCCAATTAAGAGGTAGTGATAACAACATTTATTCAATTTATATACAATTTTTACGATGTGTCTATATTTGATGGCATGGACCGTAATGCATGATTAGTGGACGTGGTCTCGCACCACATGACACAGGAAGTGACGCGTTTATCCTTCCTGCGGTGCCCAAAATGCACGCAGAAACAGGGTTTTCCCCTGATTTCCTACAGGTGTAGGGACAGAATACCAGATGTGCTTCATCAGTTAATCAAGTTGCTTCATATACTCTGCCCTGCCATCTCAACACTGCCAGATCGTAGATTCAGCTACCAATAAGTGACGGCGCCTTGTTGTAGAAAACCTTGTGTGCTTATATGCTTGTACTATGCATCTGTGAATGACGAGATTGTGAACAGTTAACCTTTGTGTGCCTACACTACACGGCATTAGTGTATGAGCAGCATCAGGCATTTAACCTTTGAACTGGGCATCTGTACATGAGGAGCATGTGCAGCCTGGGGCAACTGACTAACAAAGAGCACAAAGAGCATCAGGCTCCGAGTGCAGCCTGAGCAGCCCGAGGCGATTGCCTAATTAACAACAGAAACAGATCCCACTTGGTATGGAGCAGTTCTATTATCTAGGAATAAACCTCAGTCTATAAACCCAAAATGAAAACCCAGAGTTCGGACCAGGACGCAGAGCTGCAGTGCTACACACTTCTCTGCGCTCCCTCTGGATCAGTCACACATCCACAAAACCATAGAGATTGTGTCTGTCCCCCGTCCCATTACATTATTTACATCAAACATTAACAGAGGGAGAATTCAACACAAAAAAATTATAAAAATTAACACAACCTCTGCAACAACACAACAAACAAAGACAATTAAATGTGGACTCTAGAACATAAGATCACTGTCATCAAAGGCTATTTTAGTAAATGAATTAGGCTCAGATCACAAAATTGATTTATTGTCCCTCACTGAGACCTGGCTGCTTCCTAAAAATTATGTCAGCTTAAATAAATACTCCCCCCTATCATATAAATACACACATTCCCCGAGACTCTCTCGAGGAGTTGGAGTTGCTGCTATTTCTCACTCCAGTCTATCAATTAATCCTAAACCTAAACTAAGCTACAACTCATTTGGAAGTCTTGTTCTTAGTCTTCCACACCCAATCCGAGAAATCACAACAGTCAAACCTATTTGCTGTAGTTTAACGTGCTCCTGGGGCTTATTCTGAATTTTTAACGGAATTCCCTGAGTTTGTATCTGTCTACCTGTAACTGCTGTAGCTAAATTTAAGGAAATAATCCAATTACATAACTGGATTACACATAACTCTGTATCATCCGTGAATATAACCAATGAATTCTTTAAAAACCCTAGCTCCACTGAGATTGACCATCTTGTCGCTAGCTTTGTAAACTCATTAGGATTAACATTAGACTCCATAGCGCCTCTAAAAAAGAAACGTGTTAAACATAGTAAAAAGCGTCAAGAAAACCAGAAAGGAAGTGGCGCTCCAACAACTGTGTTGTAAATCCCCTAGCCTGGAAAAATAGTGTTAAAGCATGTAAAAAGGCCCTCCACAAAGCAAGAGCTGCCTACTACTCAACATTAATAGAAGAAAATAAAAACAACCCCAGGTTTCTCTTCAGCACTGTAGCCAGGCTGACAGAGAGTCACACCTCTATCTAACCCAGTTTTCTTCCCTCCCTAAGTAGCAATATCTTTATGAACTTCTTTAATGATAAAATTCTACCTATTAGAAATAAAATCTACCATCTCCTGCCCTCAGTTGACATTAATATACCCTCAAGCAGATCTCAGAAACAGCTGAGAATCCTACTAATTATTTAGATAGCTTCTTCTTCTCAGCTGACCACAATAATCTTGTCATCTAAACCCACAACTTGTATCTTAGATCACATTCCTACTAAGTTACTCAAAGAAATTCTGCCCCTAATTAATAGTACGTTACTGAACACAATCAATCTGTCATTATCATCAGGATATGTACCACAGTAATTTAAGCTAGCTGTTATCAAACCCCTCCTCAAAAAATCCACCCTGGACCCAGAGGTTTTAGCCAACTACAGACCAATATTCAACCTCCCCTTCCTGTCTAAAATCCTCGAGAAGGTTGTAGCCAGTCAGCTGTGTGAGTTTCTCCAGCGCCTACATTTTGTGCTGGTTCTCCTAAAATCTTCGGTAAGGAGCACCAGTGCTACGATAGGAAAAAGTTAGATTGGAGCCCTGCCTTAGAGGCAAGAAAGCAAAGAATTAGATGTCACAGCTTTTAGTCCAAATGTTTACAAAAACTAGCTGCTTCTGGACTGCAGCTCGATGCTGGGAAATATTTTAGGGAGGGAAGTTTAATACCATTCAAATATGCACTGCTAAAACCATGCAAATCAAGTTGAACATTGGTGAATCTGCCCTTGAAGCAACACAGGCATTTCATAGTTACACGTAGAGATGCAAAGATCTCCCCCAAGTGTTTCCCTGACACATTTTCAAAAGATGCTTGGGGAGCAGCAGCACAAAGCTAGAAAAAAAAAAAAAACCTTGACAAATAACTAGAAGCTATATAGCGGACATCCCTGGCCTGGCACAAGCTATTAACCCAAGGAAACAAGAAAGGGAGACAAAACAGAGACAAAAACCTACCAGAAGTCACAAAAGACCAAATTTTAACATAAACCCCAGAAAGAAAAAAGAAATTCAAAGATTATGGATGATTTTTTCATAGATGGAAAGCAAAGCTCATGGGAAACTGAATAAGATAATCAGACTTTTGTGTTCATATAAATGATATAGTCAATAGCAAAGGTGATTTCCATTCATAACATGAATTTTCTATTGTGATAAGGTAACAAATTAATAATATGCATCAGCATATAAAATCATATGCTGATGATTTTATATGCTATGATTTTATTTCATATAAAATCATGATCGTGGTGGCAGCTGACCATAGACTATGATTGCAGCAGGACTGCTTGATATATAGTATTTCTCCTCAGATACTCGACCATTACTGACAATAATCCATCAATTCATTGACCTTCAGTTATGCTTCAAAATGTTTACCCTTATCAATGCTGCTAAAACCTTTATCTTGACACGTGGCATCTATTGCATTTCTGTCCGTCCTGGGAGAGGGATCCCTCACATGTGGCTCTCTGAGGTTTCTACATTCTTTTTACCCTGTTAAAAGGGTTTTTTAGTAGTTTTTCCTTACTCTTGTTGAGGATTAAGGGCAGAGGATGTCACACCCTGTTAAAGCCCTATGAGACAAATTGTAATTCGTGAATATGGGCTATACAAATAAAATTTGATTGATTGATTGATTGAGCATCCATCTGAAAATAAATAACAACATATCAACTGCTCTCTGAAACTAAGAGGCTAAAAAGCCCTGCCCTCTCTGGGAGAGGTTTGGTTTTGAAGTGCTGACAGAATTATTTATCACTAGCTCTCTGATTATGCAACAAAACATCCCCATGAATGCGACACGAACAGACAGAGAGAAGAAGCCTTTTGCATTTGGCCATACAGAGAGTGGTGAGGAGACCTTGGTATATCCCTATGATTATGTAACAGCATGGCAACAAACATTCTCAGCAAAAATTTAACAGGAAAGCAACTGTAATGGCAGAATTTGCATTTGTGTAATGTGTATGTAGAAGAAAGTATGAACAAATGTTTTCTGTGACTTAACTACGAAAGTTGCAGAAGGAAGTGTATGGCCCCCCACATGTGTGACTTAGTAAATGGTCACAGCAGGGGTTACTTAGTGTGTCTGATAGAGATAAGATAGGGGAACTCTGCATTGTATACAGGACTGGGGTCTTTTGATGTTGTAAATGAAGATAGGGGATCTCGGAGACAGATTGTCTCACACCAGAAGTCACACCAGGGGTCTGGGACGGAGATCTGAGACAGGAAGTTTGCCTACCCTGGTCAGACTTCAAGAGGCTGAAGGATACCTTTTGCTCCTCACAGGGAGGGGCTTCTGATTGTATAAGTGAAGTGATTCTCCTGTGCTCTGTGCTCATTCTATACACGTTACAATAGGTGGCTGTGTGGGGTGAGCCCACCTGCAGGTGTTAGAATTGAACTTTCCGAAAGACAATGTTATGTGTGTATCATTATACAATAGAAATTGCCACCACACAACATTACCAAGAATCCATGATTGAGGGTATGTTTAGTATACTAGTCAGAGCGAAATGTATTCCATGGCTTTTCAGACCCTGAACAGCATTTGAAGTGAACTTTGACTTTTAAGTCAAGTTATCCCACTTTTTCCTCAGAGATGTCCACATCTGTCCATCTCCATTTTCCTGTACATCTGCTTGGACTGAACTTCAGCTTTATAATCTTATATCTGCAGACAGTTTTTTCTTTTGGCGCTATAAAGATTCTCATAATGTGCATGAATACAGCATGCTAAGCTTAATCTGATCATGTATGTTAGAAATAGTTAAATGACTAATGCTTCTTTGCATAAACCAGAGTGTGGCACATTGGTGTGCATATGTCATCTCACATTTACCTGTAAATGTTAGAAAATGCATATTAATCAATGCAATTATATGTTTATCATGTATGTAAGCAACGCCAGACTTACTGTATCTCAGCACAGCTGTCACACTGTGCACTGAGCAATTTCAGTGACCATGTCACCGAAAACCTTAGATAAGAAACTAGTAAAATAGGAAGCAGAAAAAGAGAAAAGATGCATTGGGGTTTGAGGAGTAGAAATTCAAACGAAAGAGTGCAGGAAGGTAATTGATTGATTATGTTAGTTCTAAGCACCACAAGCTGTGAGACATAAAGACAAAAAACTATTTTTTTTTAATTAAATAAAATTGTATTTGTACAGAGGCAAATCATAATATATATTATCTCAAGGCACTTTACATAGAAGTTCAAGACCTGAACAATTATAAAGAAACCCAACAGTTTCCACAATGAGCAACCACTTTGGCGACTTTGGAGAGAAAAAACTCCCTTATTAACTGGAAGAAACCTCTAGCAGAACCAGACTATGTGGGCGGCGGGGGAGGAGAGGGGGAGAGAGAGGAGAGAGAGACCAGGAACAGTTGTGTAGCATCAGGTTTCAACTCTGACAGACTAGTTGTTGAAAACAATGAGTGACGATTATGGATGTAAAGATTATTAATGGTAGCAGCAACAATTAACATAATAATAATAGTAATAACAATAATAGACTGAGAGCCAGGCAGCATTCGTGGGCTCCACTGGCCTAGTCAGAGTTCGCCTTCCCCGGCTAAACGCACACAGAGCGAGCGCTCCTCTCTCTCACACAAAAAAAAATTTCTATCAAAAAGAAAATGTTGAGTATAAAAACCGGCATTTTACTAAATACTTCTTAATACTGCATGTGTTGTGTTCATTGATTTCCTGAAGTTTATTCACTGAAGTTTACAAAAAACTTGTTCTGAATAGTTCTCTTACTCTTGTTACCAAAAACAAGGGTGTTCTGTACATTTTTTAGTTTTCTAATAAACAATAAATATTGCAACTTCTGATCAACCCATATCCATGTCAGGCTTAAAATACCAACGTCCGGTTTAACTCCCGCCCCTTCCAGATAATTTTGTTGGTTGAACAGATACAGATAATGGTGTACTCACTCATCCCTAGTTCAGGACTCACCTGATCCATCCATAACTATAGGCTTTATCAAACAATTTTGAGATGGGGTCTGACTCCAGAACCCAGGGTGGGAGCTGGTTCCACAGAAGAGGAGCCTGGTAGCTGAAGGCTCTACCTTCCATTCTACTCTTACAGACTCTAGGAACCACAAATCAGCCTGCATTTTGGGAGCGAAGTGATCTATTGGTACAATACGGTGTAATAAGCTCTTTGATATATGAAGGGGCTTGATTGCTAAGAGCTTGGTGTGTGAGGATTAGGATATTGAATTATTTTCTTAATTTTACAGGGAGCCAATGCAGAGAAGCTAAGACAGGAGAAATATGATATCTCCTTCTGGTTCCTGTCAGCATTCGTGCTGCAGCTTTTTGGACCAGCTGGAAGCTTTTCACAGACTTACTGGGACATCCTGATAATAAAGTAATCCAGTCTGGAGGTAACAAATGCATGGACTAGTTTCTCAGCATCCTTCTGAGACAGGATGTTCCTAATTTTCATAATCTTGCACAGGTGGAAGAAAGATAGTCCTAGAGATATGCAGGTCAAATGACATGTTCTGGTCAAACATAACTCCAAGGTTCCACACAGTGGAGCTGGGGGCCAAGCTAATACCATCCAAGGTGACTATCTGCTCAAATAGGGTTTCTCTGAGATGTTTAGGGCCAATTACAATGACTTAATTTTTCTCTGAATTTAGAAGTAAAAAGTTGTGCGTCATCAAGGCCTTGATGTTGATCTTGAGACATTACTGAAGTTGAACTAAGTGATTACATTCATCAGGCTTCATAGATATGTACAGCTGGGTGTCATCTGCGTAACAATGGAAGTGTATGTGGTGCTTTCTGATGATGTTGCCTGAAGGTGAAGATATCAGTGCAAGGACAGAACCTTGTGGAACTCCATGACTAACTTGTGTGTGCGCAGAGGACCCATTGTTAACATTAACAAATTGAAATCTATCTGATAAATACGACTTAAACCAGCCTAATGCCTTTCATTTAATCCCTACATGTTGTTCAAGTCTCTGTAATAGAGTCTTATAATCTATGGCAGTTGTCTACAACCTTTTCAAGCCCACGGTCACTTTTTAATTCCAAATGTAAGCCGACATCTACCACCCCAATAGCTTCCAAAAAACCTACTTCGGTGGGTTATATTATTTATTTTTGCAATTTATGTTAAAGGCTCAATGTACGCCCATACATATACAAAGAAAAGAAAGAAAGGCAGTTATGTAACTTTATCTATTCAATGCACCATATTCACATTAATATCAATACATATTTACACCATCTGCTCAATGCACAATCTATATTTCTCAATCTTGACTGAAAGTCTTCCAACAAACCATTACTATCTAAGTAATCACATAGCTGATTAGCAACAGCTTTTTCAAGGATTTTGGAAATGAGAAGGTTTGATATGGGTCTATAATTATTTAAAACATCTAGATCAAGAGTGGGCTTCTTAAGCAGAGGTTTAATTACCGCTACCTTAAAAGCCTGTAGTACGCAGCCGGTTAACAAAGATATATTAATTTGATTTAATATGGAACTGTCAATTAGAGGAAAAACTTCCTTAAAAAGTCTAGTTGGGATAGGGTCTAGTAGACAAGTTGATGGTTTAGAGGATGAAAGATATATCGAAGAAAAGGTGTTTATAATATAAATCTGGTGCTACAGGTAATTCTATGGTTTCTCTGCTCGACGATGTATCTGTGCTATTCATGGGGAGAAGGTGTAGGATTTTTTCCCTAATGATTATAATTTTATATGTAAAGAAGCTCATGAAATCATTTCTCCTCAGAGTTAGAGGAATAGATCGGTAGAGGTATGACTCTCTGTCAACCTGGTACACTGCTGAAGAGGAAGCTGGGGTTGTTCTTATTTTCTTCTATTATTAATGAATAATATAAGTTTCTAGCATTTCTGAGTGCTTTCTTGTAATTGATGAGGCTATTTTCCTCTCCAGCTTCTGTGATGTCTGTTTTAAAACACGTATTTGAGTGTTATACTATTGAGCTAATGGGGTGGCCGTGGCTGAGGGGTAGAGCGGTCATCCTCCAACCAGAAGGTCGGCAGTTCAATCCCAGTCTTCCCCATCTGCATACGGAAGTGTCCTTGGGCAAGATGCTGAATCCCAAATTGCCCCTCATAGAAAAAAAGTGCTCCTAATAGATTCAAGATTCAAGAGTTTATTGTCAAATGCACAACAATTACATTAAGCAGTCGCTGGCAATGAAATGCTTGGGTCACAGGCTCTCTTATAGCAATGCTCCGAATATTACAAGCAAAAAACAATATTGAATAAAATAATATAAAATAGAATATCAAAAGTTTAAAATAGAAAATAAATATATATATACACCTAAAGAAAAAAAACAATAGTGCAATTATGTGCAATAGTGCAAATATGCTAAGGTGCTGGTTTAGTGGAGTTATTGCAGATTGGAGGAGTTTAAAAGTCTTATGGCCTGGGGGATGAAACTGTCTCTGAGCCTGGTGGTGCGGGCCCGGATGCTGCGGTACCGTCGGCCAGACGGCAGCAGGCAAAACAGTTTATGGCTGGGGTGATAGGGATCTTTAATGATCCGGTTGGCCTTCTTCCTACACCGCTGGGTGTAGAGGTCCTCCATGGATGGTAGCTCCGTCCTGGTGATGTGCTGGGCAGACTTCACCACCCTCTGCAAAGCCTTACGGTTCAGGGCGGTGCAGCTGCCGTACCAGGCGGTGATGCAGCCAGTCAGGATACTCTCTATGGTGCACCTGTAGAAATTGCAGAGAATCCTGGCATCCATGTTGAGCCTCCGCAGCCTGCGGAGGAAGAAGAGCCGCTGTCTGGCCTTCTTCCTGATGGAGTCTGTGTGGTGGGTCCAGGTCAGGTCATCACTGATGTGGACCCCAAGGAACCTGAAGCTGCTGACTCGCTCCACCATAGTCCCGTTGATGGAGAGGGGGGGCGTGTTCTACTCCTTGTCTCTTCCTGTAGTCCACGATCAACTCCTTCATTTTGCCGACGTTGAGATGGAGGTTGTTGTCCTGGCACCAAGATGTCAGGACTCTGACCTCCTCTCTGTAGGCCTTCTCATCGTCGCCGGTGATCAGGCCTATGACAGTCGTGTCATCAGCAAACTTAACGATGGTGTTGGAGCTGTGGGTGGCCACGCAGTCATGCGTGAACAGGGAGTACAGGAGAGGACTGAGCACGCAGCCCTGGGGGGCGCCGGTGTTTAGAGTCAGGGTGGAGGATGTGGTGCTGCCTATCCGCACCGCCTGTGGTCTGCCCGTCAGGAAGTTCAGAATCCAATCACGGAGGGCGATGTTGAGCCCAAAGTCTCTGAGCTTGGTGACGAGCTTCAGGGGCACGATGGTGTTGAATGCTGAACTGTAGTCAATGAACAGCATTCTCACATATGTGTCCCTCTGGTCCAGGTGGGAGAAGGCAGTGTGTCGGGTGAGGGAGATGGCATCTGCAGTCCACCTATTTGGCCTGTAGGCAAACTGAAGAGGGTCCAGAGAGTCAGGGAGGGAGGAGGTGATGAAGGGTTTGACTAGCCGCTCAAAACACTTCATGATGGTGGAGGTGAGTGCTACTGGGCGGTAGTCGATCAGGCAGAGGGTTTTTGTTTTTTTGGGAACAGGGACAATGATGGTCTCCTTGAAACATGCGGGGACTACAGACTGGAGCAGTGACAGGTTGAAAATGTCTGTGAACACATCTGCCACATCTGCCAGCTGATCTGCACACACCTTGAGAGCTCAGCCAGGAATACCATCAGGTCCAGGTGCCTTGCGTGTGTTGATCCGGTTAAGAGATCTCCACACGTCTGCCCTGGATATTACAGGGGGGCAGCGGCCCTCCTGGGCCTCTTGTATCTCCACAGCCGGGGAGTTGCTCTCAAAGCGTGCATAAAAGGTGTTCAGATCCTCTGGGAGAGATGCAGACACTACATCAGCACTGCTGGTCTTTGCTTTCTAGTCAGAGATGGTTTTGAGTCCAGCCCACATGTTCCTTGTGTTGGAGCCCTTGTAGTGAGACTCCACCTTGTCCCTGTAAAGTCTCCTGGGTACGACATCATCGATGCATTTGCTGATGTAGCAGATGGCCGCGTCCGTGTACGTGTTGATGTTGTCATCCTGGAACACGCACCACTCCGTCGTGCTGAAGCAGTCCCGTAGAGCCGAGTCTGATTGGTCGGTCCACCGCTGAATGGTCCGAGTCACCGGTCTGTCACGTTTGAGTTTCTGCCTATAGGAAGGCAGCAGCAGAACTGAGACGTGATCCGATTTGCCGAATGGGGGGCGAGGGAGGGCCTTATACGCATCCCGGAAGGGAGTGTAAACATGGTCGAGTGTGTTCGCACCACGCGTAGGACAGCTGATGTGTTGATGGTATCTCGGCAGGACTTTCCTCATCTTGGCGTTGTTAAAATCACCGGCCACAATAAACGCAGCCTCGGGCCGTGATGTATCTGTCCTGTCGATAACCGCATGCAGCTCGTCCAGTGCCTGTTTAGTGTCGGGATGTGGCGGAATTTACACCGCTGTTATAACGACCGATGTAAACTCCCTCGGGATATAATAAGGTCAGCATCTGATCATGAGGTGCTCCAGGTCCGGAGAACAGCCCGAAGAAATAATTTCCACATCTGAGCACCACAGATTGTTCACCATTCAGCAGACACCCCCTCCTTTGCTCTTCCCCGAGTTTGTTGTCCGGTCCTGGTGGTGAATGGAGACCCCCTCGGGAACAATGGCGGAGTCCGGGATCGAAGGGTCGAGCCAAGTCTCCGTGAAAACCATCACGTTACAAAACTTAATGTCCCGTTGAAAAGCCATCTTGCTCCGAAGTTCGTCCAGCTTGTTATCCAGAGACTGAACATTAACCAGAAGAATACTTGGTAGTGGAGGCCGGTTCTCACGTTTCCTCAGCCGGACAAGGACGCCGGCCCGCGACCCTCGTTTCCTTCGTCGCCTCCGTGCTCCAGGTACGACAGGTAAACAGCGCCATGGGTATTCTCCTTTGTTTGCTGGTGGCGGTGAAAAAGTGTTTTTCGCCATCAACCAGATGAGCAGAAGTTGTTCTCTATCATAACTTATGATAGGGCTCGCTTTGTCAGAGTGCACAATGCAAAATAAAGTAGAATAAATAACAAAAAAACTGAAAAAAGAGCAGAGCTGTGGGGGAGCTTGAGACATGGCAGCCTTCCTCGGCGCCATCGTACATGCACTGTATGAATGTGTGTGTGAATGGGTGAGTGGCAAACTGTACTGTAAAGCGCTTTCAGTGGTCACCATATTTCTAGATATGAGAGCCGCTCCATCCAAAGTGGGATGAATGCCATCTCTCCTAATCAGACCAGGTTTTCTCCAAAAACTTCACCAATTATCCACAAAGTCCACATTATTTTGTGGACACCACCTCAAGAGCCAGCGGTGAAAGGATGACATGCGGCTGTACAGGTCATCAATGTCTTTGCATATGTAAACATCGAATCTATATTGATTTATGTGACCACCGACTGACAGTGTTGTTACTGCCGACGTGAATAACAATAATTTACTGTAATTACGCTTACCCTTAGCCAGCAGTTTTAAATATGACTCTATGTCACCTGCTCTGTCCCAAGGAAAACATTTAACAGTGGTCACCGGTGTCGCTAACTTCACGTTGGTCCCTCAGTAGGTGTGTCGCTAAGTGGCGAAAATTTATTGGAAACATGAACAGGTTCGTGGTGAACCGGGAGCTTTGGTTTAGGACTACACTTCTTATTTCGGACAATCACGCAGTCGCCCTGGCTTCGCGGCTGCTCAGGGGCTGCTGGGGGGGGGGCTGGAGAAGCTAAAGCAGCTTGGCTTGCACACATCAACTAAAGATTTACTTTCCATGGTGCAGAGCCACGATTCCAAATGGCTAATCCCTGCCTCCATCCTGGTAAATAAACTACATTTAAGTGTCTGAAGTGTCCTTGGGCAAGATACTGAATGGTGAACGCCAAATTGCCCCTTCTCATAGAGAAAAGTGCTGTACATAGATGCACTCTATGAATGTTTATGTGAATGGGTGAATGCAAAACTGTTCTGCAAAGCACAAGACTAGAAAAGCACTATATAAATACAGACCATTTAGTACACATACCGTTATCGTTAAAGGAGGCAGAGGAGTGACTGAACATCAAGCACACTGGGCAGGAGAGAGCAGGGGAGTGAGAAGGAGAAGCCATCGCTAGCTGCTAAAGCTAAGTTGCCAGCTAACACCAGACAGGAGAAGTGTGTAAATCACTGTGAAGTCGCTAAGACAGGGAAAGATATTAGTGCGAAAAACAGCCAGAGTGTAAGTGTGCCTCCAAATTAGCCTCAGTGGATCAGATAATAGCAGAATAAGGAGAGATGTAGAAGAGCAGCGATCAATACACAAACACCAACGAATACCGAAAGTGACAAAATACGCTCACCACAGCACGTCAGCTGATTACATATCATGATCCATGTATACAGCTGTTTATAATTCTCACTGATCTCATCCATCTTGGTTGTAAGCAGTGGTGGGAAGTAACGAAGTGCAAATACTTTGTTACTGTACTTAAGTAGATTTTTCACATATCTGTACTTTACTTGTGTTGGGCCATGGTTTTTTGTGAAACCACACTTCGGCCTACATGTGCCGTCAAAGCCTGAAGCAGCATGTTCCTCCAGGACTCAGTCTCCCAGGGGCCATAAAAAACCAGAGCAAGGAACTCAGTCTCCCAGCGGGCATCAAAGTCACACAGAGGTGTGAAAACCCCCCCAGGGGACACAAGTTTCAACTCCCATTGGTCACTCTGGACCCCATGACCTGTGAGGTCACCGGGCCAATATAAGGCCTGTTCTCCCCCTCTTCTGCCTCTTCCTACAATCCTTCCACAGGAGGGAAGGCTGTCGAGCCTCTTCTCCAGCTCACATCCTCTTTTTTCATCCAACTCTTTGAGAGGAGCACAAAGGTGCAGCTTCCAGCTCATCTTACCAAGGAAACCTCCTCATACTCCAAGCTCTAACAACCCTCCTAGCAGCGATGCGATGTCCTGCAGGAAAACTTCAACCAGCAACTGAGCGAACACAGCTCAACAAAATCACCAAGGCAAGAGCCACAGACTTGCAAGACGACACAAAACTGCGAACTGCACAGCAACTTCCTTTTTCCACTTTCCACGGACGGGTAACACAACTGGGCTTAATAATTATACTAGGCTAAGCAAGACTGTTTATTCGATTCTGTGTGATGTTTATAAGTTTGATTTGTGGTGTTGTGATATTTTGGGTACAAGTTATTGAGAAAGTAATGTTAGTCTGTTATGCTCTGCACAGTCTTTCGTTGCATCCAATCTAGTAACTTTGTCTAATTTGGCACACACACAGACACACGCATAACTCTTCACCTCATTATCTCTACAGGTCGTAAACATTCCAATAGGTGGGGGAAGGGTGTTATCTCTTTGGCCAGCCGCCATTTTGGAAGCACACAGACACACACACGTATACTCATATACACATCTTTGTTTAGTAATTACACTGTTAGTAATTTGTGTTTTTATACTTTATTATATTCATAATAAATGTTTTCCTTTCACAAATGCTTTTTTATTAATGTTGCATAAGTGAATTTTGCCAACCTCTACACTGTCAAGAACTCCATATCCTTCAACTTAG
Source organism: Hippoglossus stenolepis (assembly GCF_022539355.2). Classification (NCBI taxonomy): domain Eukaryota; kingdom Metazoa; phylum Chordata; class Actinopteri; order Pleuronectiformes; family Pleuronectidae; genus Hippoglossus; species Hippoglossus stenolepis. The sequence continues at coordinate 234,717 of NC_061484.1, read as the reverse complement.
CTAACTATCTATATGGTAATTTTGGTTATAGTTATTAATTTAATTGTTAATCAGAGTTCCAAATTCGTAGTTAGTACTTTTATGAGACTTATTCAATCAATTGGCTATCTTTTCTCTTCCTTTGAAGGGTGGGGCCCCGAGGTAACTTTAATCAATTAAAGTTATTATTTAATATTTAATATTAATATTAATATTTTATTTTGATAACCAAATTTATTGAATGCCGAAAGGCACACCATTTTATGGTATCACGTTTAATGCATTATGGCACAACACTTGAGTATTTATTTTCCTGACGACTTTTTACTTTTACTCGCTACATTTGAACACAAATTTCTGTGCTTTCTACTTCTTATATTCTCAAAACTGGCTCGTTACTTGAGCAGCGGAGGTTGGCGCAATGCGCGCCTTCACGCACGGCGCACCTCTCTCTCGCGTGCCCCCTGCCTCGGGAGATGCGCAGGCCCGGCGGCATGAGACCCTAAGCGTCCGGAGGTTGGTCGGGCTGCCTTGGTCGACCGGGGTCGAGCAGGCTGTACCGGTAATGATCCCTCTGCAGATTCACCTACCGAAACTTTTAAAGAGTTTTACTTCCTCTAGATAGTCAAGTTTGATCGTCTTCTCGGCGCTCCGCCAGGGCCGTGACCAACTCTGGCAGGGCCGATCCGAGGACCTCACTAAACCATCCAATGGGTAGTAGCGATGTGTGTAGGGGGGTAGGGACTTAATCAACACGAGCACATTCCCCATCCATTTATTCCCTTTAGAATTATCCAGGTGCTCATGCAGGAGCTCGGTTCAGTTCAGTATTTATTATTCTGTCTGAAATATGGCCTGCAGCAAAACTAGACTGTCCACAGATTTTTTCTTCTCTGTACTAGCACTGTCCAGGTTGTTAACAAAAGAGAAATTATCCTATTTTGTGTGCCTAGAACTTGTTTCCTTTTGCTGAGTTATCATTGTGTGTCATTCCTGCTACTGATTAGAAAGTGAAAGGTCCATGTTTAGTGATATTTACAGAATTTTTTAGTGGTTATACTGTGGTCTATTAGTGTTCTTAGGCAGACACAAGAGGCACTTGTTTATTCTCTTGTGTTGGTTCTTTGAAGTTCAGATGCACTAGTCCATTACTATTTGAACCTCAGCATCTGGGGTTAAAAATTTGTAAAATTATACAGTATATGTATATTTTTGTTATAATTTTTCAGTCAGTTGAAATAAATCCTGAAGAGAACTGTAGTAGAAAAATTAACTAAGTATGGTTGACAAACTATTTTGTATTTGGAAAGTAAGTTTTTGCAGCCTGTCTAAAGACTTTTATGACCTGTATCTACATATATACAAACTGTCCAAATACTTTATGACCTGAGCTGTTTTATGGTCTGAACTGTTTATGACCTGAAAACTGCCAGACCCTTTAGCCACTTATTTACCCTCCAAAGAACGGAATGTACGTCTGCCTATCTCCTTAGGAAACACATGTAAATCAGTTGTTTGTGTTTAGATTCCTCTCTCAACCTGCGCCTACAGAACCAGTCTGAACTGGCTCTGAGAGACAGCCTTAGTCCTCCTATATAAGATCCTTGTATTGGACTGTTCTCCATCTTCACTCTGAGATCCTTGTGACTCTCTGTGTTGATCCTTTCTGCAGAAAGCCCCTATTAAAATACACGTAGATAACTTTGGTGTTTCCAGCCTCTTGTATTTCCAGATTTCCATCACAGAACAATTTTGGGTTGTTTTGTGTCTGTATAGGCCTACTAGAAAAAGCACTTTGCATTTTTAATTTTGGTACTTGTACTTTTACTTTTGATACTTAAGTACATTTCAACACCAGATACTTTTGATACACATATACATTGAATATGAGCTACTTTAAGACTTTGACTCAAGTCATTTTCTTACGGGTGACCTTTACTTTTACCAGAGTCACTTTCAGGTAAGATTTCTCTACTTTTACTCAAGTATGGCTTTCAAGTACTTTATACACCACTGGTTGTAAGAGAGCTGGAGTTGGCGAAGAACAGACTCGGGAGTGCTGGTCTGTACGGATTAGCCTTTAGCCTAGCCTTTAGCCTAGCACATAGCCCAGCACATAGCCCTGCTTGCTTCCCCTGCTTCTCTTTCCTCTCCCTCTGCCTAAACATAGGCTTTTCCAGCCCAACTGTCGTAAATTGTTGCTCTGACTTGGCGGGTAATCTGTCCCCGCGACAAACCTTGAGAATAGTCAATTTTCTCCATCATTGTCTCATTTGCTGTTGTAGCTCATAAGGAGGCAGTAATATTAAAATTAGACTGTTTCATAACCAGTTAAAAACTCCTTGTAGGGGCTTTTAAAAAATGCATTAGCGTAAACACTGTTTAAGAAGGGCCGGAGCAGACTGTATCTGGTCAGGAGACTGAGGTCTTTTGGAGTGCAGGGGGCGCTCCTGAAGACCTTTTATGACTCCGTGGTCGCATCTGCCATCTTCTTTGGAGTAGTTTGCTGGGGTAGCAATATCAACTGCTCATGTGCAATCCATTCACTGTAAATATCATTACATTACATGTCATTTGGTGAACTCTTTTATCCAAAGCAACTTACAAGTAGTTCATTCACACTGCATATTACTTCCTGTCTTTACACTGTATATACTGTTTTAATTACATTCATGTTTCTATATTTCAATTTTTTTTAATATATATTCCTTACACTTAAGTAGTGCATGTTACTTGCTGATGTATTTTTGACTCATGCTGCTGTAATACAGCAAATTTCCCCATTGTGGGACAAATAAAGGAGCAGAGAGAAAGCTGTTGCTACTCGAGGAAACACAATGCACTAATGAACACACACAGCCAAATGTGCAACTTTAACAGAAAAGTTAGAACATGCTTTGATCAAAACATTCCAAAGCAAGAAAGAACAGACAAGCACATGCCAACTTAAAGGGAAATATCACTTCAATTATACTGTCTGGTATCTGAAAATAGTTTTCTTTCCTGAGGTTTTTGCAAATTTTTTAACATTTCTTGTGTCAGACAGGCTTTCCAAACACAAAAAAAGCCATCCAATACCTACTGGAACAACATCAATTCTGCATGGATGACATGTTTTTCCATGTGTTTACCAAAAGGAAAAATCGAACTGGGACAGGCCCTGATGTTTATCATGAAAGATGGAGGGATGTGTTCAGCTTCACCACAACATAATTAAGTATTTGCCAGGGGCTCGTCATCTTGGCTCTTCTGTGTGACTGACAATGCAGCAAGAATTGAGTCATTAGTTGGTGCACTGACATAAGCACAAATTATCTCCAATCACTGCTCTCCAGATTTGGAATATGCGATTATCTACTGCAGGCCCTTTCATTTTCACCTCAAACATAGGCCATTGTGTCTGGCAGGATTCAAAAATGCATAATGTATCAATGCATAATGTACCACAGTTTTTTTCTTTAAACATGCAAACGTAAGGACTGGGCTAACCCAAGTACACACAGCTTTTCAGTAAGTGGATAGCCAATGGGCAATGGGCCTTTGGAAGACACACAAACACATCAGACAGTTGTGTTTCTCTCTGCATATTTTCAGATCATGACGCTGATTTCAGCCAGAGAGCAGAGGCCAAGAAACAACTACAAGGGGGGGTTAGGGTTGGGGGCGGGTCCTCTACTAGCATTTCTAGCCTATTTGCAACTGCAGTACTTATTCAGACAAAGGAACTGCTGGATTAATCAGTAACACAACATTTCCAAGCCACCCCTGGGGTACTTTTACCATTACAGCCCAGGACAGCCCAGTGCTGTGACAGGGATGGGGTTCAATACTGCTTTCAGACAAATATTAATTTGGTTCGAAGACTGTACCACCCTCGCCTCCCCCATCACTTTCCCAACACAGCACACACACAGGCTGGCGGAGCTCCACTTGACTGTGGTTCTCAGCGACATGTTTCCTTTAGCAGTAAAGTGTTCTTTTGGCTGTATATGACATGCACTGACAAAAACGCACACATGCATTCAAACAAACATGCACACACACATGCAAATGATGATGTTGGGCACTGTGTGGTTGCCTGTTCAGAGTGTGTCGGTCAGGGCATGTAATAGTTCTATAGTAATAGCCTGATGGGGGAAATGGATTCTATTTACAAACTCACATGGCAACAATCGGCAATGTCAGAAGTGGCTAGGTTAAAATAAATAGGTTAGTGGGTTATGGTCTTGAGAACCGCCCAACCCAAACTACTTCATAGTTGACTTAGTAAGAAATACACCCGCCATTCTTTCTGTTCTTATTTTCATTTGTTGTTCATTCTGTAAAATAAAAGTTTTCATGTGCATATGCATATTAGCAAAAATAAACATCAATACCAAAAATGTCAATACCATCAATACCAAAAGGGCTTACATCTGCCGATATTGTTGGCCAAGTGATAAATCTAGGTAAAATATCTAGATACAGTAAATGGTCTGTATTTATTTTGCGCTTTTCTCGTCTTGATGACCTCTCAAATCCCTTTACAAGTACAATATGAATACGAAAAAAAGATTCTCGATTTATACTTAGATTTATTGAACAATAGTAATTATCATTGATTCTGTGAATGCTCTACTCTCGGCCATATTATGCAAAATACACTTTTTCATGGTTTTTAAATGTAAAAGTGTCACCCACGTCTCCAAAGGCTCCACATATAATAAAAAAACATTTCATAATGTGTCACATTTCTTTAAAAAAATCAATTAGGCAACTGTGTCTTGCAAGGAGTTCAGTGTTGGCACATCCACTGTTCCTCTTGCAGCTCTTCTGCCGCATCTTGTGGACTGTAGCATCCTCAACCATTGTGCCGGGGAGAGTGGCAAAATGTACCTCTATTCTGACCCATGTACAGGACATCCATACACATGAGCCATTTTTCATGTCCTGCGGAGGATTTCCGGAGAATTGTGCCTGGACTTTCTTTGCCATTCACACGGGCTCAACGCAGCGGGAGGTTCTCTGGTCTAAAAATAAAATATCTCATCAGTCATGAAACTTCTGTAGCCGTCCTGTTGTTTATTCAGCCAAACTCCTTATGATAATAGCGAGACAGTGGACAGTAACAATTAGCATTCACGGCCGAGCTAACTACATGTAAGTAACTGTACCAAGGCACACAAAAAAAAAAGCTTACAAAAGATTAAAAAAAATCTTTGACTCACCAGCTCAAAACATCCTACTCAGCTTCTGAAGTCTGCTTGAGCTTCTTCTTCTTCAGATTCAGGATCAAACTTGTGTGAAGATTAAATTACTTTTCGAATTAACCGCTGTTAATGTAGCTTTTGTCTTCTTATCCAATCAATAATCGGAAAAAAAATTGTCAGATTGATCGTTAGTTAAAGCCCTAATCCAATCTGCACCAAAGTTCACATCTTTGATAGGAATCTCGTGTGTTCAGTCTAAATCATAGTGCCCTGCAGTGGACACATCCGATGGACAGAATTCTCCAAAGCCTGTTTGATGTGGTTTACACTATTATTTGGTTTGCACTATGTGGTTTTCAATGTTACTCGCTCCTGCAAAGAACTGCGGGGTTACCATGGTAACAAATGCAACGGGAGGGGTTAAAAGCAGATGTTTTGATGGCACCAGGAAGTTCTCTGTTGCAGGTAAAAGTCATGTGAATAAACGCACACCGAGAGGGGCAGCTGACAAGAAAGCTCCCGACTATTTCATTCCAATGACTCCTACAGCCCCTTACTGGCAACAAGAAATGACATGTTTCTGGCAACACGCCAAAAGTATATATGTACCATGTCTAGACTTACAAAACAAGACCCATACCGTAAACCCATCAGGAAGTTAGCCATTTTGAAGGTAATTTAAAAATTTTGCTCGGTTATGGCCATTTCCATCATTCCATTATATCACGGTATAACTTTTCCTCGATAGAAATTTAAGACATGTCGATATAACTTCTATTGAACTCATCCCGTACATGTTTTGATGGACAACACGAACAGCCAATGAGAATGAGCATAGTGCTGGAAAAGAGTTACACCAACATCAAGTTAGGTTGACGCATACATCACAGAGAGGAGGAGCAGCAGCAGCACACGCGTTAATGTTTGGGTTCCTGCAGAGAGGAAGATGACTCTGCATCGATGCAGGGACTGAACATTATCATGTTTTCAACTACGTTCATAGTTTCAGCGGATTTCTACCTCTGAAAAATTATAACACCGTTGCTTCAGCACAGACGCACATTGAAGCTCCGGTCGTCCTGTGTCAGAGTCTCTGTCGGAGTCTGCTTCTCCCTCACTCCCCCGCTGACCTGCGCTCGCTTTAACAATAAACACCATCACTGATCACAAGTTATTAGGACACGTACAGGACTGAGGTTTACTTTGGCCCAATGCCATTTCACCCCTTGGCCCTAGCCCTTAGCCCTTCCCCTTCGATTTGGGCGTTCACGTGTAGGGGTAGGCTGTCCCTATACCTGTTGGGAAGGAGGGGTAGGGCTAAGATTTTTCAGACCCTCACTTCTAACCCTGCATTAGCATAGATGTTATTTCGATATTATAGGTTTGTCACTTTAGTAACTGCAAACAATAGCATGGGTGTATTTAAGCTCTCAACAATGTTATCACAATGACATCCACTGCAAAACGTGTTGTCTCGTCTGTTTACATCAACAACTACTGATGACGATTTCAACCACTACCACTTGTGACTCCGTTTTAAGTGGCAAGATAACCATTGAAAACAAGGGGTAGGTGTAGGGCCAAGGGGTGAATGGGATTGGGCCTTAGTGTTCGTTTGATTCGCTAGAGTTCATGAGACACATGTTTAAACCTGCGACACAACACGAGACGTAACGTGATACGCACAGTCAGGACATCAGGGTTAAAGTGACCGGAAAGATCTGGAGTCAAGATCCAACATCATCGATTAATAACTATTTTAGAATATAGGACTAGATGGTGAATAGCCCATGTGATTATCAGTCTGTGTATGAAGAGGGACAGAGACGAGCAGGGAAACACACACACACACACACACACACACACACACACACACACACACACACACACACACACACACACACACACACACACACACACACACACACACACACACACACACACACACACACACACACACACACACACACACACACAAGGTTCCTCCTGCAGATTACGACGTAACGCAGTGTTTTAACTTCTTTGTTGCAGAAGAAGCGACACCCCATTTATCCAGTATCATAAATACGAATTCAGCAGGTTTTTATAAATATCAGTTCTAAGTGTGATGATCAGAAGAGCAGAGTCACTTGTTGACCAGTGGAGTAATGCGCCTCAGTGCAGTGGCGCTGATGGAAGATAAGATAAAATAAAATAAAACTTTATTGATCCACAATTTCAGTTGTTACAGCAGCAGGCACATCAAAATGAGGTAGACAAGAGAATAAAGAAATAGAAAAAGGCAATAGAAAAAGAAAAAAAATTAAAGAAAAAAAATGCTAAGTATCTACATTATATACACCTTTTCACGTGGCAAAACGGCGCATGTTGATGAGTATTATTTTGCAGTTGATTGCATTTTTAGGAGGCTAAACATGCATGAGAACTAATGAATTTTAGCAAACATCGAAAATGACAAACATTTACTTATGGGTAAACCCATTGAATATGGGTTTTGCATATGGTCTAGGGATGCACCAATCTAACTTTTTCAGTCCTGATACGATACCTGGTTTTTGCATATCAGCCGATGACCGATACCGATCCGATACCATTGTTGAATTAATAAACTGTATACCTTGCAGTGTGGAAGAGACTGATGGCATCAGGCTTGACTTAAACATTACCCTCCTAACTTTGTAACTTTTGTAACAAATTAACACATAGATATAAATGTACTGAATTGTTACTTATATTTAAATAATAAATAATTGTGCACCAGCAGCAACTTGGAAAAGCATTCAAAATAAACAGGAATCAAACTTAGTAGCTTAACTAACTTGGTCAAAAGTACAAAATAAAGTTTTTTGTTGAAGCATCGCACTGTGAGGGTTTACAACTCGTGTCCAACCAGTGGACAGTTAAACCTAAAAGCGACATGGGTAACACATTTGAGCTACAGATATCTGTGGTGAAGCTCATTGCTTTTACATCTCTTTACTCTTCTGATATGTGTTTGCAAACTTTCTTGTGCAGTTCAGTTAACTTCTTTGTCGTTTTGTCTTCTTCTTTTGTTTTGTTCAACTGCAGGAGCTAAGCGTGCTCGCATGACACTTCTGGAGGTGCTTGATGGAGTTTGTTGTGTTGTATTTTTCAGTGCTACCACCACCCCTCACAACATTTCTGATTTAAATAATGTAAACTATTATTAGTTGTTGCCCTTGTGCTCATATAGTAAGTGGAGTATGCATCATTAGACTACAGACTGAGTCTGGTTTCTGGTGTTTACTAAGTACACATTCCTGAAACATATACAGTACTATTAACAAACACTATTAAGACAAAATAAAGGGAGGTGCCATATACTGCTGGGTATCTTATGAGTAAGCTATACACAAAGAAAATACACGCTGAATATGACACAGTCAACTTATCCACCTCTTCATGGTGTTTTCTCACCCCAATCCTGTGGCCTGCATCCAGCTGCGCAGCGATGTTAGTTGTGCCTAACATGGCTAGCTTCATTGTATTTTTCATGTGCGCCCTCATAGACTCATGTTTCTGTATTTTCTCGGATAAATGTTTCATATCTCTTACTCCAGTAAAAGTCCATGCTGTATATGTTCCAGCAGTTTTAAAAAGTCAACATGGAAAGCAAAAGACTGCATTTACATGGCTACTTCCTGCTTGCCAAGCCTTTGTGCTGTACCAGTTACGGGATAATCCTTGGGTGTATGTATCACGGCTGCGATGCTGTTTCATGCGTACCCGCAGCCGTCATGTCACTAGTACCTTCTGATTTCCTCCACCACCGACACTGAGTGACAGGGCTTGGGCGCTAGCAGCATCGCCCTTCGGGCATTATTTTCGACTGTGTTGATTGGCCAAATTTACTTTGCTATACGCGTATCTTGCTCAGTAACAGTCCCTTATTGGCTACTCGTTTCCAGTGCCCCTGAACCAAAGACTGTATGCTCTGTTCGTTTCCCACACATTTCCACTGAACATAATTATTTATATTTTATACAACACGCGTTATTGGGAATTTTAAACACATAAAAATGTAAATCAGAATCAGAATTCTTTTTATTGCCAAGTATATTTACACATACAGGAAATTGCCTTGGTGTGGTTGGTGCATTTTGACATAAAAACAACAATCGGACATAAAAACAACAATATATACAGAAAGAACAATAAGTTATGGGCACGTGCGGTGCTAAGGTGCAGTGATTGGTTCCAGGATAGTGCCAATAATATATAAGTTATAAGTTATGTGCGGAGGGGAGTGGCGGAGTCAGTGTGATGCAGGGGGCTTGTTTGTGAGCCCCACTGCCATGGGGAAAAAACTGTTCAGGTGGCGCGAGGTTTTGGTCTTGATGGCCCGGAACCTTTTTCCAGATGGGAGTCTCTGGAATAGGTGGTGGCCGGGATGGGAAGGATCAGCAATGATCTTGCCTGCTCTCTTACTGGTCCTGGAGTGGAACAGGTGTAGGAGAGCCGGCAGGTCACAGCCGATGACCTTCTCAGCTGACCGAATGATCCGCTGCAGTCTGCCCTTGTCCTTGGCAGTGGAGGCAGCGAACCAGACGGTAATTGATGAGGTGAGGATGGACTCAATGATGGCCGTGTAGAACTCGACCATCACTTTCTGCGGCATGTTGAATTTCTTCAGTTGCCGCATCCTCTGCTGGGCCTTCTTGATGATGGTGGTGATGTTCTCAGCCCACCTCAGGTCCTGTGCAATTATAGTCCCCAGGAATCTGAAAGACTCCACTGTTTTAACTGGGGAGTCGCACATGGTGAGGGGGGCGGTTTGGGCTGGGCTCCTCCTGAAGTCTGCTACCATCTCTACAGTTTTCGAAGCGTTCAGCTCCAGGAAGTTCTGGCTGCACCAGGAAGCCAGGCTGTCAACTTCCTCTCTGTAGGCGGGCTCGTCCCCATTGGAGATTAATCCAATTAGGGTTGTGTCATCTGCAAACTTCAGGAGTTTGACAGAGGGGTGGCTGGAGATGCAGTTGTTGGTGTAGAGGGAGAAGAGTAGAGGGGAGAGCACACAACCTTGTGGGGCTCCAGTGCTGATGGTCCGGGGCTCAGAGACAAGCTTGCCCAGCCTTACGCGCTGCTTCCTGTCTGTCAGGAAGTCAGTGAGCCACCTGTAGGTGGGCTCAGGCACGCTCAGCTGTGTCAACTTGTCTCGGAGAAGAGCTGGGGCGATAGTGTTGAATGCGGAGCTGAAGTCCACAAACAGGATCCTGGCGTAGGTGCCGGGGGAGTCAAGGTGCTGGAGGATGAAGTGGAGTCCCATGTTGACTGCGTCGTCTACAGACCTGTTGGCTCTGTAGGCAAACTGCAGTGGGTCGAGGAGGTGGTTGGTTATGGCCTTGAGGTGGGTCAGCACGAGGCGCTCAAAGGTCTTCATTACTACAGAGGTCAGGGCGACTGGTCTGTAGTCATTAAGGTCTGTGATCCTCTGCTTTTTGGGAACGGGGATGATGGTGGATGTTTTGAGGCAGGCAGGTACCACGCATTCAGCCAGTGAGGTGTTGAAGATGTCCGTGAACACTGGAGACAGCTGGTCCGCACAGTACCTTAGTGTGGAGGGGGAGACAGCGTCTGGTCCAGCTGCCTTGCGGGGGTTCAGTCTCTTCAGTAGTTTGTTGACGTCCCTCTCCTGAATGGAGAGAGGTGTAATGGGGGAGGGGCAGTCTGGGACCATTTTGTGGGGGGTAGTGTCTTTGTCCAGGCTGGGAATAAGAGGTGTGATAGCTGGGGGTTCGGAATGTGGGGTAGGGTTAGAACTGGTCCATTGTCTGTCGAATCTGCAGTAGAAGTCATTCAGGTCGTTTGCAAGTTGAAGGTCTTCCACAGAGTGGGGGGATTTGGTTTTGCAGCCGGTGATCACCCGAAGGCCTTTCCAGACTGACGAGGAGTCGTTGGCTGCAAATTGTTGTTCCAGCTTCTTGGAATACTGTCGTTTGGCCTCCTTAATCTCCTTGCCAAACGAGTATTTAGCCAGTCTGAACCTCTTGAAGGCCACCTCTTTCTCCAAACGAAGCTGTTTGAGTTTTGCTGTGAACCAGGGCTTGTCGTTGTTGTAACTCACCCTGGTGCATGTTGGAATACATCTGTCCTCAAAGAAGCTGATGTATGACGTCACAGCATCTGTAAATTCGTCCAGGCTGCTGGAAGAAGTTCTAAAAATGTCAGAGTCTGTGTTGTCCAGGCAGTCACGCAGCTCCTCCACAGCTTCACTGCTGCTCCAGTTCTTAGATCTCAGCACAGCAGGTTTAGAAGTTTTGAGTTTCTGTCTGTAGGCCGGGATCAGATGAATAAGAGCGTGGTCGGATAGACCCAGAGCAGCGCGGGAAACTGCATGATAAGCCCTGCTGATGGTACTGTAGCAATGGTCCAGAGTATTCTCTCCCCTGGTCGGGCATTTAACTAACTGTTTGTATTTGGGGAGTTCGTGAGTTAAGTTGCCCTTATTAAAGTCCCCAATGACAATAACAGGGGAATACGTGTTCTCTCTCCTTCTCTCCACTCCTAGTATCTGATCAGCGAGTTGGCGTTGAGCCTCGCGCACGTCAGCTTGCGGTGGGATGTAAACAAACAAGTTATCATAGTTAATGTTAGATTTTTTTTATAAAAGAATAAAATAAGGGAGGGCGGCGCCCTAGCCCCCTCTATTGGCCAGCTGCCACTGGTCGTGAGTCAAGTCTAGCTGCATGCTGGGCGTGCTCCTGACGCATGATGCAGCAAGCATTGCAAAGTTAGAATTGAAGTGAATAGATCGGCCCCATGGATCAGCCCCATTATCTGATACCAGAGTCAATATCGGGCCGATATCGTATATTATTATCGGATCAGTGCAGCCCATATATGGTCGTGGGAAATGGCTTGATAGCGCCCCCTACAAAATTTCAATGAATAATATAATTTTTGCTTGGTTTTTGCCATTTGCAGTCACAGTTTTCACTATTAACTATGGTCACATAACCGCCGTGCAGTGAAATCTCTCACAAGTCACGTTTTGTGTGTGCGACCCACTGAAACGTTAGTTGAGAAGAGGAAACTGATGTAACAGCCTTAATTCCACCAACGCTGGCTGAAAAACAGCGAGAGGAGAAGTCCTTGTTTACTTTTGGTTTCTGACCAGCTCCGAAGGAGCGGCTCACACGCACGCACGCACGCACGCAAAAACGTGAAACCGTGATATTTCCTCTGACAATAATCGTGGCACCAAAATTTCATATTGTGAAATCCCTAATCACAGCACCACCAAGCAACAAAATGCATGCATCAACAGGATATGACATTTAACTATTCCATGCACTGTGCAAACGCACAACACAATACCGAGCCTTGTCAACCAACTACAACTACAACTACTACAAAGCAACTACAGCCAAAGCACACCCCGACGTGCGTGGACTGCGAGTGCCCAACCATGTCTCCCTGCAGCTTTAATTCGACATGTTTTTTTGTTCAGATTCATATAAGGTCATTGTGACATTTGACCGCTGAATCGAATCACTTCATCTTTACGTGACAACTGATCAAAAGTTGAAGGAATCCCCTCTAGGCGGACTTGAGATATCACATTCAAGATGTCAAAATCATGTTTTGGAGGCCACAGTGACCTTTACCTTTGACTACCAAATTCTAATCAGGTGATCCCTGAGTCCAAGGGAATATTTGTACTAAATTTAAAGACATTTCCCTCAAGTTGATCTTAAAATATCATATTCGAGAAAAACTCAAACATACTTTGTGAGGCCATCATAATTGTTGTTTTAAAGGGGACATAGCATGCAAATTCCACTTTGTTAGTGCTTCTACAGGTTAATGTGGGTATCTGGCATGTCTACCAACCCAAAAACTCTGGGGAAAAAACACTCGCGCGTTTTGTTATAGTTCCTCTAAGTCAGAAACGTCATGCTTGAGCGACTCGATTGCGCTTCCTGGGTTTTGTGTCGTAACAATACACTGGAAGTCTCCCTACATGGCCTCTTCCACACTGCCAGCTGTTTGGAAGACTTCCGCAGTGTTCAGCTCTACTGTACGCCGGGTTACAGTAGTTCCGCCGGGTTACAGTAGTTACGCCGGTTACAGTAGTTACGCCGGGGTACACCGACGCGGAAGTGCCGCTGCGAGGCAGCGCAGCGCCGTCTCCAGCCAAGAGCCGCCTGGCTGTTCACACGGGACGAGCATTTCTCCGCGCTGGTCAGCCCCATAGACTGTACATATAAGGTCAGCCCGCGATTCTGCTTTCTCCGCTTGTTGTTGTACCCGTTGAATGTCGGGGTTCGGGGGTAAATGATGGTCTTCATAGCCCCCACCTCTCTTTCTCTCTCTGTCTGTCTGCTTGTGTGCTTGTAGTGGATGGGCAGAGGGGACATTTAATTATGTGATTGGGAAAATTAAAACTCCAGGACAACAAGGGGAATACAAAGTATGGGATGCATATTTGATAATTTATATCATATAAAATATGTAATTTATATCGTTTAAAATCATGGGGGGAGAGGGGGGAGGGGGGAGCTGGCTCATTAGCATTTAAAGGAACAGGCAGTCAAAACAGGTCGCTCTGTGGAGGGCTGTTTTATACAGGGTAAAAAGGGTGCTGTTTTATATGATCCTTGTGGTATTTTGACCAAAGTATGTTACAGACATTTCATTAAGACCCCAAGGAACCATATCAACTTGTGGTAAAATGGGCATGCTATGTCCCCTTTAATGATGTGCAAGCTCACGTTATTGATTTTTATCGATGATGATTCACGCTCTGCATGTCAATATATTTGGCTTTAGATGATAAATGAAAGACATTCAGATCATTGACGGGTTTTTCCGTCAGTGAATCATTGTCAGAAGAAGATAATAAGAAGAGAATAGAGAGAAAACAGAGAATTTGAAAACAAATTTGTTCCGCCTCCTCCGACTAAATTCTACTGTTGAAACTTCTAGTGATCACGTTTTGTCCCAGGTCAGATTCATCAAGAGCGGTTGATTATATAAAAGAATTATGAAGCTTATTTATGATCCCAGAACCTGAGGGAAGTAACAGCGCACACACTCTCTTTCTCTCTCTCTCTCTCTCTCTCTCTCTCAGCTGACGTCTCTGACTCACTACAGTTTAAAAGTAGATTTGTTTGTCGCCACAATATCAACACTGATCATCACATAATGATTGATTCTTATATTAATGAGTTAAATCTTTCTTCAGAGCAGCCGCTCGCTTGCTCTTTTCTTCTCCCACACACACACACACACACACACACACACACACACACACACACACACACACACACACACACACACACACACACACACACACACACACACACACACACACACACACACACACACACACACACACACACACACACACACAAACAAACAGTGTGATCAGGCACATGTGTAAACTCAGTCTGGGTAAAAAAACAGACTTTATAAACTTAGTAAAAGTATGGAGCTGAAGGAGGTGGCGGGGAGCGCTCTGTTTGGTTTGACGCAGACGGCGCAGCGCGAATGATAGAGTTACAGAGGAGCAGTAAATTACTGACAGAGCCGCTAAAGACTGAAAAAAAATTACTTTTCAAGGTCCAAACATTAACACTGTGGATGGCTCCCTGGTGTCTGCCCCGGACTTGGTGGCGCTGTGACCGGGCTGTGCGCCTTTTCCCGGCTGTGGAGCTGTCTGTGTTCTCTGCGTCCATAGCCAGGGACTGTTCATGTGTATTTATCGCAAGTCATAACATCATCGCGATATTAAACAACGTTATCAGTATCGCATTTTTTCCTAATATCGCACACCCCTAATGTACGAGCAGAAAAAACTAAAAAAAAGAATGCCTCCGGCCACTGGCTGTCATCGGCGTGGAGGCATAATAAAATTGAATTGATTTATTTTCCTCAAAACTTATTTAGACAGGGGTCCCTGTGGTGGAAATGAACAGACTTCTTGCAAAGGTTCCTAGCTCCTGGGGAAAGTTCTTGCAGTGAAACTGCTTAATTGACTTACTAACATTTGTGTTCGTCATTTGATCCTGTTCTGTCTCCAATAAAATTACATTATTTCCAGTAATTAGTGGGACAACAATCAACAAAAAATACAAAAGATTCAACACCATTGTGAATCTGACCTCCTAATGCATTTACATACAGCAGTTGAGGAAGGGACTTTCATAATATTCACAGAAATGAGAAAAGAGAAAAAGTACTATGAAATCAACTGTTATAATAAACCTCTATGTCTTCACTCATGCTAAGCACACCGCACATATGCACAGTAACATACAGCTGCCAAATGTTTAATATCTAATACATTCCTCTAGATGCACTGTTATAGTATGGTATGGCCAGTGACCATTGATAATGCTCCTCTGCATTTAAACAAAGAACAACACTAACAAAAATAAAACTACAAAAGGTAACAGAGGGAGAAACAAATACTGAGTATTACGCAGGATTCACAACCTGAAGGCAGATCCAGCCCAGCTCCCGTTGAGTGACAGACTATAAGCCCATTAAAATTTGGTATTTGAATTCATCCATGACCCTGCAAGAGGATTTACTGCAGTTTTGATCTTTTCAGCTGGTTTTTATGTTAAGTTTTGCTCTAATCCACATTTATTTATTTTTAAATTAAAATACCAAAGCAAGTAAAAGTTAAAAACAGTGAACATCCCTATTATTAAAGGATGTGCAGCTGAGGGAGAAAGGAAGAGGAGGGTAAATATATAGGGAATCAAGTTAATATAATTTGGCTCTGCTCTTGCCTTTTGCAAATCTGCTATTATTGGTTGTTTTGAAGACTGTATCTCACGAGCCATTCTTGTGGAACAGAAAGTAACTCAACTGTCATTCCACAAGATCCAATGGATATTATTACTTCTAACTAAAACAGAGCCCCCAGCTACTATGGTCTCCAATGACCAGTGGTGTTCCGAGAAATTGGTTGACCTCCTGACTTCTGATGGCACCTTCATATTAGTGCTTGTATTTTTAACTATGAGGATCAATAGGGGTAAGTCAGTTCACCTTATACATCACAACATCATGATATTACAGCATCTCTGCTCTCTTCAAGGCTTAAGATAAATTGCAGAGTTGGGACCAAGTCTGACATTTTCTGGAACTTTCCCTGAACGATCTCACAATTATGCCCATTTCACTTCTCTTCATTTAGACAATGCCCAGAAGTATGCACCCTTTTCCACTTCCATACAATTAATCACATTGAATTGTTCTTGCCCCCCCTCTAAGAGGCTATAAATTTAACAAATTTTATAAAACACACCAACACTACTGTATGATGCTACTGGCCAATAATGCAGCAACAGATCAATCAGCATTATACTTCTCTTTATTATTTACTGCAGTGGATTCTGTGCTTCGATAAAATTGTTACAGGTGGACTGTTGAGCAATGTTTTGTCAACTATCCTGATTTGGAAGGATGTTCAGCAGGATATGCAGAGTGACAACAATGTACAAGTTAGCTCTCCAAGCAAATGCCTGCTAACGAATGTGCAACATTTTCTGCCAATACTAGATACAAAGCCAGAAAAATATATCGTATGAAGTTGCTCACTCAGACTCATGCCTAGTATGGGTCTGCTGCTGCCTGTACCAATCCCCAAAAAATCAGGCAGGCAGAACAACTTGTCGCAGTGGAATAATTCTGCTATGGATGGTAGCGTGAAAGCAAGGAGCCCTCACTCTGCAGCAATATCTGGGAACATTTTGGTCACCTCAAGTAACTGCTCACTGACTGAAAAAAGTAAATCGACTGCTGAGTCTCGGATTATTCAGCTAACAGCTGAGCTCTAAATGGTCTTTCAAGACGTCTCTCGCTCCCTCTCTTTACTGTATCTATAAACATTGTTGGTCTATTTCTCCTGTTTCACACTTGTGTAAACGTGTGCCTTGGATATACATGTTTTCGTAAGTGGTGCATCATGTGAGAGGATCACAGAGATATACTGTATATATAAGCTCAGGCTCTTAACCAGCAAACTCTTCCTCTACCTCCATGTTGGCTTCATACTTTTTCACTATTAAAAAAAAACTCTTATATCAACAGTCAGTCCTTCAGTCCTCAGTGAATCAGATGGGTAACACCAGATGCTATGATAACTATGATTAGCAATATTATATTGTTTTTGAGATCTTTAATGCATGACTAGACTGACAAATAGATGTAGGATTTTGACACACGCACGCACGCACACAGGCGTAATCGCTGAATAATTAGTTGTTGAGAAAGGTTAAGGCAAAAAACACTAGGTATTTAAGGCTGATTTTAATTTTTGGAGGGTAAACCAAGATTTATGCTTTTTTTAACATAAACATAGTAATGTTTGGCAAAGACACCTCAAGAGTTATGAGGTGTCCTTGCCAAACATTATCATATTAAAAGTACACCATATGACACAATATACGGGTCCTCAATATTTAAAAATAAAATAAGAACATACAAACCAAAGACCCACAGATAAATATATTTAAGTAAACTGCATGAACATTTCTGGGGTAATTAAATGCCAATACCAAACACGAATGTAACAAAAGATTTAAACTTGAATAAAAATACGTTTTTTTAAAATGTCTTCAAATGTAGCAATTTAAACAGATATAAAATGTAATTTATTTTTGAGTAACACGTTAGCATAACTTACCCTTTGCCACGATACCAAATAAATACACTATTCCATATCAGTCGCAAACTATTTAGCTACACATACAACGAGGAGCTCCCTTCAAACTTTACATGGACATGTAAAAAGCCAGGTGTGTTAGAACACACAGCCAGGTCTCACCTGAGAGACAGCAGCAGTTTCCATGCGAATACAATGCCAGCCACAGACAGCTGTTTCCTCCTCATTTCTCTCCCGGCGCTCGGAATCCTCTGCTCTCCTCGCGGTTCCTGAAGCTTTCAGCGCCGCCACACAGCGCTCGCGATTCAGCCGAGGTCACACAGCATTCGGGAGGCAACTCACAAACATACTGTAGCAACAGGAGGACGCCAACAACTCTGTTCTGTTAAATCCAATGATTGGCTCCAGAGACGGCATAGCAACGAGGCAATTTATAGAATAAATGAAAAAAATGGTTTAAAACAAATGGAAATGCGAGGGATGCACCCGTCGGCAGCTCAGGCTGTGCTCTGGTCTCGCTCTGTGCCCTCGTGAAGCACAGGGGCAGAGAGACCCGCCCTCGACACCGGATTGGCATGAATGACAGCCACCTCAGCCACTCACCTTCAGTGCTGTTAATTTTTCCATCTGAATCACTTCTGAAATTAGAAGCACTCATCCACCCATGCATTATTACTCTTCCTTCTCATGTGTCCCTATAGTTCAACATCCTGACATCCTCTCTATTTTATTTTCCTCTTTTCTTTCTCCATCTGTCTCATGCTCTCTCTATCATTCTGCTCCACAGCATCACATAGTCTAATGGGCTTGTGATTGCTTGCTGTAAAGTAGCCTATGTCGATGACAGTTTACCATATATGGCCGAAGCTGGCATGGGTAGAGAAGGATGTTGATTGAGTTCAGATTTACATGAGCCCCCTAAGGCAAGAACAGACATATTATCCAGTCAGTCATTGAAGTACTTAAAGAGTCTACTGCAGCATTCTGGATATTAAATAGAACACTGGAATGCTCAATGAGACTATGAGAATGATGAAATGGTGACTTTGAACTGCCGGGGTGGTTATATTGATACTGGGAGAGCAGTGTGGGGCTCATTGCTCTTTCCTTTTTACCATTTGAGTGCATGTAAAAAACAGGCTGAAGTTTCTACACTGTTTATGTGAATGCAAACACCCTCAAGCTGAGAGGCAGCTCCTAACCTCTTATCATGATTAAATATCAGATATTGATTTTTATTTCCTACAAAAGTACAAAGAAAAAAATATTAAAAAGTGAAATACACAGATTTTCAGTATTTGTACATTGCAAAGATAAAGCTGTAAAAAATAGTTTAATACATCACAATTTTAAGTCCACTTCAAACGTGTTACAAGATACATAGACCAATTCTAACATATTACTCTGTAAAAATACAGTATGTTTGGAACTCATTAAGCATTCAGATGTGGAATATATTGCTGGGGCAGTTAAATTACACTGTAAAAAACATTGACATTTTTAAATGTCCCTTCAAGTCAACTGTCAACAGAGACAGTGTTACACAGGCACGTTTTTGTGGTGAGTGACTGTGTGTGTGTTGTGGGCGCAGCTTTCTTCTCATTTCACCTGGTCAATGCAGACTTGTATTCCATCTTCTCATCAACCCAGCAATACAAATACCCTGGTTCTCCTGCCATTCCTTGCCAGATTGTTCTACCAGTTTAGTTGGCATAAACTGTCGGCTGATTTATGTTAAAAAGCAAGTTTTTCTATTTATAGTTACATGCAAACTTCTAGTGCTCATTTCTTTCTTTATTGTGCACAATCACCATTCCCCTTGCAAATAATCATTATACCCATTTACCTTTTCCGCTCCTGTGTCTGTGTCTGCTTCTTGGTCCAGTTAAACAAAAACCTTTCACAGATGCAAAATGTTTACATTACATTCTGTTTTACATTAACAAAAATCCAGAATTAATACCCTATATTAGGATTAGCAATATTTAAAATCACAACAACACAAACGAGAGCAGAGATGCAAAACAGGTAAAAAAGTATAATCTATTCAGTGTTCAGTAATTTAGTATGGCTGTTAGGATGTTATAAAAATTAAAATTAACCTTCTTACGAAAAAGGTTCCCCATGCTGCTCTACCAGAACTCAAGGGACGGACACATATCCCCATCTGTTTGCAGGGTTGGTTCACTGTCCCAGCTCCTTCTGCACACTCAGGGTACATGGCTGCAAAACAGAGCATTGGTTTATAAAACTAGAATTGGAAATAGTTGTGAGAGGCTACGTTTGTGCCTTTACAAGGCTGATGGCCAACCAAGGGCTTATTTCAAATAGACTGTTGTATCAGAGCTAAGGGATGGTGGGTGGATGGTGCTGGTGTGCGTGAAGGGCAAAATTTGGAAAATGTTGTCCCCCTGTCCGTAGTCCCTAATGTCCTGCTCCCTGGCCAAGTCTTTAACCCAGGTAAGGACAGAATTAGTTTGAGGAAAAGTCTAAATGGTACGTGATGAAGTTGGGGATGGTGTTACACAAGTAGACCTGGAACAAAAAAACAACAGCCACACAATGAAGTAGGAGAAGAGGAGCGTGAGTGTGAAATTCTGATATGTTCAAGACCAGATGGAGCATTAGATATGCCTACATTCTGCTTCGCTGTCTTTCATGCCTGCAGCCCTCACCCTCCTCTTGCTAATGTGCAAGATATGAATTAGACATTAGGGTCTTGGTACTCCAGTGCAGCAGGATAAAACTTATAACATTTTCTGACAACTGTAATCTGCAATTAAGTGATTATTGCCCTCTCTTCTATCCACTCGCGGTGCCTTCACATTGTATGCACTATAAATAAAGCCTTTCTTCTTTTAAGCCTGTACCAAACATATGTTGTCACACAGTTTTCCATTTTGCATGAACAAGAAACCACACCTGAAAGATGTACAGTAGCCTATATTTTGTAAAATTTGTACCTTCCTGCCTTATGGTATTCCATATTTTTTTGTCAAATAATTCCTTCATTCTTTCAGCAACTAATACTATACAAATGTAAAGGTACATTTATTATTGTAAGTATTATACTGTATACTCATTGTGCATATGCTTGATATACAATATATCTACTCAGATACTCAATCATTACTGACAATAATTAATCAATTCATTTACCTTCCATTATACTACAAACTGTTTATTCTAACCAATCCTGTAAATACCCTTATCTTTCTGATGTTCTCTGTTACACGTGGCATCTATTGCACTTCAGTCTGTCCTTGGAGAGGGATCCCTCACATGTGGCTCTCTCTGAGGTTTGTACCTTCTTTTTCCCCACATTAAAAGTTTATTTATTTTTTGTATTTTTTTCCTTACTCTTGTTGAGGGTTAAGGGCAGAGGATGTCACACCTTGTTAAAGCCCTATGAGACAAATTGTGATTTGTAAATATGGGCTATACAAATACAATTTGATTGATTGATTGATATACCCATCCATTCCATAAATCATCCTAGCACTCTCATCAGGTCAGTGGTGACAAGAAGGCTACACACAGAAAACTAAAGCGACTAACTGGGACCAAAAATGGTCCTTCAGAGTGATGCCATAGAAGAACCATTTTAGTTCCAAAAAGTACCTTCTTCTTCTTCTTTGTTCTGTTTATTGGCGGGTGGCAACCAACGTCAAGGTGCATTACCGTCATCTACTGTATCTCTTATTGCCCTATGTAATAAATGCCATAAATGGGTGTCAAGCTACTTTGTTGGTGTGTGAATCAGAGTTATCTAGGCCATATAAAATTATTTTGACCGATCCTGTCTCCCTCAGATAATGGAGCATACTCCCTTTTCCAATGGTAAATACTATTTCCAAGCTCTGTACTTCCACTCCATGCTTTGCAAATTCCCTCATTAGCTTGTTCTCGTTCTCTAACATACCTATTGCAGTGAAGCATTATATGCTCCACTGACTCCAGTGTTGCCAATTTAGCGACTTTGTCGCTACCTTTAGCGACTTTTCACCTTCCCTAGCAACTTAAATGTCTTATCTAGTGACTAGCGACAAACCTGGTGACTTTGTTACATTTCAGAGAGCCAATAGCTACTCCCTTTTGAGATTTTTCGGGCAACATTGACTGACTCCTCTTTTTGGCAGTAATTGCCTAAAATAATGTAGAATTTCTGTTTATTAAGTGCAGTGTATTATTAAGTCTAGTCTGTCCTATCCTCAGCCTAGTCACAATTTTCTCCTCCTTGGTGCTCCTTTTCGCTGTCCTCACTGTGCTCACATTCCCTGTGTGTGCTGCATCCCAGCTATGCTGCCATTCTTTAATAATGTTTCCTTTGAATATTGTTTTTGCTTCCGAGTGAAATGTCCATGACTTCTTCGTGATTTAGCGCTTGCTTAGCCAACAAATCCACCCCTTGATTGCCCTTTATCCCTCTCTGCGTCGGTATCCACATAAAAGTAGTCGCAATATTAATATTTTTAAATCTATACAGTCTCAAATATCTCAAGTCACCCTAACCCTTGCCTACTGTTGTCTGAAAATGACTTTAACAACATCAATGCTGAGTACGAATCCATGCACAAAAAAACTAACTAATTTGTAACTCTTCTGTCCACCGTAATGCTGCCGCAATCACTACAGTCTTTATCGTGTAAACTGACAAATGATCTGAGGTTCTGGTATTCTAAAACCAAAACTTGTTCTTCCTGTAATATAATCTTTGGATCTATCTGTGTTTACTGGAATAAACGTTTTGTATAATGTATACAATTTATCTTCCACCAAAACGGCTATATCTTTATGTCCTTGCCAGAAAAATGAAATCAGTAGACACTGAGGGGAACAGCCAGGGTGGAGTAACCCAGTAGGGATATCAATTTTCTGACTTAATGATATTAAGTAAATCAGTGGAGGCCTGGGGTACTTCTCTATATGCGAAAAGGAGATAGGGCAGCCATTGATCCCAGTCTGTACCAGTGTCATTCACAAATTTCTACAACATCTGAGGATGGTATGGGGTAGTCCTCAAGCTCTTGGTGCCAAACGTTTTTTGTGCCTCGGTGCTGAAAATACTTGGTGGTACAAAATGCCTATGGACAAGAGTTTGGTCACTGCCTGAATCCAAGAGTGCCTTTAGGGTTTTACCATTAACTATCGAAGTCATTTTTGCACCTTGGTCCAATTTAACACTTGGTTCAATACTTTGTGGTACAAAACACATCTGTATTATCTTGGATGAGTTTTGGGGGCACCTCGACATGTCCATTCCACATAAATAACACACCACCATTTTGACTGAAGGCTTTGAGGATTGGATCACCCTCATTGGAGGCTTACCCACTTGGTTGTACTGAGGGCCTATCCTTCCCATCCGGCGTAGATTCAAGGCTGACCATTTTCCTGTGCAGCCATGACAACATCAGACAATTAATCGGCCTCAGCATCTGAACCTGGATAGTGTTCTTAAATCCAAACCTGCAACTCAGGAAAAATCATTCTCAAGTATCACTCCAAGATTATCATTTCACCAATTTCCTGGAGTGTTGTACATTTTGGCTTTATCCATTTAACTTACAACTCCTTCAACAGTGCATATAGCTCCTTTCGGCTCTTATCAGGATTTATTTCAAGAAAGCGAAATCTCTGCCTATACGTCTCAGGATTTATATCATATTTTTTGAGAATGGTTGTTTCAACTTTATCATAATCAGGAGAGTCATCAATATCAATGTGTACATATGCACTTCTAGCTTTGCATCTGTAAGCTTTTCTCAATCTAGGCTCATGAAACCGAGACTGACCTGCTGAGGCATAGGACTGATTGCCACCCTCATTGCTGGTGTAGCCAGATGCGCGCTCCCTCCCTGCCGCTGCGGGGCGCTTTACCTGTTCTAATGGCGCGCTGGTCGCTAGGCGACGTCAGGCGCCCCGTATTTAAGGAGGCGGCCGTGCTTGGCTCGCCCTCCTTCCGTTTCCGCTCCTCTCCGGTGGGTCTTCGGGTTAAGCGTTGAAGAGGTACTTTTGTTGCCGCGGCGGAGTTTGGCATTGTGGTGCAACAGCCAGCGCCTCCCTTAAATATCCCCCTCATACGCAGTGCGACTGACCGCTGGCGTGGGATCGCTCCGCCGGGGACCTTCGGGGTGCAGTTACGGGTCTGCTTGGTAAGTAACGTTGTCTGCCTATCTCTTGCTTATCTTACCCCAGCTGATTGTTCATGTTATGCTACAGCTGGATTCAGCTACGGCTGGGGAGACTCCCACCCTCCGGGTTGCTGTGGCTGTACCTTGGCTTGACAGGGTGGTGCGTATAGTCCCATTAATCATCAAATTCTGTTATTTTGTCCTTTGAATTACTAAATTTGTTTATTCGCCTTTCTAGAGGCCCTGCTCCTTCGTCGGCCGTCATTGGCCACCACGCTGCAGACAGACCTGCTGTTTTGGCTTTTCTGAAACTGTGTTTTGGCTTTTCTGAAACTGTGTTTTGGCTTTTCTGAAACTGTGTTTAAACGACACTTTTATGAACTGTTGCGGCTGATAAAGGCACGGTTCGAACAGTTAAAGACTGCCTGGCTCGGACCAAGGAAGTGTGTCATTTTTAAAAGTATTGTCTCGTTCACTGTGGCTCTCCACGCTACACCTCCACGGCGCGTGGAGTGACCACCTCGGAGGGACGCCCTGATTTTAGTAACATTTAATCCCATTTACATTGTGTTTATATTGGTTTGTATTTGGTTTATTTTGTTGCTTTGTTTTGTTGTTTTCAACCCTGACATGTTTTAATTATCTTTTTATTGTTGGTCAGGTGCTGTGGGCCTGAGGCGACGACCCAATTCCTGGTGGTGGTGTTTTCTTCACAACCCGTTTTGTTGGCTTGCAGTGTCACGGGTGGTTAGTTTATTAATCCTTCCCCTTTTTCTTTGGTTCTCGTCGCCGTGGTAAGTCCCAGCCCAGTCCCTGTGTGATCTTGTCAGAAGTGTTTTATTTCATATGTTAATTTGTATTCTGTTTGTTTGTTTCATTGTGCTTTTGTTTGCATTTATTGGAGTTATATTAAAGTTCTTTTGTACTAGTTAAACATGTCTCTTGCCCCGTGATTCAAACAAACCTGTGCTGTTGCACTTACAATACTTTAGTATTTCCTGGAGGTGAAACTCCCCAGGTGGCGTTGTGGCAACCTTTCACTATCCCCGCTTTCCCTCACGCTACACTGGGAGCAGTTTGAGAAGTGACGTCAACTTCAGGTGGTTCAGGCTCAGCCATCAGAGACTCAGAGGCTAGGGAGGTGCAAGTCAGCACTTCTACTTGTAAGAGCTTGAATTGGTGTTGGAGTACTCTAAAGCGCTGCTCTTGTCGGATATTGGCCTCCTGCTAGACCACATGGGACCGAAGAAGGGATACTAGGTTAGATATTGTTGGGTCCACCCCTCCAGAAGCTCCATTCTCCTCCTCACAATTCACTTGTGCCTCTGATGCAGTGAGACGATTTGGAACATCTCCTCTTCCTCCCTTTCCACTTTTTCTACCTCTCTGCAAACTTTGAGATCTCAGGGAGGTGGAAGAGGAGAAAAAAAACAAAAAAATAACTGGATGATCCCACCACTGCCACGAAATTCCGTGGACCAAGCAGTCAAGGCACACAACATAAATTTTAAGTTTAAAAAAATGTTGGGTTTATTTTCCCCCCAAAAGTTTTAAGAATATACAATACTCAAGAAGCTAAATTAACAGACCTATAGTGCCCTTAAAAGAGGATAACAAAAAATCATCAATCATGTTTCCTTTCCACAAATAATGTTTGGTTCACCCGGAAAAATTCTGAATAGAATTCAAGATCCTGCTCCTAACATACAAAGCCCATAACAATCAAGCCCCTTCATATATCAAAGGGCTCATAACACCGTATCGTCCTAATAGATCACTTCGCTCCCAAAATACAGGCTCTCTTGTGGTTCCTAGAATCGGTAAGAGTAGAATGGGAGGTAGAGCCTTCAGCTACCAGGCTCTAACTCTCCTGTGGAACCAGCTCCCACTCTGGGTTCAGGAGGCAGACACCATCTCTACATTTAAGGTTAAACTTAAAACGTTCCTTTTTGATAAACCCTATAGTTAGGGCTGGATCAGGTGAGTCCTGAACCATCCCTTAGTTATGCTGATATAGGTCTAGACTGCTGGGGGAATTCCCATTATGCACTGAACACTTCTCCCCTTATTTCTGTCTCTCTGCACCCACATTTATTTATATTACACCAACCAACCAACCAAACCTCTCGCTCTCGCTCTCTCTGGAGTGTGTGTGAGCTGAGAGATGGTTGCGGTTAATGAGCGGTTTGTTCTATTTGTTGATAATTCTGTTTATATATATATATATAGTGTATTGTCGGTTATAGGGTTTTTTGGTGTTGCTGTGTACACGGAGGAGGTGTTAGGTGGTGCGTGTGTGTGAGTGTTTGCAGTCGGCCGTGTGCTGGTTGGTGTGCTAAACGCCATGGACCTCACCAAGTTAACCCGGAAGCACGGCATTAAGATCGCGCCGGCCTTCCCTTGCTCGGTGGAGGAGTGTAGCCTGGCCGTGGGGAGGGTGGTGGGGCACAGCAGCGTGAAGTCCGCTGCTAGAATGAACAACGCGGTTGTCATTTTTTTAGACAGCGTAGAGAAGGCGGAACACGGTGGTGGCGACCGGGATTGAAGTGAGCGATACGTTCGTATCTGTTCTGCCTCTCGCCACACCAGCGGTTAAAGTTACTCTGTCTAACGTCCCCCCGTTTATTAGAGACAAGACTTTGATCAGAGAACTGTCCAGACACGGAAAGATAGTGTCTCAATTAAAGAAAGTGTCCTCAGGATGCAAGTCTCCTCTGTTAAAACACGTGGTGTCGCACAGAAGGCATCTATTTATGATTATGAATAACAGGACTGAGGACCTGAACTTGGTGTTTAAACTCAGAGTGGAAGAGTTTGATTATGTGATTTTTGTGACATCAAACAACACGAAGTGCTTCAGCTGTGGAAAGGAAGGACACCAAGCTAAAGCATGTCCACAGAGAAATAAAACAGCTGACACTGAGGAAAAACAGGAGGGGACATGGGGGGTCCAGCAGGAAGGTCAGGAGGGACAGGAGGGGACAGGGGAGGTCCCAAAGGAAGGTCAGGTGAGTGAGGAAGGACAGGAGGGGACAGGGAGGTCCCAAAGGAAGGTCAGGTGAGTGAGGAGGGGACAGGGGAGGTCCCAAAGGAAGGTCAGGTGAGTGAGGAAGGACAGGAGGGGACAGGGAGGTCCAACAGGAAGGGCAGGTGAGTGGGGGGACAGGAGGGGACAGGAGGGGACAAGTGGGGTCCAGCAGGAAGGTCAGGTGAGTGAGGAAGGACAGGAGGGGACAGGGGGGGTCCAACAGGTAGATCAGGTGAGTGAGGAAGGACAGGAGGTGACAGGGGGGGTCCAACGGATAGATCAGGTGAGTGAGGAAGGACAGGAGGTGACAGGGGGGGTCCAACAGGTAGATCAAGTAAGTGATATTGACATGGAGGGAGATGAGGAGGTGCTTAAAGTTCCTCATCTGAAAAGAAAGACCAGGAGCAACAGTGGAAGCTCAAAGGCAAAAAAAGGAACAGTGAAGAAAGGAGGGAGAGGAGCAGCAGAGTCTGAGTCCAACATGGAGACCGACTCTGCTGACAGTGAATCCTCCGACTTCAGGACAGGAAGCCAAAAGAGCACAAGCGGTTACAGTGTGGGGAAGATAAAAGTGTTTCTCCAGAAAACAAAGAATATGAAAGGATTGAAAATAGAAGATTATTTCTCTGATAAAAAGCAGCTTTCAAACTCTGCCCGGTTGCACATGAGCAGCAAAGGCAGAGGAGGCTTCACTGACCAGGAAATATATAGACTAAAGAAGATTGTTCCAAAAATTAGACAAGAGAAAAACAATGATGAAGATGATGAATAAAGTTTTACATCCTGATTACCAATCAGTCTTGTTTTTGTGTGTGTTTTTTATATTTTACAACACGAGTCTTTTAAACATTAGTTCTTTGAATATGAACGGAGCCAGAGATACTATGAAGAGGTCTCTGATGTTCCAGCAAATGAAACTTAAAAGAGCTGAAGTGATGTTTTTACAAGAAACTCATAGTGACTCGAAAATGAGAATGACTGGAAAAGAGAGTGGGGGGGGGCAGGTGGTCCTGAGCCACCTAAACACAACCAGTGGGGGTGTGGGCATCATCTTCTCCAAGAGTTTCACACCAGAATCTTTGGAAGTGGAGGAGGTGGAGGAGGGCAGACTACTGGTGGTCAGGGCAAAGGTTGAGCAATTTTATTTTGTTTTTATGAATGTTTATGCTCCTGTCTTAGGACCCGACAGTCTGTTTTTTAAAGGTTTTAGACACAGTTTTAAGCAAAGTTAAAATTGAAGATTTCTTATTTTTAGGAGGAGATTTTAATTGTACAGAAAATTATGTTTTAGACAGGAATCACCTAGAGCCCCAGAGTGCATCGCAGCGTGCACTGAGGCAGCTGCTGCAGGCTCATGACATTTGTGATGTTTGGAGAAGACTGAATGAAAATAAAAGACAGTACACCTGGACTCATTGCAGAGGCAATTTAATTTCCATGGCGAGATTAGACCGGTTTTATTGTTTTAAACATAATTTTAATATCTTCAAAAAGTGCGGCATACTGCCTGTTGGTTTTACCAATCATGCGCTGGTTTTTTGCAACGTTTTTATCTCTAATTTAAAGTCCAGAAGTGCATACTGGCATTTTAACACGTCTCTTTTATGCGATACACATTTTAAGGATGTTTTTTTGGAGCGGTTTTAAAGAAAGAAAAAATTATTTTATTTCTTTAAAACTGTGGTGGGACTGTGGGAAGGTTGAGATAAAGCAGCTCTGTCAGCAGTATACTCTCAATGTTACAAGAGACATTACCAGATCTATGGAGGATCTAGAGACGGAAATTGTGGAATTGCTGAATTTAATAGAATCCTCTGGAAATCGAGATCATATTAAAGATCTCAAGTCTAAAAAATCTGCTCTTACAGACCTACTGGGCACTAAGGCTCAGGGGGCGCTGGTCAGGTCACGATTCCAGACGGCAGCACTGGTGGATGTGTAGCAGGTATTAAAATAGTGCATTCCACCAAAAATCCCTCAGCTTTTGTTAATTATTGCTGTTTATTGTATTGGGTGTTTTACATGGGTTTGGCGCCCTCTATTGGTGATGAGTGAATGTGATACATTCAAAGACAATTGTAAATCATAGTTTTGTTATATATTTTTTATGAATACTTAAGTATTTTTGCATTTATTATTTCTTATACAGGCCTTTTTGTTTTTATTAGGCAAGATTTGTAAATGTACTGAGAATGCATTGGAGCTGGCCGAGAGCGAGCACATTCAGCAGCAATAAAAGTCCTGTGCCGAAAATCAAGTCCCGGTCTTCTACTTCATAAACTGACACACAACGCAGGTAACCGGCACAAAGGATAGACCGGTTACATTGGTGCCGTGACCCGGATCCATCGTGGATCAACACCAGCTTGGTCACCGGAGGTTGCTGAATGCCATCCCAAGGTTTTTTTTTTTGTCTTGCATTGAAGTGATATTGTCACAGTTAAAATAACTTTATCTTGAAGTGACGTTGTCACATTGGGATTCCATTTTATTTTAGTATTTCACTTGAAAAAAAAACATTTGTTGCCTATTGTATTTTCTTTTTCTTTTCATTGCCTAATGTGAAAGAACATTCTCAGTTATTATTTTCTTTGGCACTCACCTAAGTGTTTAATCAGAAGAAAATGACATACAATGTGGGAAGGGGAGAATATGTTCCTACTGGTGATTCTGGTCTTACTTCTGGGAGGGGAAGACTTTTAAGTGAGCTGTGTAATACTCCAGTTAGAGCTCCAGGTAATGTGGGCTCACCAGCCTTTAGCTCCACCAGATTATCTAATAGTCTATTCCCTACCAATAGATCCGCTGAAATGCCTTCAGCAATTCCAGACATTAGTGACCCAGCTTTAAATCATCTAATCACACACATCGCTCAGCAAGTGGGACAGACTCTATCAGCTCAGTTAAAGGGGGAGGTTAAGACAGATGAGGGCGCACAGGTTCAGAACTCAGGTGCAGGCCATACACTCACTGACTCAGCTCTTAACCTGACTGGTGTGAAGTTAGTCATGCAGTCCGATGTGAGAGAGCCTCCTGTTTTTAGAGGAGATGGTTCAGACAAGCATTCTGTAAATGAGTGGGAGGAGCTTATGGACACATATTTGAGAAAAAGGGGTACACGACTTGAGATTTTATCCAAGCGAATGGGTAAAGCTAAAGACGTAGTGAAGATAACCCTACGTAGCAACCCATCACTGAAACCCCACGAGAACCCAAAAGTGATAACGAATATACTGAAACAACATTTCGGTGATGCAACATGTTCAAGTATGCCTCTTGCTGACTTTTATAGCACAGTGCCTGTAACAGGAGATAACCCAGTTGAATATTGGATCCGCCTTAACAAGGCTGTCGACGCAGCTGAGGAGGGCTTGAGGAGACAAGGACGACACATTGATGATCCCAGTCGAGAGGTGACCATGATGTTTGTAAAGTATTGTCCAGATCCCGCTCTTGCTGCAGTGTTAAAGTTCAAAGCACCAGACAAGTGGACTGCTAGTGAAATACAGGAGCAGGTTGATCGTTATCAAATTGAACTGAAGGAAAAGTTATTTACCGAGCCAAGTTGCCCTACATCAGCTAGAAATGTGACAGCTCATGTTCAAACAACTGCAGTTGATATGTCAGCTTCAGCTATCTGCGCAGTGTCGCCTCCTGTCCAGTTGGAAGTGAGTGCCACACCTAACCCTCAGATTGATGACAATTGCATTAAGACTCTCATTGGCCTCCTCAACCGTACACTTGCTCAAAACAATCAGGCAGCAGTTAGACAGCACTCACCCGACCAGTTACAAAAGAAATTCTGCAGGGTTTGCAAGTCTGTTGAGCACTCCACTCTTGCTCACTGTAGACACGAGCGCTTGTGTTTGTCTTGTTTCAAGCCTGGCTACATTAAGAGGAACTGTCCGAATAACAATTTCAGACAGGAGCATCAGGTCACAAACTCACCTCGAGAGCAGCAGCCTTTAAAGTAATCAACTCACATTTGGGGAGGGGATGTGTGGGTGACAGTAAACAAACCCTCAAAAGTGACAATGGACTTGAACAGTGTTTTGTGAAGGCGTGCAGTACAGCACCAGTTGGTGTGAAAGTGATAGCTCAGAACACACAAACAGTTGAACCATACGATGAACTGTTCTACGCTCCAGTCAGTGTAAATAATAAATTCCAGATGAGAGGAATGCTAGGGTTCCATGGCCTGTACATTCAGTGAGGAAGCAGAGAAAAAGATGCTCAAAGAAAACATATTGTCAGAACCTAAACAAATGGACGAAGAAGTAGTTTTAGTAGGGTGGGGAGGAAAACTCACGAAACCAAAATGTATGTACGAGGTTGAACTGAAAGTGTATGGGGAGAGTTGTGTGATGGAAATTCATCTTGAGATTTGAAATAATGAAATTCTCAGACTGGAGTTGCCTTTGAGTCTTTATAATAGTAAGCTCTGCAGAGGTTACACAACAAGCACGGGTGCTCAAAATGGAACTGGCCGCAAGTTCACAAAAGCCAGAACTTATACAAAGAGGTGTTTCATAAAACATAATATGAAAAAAAGACATGAAAGACATGAGATCATCATCTGTGTCTGTCCGTCCGCTGTAGCAGTTGGAAGAAAACATCACCAAATAAGGGCATACACCCTGTTTATCAAGGTCATAGCAGTGAAACACCACCAAATAAGGGTTCCATCCTGTCAGGTAGACAGTATCACAGCAGTGAGACACCTGGTCAGTGCAATTTTCCACTACAGTTGCATTGTTCCAGCTCTTGTGGTACCAGGTCAGCGAGACGACCTTATCATTGGCACAAATGTGATAAAGTTCCTTATGCACCAGTTGAAAAACAGTGATGATTATTGGCGGCTCATCGCCAATGACAGTCTCTCATCATCTCCTGAGTGTGAGCAGTTCTTGGACCTCATGGCAAACACATCCCATTGGAGGGGTGAGGAGCTGCCAAACAAGATTGGCACAGTCAAGCTCAAGCAGTCTGTCATTCTTCTGGCGAGGCAAGAACACCTTGTTTGGGGTAAGCTACCTAAAGATACACCTATGTCACCAGGAAGTACTGTGGTTGTTGAACCCACTTCATCCAAATCAATGCCGCGAAACATCATGGTTGGTGACACCGCTGTGGGGTGACAGGTGGGTACCCATGAAGGTCACCAATCTGTCTGATAGACCCATTACGCTAAGAAGAAACTGTAAGCTTGCCGATGTGTCCCCCTGCTTGGCTGTTGAGGATTTTGAGGTCTTCCAAGGCTCTAGCAAGGTTGAGAAAACTGCCCCTGAAGAACACGCCACTTCCACCAATCTTTCAGACCTTGAACAGAGACTGCGAGATGTTGGTCTTAGCAACTTTGACATAAAATCATGTCATTCTGACCACAAGGGGAAAGAAAAGTTAGTTCAGTTACTTGAGCGCTACAATGACGTCTTCTCAAAGCATGCATTGGACTGTGGTGAGACAAAGGACTTTGTCCATCGGATCCGACTTACCGATGATCGTCCGTTTCGCCTTCCTTATCGGAGAGTTCCACTGCTCAGTATCAGACACTACGACAGGTTCTGACAGAAATGGAAGAGCAGGGGATCATACGGAAATCTGTGAGTGATTATGCCTCACCATTGGTGCTGGTATGGAAAAAAGATGGAAGTTTGAGGATCTGCACTGATTTCCGTTGGCTGAATGCGAGAACATTAAAGGATGCCCACCCGCTCCCACATCAATCAGATTGTTTGGCTGCTTTGGGAGGAAACACCTTTTTCAGCACAATGGATTTGACATCTGGCTTTTATAACATCCCAATGGCTGAAGAGGACAAGAAATACAGAGCTTTCACTACGCCACTAGGCCTGCACGAGTATAACAGGGACTGTGCAATAGTCCTGCGTCATTCATGCGCATGATGCTGAGTATATTCGGTGAACTTCAGCAGCCTTTTATGCTACTTGGATGACCTGCTCGTTTTTGCACCAACTGAGGGGGAGGATCAGATGGTATTTTATTACCAGCATTATATCCCCAATTGCTCTTCCATCGCTAAACCACTCTTTGCTCTCACTGCTGGACAGAAGAGAAGAGGAAAAGGGAAAGTAAAGGAAAATGCGGGGACATACAGGAAACTTAAACCTGATGACTGGACTCCAGAATGTGACACTGCTTTAGTCAGTGTGAAGGAGAATCTATTGAACTGCATGGTTCTTGCCCACCCTGATTTCTCACGCCCACTGATTCGCCCAATGCTTCCTTGGACGGGCTTGGTGCAGTATTGTCACAAATACCAGTTGGTGAAAGTAAAGCATGTCCCATAGCTTTCGCAAGTAAGACCCTGAGCAGTTCCCAAAAGAGGTATCCAGCTCACAGGCTAGAGTTTTTGGCGCTTAAGTGGAGTGTGTGTGAAAGGTTCAGCCATTGGCTAAAAGGCACTTCTTTCACAGTGTGGACAGACAACAATCCACTCACATACATAATGACTAAACCCAAACTTGACGCCTGCGAACAGCGCTGGGTTGCCAAGCTCGCTCCATACACATTCAATCTAAAGCACATTGCAGGAACCAAGAACATACGTGGCTGATGCCCTCAGTCGGGACCCGTTCGCTAGGACAGTTGGTCAGAGGCTTATCACAGTGTTATGACAGTCTACTTACCGAATCTGATGAAGTTGGGGAAGATGGGGTTCAAGATGCCTTTCGTCTAAAGGTACAGTGTTTCCAGACAAAGAGATCCACACCAGGGTATGCAAATCAATCTCATCCTCTCCCACTCTCATGTAACAGAGTTGTGAAAGCACTTCTTGATGCTCATGACCAATGGGATGGTGCCACAGAGTGTAGAGCAGCTCAGTTAGTCCAGTCTGTTCAGCACCTCGTACCACCAGGACACAACCTGTTACCTACCTTCTCCCTGGAGGAGCTCCGACAAAGAGTTCTGCCGTTTCTGAGTCGGAAAATGAGACCCTCAAGGAGGGAGAGAGTCGGTTTGGACACAGGGGCCTTGGTGCTCATCAAGCAGTGGGAGAGACTTAAAGTTCTTGATGGAGTGCTTTACCGTGTTACCAAGGATCCCTTAAGTAAACAAAAGAGACACCAGTTTGTTTTACCTCGATGTTTGGTAGAAAAGGCCTTGCGGGGTGTGCATGATTTAGCTGGACATCAGGGACAGGCAAGAACAATTCAACTGACAAGACAGCGATTCTTTTGGCCTAGGATGGAGCATCAGATAAAAGACTACATCAAATGCTGTCAGAGGTGCATCCTGGCTAAGACACCTGATCCATCCACCAGAGCTCCTCTCGCAAGTATCAGGACCTCAGCTCCTATGGAGTGTGTTTGGATTTTTGGAGCGCAGAAGACAGCAAACAGTGTTCAGTGGATGTTCTCGTTTTGACAGATCACTTCACAAAGTTGGCCCACGCATTTCCATGCGCAAATCAGACAGCAAAGCAGGTTGCTAAAAGGTTATGGGATAACGTCTTTTGTGTCTATGGATTTCCAGAGCGCATCCACACAGATCAAGGGGCCAATTTTGAAAGTGAGCTGATAGCGGAACTACTCAGGTTATCAGGAGTCTCCAAGTCGCACACTACGGCATACCACCCAATGGGAAATGGAGGAACTGAGAGATTCAACAGGACTCTGGGTAATATGCTTCGTTCGTTGCCATTGAGAGAGAAGGCCAAGTGGCCCCAACAAATACAGACTCTAACTTTTGCATATAATGCAACGGTGCATGAGACGACTGGATGCGCTCCCTTCCATCTCATGTTCGGCCGTGTTCCGAGACTACCTGTTGATGTCATGTTCAAACAAGTGTTACAGGACCCTGTGGTTGGTGACTACAGCAGCTATGTGAATACCTCCAAGAGGCAGTAACTATTGCCAATTCTAACACCTGCAGGTGGACTCACGCCACACATCACCTAGCGTGACGTGTATCAATGAGCAAAGAGCATAGGAGAATCAATACATTTATACATTACAGGCCCCTCCCTGCGAGGAGCAGAAGGTTATCTATGAGTCTCTTCGATGTATGATCAGGGTGGGCAGACATCCTGTCTCCATCTCTGTCCCAGCCCCCTGGAGTGACTTCTGGCCTGAACCATCTGTCTCTGAGATCCTTATCTTCGTTTACAAGACAAAAGACCCCAGTCCTGTATACACGACAGAGATCCCCTCACCCACCAAACAAAAAGGCCTATATAAGAAATAATAAATGCAAAAATACTTAAGGATTTATAAAAATAAATAACAAAACTATGATTTACAATTGTCTTTGAATGTATCACATTCACTCATACCACAGTCACACATCATGAAAAGATTCACATTTTCAATTTACAACAACAATAGTCCTATGCAACAAAACATACCTGTTCAGTGTTTTAGCAGAAGAAAAGAAACAGCGTTGGTCATTCGTCTTCAGTAAATGCCTAACATAAAAAAATATACGGTTCAAACGGCGTACTTGAGGACACAAAATGACGAACGCCAACGCACATGCACAGAAACATAAAACATGTTTGCTAGCTCGCTAAAACACTCTTAACTAACTCACAAATGAAAATGAACCCAACAAAATGAAACGGCTCGACTGCTATGATAATATTACAAGCAAATGAATCATTCTAAACACTTACATATGTCTTAAGCTTAGAAATTTACACATTAGTGTCGCGCTGTACAAAATACTCTCGGCCAGCTCCAGTGCATTCTGGCGAGAGCCGGGAAAATAAACACAATGTCCGCCCGCGACCAATAGAGGGCGCCAAACCCATGTAAAACACCCAATACAATAAACAGCAATAATTAACAAAAGCTGAGGGATTTTTGGTGGAATGCACTATTAGTTTTAATACCTGCTACACATAGACAGATACACATTTTGGTTCACAGCAGAATAAACAGAGAAAATGATCTTTCACCTGAGTTTTAATGTTTATCTGATGAATTTATGTCACAAACAAATTTCTGTAAGTCTTTTCAAAATAAAAGCACTCCAGAGTTTGTTAATGGAATCCATTCCCTTGTTTAAAAAGGTTTTTTTATTGTGAAATATTTGCAGGAGCGGAAAAATGCACGGCTTCATACTGTGTAGTACTGGTATTTATTTGAGTACAAGGGACTACTTTCATACAAGGCAATAATCATATTTGTGGCCATATTCAAATCAAAGCCTATATGTAAAAACATTGTGCTGCAGTAACAGCTCCTCTGCAGAACATGATGCGGAACTGAGAAGCTACATATTGTGCATTGTAAATATTAATTGATATTAATTTGAATATTGTCATTGAATAGAAAAAGTTGCACAACTGCCCTTCTTTGTGTATATATATTTCTTGTACATTCAGCCTTTAACAGAAATTGCAAAAAATAATAAATATGACCCTCCTAAGTCGTTTTTTTGGAAGATATCAGGGTGGTAGATCTCGGCTTACGTTTGGAATTAAAAAGTGATCTTGGGCTTGAAAAGGTTGGTGACCACTGCTCTAGTATAACCCCTATCTGTTATCTGTGTGGACAAGAGGGCCACACCAAGCCAATGTGTCCCCAGAACCGAGTTAAGCTTTCTCAGATGTGCTTTGTGCCCAGGGAGAGATTTGAGTCAGCATGACTTGTGAAGTTGACCTTTCTAAAGGCTATTGGCAGGTTCCCCTTACCACCAGGTCCTGTGAGCTGACTGCCTTCAGGACACCTTGGGGACTCTACCAGTTAACTGTGATGCCTTTTGGGTTGCACGCTACATTTCAGAGACTAATGGATAAGGTACTGAATAGTCTGTCACATTTTGCATCTGCTTACCTGGATGACATTGTAGTGTACAGTAACAGCTGGAAAGAGCACCTGAAAAATCGTAAAGTGTTTTTTGAGTTACTTCACACTGCAGGGCTTACAATCAAACCTGCCAAGTGTACCCTCGCCAGAAAGGAGACAGCGTACCTGGGCTGTGTCATCGGCAACGGGGTCATCAAGCCCCAGGTCCAGAAAGTACAGGCCATCCAATCCTGCGCTCTGGCCCAGACCAGAAGTCAACTCAAGTCCTTTTTGGGCATGTCAGGTTGGTACCACAGGTTTATTCCGAATTTCTCTGCCAGAGCGGCTGTGCTTACAGATATGACCAGTCTCAAGGGGCCCAGCCAACGTCGGTGGACAGAGGAAGCCAAAAATGTCTTCAAAGACATCCAGCAGGCCTTGAGTGGACATCCCGTGTTCCACTGTCCAGACTTTGAGCAACCTTTCATTTTGCAAACTGATGCCTCAGATCGTGGGTGGGGTGCAGTACTCCTCCAAGGACCCTCGGTGGGCCGCCACCCCATTGCATTTATAAGTCGGAGGCTCTACCAGAGGGAGACCCGGTATTCTACGGTGGAGAAAGAATGTCTGGCTGTCAAATGGGCCCTGGACTTCCTCATGTATTATCTCTTGGGAAGACAATTCATCCTGGAAACGGACCACAAGGCCTTGCGGTGGCTACAGAGAATGAAGGACACGAACAGTAGAATAACCCGCTGGTACCTAGCCATGCAGCCCTTCAAGTTTGAGGTTCATCCCATACCAGGCAAACAGAATTCCACTGCAGACTACCTTTCCCGCTGTTCCAGCGAGTGTCCAGAGGAGGGGGAGTGTGTGGTGGCCACATTAGCAGCTGCCTACCAGTGTTAGTATTTATTTACATTTGATCACATTTTACACCCAAACATTTACAAATAATGACAACACATAGTCCTTTATGTTCAAATGTAACACTCTTTATGTTTGTTTCTAATTTAGGTGCACACATTTTGTCACATGGTCTTTTGAGTTGTTACAAACACTTACTTTTTTGTTTGTCTCACTGAGCTCCCCTAGTAAAAGGCCTGACGCCTGGCAAAGATGGCCTTTTAAAGACAGCCCATAGGAAGTGGAAGAGGCCATCAGAGACTGAAAAAGGGGGGAGACTTTGATTTAAGAATTATCAAATCCTTTCTTTTTATTGTTTCTTTATCATTTGCTTTACACAAACATTTCTTTGTAGATTGTTTTTTTTATATATATTGTATTTATGTTTTCACATCTTAAGTGTGTTAGTTAATTAATGTTAGTACATAGTACAGTCCCCCCCTTGTGTTTGTCTGAGATTAGTCCATGTCTTTAAAATCTCCCTGTGTCATGTGGGAGGATGTCAGTTTTGGTTATGTTTGGTTGAGTTAAACTTGTGTTCTTTATTGCTTAGTTGGCCTCTTTTTGAGTTAGTGCCCTTAATTTTGTAGCTCTTTATTAGTTTCTTTTGTTACATAGAATTTACTTACTTTTGTGACTTGCTTGCAACTTTCGATATTAAAGGAGAAAATGTCATTTTTTACTTCTTGTCCTTTTGCCTTTTTGAATGGTCCCTGACAGACATGAATATGGTGAAATACAAATACAAGAATAACCGCGAGAGATGCAAAGTACAGTCTCAACTATAAATAAATGAACAGCTTTGAAGAATCATTTTACTCAGTGAAGAAAAGTATCGATCATTATATGGTGATGAATGTCAAATAAATCTATGTTTATACAGTAGGTCACAGACATGAGCTGAGTCGATGTGTGTGTGTGTGTGTGTGTGTCTCTCTGTGCATGTTTGCATATGTTGAGCGAAATGTGATGTCGCCCTTATTTTAGACATCCCCTAGGCTGTGCCTCCCGCCTCACTGTCTAGCGGAGTTTCAAAGTTTTTAACAGTCTGACAAAATAATCAAAACGACATCAATATGTCTCAATAACACTTGTGGTGATAAAGCTAAGCTGTAAGGAGTTAATGTAGATGACTCTCACCCACTACTAACCTGTAAAATATAGCATGAATGCAGCAGCATTGAAGTCACGGAGCATTCAGTTCATCATCCAGACAGCATCTGACATGTGGGCGGAAGTTACCCCCAAAGAGACAGTACTAGGTGCAACTGCTCCCGTGCCAAAAGTTCCACCTGAGTGCTGCTGTCATTTACTGATCTCTCCATAATGCATATGAAACATAAACCCACGTGACTATCACGTATGTTATTAGGAATAATATTAGACACTGAAAATCGCAAAAATTACTGTTAAGGTAATTAAATAAAATATTTTGGGGCATACCACATATGTATCACATACATTTAAGCTAGCTGAAATCAAATTCCTTCTCAAAGAACCAGAGGTTTTAGGCAACTACAGACCTCCCCTTCCTGTCTAATATCCTCGAGAAGGTTGTAGCAAATCAGCTGTGGGAGTTTCTCCAGGAAAGTAATGTATATGAAATGGTTTTGTATTTATATAGCACTTTTCTAGTCTTGATGACCACTCTGCACTTTACATTACAGTTTTACCCATTCACACACACACAGTGCATCTATTAGCAGCACTTTTTTTGTTCTATGAGGGCCAATTCGGGGTTCAGCATCTTACCCATGGACACTTTGGCATGCAGATGGGGAATACCGGGGATCGAACTGCCAACCTTCAGGCTGGAGGACGACTGATCTACCCCTCAGCCACAGCCGCCCTGAAGATATGAAGACTTTCAGTCAGGGTTTAGAGCTCATCACAGCACAGATACAGCCCTCACTAATGACCTTCTAATAGTTTCAGATCAAAAGTTTGTGTCTTTTTTCGTCCTGTTAGATCTTAGTGCAGCATTCAACACTATTGATCATCAAATTTTATTACAGAGACTAGAACAGTTAATTGACATTAAAGGAAAACGCCCTAACCTGGTTCAAATACTATTTGTCAGATCGATTCCAATTTGTGCAAATTATTGATGAGTCATCTGCGCGCACCAAAGTTAACCACGGTGTTACTCACGGTTCTGTGCTAGGGACCATGGTCGAGGTGGCAGCCGATGATGGACGCTGATGGCGGCAGTGGATCATGACGTTGGATTGTGGGTTATGGTGGCGGATCTTGATCGTGGTGGCAGCTGATCGTAGACTATGATTACAACAAGACTGCTTGATATACAATATTCCTACTCAGATACTCTACCATTACTGACAATAACTCCTCAATTTATTTACTATCCATTTATTCTACTCAATGTTGTAAATATCCCCTTTTTTAAAGTGGCATCTATTGCACTACTGTCAATCCAGGGAGACGGATCTACATTTTTCTCTTGTTAAGTCTTTTTCTTTTGTATTTTTTCCTTACTCTTGTTGAGGATTAAGGGCAGAGGATGTCACACTTAGTTAAGTCCTATGAGACTGTCAGGTGAGGGGACTGGGAGAGCACCTTCATCTGTACCAGAGGATCAATCAGCGCAGGTGAGAGCTGTTAGCTGATTGATTCTCAGGTTTAAAAGGCAGCGGCTGAGCTGCCTCAGGGGAGACTCAGAGACCCGGACACAGTCACGGAGAGACACGCGGAGGACTGAGTCATGCAGAGGGGCCGGCGGAGGGCATAGCTCTGGTGCCGGGTGCGTCGGGATGTTGGCGCATGTTCAGGTCTCCACACCTGGGCCTGCAGTCCCTGAAGCCTCTGTTCCTGGTCCCTCATCGGCGTTGAGGCCGACGCCTGCAGCCCTTGCAGCCCCTGTTCCTGGTCCTTCGTCGGCGGATAGGCTGACCCCTGCAGCCCCTGTTCCAGGTCCCTCGTCTGTGGAGAGGCCGAAGCCTGCAGCCCCTGCTCCTGGTCCCTGGTCGGCGTTGAGGCTGATGCCTGCAGCTCCTGTTCCAGGTCCCTCTTCTGCGGAGAGGCCGACGCCTGCAGCCCTTGCAGCCCCTGTTCCTGGTCCCTCGTCAGCGTTGAGGCTGACGCCCCTGCAGCCCCTGTTCCAGGTCCCTCGTCTGCGGAGAGGCTGAAGCCTGCAGCCCCTGTTCCTGGTCCCTCGTCAGCGTTGAGGCTGACGCCCCTGCAGCCCCTGTTCCTGGTCCCTCGTCGGCGTTGAGGCCGACGCCTGCAGCCCTTGCAGCCCCTGTTCCTGGTCCCTCGTCAGCATTGAGGCTGACGCCTGCAGGCCCTGCAGCCCCTGTTCCTGGTCCCTCGTCAGCGTTGAGGCTGACGCCTGCAGCCCCTGTTCCTGGTCCTTCGTCGGCGGATACGCTGACGCCTGCAGCCCCTGCAGCCCCCATTCCTGGTCCCTTGTCGGTGGAGAGGCCGACGCCTGCAGCTGGATGGCTCCCTGGCCTGAATTTGGTGATGGGGGTATGTGGAGTTGAGGGGGCTGGGAGAGCACCTTCACCTGTACCAGAGGATCATCATCTGGCTGTGTATGGCAGTTGACCATGCCACGGGGCTTTCCCACACAGCCGGTGACACAACTGTTGCTGTGCAGCATCACTTTATTTACTTAACTATTAAACACAAATCAAACTCAAAATAAATGACTAGCTTTTCGTCACTGTCTCCCCTGGACTAACCTCTCCTTCAGTACCACAGCCCGCGTCTTTGCACGTCATGGATTCCCGGAAACGTTTGTCTGCAACCAAATTCACAGACTTCTCCAGAGAATACGACTTAACACATGTGACCAGCAGCCCCCGCTATCCTAAAAGTAACAGAGGGGCAGAAAGGGCTGTGCAAAAGTGAAATCTTTCCTCAATAAGGCGGACGATCTACATGGTTTACACAGCTACTCCTTTCTCTCATAGCTCATCCACAGTCAAATCATTAGAACACCCTTGCCTGTCAGTCAGGAGAAACTAGACTCACAGTGGCGTGACCTCTAGGCTTACCAAAGGAATGATAAGGAGATGAGGGGGGAAACAAACATTGTCAACAGAAAACACCACATAAAGAAAAGGAAAAAGCTCAGGCCAGGACAAAGTGTCTC
Source organism: Hippoglossus stenolepis (assembly GCF_022539355.2). NCBI lineage: Eukaryota > Metazoa > Chordata > Actinopteri > Pleuronectiformes > Pleuronectidae > Hippoglossus > Hippoglossus stenolepis. Next base: position 192,966 of record NC_061484.1, on the reverse strand, counting down.
TGTGAAAAACACAAAACAGGCTGGAACCATCAGAGGCCCAGCTGAAACGCCAAGGTCTTACGACATCGACTTACCCACTGGAAGTTCATGGAGAATCATATCCCACATCTTGATCATCCCAGAGACTGTCAGAACAACAAGATCAGGTCATTCAGAATGGACCGAAAATCAACAGTCTCATATATTGAAAACTGTGGTAATACAGAGCAGAATAATCCCTGCACAGCTTCGGGAATCCAGGTAGTCCACCGTGACCCCCAGGCAGAACAACATTCTTTGTTTTGTTTTCTTAGCTCTGTTTAAAAAATATCACACACCACATGGGTTGCCCAATGCACTTACTGCTTAGCTTTGTAGACAGTCTTGGGAATAATAAATTAGGTGCAAGAAAGGTGGCGCTGGTAATGGCGACATGAATTACCAGTTATATTTATGTGGATCCTGAAGGGTGGTGTACTGATGGGTGATGTCTTAAAGGGGACATAGCATGCAAATTCCACTTTGTTAGTGCTTCTACAGGTTAATGTGGGTATCTGGCATGTCTACCAACCCAAAAACTCTGGAAAAAAAACACTTGCGCGTTTTGTTATCGTTCCTCTAAGTCAGAAACTTCATGCTTGAGTGACTCGAATGAGCTTCCTGTGTTTTGTGTCGTAACAATACACTGGAAGTTTCCCTACATGGCCTTGGCCCACCCCCCACCTCATCCCCCCCGCCCCCCCACACTCGTTACGCTGGGTTTACACCAGACGCAGCGAGGCTGCGAGGCAGCGCAGCGCCGTTCCAAGCACGCAGCCGCCTGGCTGTTCACACGGGACTCGCATTTCTCCGCGCTGGTCAGCCCGCGATTCACTCACATGTGGCATTTGTCTGGATCGTTGGGACTGGGAGGCTGCAGCAGTTGCTCGGGCGCGACCGCTCGCTCTCCCGTGCGTGAGCTGGAATTTGTTTCAACGCCACACAGCCAGCAGTGTGGAAGACTTCCGCAGTGTTCAGCACTACTGTAACACTGGCACAAACACACAGAGCCAGGTTTACACCAGACGCGGAAGCGCCGCTGCGAGGCTGCGAGGCAGCGCAACGCCGTTCTCAAGCGCGCAGCCGCCTGGCTGTTCACACGGGACGCGCATTTCTCCGCGCTGGTCAGCCCCATAGACTGTATATATAAGGTCAGCCCGCGATTCTGCTTTCTCCGCTTGTTGTTAGACCCGTTGAATGTCGGGTTCGGGGGTAAATGATGGTCTTCATAGCCCCCCCCCACCCTCACTCTTTCTCTCTCTGTCTGTCTGCTTGTGTGCTTGTAGTGGATGGGCAGAGGGGGACATTTAATTATGTGATTGGGAAAATTAAAACTCCAGGACAACAGAAGGGGAATACAAAGTATGGGATGCATATTTGATAATTTATATCATATAAAATATGTAATTTATATCATTTAAAATCATGGGGGGAGAGGGGGGAGGGGGGAGCTGGCTCATTAGCATTTAAAGGAACAGGCACTCAAAACAGGTCACTCTGTGGAGGGCTGTTTTAGACAGGGTAAAAAGGGTGCTGTTTTAAATGATCCTTGTGGTATTTTGACCAAAGTATGTTACAGACATTTCATTAAGACCCCAAGGAACCATATCAACTTGTGGTAAAATGGGCATACAATGTCCCCTTTAATGATTTTGGTGGGGCACCTGAGCCAAAATGCCAAGGCAGATTTTTTTGTCTGACTGCAGTCCTGGCTCCTAAAGGTCATAGCTAAGGGTCGGGACGAAGGACCTATATGTTGTTAAAGGCTTACTGATCAGCATACTGGTTAGAAACACTTCTTTCACATTTGTTCATCTTTTGGAATTGTGTATTTATGATTAAGTGTCATATGTGTCATACATACATATCATCCAACTCAAATCTTTCAAATCCCTGCCATTTCCAGTCACTACTGGTGTTCACCAGGGTTCTGTCCTGGGGCCCCTTCTATTTATTATCTATTTACTTTGTCTTGGCCATATCTTCCGTAAATTTTACATTAATTTTGATTGCTATCCGGATGACACCCAGCTCTACCTGTCAACCAAACCTACCTCCATCCTCCTGACTACCTCCCTCTCTGATTGCCTATAGGAAATAAAATCCTTGTTCTCCTGAAACATTGTCAAACTCAACAGTGATAAAACCAAGGCTCTCCTTATTGGCACTAAATCCACCTTAAAAAAATCAGACAGTTTTTCCTTCACTATTGATAATTCCTTAGCTTCTCCCTCCCTTATCGTTGAGAGTCTAAGTGTCATCCTAGACAGCACACTAGATCCAAACTCGGTCCGCATACTTCAATCTACGTAAGATTATTGGCCTCCACCCATCCCTCACACCCAACAGTGCCGCCATTCTCATTCACACCCTGGTAACATCCTGGATCGATTACTGTAACTCCCTTCTTTTTGGTCTCTCTCATAAATTCCTTCATAAACTTCAACTAGTTCATAACTCTGCCGCCCTATCATTTCCAGAACCCCCGACATTAATCACATCACTACTGTCCTTCAGCAGCGTCATTGGCTCGTGGTCAAATACCGCATTGTTTCTAAGATTCTGCACCTCAACTTTACCGTCATTAACTTAACTGGCTAATGTTTTATTCACTGTTAATTTTATTTTGATACATTGTTTCTTTTGTTGTTTTGTTTTAATCTCTGCCTTGTAAAGGGACCTTGAGTGCTGTGAAAGGTACCTTTAAATAAAATGTATTATTATTGTTATTATACAGATGGTAACGTAAACAAGGATACCATGATGTAAAATTACCAAAATTACCCAATTACCCTGAATCAGTACTTGAATGATAAAATGTTAAAATTTACTGGCACAGAAAAAGTCAATCTGCCAGCAAGAAGATCATGATTTACAACATTTCTAAATCACAGACCATATAATCCAGATGGAAAGTGTTTTGATTACCCAGAATCCTGAAGTAGGTTCTGTATGCAATGTGGTATGTTAATAATAATAATAATAATAATACATCGCATTCATATAGCACTTTTCAAAGCTCTCAAAGACACTTTACATATTAAAGTGCAGGTATACTTAGAAAATAAAAACATGGGGTGGAGGGGTTTAGCTGGGGAGTCTGAAGAGGTGGGTTTTTAAGGCCTTTTTGATTGTTAGTAGTGTAGGGTCATTTTTGATGTGGGGTGGTAATGAGTTCCAATGTCGGTGACTGAAAATGCCCTGTCACCCCCGGGTTAGGCGCTTGGTCCAGGTTGTTAAGGGTCTTGTAGTTGGTAGAATCTTGAAGGTTATCCTGTATTTTACCGGAAGCCAGTGGAGGTCATGGAGGACTGGGGTGATGTGATCAGTTGAGCGGGTACTGGTAAGTAGGCGGGTGGCAGAGTTCTGGACATATTGGAGTTTGTGAAGGACTTTGTTTGTGGCACCAAAGAGTATACTGTTGCAGTAGTCGAGTCTGGATGTTACAAATGCGTGAATGAGTTTTTCTGCAGCAGTAGATGAAAGTGAGGGTCGGAGGCGGGCGATGTGAAGGAGGCTGTTTGGGTGATATGGTTGACATGGGGCAGGAATGAGAGGGTGGGGTCGAGGATGACTCCAAGGATTTCTGTGGAGGGGCTGACGATGGAGCCATCAATATTGAGTTTGAATTCCAGAGTTGGGCGGGTAAGGGAGTCTGGGCCAATGATTAAGATTTCAGATTTATTGCAGTTGAGTTTTAGAAAGTTTCTTTGCACCCATGTTTTAATGTCCATTAGGCATGTGAGGGTGTTTGATGGTGTCCAGGCATCCAGGAATGGTGGGCTGATTGAGTTTGAGAAGATCCGAGCTGGAGTATCTTAGCGCCATGCCAGCCAGGGAGGAGCTTGACCTAGCTCCTTTAGCTGGTAGCCACGAGCTGCGGCGCAGAGCCGGAGAATCGGCAGGCACAGGAGGGCAATCAAGTGGCAACCTACCGTGTCGTCATCAATTGGTTTGTGAATTGCCATTTTGAAGTCGAGAGTTTCGAATTTGATCAGTGCCATTTTGGCTATTTGGTGCCAGGCTGAGGCGGACGTTACCATATTTGGATAAAAGGGAGGAGCTGGGTCCAACCTCTGACCTCGAACTCACGAAGTGTAAACACACCCACCTACGGCTACCAACCACAGCTCCCAACTGCGCTGAAAACTAGCTGCTAGCACAGTTAGCTATGATCATCTGAGGTCAATTTCATGTTTAATAATCTGAAAAGCCTAAAGAGTTGTAGTTGAAGTTAGTGTGTGAGCTAACGTTAAATAGTGTCGTGTCCATCAGTCTTTTCATCTGCAGAACATGAAGAGATGTCAGAACAGATGTGAGCGGCTACATGAACTTTGATGAGTAATGGCTCCTGGACTGTTTGCATTTATCCTCCATCACAATCATTAGTTAAACTACACACTGTTAAACATTTTAAATGTAAGAGCAGCTTATGTTACTCCAGTCTTTGGACTTTACTCTTATAGTGAAAAGACGACAAATGCTATAAGTGTTATGATCTGTTTTCTTAGCGGACCCAAAATGCAGAACACAAACACAGCTGGTGGATGGTAGTAAAAAAGGTTTATTGTTCAAAGCCGGACCTGGGGTGGTGGTGGCAGGCAGTGGGGATCCAAAAGTCCAGGCAGGGTGAGGCCGGAGCAGAAAGAGTTGAACAAACGGAAGGTGCGCAGCTGATTCTGTGGCAAAGGGAGCACGGGTGAATAAGTATAACAAAACAAGAGACATGTAGTCACAAGAAGCCGAGATTAGTTACCACACGGGTGAACGGACGATCTGGCGACGACAGGGGAGATGAGCTGAGGTCTTATAGAGTGAGGTGGAGTTGATGAGGAGATGAAAGACAGCTGCGCAGGTATGCCACAGGAGGCTCCTCCCAGCTCCAGGTAGAATTCACACAGGGGAGAAACAGGGGGGGAAGGGAAAACACTGAGCACAGGAGGAGGTGGAAAACCTGGTCCTAACAATAAGATTTATATGAAATATTACTTTACTATTGTGGTTTCAACATTTCTACTGTAAATTATACTCACTAAATATTAAGCACTAAAGATTAATCTTCCTACAGTGAATATCATGTTTACCTTGATCCACAACAGTTTTTCATTTTTTGTTGGATTAAAAATGTATGTAGTTTAATGTCCAGAAAAGTTATCTATGAAACTATTTTACTACTCATGATTCTAAGGAGCACATCTGGTAAAAAGTCACAGCAGCAACATGCACAGTATTATAATCAAACGAAAACACTTTGATGAACGTGTTGTTGGAACTGTAACCCTTTTTATATTTTGGTTTTAATCAAATCAATCATTGATAGTTAAGATATGAGTTAATACTTTGATTATGTGTCTTATGACAACATTTTATGAAAACGAAAACATTAATTCACCAAAGTGTCCTGTTTGATTTATTATAAGGAAAGAGGTAAATTTGCAAAAAACAGGCAAGTCATCTGTAGTCAATGGAAAATGTGCTCAGAACAGTTTAGTCATAAATATCAGAGGTTAAATAAACACTTACTCGTGTTTGTTGTTAACACTTACATACTTTTAAAGGGTTAACAGCAGTAAACATTCTTTATCGACGTTAAAATGAATCTTGGGGAACTTCAGGTTGTACAGTTCCAGATGTTTACGTTTGAGGACTCTTCATGTCACATTGGTGAATACTTACCTGTGAAGGTTGTGACTGCTGAAGTTCATCCATTTACAAATTCTAGGTATAGAATTTGCAAGTTCTGTTAAAAATGTTTCTACCAACTTTAAAGTAAAAGGTAAGAGACTGAATCTGAGAATAGAGACAATCAAACATAAAGGTCTGTTGGTCTGTCATCTCAGAGGAAACTGAAGGTGGTTTATTGACATCATCATCACCTCTCATTAAAGAATTAAGGATTTTGTTATCCAGTCTCTCTCCTCCATATCCTGAAGAATGGCACCAAATATTCTGCTCCATACATGATGGCTTCCTTCTGTGGACGCCAGTCATCGTGATCGTTGGATGAGGTCCAGTTGTTTTACGTCATCATCATCAACTAAAACTTCAGTCCTTTAGCCTCTGGTAGATTTATGGATGATTAAAAAAAACATACAAAAGTAAGAAATTAAATAATCAGATTAAAGTATGTGGCGGCAATTTCTGTGAATCAAGCACAAAGTCAAACACTTCTTTCTGTAAGTTTAATTCAGCATCTGCAGATAGACTCACATTATAATCACCCTGAATGACATGTACAAATATGCAAAGAACAGAGGCTAGGTTTGTGTTCTTATTACCCACAGGCCCCTACCATTGGGTATGTAAAGGTATTTATTACCCTCCTGATGTCTTATCAGTGTGGGAGCCATCCAGCCTTCATGTCGCTGTGGAAGACCCTGGAGTGAGACCCCAACCATATACAAAGAAATACCATAAAGTTGAGGCTTTAAAGAGGTAAAGAAAAAAAAGAAAGTTAAAATCTCTGAGCAATATATTGTAAACCTAAAGTTGCCCTTTTAGATAAACAATCTGGTCAATCTTCCACATACATGTCTGCTCATGCAATATCACTTCCACAAATGACAAAATTTCCATTACATTTCCCCCCTGTGAGCATTTTTTATGCTCACTAAACAGTAATCATTTTTATACAAACTCATCATCTTGAAATGGAGGATTCCATTCTAAATGAGAGTCATGAAGTTGAACATATTGTCCAATTGTAGACTTGATTAAGGACGTAACCTAAGCCTTAACACAAGGGACAATACAACAGGCCAACAACACTAGTATACAAATGAAAATCAGAATTGGTGTCAAAAACTACAATAACACATTTTTCAACCAGTTTAAGTTAACAATGACCACTAATTCCACCAATTTGGAATCTGAGTGTCCTTGTTCTTTTCCTTGGACAATAGGTCATTTAAATGGGAAACGATATGCGTCATATTGTCAGAAATGTATGTATGTGCAGCAATCCGTCCTGAGTATGTGGCAAACACCTCTTTGGCTGGCAAGCATCATGTCCAAAGCCATCCTATTTTGCAGAGCCACATTTCTGACGCACTGGACACTGGGAAAAAGAGATGAAACCCAGCCCCCACTAAAACTGTTTTCTCATTTGATCAACACAACATGCATAGTACTTTGAAGGTGCAAAATACCTTTTATTGTGACACAAACAATAATGAGAACAAAAAAGTTGACATCTGTTGGATGCATAGGTATTCACCCCCCCTGAGTCAATACTTGGTAGAACCCCTTTCACTGCAATTACAGCTGCAAGTCTTTTGGGGTATGTCTCTACCAGCTTTGCACATCTAGAGATGGAAATGTTTGTCCATTCTTCTTGGCAAAAAAGCTGAAGCTCAGTCAGATTGGATGGAGACCGTCTGTGAACAGCAATTTTCAAGTCTTGTCATAGATTCTCAATTGGATTTAGGTCTGGGCTTTGACTGGGCCATTTTAAGACATTAACATGCTTTGATCTAAACCATTCCATTGTAGCTCTGGCTGTATGTTTAGGGTTATTGTCCTGCTGGAAGATGAACCTCCGCCCCAGTCTCAAGTCTTTTGCAGACTGCATCAGATTTTCTTCAAGGATTGCCCTGTATTTGGCTCCATCCATCTTTCCCTCAGTTCTGACCAGTTTCCCTGTACCTGTTGAAGAGAAGCATCCCCACAGCATGATGCTACCACCACCATGTTTCACTGTTGGGATGGTGTGCTCAGGGTGATGGGCAGTGTTGGGTTTCTGCCACACAGCGTTTTGCAGCTCCTCCAGAGTTACCATGGGCCTCTTGGTTGCTTCTCTGATTAATTTTCTATTCGTCCGGCTTGTCAGTTTGGGTGGACGGCCTTGTTTTGGTAGGTTTGCGCTTGTGCCATATTCTTTCCATTTTCTGATGATGGAATTCATGGTGCTCCGTGAGATGTTCAAAGCTTGGGATATGTTTTTATAACCTAACCCTGCTTCATACTTCTCCACAACTTTATCCCTGACCTGTTTGGTGAGCTCCTTGGTCTTCATGATGCTGTTTGTTCAGTAACGATCTCTAACAAACTCTGAGACCTTTACAGGACAGGTGAATTTATACTGAGATTAAATTGCAGACAGGTGGACCCTATTTACTAGTTATGTGACTTGGAAATGTGACCTGTGAAGGCAATTGGTCGCACCAGATCTTTGTTAGGGGTTTCACAGTAAAGGGGGTGAATACATATGCACTCAACACTTTTCAGATTTTTATTTGTAAATAATTTTGAAATCCATGTAATATTTCCCCCCACTTCCAAATGATGGACTATTTTGTGTTGGTCCATTACATAAAATCACAATGAAATAAATTTGAATCTGTGGTTATACCATGACAAAATGTAGAAAAGTCCAAGGGGGGTGAATACTTATGCAAGGCACTGTATACAGAGGTGAATGCAGAGTCTGGAATCTTCCATTGATATGCATTTATCAAATCCTCCTTTCCATACTTCTTTGGACTATAGTTACTACTATGCCTTGTGGTGTTGAAATTAGCATAAAACCCAATGAACACATCAAATCTCGACCAATAAGATTCATCGGGCAGCGTAGTGACAACAACAATGAATGTTAAAAATTCCTTCAACCTCATGACAATGGTACAGTGTTTCTCTCTATGACTCTTGCACCTGTTGCTCCAATCATTTTAGGAGTAGTATCAAGCTCTTCACAATTAATGACTGATTCTGTGGCACCTGAATCTACCAAAAATGTTATGTCTTTACCACTTACTGTGATTGTGTGTTTTGGCAGTTGTTTATATGCATAATGTGAATATTAACCTTAAAAAAGTCCAATTATACCTGTAATTTACTTAAATGTACTTACCTTTTCTGTTAGAGTAGCTTGAGTACTCTCCTCTCTCACTTTTTCTGCTGAGACTAGTCTCCGTCCCAGCTACACCTCCAGTGTAAAATACTAGTTACTATATTATATTAATAGTTAGAATAATCATGAGCCCGACGTCAGAACCCAATATAGCAAGTGTGTTAATTTAATAAACACTCTGTATATTTATATTCTATATCCTTACAACTTCCACCCGAGTTAACCCAGTTAATAAATCAATCAATACAATTTTATTTGTATAGCCCATATTCACAAATCACAATTTGTCTCATAGGGCTTTAACAAGGTGTGATATCCTCTGCCCTTAACCCTCAACAAGAGTAAGGAAAAACTACAAAAAAAGTAACCTTTTAACAGGGTAAAAAGAACGTAGAAACCTCAGAGAGAGCCACATGTGAGGGATCCCTCTCCCAGGACAGACAGAGGTGCAATAGATGTCATGTGTAAAGGAGAACATCAGCAAGATAAAGGTTTTAGCAGCATTGATAAGGGTAAACATTTTGAAGCATAACTCAATGAATTGATGGATTATTGTCAGTAATGGTCAAGTATCTGAGGAGAAATATTAAATATCAAGCAGTCTTGTTGTAATCATAGTCCATGGTAAGCAGCCACCATGATCATGATCCACCATCAAGATCGGATGCCACTATAATCCACAGTCATTGTCCACTGCTGCCATCAGGATCCACCATCAGCTGCCACCTCAATCGTGGTCCACCACCATTATCAGATGCCAACACGATACAGGATCCAACATTATTATCACGATCAGCCAGCACGATACAGAATCCGCCATACTGGATCCACCATTACGATCACGATCTCTTATACGCGATCCACAGATCATAATCCACGATGTGACCGCAGCTGCGGCCCTGGATCTGCGGGCGATAAGGCAAAGGGACTCTGGGGAAGAAGTCAAGTCAGTAACATGTATTGATGAGATATTAATTTCTTTGATGTGATAAGGAGGGAGAAGCTGGGAAGAGAAGCTCCGTGTGTCATGTGTCCCCCGACCTTCTAGACCTATAGCAGCATAACTAAGAGCAGGTCCAAGACAAGCCTGGACCGGCTCTAACTATAAGCTTTATCGTAAAGGAAGGTTTTAAGCCTACTCTTAAACGTACAGATGGTGTCTGCCTCCCGAACTGAAAGTGGGAGATGATTCCACAGGAGAGGAGCTTGATAGCTGAAAGCTCTGGCTCCTAATCTACTTTTAGAGACTTTAGGGACGACAAGTAAGCCTGAATTCTGGGAGTGCAGTGCTCTAGTGGGTTGATAAGGTGATATCAGCTCTTTGAGGTATAATGGTGCCATATTATTAAGGGCCTTGAAGGTGAGGAGGAGAATTTTAAATTCTATTCTAGATTTAACCGGAAGCCAGTGTAGCGAAGCTAATACAGGAGAAATGTGGTCTCTTTTCTTGGTTCTTGTCAGGACACGTGCTGCAACATTTTGGACAAGCTGCAGAGTCTTTAACGACTTACTGCTGGAACCTGTTAATAAGGAATTACAATAATCAAGTCTGGATGTAACAAAGGCGTGGACTAGTTTTTCTGCATCTTTTTGAGAAAGGACATGTCTGATTTTTGAAATTTAACGCAAGTGAAAGAAGGCGGCCCTAAAAATTTATTTTAAGTGAGAATCAAAGGACAAATCGGGATCGAAGATCACTCCCAAGTTCCTGACGGTTTCATTGGAAGCAAGGGCAATGTCGTCTAGCGTAGCTATATCATTAGATAATGTATCTCTAAGGCAGGGGTGTCAAACATACGGCCCGCGGGCCGTATGTTTGACTTTGGATGACTTTGCTAAGTGGATGACTTTGCTAAGAGTGAAAATTACAGAAAGACATAAATTGCATTTCTATAAAAGTAGCTGCTATTCCTAATCAGTCCACTGGGGGTCGCACTGTATCAGTAAGAGCATGCCATAGACTGTAAAACAAGTAAAGAGTAAGAGTAGCGATTTACACTCCACAGAATGTCTCTTAAGAATATGGAGGTTTATGAGTACAAACGTTTTGTAATTTTTTTAATCGATCCAGTAATTGCTTCAAAAACAGCGTAAATGCGATGTCTGCTCCGGAGGCAGAAGCGCTCGCTGCTCGCTTTGTGACGCGTTTGACGTCAAACGCGTCACGAAGCGAGGGAATCTGCAGAGGAGAGCCCAGGCAGATAAACAGTGGGCTGATGTCTGAGTTTTTGGTCTTTATGTTTCTAGTTTATTGTAGAAAGACCTTAAAATAGGGTTTATCATCCAAAAACCTTCACCAATGATTTAAACATAGAGAAATATTGTCGTTATGTATGCGTTATTATGCTATGATTTTACTGGTCTGGCCCACTTGAGATCAAAGTGGGCAGTATGTGGCCCCTTAACTAAAATGATTTTGACACCCCTGCTCTAAGGTGTTTAGGGCCAAGTATTAGAACCTCTGTTTTATCTGAGTTTAATAAGAGAAAATTGCGGGTCATCCAGGTTTTTATGTCCTTGAGACATGCTTGGAGTTTAGTTAATTGATTACATTGTTCAGGTTTTATTGACAAGTATAACTGGGTGTCATCCTCATAGCAGTGGAAATTTACCGAGTGTGTCCTGATAATGTTTCCTAGTGGAAGCATATATAATAAGAACAAAATTGGGCCGAGCACAGGGCCCTGTGGAACACCGTGGTTAACTTTGGTGCGCACAGATGACTCATCATTAATTTGCACAAATTGGAATCGATCTGACAAAGATTTAAACCAATTCAGGGCGGTTTCTTTAATGCTAATTAACTGTTCTAGTCTCTGTAATAAAATTTGATGGTCAATAGTGTCGAATGCTGCACTAAGATCTAACAGAACGAGGACAGACACAAATCCATGATCTGAAGCTATTAGAAGGTCATAGGTGACTTTTGCCAAGGCTGTCTCCGTGCTGTGATTAGCTCTAAACCCCGACTGAAAGTCTTCATATACATTACTTTCCTGGAGAAACTCACACAGCTGATTGGCTACAACTTTTTCAAGGATTTTAGACAGGAAGGGGAGGTTGGATATCGGTCTGTAGTTGGCTAAAACCTCCGGGTCTAGGGTGGGTTTTTTGAGAAGGGGTTTGATTACAGCTACTTTAAAGGACTGTGGTACATATCCTGATGATAATGACAGATTGACTGTGTTCAGTAACGTACTATCAATTAGGGGCAGAATTTCTTTAAGTCATTTTGTAGGAATGGGGTCTAAGATACAAGTTGTTGGTTTAAAACATGAGATTATTTTGTTCAGCTGATCAAGGGTGATCAGAGAGAAGCTGTCTAAATAATTGGTAAGATTCTCAGCAGTTTCGTAGATTTCTATTCTTGATGGTGTATTAGTGTCAACTGAGGGCAGGAGATGGTTGATTTTATTTCTAATAGTTAGAATTTTATCATTAAAGAAGTTCAGAAAGATATTGCTATTTAGGGATTGATGAATACTGGGTTCGGTGGAGGTGTGACTCTCTGTCAGCCTGGCTACAGTGCTGAAGAGAAACCTTGGGTTGTTTTTATTTTCTTCTATTAGTTTGGAGTGGTAAGCAGCTCTCGCTTTGTGGAGGGCCTTCTTATATGCTTTAACACTATTTTTCCAGGCTAGGAGATTTTCAACATGGTTGCTGGAGCGCCCCTTCCTTTCTAGTTTTCTTGACACTTGTTTTAATTCATGTGTCTTGGAATTATACCAGGGAGCTAATTTACTATGTTTTACACGTTTCTTTTTTAGAGGCGCTATGGATTATGATGTTAATCGTAATGACTTTACAGAGCTATCGACTAGATGGTCAATCTCAGTGGAGCTAGGGTTTTTAAAGAATTCGTTGGTTGTATAGACGGATAATACGGGTTTAAATGTAATTGGAATTATTTCCTTAAATTTAGCTACAGCACTATCAGGTAGACATCTAGAAAAGGAGTTTTTTATTAGTGGCATATATTCTGATAATGAAAAATCAAAGGTTATTAAATTATGGTCTGATAGAATTGGATTATGTGGAAGTACTATTAGATGTTAAATTTTTACACCGTATGATAATACAAAGTCAAGTGTGTGGTTACAACAATGAGTAGGTTGGTGTACACACTGACTGAAACCAATAGTAGTCTAGTACTGAAATAAATGCTACGCTAAGGCTATCATTATTATTGTCAACATGAATATTAAAGTCACCGACATTAATAATTTTATCGGTTTTAGGACTAGGTTTGATAAAAACTCAGGGAATTCCGTTAAAAATTCTGAATAAGCCCCTGGAGCACGGTAAACTACAGCAAATATGATTGGCTTTTGGTATTTCTTGGATGGGTGTGGAAGACTAAGAACAAGACTTTCAAATGAGTTGTAGCTTAGTTTAGGTTTAAGCAGAGAAGTGTGTAGCACTGCAGCTCTGCTTCCTGGTCCCAAGTCTGGGTTGTCATTTTATCTTTTAACCTCACGTTTCTCAGGACTGAGTCGCCAATGACCAGAGTTTGCTTCTCAACGGGTGCGTCGTTGAGTGGAGAGAATCTGTTTGAAACGTGAGCTGGTGGGTCTTTAATCGTGGGCTTTTTAAAGATAGCACTATGCGCCCTCAGGAACCTGTCTCTCTGTCTACATTTGGAGCTGAAGGAGACAGGTATGTTTATGGAGTGTTCCGCTTCTAAGTGTCATTCCAACATTTAATGCATGTTACTGTGACTACTTTCTGAAAGAGCAATTACAGCTATAGTGTGTAAAGCACAAGTCTATACTGTAAGAAGTGTTAGAGTTATTGTTAAAGGGGACATATCATGCAAATTCCACTTTGTTAGTGCTTCTACACGTTAATTTGGGTATCTGGCATGTCTACCAACCCAAAAACTCTGGAAAAAAACCACTCGCGCGTTTTGTTATGGTTCCTCTAAGTCAGAAACATCATGCTTGAGTGACTGGAATGAGCTTCCTGTGTATTGTGTCGTCACAATACACTGGAAGTCTCCCTACATGGCCTTGGCCCACCCCCCACCTCATCCCCCCCGCCCCCCCACACTCGTTACGCCGGGTTTACACCGGACGCGCAGCGCCGTTCTCAAGCGCGCAGCCGCCTGGCTGTTAACACGGGATGCGCATTTCTCCGCGCTGGTCAGCCCACGATTCTGCTTTCTCCGCTTGTTGTTGTACCCGTTGAATGTCGGGGTTCGGGGGTAAATGATGGCCTTCATAGCCCCCCCCCCACCCCTCTCTTTCTCTCTCTGTCTGTCTGCTTGTGTGCTTGTCGTGGATGGGCAGAGGGGGACATTTAATTATGTGATTGGGAAAATTAAAACTCCAGGACAACAGAAGGGGAATACAAAGTATGGGATGCATATTTGATAATTTATATCATATAAAATATGTAATTTATATCGTTTAAAATCATGGGGGGAGAGGGGGGAGGGGGAGCTGGCTCACTAGCATTTAAAGGAACAGGCACTCAAAACAGGTCACTCTGTGGAGGGCTGTTTTAGACAGGGTAAAAAGGGTGCTGTTTTAAATGATCCTTGTGGTATTTTCACCAAAGTATGTTACAGACATTTCATTAAGACCCCAAGGAACCATATCAACTTGTGGTTAAATGGGCATACAATGTCCCCTTTAAGACAATGCGATGTAGTCGCGCCTGGCGATTCTACATCGCATTATCTGAGATGTAGTTTTCTTGTGGGATTTGTGTAGAGCAAATTTGAAGTGTATTGTTACTTTTCTAATGTTGTTTGTGAACCCACATTAAGTCATTGTGCTTACTCTGTGATGGCCAGACACATAGGTATATTTATTTTGTTTTGCATTTGTTTTACATTATTATTTTATGCTTGGTTGTTTGTACACGTAGAGTTATTGTGTTTACTCTGTAATGGGTTAGACATGTGAGGCAGGGCACATTTATGTTTATTTTGCATTTGGTTTACATTATTATTTCATGCATCCTTTACAGTAGTCTGAGAAGAGGATGTGAACTGATGCAGTCCCTGTCACATGTTGTATCATTACAGGTATGATTGTCAAAAATGAATCACTATACGATCGTTTCAATTGACAGGTTTTGTCTACAATGTATACATGTTTTGTTATACTCTGTCTGCATTTGGAGCTGAAGGAGACAGTAGTCTGAGAAGAGGATGTGAACTGATGCAGTCCCTGTCACATCAGATTCATTCAGTAAATGAGATCTAAAGAGAGCTGTGGTGTCGGAGTGATTTTGTGTTGTGTCGCAGACTCGCTACAAGAGCTTACCTGTCCTTGTTTATCTACCAGCTCACCTGAACACATTGACAAAACAACTCTGCAAACTAGAAGCAGAATATAAGAACTGGTTAAACCCATAAGACTCCATTGTCAAACACCCTCAGTGGTAGTGGCACCACTTTTTGCCTTCTTTGCCCTGTTTTGCTAACTGAGCACTCACACATTTATGGTCCAACTACAGCACTCTGTTTAGATGCCTGCCTGCTCTGTCTGTTTGGACTCATTGGAGCCCTTACCTGTCCTGGAAGCTGGAACCTGACATCAGCATACTTTCACACTCCAACTCATTGTAGGTTTTTAGATGAAACTCCTGAACCTTCATCTGCCTCGACTTCAATTTACTTTCCATCCATTCTTGAAACCTAATTTATCTTATGCTAAATACACAGGATTCTGTTTCCTGTGAAACACATTCACTTTCTAGCTGCATCAATCAATGGTTTGATATTAACAATGAATCAAATGATGTGTAAGAATCAGAGACACTGTACAATTGCTCAATGCATAGTTAGAAAAGTATACAGGTAAAATTGACTATAAAGAGCAATGTTTGTAGTCAATTTAGGGAGGAAGGAGGACATGTCTTTGGCACCCGTGGTGACACAATATTTAGGTTGTAGTGAATAAAAGCAGTAAGCAGAGGTTTTGGCCCACAATAATGGTGTTCAAATGTTTATATCATCATTGTAAGTGCACAATGGCTGTATTTGATCTGAGGCAATACTATCCTGTGGAAATTAACAATGTAGTGTTCTGCAGTTGAATAACATGTATATGTTGGTGTACTAACGGAAGGATCCAACATTAAGAGACCATGCTGGAGTCTCTCAGGAACACAGTGGACAAACTCTTAATGTCACAGTAATTAAAATATTTACCTCCATTTCCATTTGTGGTTTTGTGACAAGGACCTGTGATACTTTGTGAGGCAAGAATGGCAATTGTTACATTACTTTTCTATTGCAAAAAGGAAAAAAAGGAACATTTGTCACAGCTACTTTAAAACATTGCAGTAGCAGTAGCAGTGAATAATGGCTCAAGTGTCCAAGCTGGACAGACTGGTCACAATATCTACATGATCTGTCTTGAATTTAAGAGAAGTGAGTTGCTTTTGTCACCTTTGGGATTTGTAAAACTGTATAAAAGAGAGCTACTGTCAGGACACGTGTGTCCTTGTGGAGACGGATACAAATTTATTGCCTCCATGTAGTCAATAAATTCAGTCAATTATTTCCAGAGATCGATGATGGTCAGTCAGTCAGTGGTACAGGCCACAGTGTGTATCCCCTGAGAAACAGTTTGGCAGTACATTCTATCACAGGCTACAAATTCTATATCCTCCTGTTACGTCCCCAACTTGGTCTAGGGGTAGGGGGAGTAACATATGACCAGATTAAAAGATGTCAAGAGTCAAGCAGGTCAGTTAAGGTTATTTATTGCCAACAACAGAAGCAAAATGACTTCAGGGAGAGCCTAACAAAATAACAAACAAAACGCATCCCTAACTAGAACCAAACATACTTCTGCCTAACAAAAAGATAAGTACAAAAGCTGAACCTCCCTGGCAGCACATAAAAAGGAGAAAACAATGTTGAAACCAAATGACTACTCTCCCCTACAGCTTCATGGCCAAAAGTCTAGCAAAGAATCCCACAGCTAACAAAAGGCAGTTGAGGAACAACAAACAGTTCACTAGTACGAGTGGACACACAGCTCAATAAGTACTGTACTGTAGTTTGATGGGCCTGAATTAGAGTCTCAATAGCAGCCTTCTGTTCTTCAGAGAGGTGGGGAAGAAATGAAGACATCTCAGACAGTACCTAAGAGTTGAGCAGTCTGGGACATTGTCGACTCGCATCATGCAGTTCAAGACCATCCTCAACTTTGTCAAGTCTTTAACAATGAGGGGAGACGTTATCCTACAAAGAGGAATTGCTTCTGGGAAGTGTGTGGCAGTACACATTACTGTTAACAAAAACTCATTACTAGACTTTGTTTTAGGTAACGGGCCAAGACAGTCTACAATCACATGCTCGAATGGTTCACCGAGGGCTGATACAGGGTAGAGAGGAGCAGAGGGAACGATTTGATTTTCCTGCAATCTGACTGATTTTGCAGGTACGACAGAACTGCGCCACATCCCCTTTTAAACCAGGCCAGAAGAAGTGTCTAAGGACTCTAATGTAGGTTCTTGTAATACCCAAATGTCCGGACAATGGGTGATCATGTGCAAGAGACAGTACCTGCTTTCGATAAGCAGAAGGGACAACAATCTGAACCACCATGCTCCAATCACCAGTTAAGTCATCCTCTGCACTTACTGACTTAGCTGTATGTGGAGTCCGTTTCTGCATCAAGACCCCATCCTCAAAAAGTATGGACACAAACAGCTTTCACGTTCTCCTGATTTAGACATGGACAAAAAGCCTTTAGTAAGAGAGAGGTCTGATTTTTGAGCAATAACAAGTGCCTCACGTGTTATAGGGAGCTTTAAGGCAGCCATCTTAGGCGCATCCTCATCTCGAAATGCAACGAACCCTGGTCAACCCTCTACTCATAACCAGATTATAAAGTCCTACTATGCGGTAGTATTGTTAGTATTGGTTTAAGTTCTATTGTTTTCTCTGTCATTCGCCTGAGTACTTACACTCTTTTCTGTCTCTGTTTGCATCAGATGCCAATTCTTCCGCCGATTAGTTTGCATCCTGCTTTCTTCCTGCCTTCTGCCGATCACTCTGTGGAAGCCCTCCTGGCATCTCTGCATCTATGCATCGCTGAGGTGTTTAGTAAAGAGAATTAGAACTTCTGATTTGTCTATAGTGAGTATAATAAGAGAAAATTGTGGGTCATACTAGTTTTTATGTCCTTAAAAAACTATTTTCACCAAGGTAATATTTATTATGGGTCTGTTGTGCTTAATCTAAATGCTGTACACTGTATTTCTGCCTGTCTCTTTGGTTCCTCACCAGTTGTTGAGCCGTCAGAAAAGCCTCCTTGGTGTTCACAAAATGTGAATTAAAATATCAATTATATTAGAATATATCCAGCCATCCATATATATGTGTTTGAGTATATGTGTTAATATGGCAAACATGGGCCTTAAGCTCATCTTTAATGTCAATAGTAGGCCGCATAATTTATATTTATTAATTCTCTAACTAACTATTGATTGCTGTTTAGACATAAAATAATATATATGTATTTGTCAGTAGATATTTACAGAAAAGTGTATTGAATCTCTTCTCTTCTGCAATCATAACTGCTTCTACCTGTGTGTACACGCATATCAGGTAAGGATCATATTTCAAAAATGTCTCTGTGTGGGCGTGACCCAACCCAAAGGAGAAAAAAAAGACAGAAACCCATATACCTATTTCCTAATCTAAAGGGCAGTGCATTTGCTTCCCAGATGGACACCTACACCAAAACAGGGAAGGTTTACCTCCAACCATACAAAACTGGCAAAGTGAGTATGGACATATGATCATACATTCTGCTGTTTTGCCTTCTTGTTTTAGTGAGCACTTGAGAGTCACATATTTGCAGTTGAGCATACAGTTGTTTTCTTGTATTGCTTGGTAATTATTCTGTGTATGGATCACAGTAAAATAAAGGCATATGTCTTTACGAGATAATATACTATCCTACAAGCTAATAATACACTATGGCTCTGTGCCTTCTGCACAGTACCTAACAAGTGACATTCACAACCAGTTTTATTCAGTTTCAACTGTTTGCTAATGGAATGAGACATGAGCCATAGCTTGGGATCAATTGTTCTTTGTTCTGCACAAATGAGAAACTGGCGCAAGAATCCAAAGGAACATGTTGAAACACAACACAGTTTCTACAAAACACATTCCTGTGAAGTACTAACAGGTAGTATGCACCTATGCTGTGTGCTACTGCTTCTGCACTGAAGTACACATTTAACTTTAACCTTTAACCGCAATTAGTATAGACAAGTTTGAAATACAAAGAGTCCATTACTAATCACTGTTAACTGCACTGTAAAACTTACTTTTCCATTCTCTCATGCTGATGCTCTTCTGTACCTGTATATATGGACAACAGAGAAAGGATGTTTACCTCTTTTTATCAAATTTGGAAGGATTGAAACTGCTTTCATGAAGACAATATTTAGCGTGAGCATGTTGCAGGTGTGTGGGAATGGAAGGGGGGTGTTATGAAGGAAAGGTGGAGAAAAGTATAGAGGACTACCATATGTAATGTGTGTACAAAATTTTTGAATTACTGCAAAGTCAGACCGCCCTGAACTGTCCTAACCAGTTTCTGATTACTCTGTCATTACCAATCATTAACCATTCATCTCTTTCTTCTCAGAACTGGAAGCCAGTGTTGTTGTCTCTGTTTGCCTCCACCAGTAGAGAAGTGGGTCGACTGGAGATCCAGAATATGGGAGGTACAGCAACCTTACAGTGTCTACTTCTACAACTATTTGTCTTGGTGTGATGTTTCACTTTATTGCTAGGTTGGTCTTATATTGGAGGGTTTGGCCATACATGGTTATAGTTCAGTGTTGTAATAGACACACAGTCTGGTGATGTCAGGTGACATGTTGTAACAGAAACCTGTAGCCTCAGTCTGGTCCCAGTGGTTCATTCTCTCCTCCTCCTCACTGCTGCAGCTCCAGGACCTCCCCCTCTTCTCTTGCTCAACTCAGTACAGCTGTCAGCTGTTTCAGTGCGTAAACCCGAGAAGGCATGTGTCTCCTGCTAACACCGTCTCCCTGTTATCATGCTAAACGACTCTGTTGGCTAACGTTAGCTACCATTAGCATTTTTAGCCCGCATTAGCATTCAGCTAATTCAGCTACCAAACGTCAGTAATAAAGCACTACCACAGCGTGGTAACATATTTTCTACATGTAAACTATCAACTACTGTTTACATACGAAATAGGTGACATTAGTAAATATATTGATCTATAGACTTCTCCTCACTGGAGAGAAGACAGCTCAGTGAGGTCGTCTGGCGTTTTAACGCATGAGGGCCACCGTAGCCCTCCTCACGCTCAGGAATGGAGGGGGAGTGATGAGCACTCAGTTTGAGACGATGTTAAATGGTAAATGGTTTTGTATTTATATAGCGCTTTTCTAGTCTTGATGACCACTCAAAGCTCTTTACAGTACAGTTTTACATTCACCCAATCACACACACATTCATACAGTGCATCTATTAGCAGCACTTTGTTGTTCTATGAGGGGCAATTCAGGGTTCAGCATCTTGCCCAAGGACACTTCGGCATGCAGATGGGGAAGACTGGGGATCGAACTGCCGACCTTCAGGTTGGAGGACGACCGCTCTACCCCTCAGCCACAGCCGCCCTGTTGCCTGCCCTTTACACACTGAACCTTAAACCCTAAAGGTCCTTAGCCACTGGTAATCACAAGCATAAGGTTTCTACATCCGTAACAACCTCAACGATATCCATCAAGCCCAAAGTCAACTCCACTCAATTTATATCTGACTTTTGGGGGTCCAACATCAGCTGGCGGAAATGTGCCTGAGACGGAACCCCCACACTGAGTATCTATCCGCCCAGTCCACAGCATATCCTCACAGACAAGCCCAACAGGGCCTTTTTTCATCCATCTTCGTCCTTGCCCTTCACATCCATTAATCCATCTGCAAAATCTAATACAGCCTGAATTTCCATTAAAAGATTCAAGGGTGGGTTTGTGTATTCTTGGATGATATTTTCTCTCTTGGAAATTAGGTCGTTACTGTCACGGCTCAGGCTGTTCCTCTAGTGCAGAGGTCACTAACAGGCGGACCGCGGTCCGAGTCCGGACCCAGAAGCCGTCCCGTACGGACCCGGACCTACAGCCAAAACAGAAGGTTATGATTTAAAACCTGACGGGGCGCTTCTATTTGTAACCGGCACAGCTTTTGTAGTCTTTACGGTAGTGGTTTAGCGGGTGAGGAAACGCACAGACCAATTGCATGCGAGTTAAGCCATCCCACGTGATACTACTCAGCCAATCAAGTCTGTGCATTCCAGGCGGTAAACATTGCGACTCTACAGTGCAGACAGATGAGAGAGTTAGAGGCAATTTAAACATGAAAAGACGGTAGAAAGAAAAAGAAAGATAGAGATACAGGTAGAGAAAACAAAGGGAGAGAAACAGAGGAGTGAGACGGAGAAAGGGAGAGAAACAGTGGAGTGAGACGGAGAAAGGGAGAGAAACAGTGGAGTGAGACGGAGAAAGGGAGAGAAACAGGAGTGAGACGGAGAAAGTTGAGAAACAGGAGTGAGCTGGAGAAAGGGAGAGAAACAGAGGACTGAGACGGAGAAAGGGAGAGATACAGAGGAGTGAGACGGAGAAAGGGAGAGAAACAAACGACTGTGCCGGAGAAAGTGGAGAAACAGGAGTGAGACGGAGAAAGTGGAGAAACAGGAGTGAGACGGAGAAAGTGGAGAAACAGGAGTGAGCTGGAGAAAGGGAGAGAAACAGAGGACTGAGACGGAGAAAGGGAGAGAAACAAACGACTGTGCCGGAGAAAGTGGAGAAACAGGAGTGAGACGGAGAAAGTGGAGAAACAGGAGTGAGACGGAGAAAGGGAGAGAAACAGACGAACAAAGTGGGGGAGTGGGATATAAGAGGGGAAGAAAGTGATTCTAAAACTGTTCAATTGTTAAGATGTGTTGAGATTTATTATCTGTAAAATTGGTTGAGACTTTTGAGTCAAGATGTGAAACAGAAAAAGGGAAATTCAAGCTTTTGCTCCCTTTATTTTATTTTTCTGAAGTTAAGCCCTTTATTTGAACATGCACAATTTTCACATTTTATTTATTTTCTCTTATTTTGAAATGCAGCCCTACTTTTATTTAGTTAATGAGAGAACATTATACATATCTGCAATCATACATATATGTTCAGTTCTTTGTTTTACGTGACAATAAATATTGTCCAAAAGTTTTTGAATCGTACTGAATTCATTTGATTTGACAGTCAGGTATTTAGTACATGCAGATGTTGATACAACTACTAGGCTACACAGGCTAAATATATATCACACTAAATAGTTAGACATTATGATCTTCCGGACCTTTGCTTCAAGAAATTTTCTCTAACTGGATCTCTTTAAATTTTAGTTGAATACCCCTGCTCTATAGTGTTTCCCCCTTTTCTCTCTGCTCCCCTCCTGTTCGCCTCCTCCCCTGTGTTGCATGTGAGTATGTGTGTGAGTGCGGCAGTCCTGGCCCTTGGCGTGAGTCCAACACCTGGTAACTCGTAAATCCTCCTCATGTTTTTTCTATTTTTGCCTCAGGATCGCCAGAGCCAACCTGCCTGCCTTATCTCCAGCTCACTGGATCACAGGCTCAGTCTCAGCCAGCACCAAGCTTGTTACCTGCCTGCCTCTGCACTTTATTAAAATACTTTTTTGCTCAATCACAAACCAATCCATCTATGTGTCAGCTTTTGGGTCCAGATCAAAAACAAACCCTCTCAGTTACAATGGAATCGATCTGATTGTTTTAGTTAAGTCTGGATGGGTTTGTAGTTGAACCTGGCTGACCTGTCTCTGTGTGTCTGTCATTTATCCCCCAGGTGGTGGTGCAGAAGTGGATCATGGCACCGCAGTCAGGAGACACCACCAGCCTCTTGGGAAGAAAAAGCTGAAGGTGGTTCAACTGTCCAAGCTGATCAGTGTTGTCAGACTGCCTTCAAACGCTGAGGCCTGCCCCATGGTGAGGTCATAATCTTTACATATTTATAGTCCGTTTACAATCGTTCCATGTAGCAATAATGGTTAAAATAAATACTACAAGATCCTATTTTTGCTGCTTGCAGGAGAACATGTCTGCATTTTGTGTGGAAACACAGGATAGAACATTGGTGTTTGCTGCACTCAAAGACGACTGTGTGGACTGGGTCAAAAAACTGTGTCACAGCATGTTTCAGGTGAGATGAAACAGAAATGTTTTTGTCACATTGTCACATTGTGACAATTGTCTTAAACCTGAGTTATTCTAGAAAAAAACTGGAAAAAAGAAGGCAGCATACCTATTTTGTTTCTGTGGACTACAAAATAAATTAAATTATATAATTATACATTAATAGCACCAAATCACAATATACATTATCTCAAGGCACTCTACATAGTAAGGTCGAGGCCTTAAAAATTGTAGAGAAACCCAACAGTTACCACAATGAGCAAGCACTTTGGCGACTGTGGAGAGAAAAAACTCCCTCATTAACTGGAAGAAACCTCTAGCAGAACCAGACTCAATGTGGGTGGCTATACAGCAGAAAAAGAGGGGAGAGAATTCTGAGACACTTGGCCCTCCATATTGTAGTATAATATCAGTTTGTATACAATGCCTGGTGTACATGCATTATGTTCTCTCAGGGAGGAGGTCGCTCAGGCTCAAATCAGCTTCATTTGGAGGAGAACCAGATATATGCCTCATCAGATGAAGGTAAATCTTCTACTTCATTGGTTTTCCTCTCTTTTTTCCCCACCATTTGATTAACTGTATGAAGCTAAATTCATGCCAAAACAAACTAAACAAGTTTTACAAATTCCCTACAATTCACTTGCAAACACAATGTGGTTTGCAAAAACAAAACCCCAATCAGATACGAATGCATTTTGTTTCGGAAATACAAAACGCATCTGACAAACAAATACACTGCATATTTCCAACAAATAATGCTTCAGAAACAGAACATAAAAGCACAGAAAAATGATTTCCACAAGTTACAAAACTTTTTTTTTTTACAAGTACAGAAAATGCTGCTCTGGGCCATTTCAAAATGTACTGTAAACATCTGTATACGGGAAAACTCCAAATTTAGAGGTGGCTGGTTTGACTACGGAGAGACAAACAACAGCTGGTTTTACCGCAGTGTTGACTCATGCACATCACTCATTTGATGATAACAATAACAAACATTTTTATAGCGCCTTTCAAGGGACCAAAGGACAGTTTACATATTTGAGGGAGAAGGACATATTTAAGGTGACACAAAAACACAAGGACAGATAGCATCAGACCAGGTCACATATTTAGTGTTTTTAGCTTACACTGCCAGAAAGCCATCATTCTCTCTTCCACAATGACTGATCGGGGTTGCATTCAACTGGGAAAATCCTCAGATTGACACAATGGGGAAAAATCATGACAAAAGTCTTTTTTGTGTTGTACTTGTAGAATATCTTTTTTTGTACTTGTAAAATATAATTTTTTTGTCTTAACGGGATATATTTTTTGTACTTTATTTTTCTACATGTAGGAGACATTTTTTGTAACTTGTGGAATAAATTTTTTTTGACTTTGCGGAAGACTATTGGTTCCTGAAGATTATATATCAGAAATATTTAGTGTATTTGTTTGTCAGGTGTATTTTGTATTTGCGAAACAAAATGCATTAGTTTGTTAATGGTGTTTTGTATTTGCAAACCATATTGTGTTTGCAAGTGAATCGTAGGGAATACGTAAAACATGTTTTGTTTGTTTATTAAGTTTTGGCGCTCAATAACTTTCTGTGTTGTTGTTATTTTTGCATTTCTCTTGTTGTGGGATAAGTCATAAGTAAAAGAAAATGTGTATACTTTTATTTAAGTGGTGTTTCACAGCACTTAACACAGGTGTGTTTTGTCTGAAGGGGTTAGAGACTGGTTTGTCTCTTGCCTCACTCCTGCTACCAATTATCAATTAATGGAATTGTGCAAATGCATCGCAGTGCACATACAGAGGACAGACACCAAACCAGGCCCCATCATAAAAACATGGCTCCATAATGCCACTAGTGATTTACTTAGAGGCCCGAACCTTGCAAAGAAATTGTGCAATCTTACTGTCTTAACACCTAAAAATTCTTCTTTATTCCTGAAGGATCATTTTGAAAAATGATTACTTATTTTATGTGCATAGTTATAACAGAGAATATTCTCCTGCTTTGCAGAATTCTGGGTTATAGTTCAGAGGACGGATGCAGCAACACGTTGTGGTCTACAGGGGTTCGCCTGGCTGCAGGTGGGACAGGAGGCACTGCAGCTGAGAGAAACACAGAGAAAGAAACTTGTCAGGGAGTGGCCTTATGAACTGCTGAGACGATATGGAAAAGATAAGGTATCATAAACAATCATAATGTCTCCATTTACTGTTCACAATTAATTATTACCGGAGTGTTTCATTGTATTTCTTTTTTAAGTGCTGCTGGTCAGAACATGCTTTATGTTCTTCTTTGTCTTCTCCCACCAGCTGGCTTTAACCATTGAAGCAGGGAGACGCTGTGACTCTGGTCCTGGAACATTCACCTTCGAGACACCGCAGGCTGAGAAAATATTTTTCCTGATCCAGAGCACCATCAACCGAAAGACTTTAGCTATTACAACAGGTAACCAAAATCAAGAGGGTAAGAGAGTTATCACAACATACAAACAGACCAATTCCCCTCTCCCCAAAATACCTGATATGACCGGTATGGCTATTGTGGAGAGGGACCTGAGGACAGAGGAGGGGAAATGTGGAGCTTCTGAAGAGAGTATTCGTATTCAAGGAGAACTGGTTTCACAATCAGAATGTGTATCAGCACAGCCAGCTCCTATCACTCTCATGCCTCTGCCATTGGTTCCCACAAATGACAGCCACTCTGGAGGTCATCAAAGTTGCCAATCAGACCCTGTATATGCTAACCCAGCAGAATGCATTCAGTCTGTATCAAAACTACAACTGTCCTTGGCTCTGTATGTGGACCCTGCAGTTGTTCTTCCACTCAAACCCCCCACTTCAAGAGCAACTGTTGCTCCCCTTCCTAGCTCCTCAACGTCACATCCTTGCTTTGACACGGACTACCCAGATTCAGTCTACTCAGAGGTTTATGACAGAGTTGGTCCAGTCCAGAGTAAACATCTCATCTTCCACAGCAAAGAAAAAACTAAGTGTTTTACAGATGATGACCCCATTTATACTGAGCCTTTGAATGAGAAGGAGAAGGTCTTCCATAATACTGAAAACACACATGACCCATTTGCCCACCTGTATGCTCAAGTCTGCAAGTCATCTTGTCCCTCAACATCCTCTAACACCACCCCTCCCTGCTCTGCTCCCTCTTTTTCTGTTTCTGGCAACACATCAGAAACAAATGACATGGACCAGTCAATTGATGATGTCATCATTTAGGTTATCATTTTCTGACTTAATATTAACATATCAAAAAATGTCATGATAAGTGAGTGACATGACATGTCCTTACTGGTCTTATCATTATCATTCTCATTAAGTGACCATAACCTTTTCTGTTTTTGTGATAACAATTATATTAGCAGACCTCTTGTAATGGTAATGCTACATTTACAGATTTTAAGAAATGCACAAAGATGATAACACATCCTGAGTAAACAAAGACAATTTACAAATATTTTGTGAAAAAAAGTACATATCATATTTAAGCTGACTGAAATTCTAACACATGATTTTATGTTACATTTATTACATGTTACACATGCAACAAAATTGTTGTTTTTAAAGTTAATACATGTATAGCTGTTTGTAAATAAAGGAAACCAAAGAGGTATTGTTATTTTAGTATCTTTTAGTGTTTTGCATCGTAAGTTCTCATGTTTTTCTGAACATAGTAGCATGTACCACTGACACATGTAACAGAATTTTCTTTTTTAAATAGACATTAATTCAACCATTCAACTTCATCATTTGATCATCAGAATGATTTCACATAAATGGTACCAGGTCTTCGATTAATACTGTATGTTATTAAGACAAAATGTTAGAAGTTGCCAAATCCCTTAACCATTCTCATTAAGAATAATGGATGTTGGATAAGAATGGTAAGCATGAGTCCATTTGTGTCAATTTTAATACTCTCAGGGAAGTAGTATGAGTATAGTACATGTCTGACAGGCTATTTTGCTTGTGAATGCATGAGTAACATGCTTGTCCTTATAGATATTTAGAGTTGTAGAATTATACCCTTACACCTGCAACTTGATTATTTTTAGGAAAGTCAGAAACCTCTAGTAAGGATATTTATATGTACTTATGTCAAGGAGTTTATGTTTTCGTTAATGTTTGTCTTTCTGGTTGACTGTTAGCAGGGTTACACATAAACTACTGAATACATTTTCTTGAAACTTGGTGGAAGGGTACGTGCCAAGGAAGAACCCATTTACAACCTTTTAGACTTTCACCAATCTGTGTGTGTGTGTGTGTGTGTGTGTGTGTGTGTGTGTGTGTGTGTGTGTGTGTGTGTGTGTGTGTGTGTGTGTGTGTGTGTGTGTGTGTGTGTGTGTGTGTGTGTGTGTGTGTGTGTGTGTTCTAAACTGGTAGTATTTGTGCTGGCATGTTGTCATAGATAATGTTTTTTTCAATATTCATGTTGCAGTGTGACAGTGCTTTTAAGTGAAATGAAGACAAAAACTCACAATAATACACAAGTGTATTATTTTGTTTTATTTATATATGCAAGCAAGTTAATGTCTTTACAAATAAAAAAGACACTGTCTGCCCAAGCTGTTGGCACAGATATGTACAAAATTGAAGGAGTAAAGAAGATAAAGTCTGCTACTAAACAACCAGAGTGAAGTACAAAAAGTCTTGAATATCATGGAGAGACAAAAAAACTCTACTCCCGATGTCCAAACTGACATAATGCAACAATGGAAAACATGATGATCAATATAAGGTCACAGACCACGGCATCATCGACTTTTAGATTTGTGATTCAGTTCACGATGAACAAGAAAGGACTTTGTTCAGGCTAAGAGAATCTGACTTTTCATCCTGTGATAAGCAGCTGAGCTGTTGTTGCACAGAAGGTCAGATTTTGTGTGCTTTATCTCACTGACATGGGCAGTTTTTCTGAATCAAATGGATTTGTGGTCAGGATCATGGAATGTTGAAGTTGGTCCATTCTCAGCTGTGGTCAGCAGGTAGACAAGAAAGCCTCAGGATTAGTACATGTCAATACACATATTCATCTTTACAAAGAGACGTGGACTACAGAGTTAAGGACAAAGAAATTAAGAAAATAAGAGCAGCTCACATTCTCTTACTGGATTAAACAGTAGCTGAATCTTCTTTTGCCTGTTCAAACAGTAAATCATTTAGGCCACAGTGACACCTTCTGGTAAAGATCACTCTGTGTTCTGCTCAAACTGCTTAAGTAAATATTTTTTTGTTAAATTTACTGGAACTAGCTTGAATGATAATTTTTGCCTCATTAACGTCTGTTACATAAAGTGCTCTGGATATTTGAGCTGTGCTGACTACGCTTGTTGCTTATTATTTGAAGCTGTTACTTATGCATCAGTGACTCTTTTATAAACATGCAATGTCAAAGCACATCAGCACAGAAAATCAGACGAGTCACGGTCAAAGTCAAATATAGTCACAAAAATCGGAGGCGGACACAAGCAACTGTGGTGAGACAGTAGCCTTTATGCCCAGAAAGAGGAAGAGGATGTGAGCAGAGGTGAGTAAAGATTCAAGAGTTTATTGTCATAAAGGATAATGGGTGGCCAGAGCAATACATTACACCATGTTTGCAAATCTGTTTTATTAGCATAAACAATAACAACGTGATCATATCACTTAGGACTTGCAATAATAGATGATTCATGCATTTGTATGCCAGCGATTTATGTGTATAGATTTCTGGCAAACTGCTACAATATATTGCTCTGGTGGAAAACAAAGGAATAAGCAAGCAAGCTTAGCAACACCATTATCAAGAGGAAACAGCAAAACTTCACACTGAAAAGTTTGAAACAAAAAACAGCAGAACAGTGCCAGTGGGAAATATTAATATTTTTGTTTTAATCATTAAAATTATGACCATTGAATGCATAACCATGCCACAAACAACAACTAGATTTTCTTTCTTTTTTTTTCAATCTAGTACAATATTATCTTCTTTATTATGTATGCATTCATTTTCATCGTTATTTCTTCAGGTTATTACCAATGCTGCAATACTACACACAGGTCCCACAGTGGACCACAATGCACTTACACACACAGAGAGAGAGAGAGAGAGAGAGAGAGCTCACAATGGTCAATAAGTGCACAAAAAACATTATTTTCTTTTACCTGATGTTAAAAACACTGACATGACATCCATTGTCAGGCAATTAAATGAAAAAATACTGTTACTGTAAAACTAGACCCTTAAAAATACTGACTGTACGCAGCCAAGAAACCCCTGAACAGGCCACGAGTCTGAAGGAGTAGTATTCTATACTGATGGTACACATTTTTTCAATTTTTTTGTGTCACATGCAACTGCATTTACACAACACAAAGAAATATATTTGAAGTCTGTTGTACCACTTTCATACTGGAAGAAATTTGATTCCATGTGGTTTGTAAAAAATGACTTCAGTGCCTTTTTGGACACTGAAATGTGTTTTGGATGTTTTGTTGACTTTCTGTCTCTATGAAAACTAACAGGTTCATCAGTATTTAACAGACAAATGTTAGATTCTATCTAGTCTATTCATGATACTGAACTGTTATCCTTTTAGTAATTATTGTGAAAATAAACTGAAATTGTATCAGAGCCATACTGTGAAGGGCCATCTATTTTATTTCAGCTAATATACTTAGCTGAAATAATATACCATAAGAAAATCATCTCGCAGAGGCCCAGAACTTGATAATCTGCAGCACACCCACCATTTTCTGTGTAAATAGTTTTTCATGTACAGCTACTGCTGTGTTGCCCAGGAAGCAAATACAATTCCTGTGTGTGTTAATGCAGCTTTCGTAGAAAGAAGAAGCTCAGGACATTGGCAACGAATCACCCCCCCTCCAGACTCCGGACCAGCAGGAGATCATTATCTTGACCTCTCCCCTCAACTGTTGCACATATATGTATATCTTTATACAGAGTCAATTTGGGTATAGTGCTTGATACTGCACATAAAAAAAATGAAAAAACACATTTATATTTCTAATTAAATGGTTTCACATTTAAAACGTTTCAGAGATTAAAAGTTGATAGTAAAATAGTGAAATGATATTGGTAAAGAAAGAATTATGGCTCAGAGTAATGTCATGGTGTAGTGCATCTGTGTGTATGTGTGCTGGTATATTCATCAAATTAAACCAGTCATCACCATCTTCATCATTCGTTCAGGAATCATTCTGCAGACACAATGAATAATCTCTCAATCATCTCTACTGGCAGATAGAGAATCACCTCTTTCCTTCACAGCTACAAACAGGACAACACATACAATCATCTTATTCTAATGGCTGGGTCAATTCAATTTTATATTGAATACAAATGTAACCCCTGCAAAAAGTTTTTTTGATACATTTTCTAATCTCACTTTTGCGCTTACAAAAAAATGTATCCCTCCAGAAGGACCAATATAATAAAGTTTTGGTATCATAACTAAAGGTTGAAACAAGTCTAAGTGTAATTTCAAAACAATATTCCAGTTAGAACTATGACAGTTTTAAAAATCCAATCTTTGCAGATTGATAGAAAATCCATGAAGGTATGCTCATCCAGAAGTAATACAGTGTATAGCCTAATCTGGAAACCACAAATTTATCATATAAAGTGTTCCTAATTAAGAATCATTCATTTTGGACTTCATTACCAACAATATTACTCCAATGGAGTCCCTGTAGCTACTGCTGAGTTCATCTCCTTCTACCTGTTCCCACCACTGCATACTGTCACATCCATTTTGGTATCAAACCGACTCCTGAAACTCAACCAAACTCCTCACATGTTGGTACAAAAAGCTGCTCCTGAAAATGCTTTTTGGAAAGATCCTCTATCTTTAAACCCAAACATGCTGAGACCAAAAACCGTAGTAAATAGTAAAGCCACAACCAAGACACCACCCAGAAGTCACAGTAACCATCTGTTCAGTTCACCAGTGTTTGTCACATTAGCATCAGTGATGTTTGAAAAATTAAATGACAAGTACATTTTGTTTAGATTAGGGCTCAATTAAAGAAAGGAAAATAACAGGGCCTCTTGCAGAACCACTGAAATGAAAAATCGTTACATGAAAATGTAAAAGTGATAAAAGCCCAATCTCCGCACAACTGCCACTTTTAAATACCCCCATGCCAAAATTACACAATGCCGATTAAAATGTGGCAAAACCCAAAAAGTGAGAAAAAGACATTATTCAACAAAGTGATGAAAATAGTACACATTTCAAAAAACTTTGTGCTGTTATGATGTGCTGTTTCTGAGGACAATTCCCAAGTTTATACAAACTGGGGATGAAAGGGAGGGAGCACGCAAAGCCTGAATGGCCTCTTTGAAATTCTTTAACTTTTACTCTGATGACAGAAGCCTTAACATTAAGAGAATTAGAATTGATTCATGATCATCAGAGTACTTTATCAGTCCATAATTTGTCTAATTATCATTATTACAATAACCCACCTGCTTAAACATTTCAAGAATTTCATTTCAAGAATTAACTACTTGTGTGACATGCTGTCTTCAGTATGTGTAACAAGTATGCAGAACAATTATTGTATGTGGGCTCAAGATGAGGAGGTGACACATAGGAGAAAGTGGTTAGGTTGGATGAAAAAGTAGGGAAAAGGGAGAAGGGTAGGAAAAATTAGCATCCTATTTGTAACCAGGGGGTACATGCTTCCTCAAGGCCCACACTTCTCTGCAATACCAGTCATCATTTAGTGGTGCGACACAGCATGACACCACCATACAACATTACCTGCACAACACCGACCATTCAGCCACATCTATGTGCGTGTATGTGTGAGAGAGAGAGAGAGAAAGAGAGAGAGTGATAACGTGTATGGTGTACGGCAAGTACAAGGCTGTTGAGCAGGAGTGGCTCCCATATTATATGATGAGCTCATTGATACCAGACTCATGCACATATCTGCTGTAGATAGTTGGCCTTTGTGTGTTATGCTAACAGCTCGTTACATTTCTATGATATGTTTCTGTGACAGCTGTTTTGCATGCTGAGCAATGGTGTAGTTTGCTGCCACAACTAATGAGCAACCTTTCACTAAAATATTTGCTATCTTTAAATAATAATTAAAAAAAAGGCAAATTCAAACTCAGGATAATTTAATACGACTATTCAGGAAAACAGGGACCAAATTCAAAGTGTAACATTTTTTTTATTCTTCTCCTCCTCATTTTTGTTTTTTCTTTTGTGTTGAAAATATACATGGAGCAAACTCACATGGTGTTAGCACAGACCCCCAGAGCCAATAATCTACTGCTGACATGAGGATGATATTGGTATTAGTGTATAGTCATAATTTGTTTGTTAATGTCTGCCAACTTGTTTCTGTATCTGTGTCTGAACACATGTTTTTGTTGTCTTTTTCACCTATGTATATATTATTTATCTCTGATTGACTTAGGCTTGTATCATGCCCTTTGTGTCTGTGTGTGTGTGTGAGTGCCTGTGTGCGCATCATCATCATCATCAGTGTGTCTGACAGGGATGTTTATGTGTAGGCATTAAGGCGTTCTTTGGAGCGTGTGGAGTGGATGTCATGCAGCTCCTGTTCCTCCTTCGACTTGATGTCCTCGTACTTCTGCATCCGGCTGGCGTCCTTCAGGTAGCCCCAGTTAGCAGCTAGAGCCATCAGGAAATGGACCTGAGACGAAGAGTCAGGGTAAACCTTAAAAATAGTACAAATGGAGCAAACCAGGTGCACTACATACACTTTACAACAGTGCAAACAGACATCAGCCGTTTGTATGGGGCAACCATTGTAGCCTATTGGTAGAGGCAACTACCATTGAACTTCAACCTGAATTATTTTTAATAGCTGCAGATGAATAATAGCCTTCATAGCTAAATATGGCACATTTACATTTTGGAGACATGAGACTGCAGTTCTGGTTTGGTCTGTGGAACTTGACATCACACTCAACAATGTAAATTAAAAATATCTTGAAACCCAGTGTAGATTAAACCATCCTTGGTCGACGCTGTGTTTACAACTTGTTTATGCTGCCCACAAAAGGCCACAAGCCTGTAAGTGCAGGTTAAAATTGGAATTAAATAGAAATAGAATATATGATCTTTGTCTATTTTCTAACTTATATTCTCAAAAGCAGCGTGGGATGAATGCAGGAAAATCTAAGCAGGAATAAGCAGGTAGAGAAAATTAATGCATAATGAATGTTGTATGCATGTGGTTTTGTGGGGTATATCTGACAGGACTGATCCTTTCCACACCTCAGATATCTGAACAGCATGCTGACTCATCTTCTGTATCACTGCACACATACAAGTTTAGATTTGCTCTGCCCTTCTCTCTCAGTCTCTCTCTAGGTGGAGAGGCCTTTCTATTATTTTTTACTTCTAATGATAAGACAGATAATGTGTGTTCATTTGTTTCCTACTGTAAGCTTTACCCACAAGTTGGAGGGCATACCAGTCAGTGCCAATAAGTACTGATTCTCACCATGGCAATGACAGCAGCTCCTGCTCCTGCCAGTGCGCAAACAAACAGATGGAATGTCAAGTCCAGCTGCAAAACACACAATACAGCTGTCATTTCAAATGTAAATTAATTTGAGTTTGAGAAGTCACAAACCATGATATTTTCATCTAAATTACATCAAATATAAAGCTAGAGGAAAGAGAAAACAGCATGATCCTGCCTGATTATCTCCCAGTGTTCTCTTACCTCATTAGATTCACACATCTTGGAGAACTTTTCAGATCCTGTACACACCTTCCTCTCCTCAGAGATGGTCACTGCTCCTTAAGAAAAGAAAAAGAGAAAAACTATATCATCAGCACAAACTGTGACCATCTCTCCTCAAGGATGGTCACAGCTACTTAACAATAAACAATATATAATTGGCACAAACTGTCTATTTGCTTCATGCATCCATCTTTGACATTAAAGGGATAGTTCACAAAGAAATTTAAATTCAATCATTATCTACTCACCCTTATGCAGATGGAGGGGTGGGTGAAGTGTTTGAGTCCACAAAACACTATTGGAGTTTCAGGGGTAAACAGTGTTGCAGCCAAATCCAATACAATTGAAGACATTAGTTACCTATCTTCAGACATAATAAAACAGGAAAAAGATAACATGCCTCCATACTGCTCGTTTTGTGTCATTAAAGTGTCCGTAAGCCTACATTCATATTCAACTCGAAATGAGGTCATTTTAAGCTTGTTTTAAGCTTAAAAGTCCACCAGAAGTGGCTAAAGTAGCAGACGTTAGCATCTCTGACGGTATGACTGAATGCAGCTCGTAGGAAGATATCAGAGGATTAAAACTTTGTGTAAATGAGGCCATTTCAAGTCGAATTCAAATGTCGGGGCTTCCGGACACTCATATGACACCACACGAGGAGTATGGAGGCATGGTTTTTTTCTGTTGTTTTTTTTACATCTGAAGATAGCTCACTAATTTCTTCAATTGTATTGGATTTGGCTGTCAATTCAGTTTACCCATGAAACTCCAAAAGTGTTTTGTGGACTCAAACACTTCACCCACCCATCGGCATAGGGGTAAGTAGATAATGAGTGAATTCTCATTTCTGGGTGAACTATCCCTTTAACGGTGATGAAAGAGCATTTAAACTGATTACAGTTTTTACTGGGAGAATGACCCCCTTGTGCTGCAGTTGGGAGTGTAGAATCCAAGCCTTAATGAGCCAGCTATTTTCTTTTATTTGTGATTGCTGCCCATGAAAAATTTTCATCAGTTTGCTTACAGAGGCCCATTTGTAGTTTCTATGTTTGTACTGCAGAGGGCAGTGCTTAGAGACACACAATAAAACGCCTCTCACTGTGTGTTGGTTTTATGTGGAGAACCTGGAGACCCTGTTGAAAAGTAAAAATCCAGACACATTTAAGAAGGGAGTTATTGTTCTTACACAGACGCATAGAAAACAACATATCCTCTAACAGGGTTTTAAGTGCACCTGTTACTTACTCATTTACCCAGGAAAACCTGGTTTTACTTATCGAGTTGATATCCAGTGTCATGTGACTGCTTTGCCTGACTGTGTTTTTCAGGTTATGTTCAGCCAGATAAATGAAAGATATCCTCTGTATGTTGAACTCCCTTCCTAGTACAGGACGCAGATCACAGTCCCATCTGCCTAATCCCTGGAAATCCACAACTGAGAAAAAAAAATATATATATACAAACATAGACCTTCTGCCAATGCCAATCAACAATAACACATACACAAACTCAGATCATATTATTATTATTCAGATTATTAAACAATCTTATCTGAGTTGTGTGTTGTATTGTTTTACAGCAATGATGTGTTGAAGGTTAATTTTATTATGTTTGTGATGTTTCTCTGTTTTGCCTTGGATTTTGGGTCAGGCCAGCAGCTCAGTCAGGGAGAGTGACAACAGAGACCTTTACTATGAGGCTGGTTCAACCTACTCTGATTTAACTCAGGGTTAACAAAGAAAGTCTGGATTGACAAACCCTGCTTCAGTAACCCGTGCACTGTATTTCTGAGTGGAGAGAAAGAGATTAAAGAAAGTGAAACTGTTACAGCAAACAACGTCAGGAGACTAATTCAAATTTACTGACTGACTACATTCATAAGAGAAGTATAGAATCTTAATATATCATGTGATTGACATGTAAGTGCAGGCTAATGTGTGAAAACAGTGAGGGTACGTACAGTAAGCTGCTCATAACTCACTGATAGTAAATTTAAAAATATTCCCTAAAGCACTTAGACATTTGATTGTCTCTGTGTGCTGCTATTGAAGAAGCTTTTACATTCATTTCAGCTGCAGCCTAAATCCAAAGTTCACCTGCTGCAAATCAGGATTCTCAACATTTCAAAGTCACACTTCATGAAGCTGAATCCACTTAATCTTCATCAATCACCTTCATCACAACAGAGGTTTCCTCTTACTAATGTGTTAACGCTTGTTTATTGGGTGTAGACATTTTACACAGATCTCATACAAAGTTCTAAAGCTCGATTGAATTAATTGTGCTAAACAAAAGGAAAACAACTAAGTTACACATTGTTTGTCCGATTCCTTCAGTAATGAAGTTAATAATTTAATTTAGGTTTGGGAGCAAGACCACGCCTTGACCACTCCTCTAATTACCCATTAACCCTTCTTATACTGGTCAACCCATCCTGCTGCGTTTGTCTCAGTTAATTCGACCCACCCTCCCTTCCCCTCATTCATTTACCTCCCTACCTCATCCCTACATACATCCCTTCATCCAGGTACAGGCTTCTATAACGACCATGTCCATTTCGCCACCCAGGCAGCTGGCCGGATACAGCGATTCAGTCAGGGAACCTACTAAGGTGATCTAGATTCCCAGCTTTATTGCCGTATCTTTGCAGACTGTACATCCCTCTCCTGCGAGCTATGTAGAGCC
Organism: Hippoglossus stenolepis; assembly: GCF_022539355.2. NCBI lineage: Eukaryota > Metazoa > Chordata > Actinopteri > Pleuronectiformes > Pleuronectidae > Hippoglossus > Hippoglossus stenolepis. The sequence goes on along the minus strand of NC_061484.1, from coordinate 156,450 downwards.
TTTTCCCACCCAGCCACAGCTTGAACAATTGCTCCACTACTTTCTTACCCAATTCAGATGCCCCAGACAGAGAGGCATTACACCAGTGGCAAGACGTCAGGACAAAACGTGATTTAGGAGTGCATACTTTAGGCTTAACTATCCAATAGGATGCCAACACCTACATGTAACATAGAGAGTGACAGCAGTTCTAGCCTTTCATGGATGTGATGTTGGAATGGGTGACGCAAAGTGAGGAAGATATATTGGGATGCTTTGTGAGACATCTTCAGACTTGGGGGTCACAATTGTTAATGTTACTCTGTTGGCGTTGGTATATTGTTTTACCTTCTGGCAGAGGTGGACTTAACCATTAGGCAAAGGTCGGCAATTGCCTTGGGCCCCGAACTACCAGGGGCCCCATCAATTTCATTATAAAAATCCATACGCTAAAATGGCATCAGAATGCCTATAATTTATGAGTAACTAGTGTCTCAGCAACCCCCCCCCTATTCCATGAGCGCGTCCACTGAGTGATTCAGGGCGTAAACACAAACAGTGTTGAGCCAGTTCACACTTAAAAATAACTTGTTTATAGTTCAGTTCATACAGGTGAAAATGAACTAGTTCAAGTTCATTTGTTCCATTTTTTATTGGGATTATTAAGATGACAAACGTACGATCAGGTATTTAGTTATTAATCTATGGTGTCGAATCATGAATTGTGTCGCTCCGGTCATTTTAACACTGAGTCCTTCAAGTCACGTCTCGTGTTGTACTGAGTAATTTTTCATGATGTTAAATACAGCCTCATAAACTCTGGAGCGAACCAAACAAACACTAAGTTACTTCATGTACTGATCAGGTCCTAATAACTAGTGAAGGTTGAGAGAGAGCAGGTCAGAGTGGATGAGGACACAGAAACTCCAGCTTGGTACAAACCAAGTGCAGCTTTTGCTCTGATCATGAAGCAGCTGTGACCAGAGAAACTCTGTGTTTTCACTGTTTCCACTGCTCCTATTATCTCACTGTGTGTGTCATTCTGAGTGAGTGGGTGTGTGAGCACACACACACACACACACACACACACACACACACACACACACACACTTTAACTCGCTCCTGGTATTTCCCATGATGGCCTTTACATGATGATTAAAAAAAACGTGAGCGCGTTTTTAAGAGAAAGACATGAAAATAAAAACATTCAAGGGAGAGAAAGAGAAAGCAGGGACAAGGGAGGAGAGTAAGAGAAAGACAGGGGACAAAGGGACAAAGAGAAATGGTAATCATTTTAAAAAGTATATTTTGTTATTATTTCTGTAACTCTGTAAATTGACCTCCTATTGTCTTGTGTGTTATCTTCTCACTTAATTATAACAAGATATAAGACAGAGGCCCATCATCATCAATCAGATATCCTGCTGAAAAGCAAGGTAATAGATAACAGATCTTCCATGTGAATGGACAATACTGTACATTCTTATTGTACAGAGATCATATTGTTTATGAAAATAAGATTTTACTGTGATTACATTTGTAAAACTATTGATATGTTTTGTTGGGTTGGGAAGAAATACAAGTAAGACTTTCTTAGATAAATAAGGATTAAAAATGGTAGAGAACAACGGATGCCACATGCCTGTGTTCGTCTTGGGCCCCCAAATTGCTAAATCCGCCACTGCCTTCTGGTCTCCTTGATGTATTAAGTCTACATTAAACTCTTCTGCATAAGACATCAGCTGGTGCCTGAGTTCTCCTTTCACCAGCTTCCAGAAAACTTCCATCCCACGCACAATCCAACCACACCAGCAGACTGACCAGAACAGCACCTCAGCACACCTCTGAGCTTTTCACTGTTACAAAAGCTTTATCAGAAACCTTCCTTTTAACGAAGAGAAACACTCAGGTCCCAGCACCTCCATTGAGTTTCTCGGCATCACCCTGGACTCAAAATCCTCTCAGGCATCTTTGCCTGCAGAAAAAAAAAAACGCATCACTCTGTTCTTGTCAAACAATCTTCTGGTGCACAGATCGACCAAACGCCAACTACTGTCCCTCCTTGGCCATTTCAATTATGCAATCCGTATAATTCCTCAAGGGAAATCCTTCGTCTCTAACCTGTCGACCAGAGCTGCAGCCGTCCCCTCTCTCCATGATAGAGTTGTCCTGGACAATGCATGCAAAATGGAAATGTGCTTGTCGCAACTTGTTCTTCTCTGATGACTTCATCACTAACCCTGAGGATATCCAAGTTTTCACAGATGCAGCTCCTTCCACAGGTTTCGGCGGCTATTGCAGATGGAGATGGTTTCGCCTCTGCTTGGCCCCTAGAGCTTAAATCTCTCGATTCAGACTCCTGCTGTCTTTCATCTGCGCTTCATGAGATATATCCCATAGTCATAGCTGCCATTCTTTGGGGGCATGAATGGTCCAGAAAGTCCATACTCATCCTGGGAATCATCTCCCAGTTTCAGTTCGGGAGGCAGACACCCTAACCCTAACTCTCTACATTAAAGGGGACATAGCATGCCCATTTTACCACAAGTTGATATGGTTCCTTGGGGTCTTAATGAAATGTCTGTAACATACTTTGGTCAAAATACCACAAGGATCATTTAAAACAGCACCCTTTTTACCCTGTATAAAACAGCCCTCCACAGAGTGACCTGTTTTGAGTGCCTGTTCCTTCAAATGCTAATGAGCCAGCTCCCCCCTCCCCCCTCTCCCCCCATGATTTTAAACGATATAAATTACATATTTTATATGATATAAATTATCAAATATGCATCCCATACTTTGTATTCCCCTTCTGTTGTCCTGGAGTTTTAATTTTCCAAATCACATAATTAAATGTCCCCCTCTGCCCATCCACTACAAGCACACAAGCAGACAGACAGAGAGAGAAAGAGAGGGGGGGGGGCTATGAAGACCATCATTTACCCCCGAACCCCGACATTCAACGGGTACAACAACAAGCGGAGAAAGCAGAATCGCGGGCTGACCTTATATATACAGTCTATGGGGCTGACCAGCGCGGAGAAATGCTCGTCCTGTGTGAACAGCCAGGCGGCTGCGCGCTTGAGAACGGCGCTGCGCTGCCTCGCAGCGGCGCTTCCGCGTCCGGTGTTAACCCGGCGTAACTACTGTAACCCGGCGTACAGTAGTGCTGAACACTGCGGAAGTCTTCCACACTGTTGGCTGTGTGGCGCTGACACAAATTCCAGCTCACGCATGGGAGAGCGAGCGGTCGCGCCCGAGCAACTGCTGCAGCCTCCCAGTCCCAACGATCCAGACAAATGCCACATGTGAGTGAATCGCGGGCTGACCAGCTAACCCTAACCCGGCTGCGCGCTTGGGAACGGCGCTGCGCTGCAGCCTCGCTGCCTCCGGTGTAAACCCGGCGTAATGAGTGTGGGGGAACGGGGGGGAAAGACCATGTAGGGAGACTTCCAGTACCTTGTTACGACACAAAACCCAGGAAGCTCAATCGAGTCGCTCAAGCATGACGTTTCTGACTTAGAGGAACCATAACAAAACGCGCGAGTGTTTTTTTCCCAGAGTTTTTGGGTTGGTAGACATGCCAGATACCCACATTAACGTGTAGAAGCACTAACAAAGTGGAATTTGCATGCTATGTCCCCTTTAAGGAGTAGGCTTAAAACCTTCCTTTACCATAAAGCCTATATGATGTGGGGCTGCCTATCCGCACAGCCTGGTGTCTGCCCGTCAGGAAGTTCAGGATCCAATCACGGAGGGCGGTGTTGAGCCCAAGGTCTCTGAGCTTGGTGACGAGCTTCAGGGGCACGATGGTATTGAATGCTGAACTGTAGTCAATGAACAGCATTCTCACATATGTGTCCCTCTAGTCCAGGTGGGAGAGGGCAGTGTGTTGGGTGAGGGAGATGGCATCTGCAGTCGACCTATTGAAGAGGGTCCAGAGAGTCAGGGAGGGAGGAGGTGATGAAGGGTTTGACTTGCCGCTCAAAACACTTCATGATGGTGGAGGTGAGTGCTACTGGGCGATAGTCATTCAGGCAGAGGATTTTTGTTTTCTTGGGAACAGAGACAATGATGGTCTCCTTGAAACATGCGGGGACTACAGACTGGAGCAGTGACAGGTTGAAAATGTCTGTGAACACATCTGCCAGCTGATCTGCACACACCTTGAGAGCTCGGCCAGGAATGCCATCAGGTCCAGGTGCCTTGCGTGTGTTGATCCGGTTAAGAGATCTCCACACGTCTGCCCTGGATAATACAGGGGGGGCAGCGATCCTCCTGGGCCTCTTGTATCTCCACAGCCGGGGAGTTGCTCTCAAAGCGAGCATAAAAGGTATTCAGATCCTCTGGGAGAGATGCAGACACTACATCAGCACTGCTGGTCTTTCCTTTGTAGTCTGAGATGGTTTTGAGTCCAGCCCACATGTTCCTTGTGTTGGATCCCTTGTAGTGAGACTCCACCTTGTCCCTGTAAAGTCTCTTGGCACTGCTAATAGCATTTCGGAGCGCGTACCTGGACTTCCTGTACTCCTCCAGATCACCTGAGATGTAGGCATCAGTCCGTGCTTTGAGTTTGGCATGGACGTCACCATTAATCCAGGGTTTGTCAGGCCGGCCTGTCACCATTGGTTTCTGTCCTATAGATCTCTGTCCTGTCGATAACCGCATGCAGCTCGTCCAGTGCCTGATTAGTGTTGGCATGTGGCGGAATGTACACTGCTGTTATAACGACCGATGTAAACTCCCTCGGGATATAATAAGGTCAGCATCTGATCATGAGGTGCTCCAGGTCCGGAGAACAGCCCGAAGAAATAGTCTTCACATCTGAGCACCACAGATTGTTCACCATTCAGCAGACACCCCCTCCCTTGCTCTTCCCCGAGTTTGTTGTCCGGTCCTGGCGGTGAATGGAGACCCCCTCGGGAACAATGGCGGAGTCCGGGATCGAGGGGTCGAGCCAAGTCTCCGTGAAAACCATCACATTACAAAACTTAATGTCCCGTTGAAAAACCATCCTGCTATGAAGTTCGTCCAGCTTGTTATCCAGAGACTGAACATTAGCCAGAAGAATACTTGGTAGTGGAGGCCGGTTCTCACGTTTCCTCAGCCGGACTAGGACGCCGGCCCGCGACCCTTGTTTCCTTCGTCGCCTCCGTGCTCCAGGTACGACAGGTAAACAGCGCCATGGGCGGTGAAAAAGTGTTTTTCATAGTCAACCCGATGAGCAGAAGTTGTTCTCTATCATATAGTATGATAGGGCTCGCTTTGTCAGAGTGCACAATGCAGAATAAAGCTGAATAAATAACAAAAAAACAGAAAAAAGAGCAGAGCTGTGGGGGAGCTTGAGACACGGCAGCCTTCCTCGGCACCATCGAGGTCTAGAATGTAGGGGGACACACGACACATGGAACTTCTCTTCCCTCTTCTCCCTCCTTATCACATCCAAAAAATGTATGTCTCATCAATACATGTTACTGACTTGACTTCTTCCCCGGAGTCTCTATGCCTTATCGTCCGCAGATCCAGGGCCACGGTGACAGCCACATCCCAGATTTAGAGATTGTGATCATAATGGTGGATCCTGTATCGCGATACACATCAGGGATTATGATGGTGGATCGCGAATCAGAGATTGTGATCGTAATGGCGGATCCTGTATCGTGCTGGCTGATCGTGAAAATAATGGCGGATCCTGTATCGTGTTGGCATCTGATAGTGGTGGTGGACCACAATTGTGGACTATGGTGGCATCCGATCGTGATGGTGGATCCTGATCGTGGTGGCTGCTGACCGTGGAATATGATTACAACAAGACTGCTTGATATACAATATGTCTACTCAGATACTCTACCATTACTTACAATAATTCATCAATTCATTTCCCTTCCATTATGCTACAAACTGTTTATTCTAACCAATGCTGTAAATACCCTTATCTTTCTGATGTTCTCCATTACACATGGCATCTATTGCACTTCTGTCCATCCTGGGAGAGGGATCCCTCACATGTTGCTCTCTCTGAGGTTTCTACGTTCTTTTTACCCTGTTAAAGGTTTCATTTTTTAGTAGTTTTTCCTTACTCTTGTTGAGGCTAAAGAGCAGAGGATGTCACACCTTGTTAAAGCCCTATTAGACAAATTGTGATTTGTGAATATGGGCTATACAAATAAAATTTGATAGATTGATCCAAACCGATAACACCGCAGTCCTAGATATCCTCAACAAAGGTTGCTCCCGGTCTCCATCAATCAATCAATCAATCAATTCTAATTTGTCATATTGGCGTTTGTGTGTTGTTCCTAGTATGGTACGTTGCAAAAAGAGAGGTGGTAAAATTATTTTTCGCCTAGAGCAGCAGAAGTATACACGCCAGCCCTGCCTAGAGGTCATGATTTGCTAGCTTTTTTGGGGCTTCTTGAGGTGCTCTGAATTCGTTGAATCTGTTTACAACCCTTCTTGCCATCCCAGCCTATCAGACATGTCCATCTACAGTATACTCCTGACTCATATATTTACGCTCCGACGCAGTAAGACAGATAAGCTGGGAATTTCTTTCCCCATCTCCATTTTTGCCTTGATTCATATCTCAGCCCATACAAGCCTCTGATCAAATATATCCGCTCCAGGATTACCGCCATGGCATCATCACAACACCCTCTCTTCGTCTCAGAGACTGAAAAAAAATGGCCACCAGATTCTACTTTCATTCCTTCCGCATCGGAGCAGCATCCACTGCAGCCAAACTGGGCATCTCAGACCAAACCAAGCATATAGTTCTTACATCCGCATCAACCTCACTAATATTTATCAAGCCCAAACTTTTTGGGGGTCCGACATCAACTTGGGTCGAAATGTGCCTGAGATGGAATCCCCACACTGAGTGTCCATCCGTCCAGTCCACGGCATATCCTCCCAGAACAGCCTGACAATGACATTCTTCATCAATCTTCATCCTTTCCCTTCACATCCGAAAGTGCTGTGGTCCATGCTAGTGAATTCATCTCTAATGCTCCTGCGCTCCTTTTTCAGTAATCAGACTTGATCCACCCATAAAAAGTGTCACCTCTGTGTTTATCTATCCAAAGATGGATTAAAGAGGTCTTAGGTCATTTAAGTAGAACAAAAAGTACAAAATACACTGATGCAGAACAAAAACTGAACCTTAATCAATGTACACATGTGTCATAGAGGTTCACTGTAGGTATCACATGTCAAAGACAGTTCATAAATATTGAAATACTGTTACTAAAGAGAAGAAATGAAAATGACAAAATAAAATGACCGTGTTTCTTTACTTATCTTTCTGCTTAGCTGCCCCTACACTTAAGGTTGTAGCACCACACAGTGGTTTTCCATGGTAAATGATTAATGGTTGGTATTTGTATAGCGCGTTTCTAGTTTTGATGACCACTCAAAGCGCTTTACAGTACAGTTTGCAATTCACAAACACATTCATACAGTGCATCTATGAGCAGCACTTGCTTGGATTAATATGTAAAATATGCAGAGACAGAATACAAAAAGCAGATAAACAGTTTCTATGGATAATAGGAAAAATATTTCCACTACTAAATCTCACAGTGAAGAAAATGAAATATTTCTTTCAAAATAAATAGAACTTGTAGCTGTGGTCTCAATGACATCATAATGTACAGCTCTTCTCAGGCCAAAGCAAGGTCAATGAACGTCAAATTTCACCAAGTTGAAAGAGGAATATGATAGTGTTCCAGTTGTTATGGCCTTGTGGAGGTGACTCAGAGAGACCTCTAGGTGAACCAGGGAGGTGGCACAGCTGAGACTGATTGTCCAATCAACTCTCCCTGGATTCAAAAGGCAGCAGCTAAGCTGCCAGAGGAGACACTTGGGAGAGAAACACAGGAGACGCAAAAGGACTGAGACGCACATGAGCAAAGCTCATAAAGGAGGGACCGAGACTGAGCGGAGCTGGAAAGCTGGAGACCAGCAGAAATTACTGAACCCTTTTAAGTTTATGTTTTGTGAGTTTATGTTTGTATCACGTGGTTAATAAAAGATGGTGAAAAGCAACCACTTTGTCTTTGGCTGTGTGTGGGAAACCCCAGTGGCATCAGACATTGCAACAGCCCTGTACAGAGACAGCCATGGCAATGTTGGAGGGATTTTAGATTTGACTATTAACATACAGACTGTAAGTAAAGACCATCATTGATATTACCAAATCTGACTTATTCTGCCTTTGCCTTTAACAGATCTGCTTAACTGGAATGCAACCATTTTTTAGAATATTTAAACGAGCTCCAAAAGTGTTGGAAAAAAATAATCATGAAAACTTTCTGTTTATGACCAGTATTTATATTGCTGTATTAGTTTAAATCAGTTTAAATGAAAGTTATAATGGATGTTCTCCCCAAGGTCTGATAAGGCCTCTTTGAATGTATAAATACTGTTGATCAGGTGTTTTTATTTCTGTGATGTGAAATTATCATGTTTTATTGTTTTATGTCCATTATATATACTAAGGGACCACACATAAAAATGTGCCCTGTGCTTTATCTGGTGCAATATGTTAATGTACACTGTCCCTGTTTTAAATAAACAAATATAAACCACCACAAAGTCAAGATGGCAAAAATTTCAGTGACTAGAACAACAACTATATAGGGCAGATATGGCACATCAGTGATCATTCATGTCATAATGGCACTTACCGAACTGACGCAGGTCCAGGCAGAGGTTGGCTCCCTCCAGCAAGCTGGTGTTCTGACACATGGACCAAACGTTGAAGTACATGAAGACTGGCAGGCTGGTGAATGCTGTCACTCCAAGCCACACCAGGAAGAACAGGTAAGCCAGGAACATGAGCTGCAAACACACCATCACAGATAATGCAGTTGGGGGGATTAGGGGGTCCTCAAAGAAAGGTCCCCAACAGGATATTTATGCTGTATACAGAGGTTTCTAAATTTTTTCCCCCTGTTAATAGGGTTTTTTGGGGTAGTTTTCCCTTACTCTTGTTGAAGGTTAAGAGCAGAGGATGTCGCACCTTGTTAAGCCCTATTAAACTAATTGTGATTTGTGAATATGGGCTATACAAAAACAATTTGATTGATAAAGTACACGTAAATCAGTTAAAGTTAGGTTTTACATCGATGGCATGTTATTTAATCAAACATATCTTTTTTTTTAATTAGGATTACCAGATCATTTTATACATATGATAATGTGACATGTAGAATACTGCATTTAGTAGGCAACAGCAAGCAGTATGTGTGCAGTTCAATAATAAGCGGTCATTTTTATGATAATAAAGAAACAGGTCAGTCAATGCAATTATGTGGCTCATTGATGTTTTTTTTAACAAAGACAAATAAAATTATCAGTCTGTGGATATACACAAAACACTGATCAGTAGGATCAATTTATCATTGGATTTGGTCTCTGTCAGTGACTGTATATAAAGATGGTTGACGTGAACAGTTGCCTAAAAGTGAACCCAAAATTTCTGTTTCGCCCCTTGGTGGCCGGCTGCAGTATAGGTCTGGAACCCCACTCCATTTAGGTAAATAATATTTTCTTAAAAATGGTTTAATTTTAATTTTAATTCGGCTTTAATTTGTTATTATATGCATTAAAAACAAGATCAAATGTGATGATTGTCAGCTGAAACTTACTACTGATTGGTCAGACATCTGCATACCACAGCTCCACGATCCTTACTGCGCAGACACTAGTTCCAGATTATGTCACCAGCAAAAACTGCACCCATATCTAGGTTAATTGACCTAATTTGTGTACAGTGGAGACACTTTGTATAACTTCATATATAGTTACTGTTTGGGTAATTTCTTGACAGTAAGAAAAAGATGATATCACCAGACTTGCCCTCTAACCACACCAGCTATCACTGTCATTTACCATGAAACATCTTGCTGTCTATACCCAGCTTAAAAGGATTAATAGAAATAAATATCAGTGTATAACTCTATTAGTTCTAAATTGTTCTTACGAATGCAGTCAGGCAGCGTCCACAGGCAGTGATCTTGAACTCTCCATAGAGATCCCTAATGGCTCCAGTGGTGAAAAAACCCTCTACGAGCAACAGGACTCCGAATACAAAGAATCCAGCTGCAAGGCCATAGATGATATACTTCAGGAGGTCAATACTGTGGAGAGAACACACACACACACACACACACACACACACACACACACACACACACACACACACACACACACACATACAGTCTGAGCTCTCACTGAGTATTTATTTATTTGTGTATTTATTCAGGCTTACCTTTCTAGAGTAGAGTAGGAGCCAGAGCTTTCAGCTATCAAGCTCCTCTCCTGTGGAATCATCTTCCAGGTTCAGTTCGGGAGGCTCAAACCCTCTCTATGTTTAAGAGTAAGCTTAAAACCTTCCTTTTTGATAAAGCTTATAGTTAGAGCTGTTCAGGTCTGTCTTGGACCTGCTCTTAGTTATCCTGCTAAAGGTCTAGAATGTTGAGGGATGTGTTACATAACCCTTAGGCTTGAAAAGGATGGTGATCACTACCTTAAAAGATCTGTGGAAAGTTTTTTGAGTTTTCATATATGCTAAAGACCTCACAAAAGTGTTTGTTTCGTTCTTTTTAATGGTTATTTTAGTTGTGGGATCTTTCCCTTGTATCAAGATGCTAATGTAATGTATATTCTACAATGTTTCGTTATATCTCACATGAGAAGACTTTTTGTTGCTACCTATACAGTAGATTAGGGTGTTTGAACATCAAAAAGTCTTCATTTGTGCTATTTTACATGCTCGCTGTTCCTCACAGGTCACTATGATGTACCTTGTTTATAGTACAAAATATTCCCCTTGAATCAGAAAACTTCACTCAACTTCACTCACTGTTCATCTGAGAAGGGCTTTGCCGTATATGAAGGGGAATTACAACATGCTGTTACTTCAGAAAGGCTGGTAGAATTTGGCTGAGAACATTTGCCATTTAAAGTGATTGTGGTAAAACAAGAAAACCCACAGGTGAGGTCCTTTGATCTGTGTAAGAAGTGATGGTTAAAAACACTTACAAGTCACTTACATCATAAACACATCCAGTGTTTCTCCTGGGGCTCTGATGACTTCAAAGTAGTTCTGCAGGATGCTGACAGTGCCGCTCAAAGCCTCGTGGCCACACCCACAAAACAAGGCCACGCCCATGTAGAGGAGAATGGTGGCAATGAGAGAGGCCCAGGGCAGACTGCCCACACATCGCTCACAGCACTCCTTACAGCCTGAAAAAACACAAAACACACAGTTTTAGTCTTCAACAGTCAACCGCTGACTGAAACTCTGATTGTACAAGATAATTCAGAGTTCATCAAATCAATTCAACTGAAACATCCAAGACCAGTAATGGATATATGTATCCACAACCATGTAAAAAAAAATATCAGAGGATACCAAAGGAGGAGATGTGTATCAGAAATGTGAACACCACTGCTTCGAAAGACTCAAAGCTCAGTTGAGAGTGCCAAAATGAAAAGTGCTGCAAAGCAGCAGCTGTGTCCTAAGGTGTATTCATTAATTGTTGCTTTATTAATGATTAGAGGTACTGAAACTATAAAAGGATAATGTTCTTATTAACATTCACTTTCTTTGGACAGTGAAACAATAATTGTGCAGATGTCATCACGTCACCGTATAAAAATATCATAATATCAGCAGCTTTTGGATTTCAGCATGTGTGTGTGTGAAACCACACACACACACACACACACACACACAGACACACTTTCATATAAGCAGACATGCAGCCACTCAGCTTCACTGAAACCATACATGTAGACAGAGCGTCAATCCTACAGAGAGTGGAACAAAGATAAAGAGAAGCCTAGACACCACTCTTCCTCCCTCCCTCCTTCACCTCCTCATTGCACAGAAAGGGGTTTGTGTGTGTGTGTGTGTGTGTGTGTGTGTGTGTGTGTGTGTGTGTGTGTGTGTGTGTGTGTGTGTGTGTGTGTGTGTGTGTGTGTGTGTGTGTGTGTGTGTGAGTCATCGTGCTGCTGAAGTTTAATTGACCAGCCTTGTTGCCATGCCAACAGGGGTGTGGCAGGAGGCTGCTGACCCACTTTGCCTGCAGTGTTGTCATGGCAGCAGCACAGCGCTCCAAGTGTTGCAGTCACACTAATGCACATACATGTGCTGTATTTTCATACAGTGACGGACACACACACTCAACAGATACACCTACAAAGCATCTATTTAAATTGACACAAAGTCTGGTTTGTGAGAAATGATCAGCACACAGATGTCTGTTTCACTATAGAACGTGAGCCAGTAATGGAGGAACAAAACTAGCTGTGATGCCTAGTAAGAAGGTACCATTTTGCATTTACGGACTCCATTTAATAAAGCATTCATTACTCATGAGCTACGCGCTCAGTGTGGTTATGCAGGAGACAAATATGGATTTTACCTTTATTTTTACACATAAAGAATATTGATTCAGGCTACATTTGTGTGACAGTTCTGAGGCAGATGCACAGGCACAGTGACGGATGTGTTTGATATTGTTAGGGTCTTTTGTACAGAGTGCTCTTTTATACTTTTATATATCTGCAGTTATGTATGTGTATGTCTTTCTGACACTGTGTGTGTGCGAGTATTTGTGACCATGAATCCTGAATTTCAGCCATGTTATAATCCTCTTTACATTTCCATACTTGGGCTTAAAATGCAAGAAAGGTCCATTGACCTGGTAAAATCTGGGACAAGCTAAACACAAAAGGAATTGCTTTCAGCCTATATGTGTGGCTATTTTCTTTTTTTTAGAAAGAGGTACAAATATTTACACATAATATGACATAAAACATCCATCTGCTGTCTCAACGCACAAAGTTGTGATAAGATTCACATTCAGCTGGTTAGTGTATCTTGCAGCAATCGAAAAAGCGAATTACTGTCTATTTATAATAGAAAATGACATCAAAGCGATGGCTCTATCTATTACACTTCAATTGCATATTTTATAATTTTGTATTGTGTATTTGTAACTTGATTTTTGTTTTTCTTCAACAATTTCATTGTTTACATTCCTGGTGGCCTCTTTCCAGATAACTATCAATATTTCTCAACAATAACTGTGTGATTTGATTGACGCTGGCATTGATTTTTAGGCCTTCATGGTACTGATTGAATAAGGAATAATTTGTGACTTAAATTTTTTATCCAGTGGCAGTAGTTAAGCAATTATACTGTGTGTGTGTGTGTGTTTGTGTGTTTGTGTGTGTGTGTGTGTGTGTGTGTGTGTGTGTGTGTGTGTGTGGTGCTTGGTGCTTTCTTTCTTTCTTTCTTCCTTTCTTTCTCTCTCCTATGTTTCACCTATGTTTACCTGCGGGGCTAGATCAGTGCGCATGTACAGCCTGGATAAATAAATAATTAATCCCCATTAAATTGTTCAACTGCCTGTAAAATCATGATTGGAGATGAGCACATCAATAACACAGGAATCAATACTTACAGATACAACTTGCTACTCAATCCGTATTGATAACAACTACTGATTACAAAAGGCTGTCTATTTGAAAACTATAATGCTGTGCAAGGCTTTCTATTCTTTTATAGCACAGGTACCCTCTTTTTACCTTGTTAAAGTTATTTTTTTTGGTAGTTTTTCCTTACTCTTGTTAAGGGTTAAGGGAAGAGGATGTCACATCTTGTTAAAGCCCTATTAAACAAATTGTGATTTGTGAATATGGGCTATACAAATACAATTTTATTGATTGATTGATGGTTTGCACCGTGACAGTGTCCTGTTGGTCAAAAAAGAGATGAGCCATCATTTGCTCCCCAGCCCACAACCCCATCATGACAAAGCAAAAATATGGGATGATCTTGCAAGCGAATCAAGTAAAAGGAGTCATCAGAGAACAAGTAGAACATGTAGTAAATGTTTAAAAAAATACTTAAATAGACATTATCTTAAAGGGGACATAGCATGCAAATTCCACTTTGTTAGTGCTTCTACACGTTAATGTGGGTATCTGGCATGTCTACCAACCCAAAAACTCTGGGGAAAAAACACTCGCGCGTTTTGTTATAGTTCCTCTAAGTCAGAAACGTCATGCTTGAGCGACTGATGGCTCTCCTGGGTTTTGTGTCGTAACAAGGAACTGGAAGTCTCCCTACATGGTCTTGGCCCCCGTCCCCCGCCCCCACACTCGCTACGCCGGGTTTACACCGGAGGCTTCCACACTGCCAGCTGTGTGGAAGACTTCCGCAGTGTTCAGCGCTACTGTACGCCGGGTTACAATAGTTACGCCGGGTTACAGTAGTTCCGCCGGGGTACACCGGACGCGGAAGTGCCGCTGCGAGGCAGCGCAGCGCCGTTCTTAAGCGCGCAGCCGCCTGGCTGTTCACACGGGACGAGCATTTCTCCGCTGGTCAGCCCCATAGACTGTATATATAAGGTCAGCCCGCGATTCTGCTTTCTCCGCTTGTTGTTGTACCCGTTGAATGTCGGGGTTCGGGGGTAAATGATGGTCTTCATAGCCCCCCACCCCTCTCTTTCTCTCTCTGTCTGTCTGCTTGTGTACTTGTAGTGGATGGGCAGAGGGGGACATTTAATTATGTGATTGGGAAAATTAAAACTCCAGGACAACAGAAGGGGAATACAAAGTATGGGATGCATATTTGATAATTTATATCATATAAAATATGTAATTTATATCGTTTAAAATCATGGGGGGAGAGGGGGGAGGGGGAAGCTGGCTCATTAGCATTTAAAGGAACAGGCACTCAAAACAGGTCACTCTGTGGAGGGCTGTTTTATACAGGGTAAAAAGGGTGCTGTTTTATATGATCCTTGTGGTATTTTGACCAAAGTATGTTACAGACATTTCATTAAGACCCCAAGGAACCATATCAACTTGTGGTAAAATGGGCATGCTATGTCCCCTTTAAAGAAAAACTCCTGCATAAAAGTTAGGCAGTGCACAGCTGTTTCATTAATAGTTTTGTGACTGACTCAACCAGCTCTCAAAGATATGTTAAAATACGATATACTGTAAGTATCGATGAATGTGTCACCAAGAATTTTTTAAAGCGACACGATATTTTTGTTAAAATAGTTAACTAGAATAGCACTCAGGAGAATGCACAACCACACCAAGGCCCAACAATACACATGATTATCATTTCTTATAGTAGAAATATAAAAGAATGAAAGAATTGTTCTGATAACCAAAAATTATACATTTTTCATAACATAGTTACATAAACATAGTTCAAGCAAGTGAAAAATCTGCATCAGAATATAATGTGATTTTCCCAGGGCCAGGCCCTATCCCTGGTGTAAATTGGTTTCATGTTTTTGTGTATTCTTGTAAATAAATGGACCAACAAACATGCATGGGTGAAAACATAAGCTTTACATAACTACATAATTATATACAATGCCATTAAAGTGTAGTGTCTCAGCATGAGACTGAACATCTGTTCAATTACAAACAAAAATGATTTTTCCAACTGCACACTTGCCAGGAGAAAAAGCACATATTTATGTATGTTTTTTCAGCATTCTAGCCTTTATCTGGTTGTCAACTGCGAAGTATGACACAGCAAAGTTCCAAGGCACAAATTAAATTATGGACACTGCTGTTATGTAGCATATGCTCTAACCATTCAGCCAGCAGAATGCTCCAGCTTCAACCCACAAACATTTAAGTAGATTAGTCCATTAAGTTACACTTAATTCACAGTTAAATTCATTAACAGAATGTTATTTATTTTTATTGTAACTGTGTGAATGGAGAATTTGAATCACTTACTCTGTAAGATGAGCAGAAGAGAGACAAACTTTGGTCATTAAGTCATGCACAGATTAATTTGGAGAGGCTCTATAAAATGGTACAAACTGGAAACACTACCAGGACTTCACAAGTGCAGGCCAGGAAATTTAACATCGGTATGGCATAATTCAGAGCTGGGAGCTACAAAATCAAATACCCAACAAATTACTCTTTGCTTCTTTGCTTGCTTCTGCTTGCATAGAACAGTACTTCAAGACTTATTCTTTTTTCATTCAATTATATAGAGATCTGTGTTTTGATATTTCTTATGTATAAATCAAAACTTGGGCTGATGGTGGTAAAAGAAATGTCACTTCAGAAACTGCAAAATTGTGTATTGCATTCAGGGTTGGGGTTGACCACTTCCACCAACCACAACCATCCAAGTGAGCTAGCGGTTCACAGTAAAGCTATTTATCATCTCTTGTGTTAGTGGAAAGTGATTCAATTAACTTCAGAGAGAGGAAAAAGGAGCAAACCCCTTGTCCATCGCTTCATTCTCTCCAGTATCTCTTTCTTCCCCTCTCTCCTCCTTCCTGACCCTCTCCTCTCTCACCCTCTGTAGGCCTGCTAAGTCAATTTGTATCGACTTATTCCTCCCTCCATTAAATTCCTTTATATTAGTGGCCATAATAATGAAAAGGATATAAGGCACAAGGGGCCCTCTCGGTTTTCCCATTAACCTCTACAATAAATCAGAAATTAATTCAACAAATTACACAACTTACAAATTGCACAACTTAGGGTAAATATTTTCATTTCTGTAGGTTCAGAAAGTGGCATGCCTGGATAAACCACTGATTATATGGTGTCAATGTTTTTTATGACTTTTTATAATTATATACGTACCCTTCTTCTTCTTGGTTTTACTTGAAAAACATACTTTGTAAATAAATTTCCTTCATGCTACCATATTTAAAGGTTAATTACAGTGAGTCAATCTCTACCCAGTTCATTAAAAGTTAAACATTTCCTGTCATACACCCAACATCATGAAGTGGTGGGTTTTATGCATCCTGTTAAACTGATCTAAATTTAACAAAAGTTAGATAATTAGCAAGTGTTGGGATGTGTTACTTGTCTGAAAAAAAGCTTCTCCAAAGAACTGTGTACCAAAAACTCCAACCTGACAAACAAAACCTCAACAACAGACAGATCAAATAGGAATGGATGCAGCTCTCAGAGCACAGCAAGGTTTTAGGCCGGTGTTTATTAACCTGGTTTGTTCTAGGATTTTTGTCATCCATCCATCTATTATCCAAAACACTTATCCCTCTATAAGGGTCACAGGGGTGCTGCCAATCCCAGTTTACTTAGGTGAAAGGCAGAGTACACCCTTGATAGTTTGCAAACAGTGGTGTAGTGCAGGGTATATGCAGGTATAAGGCGTATACCTACTTACTTTTCAATAAGCATAGAGTATAATCCCTTCTGAATCACCTCTGGTGCGCATAATTCAGTAGCAAACCTTTTTTTCCTAGGACAACAAAAACCTCACCAGCCTTACTCTGTCTCTGATTGTTTAGTAATGTTGCTTTTGTTGATTGGTTTGTTGTTTTGTTTGCTGGGGTAGGTAGTAGGAGTGGTGATTAGTAAATTAGGAGTATCAGAAAAAATCCAATCATAGGCAGAGTAGGGCAGGTCATGTCTGTGTTTGTCTTCATGGCTGACTTAGTTTCTGTATTTTTTATTCTTAAACCCCTGTTGAATTTTTTCCTATCTGACTTTGTTCCTCTGTGGGTCTCATGATTCTCTCTAGTCGATTAATTAGTTCTCTGTGTCTGTGTTCTGTATTTGTGTCCAAATTCAGACGTTATGACAGAACAAACTGGCCAAACAGACCCAACAGCCATCCACCAAACTCCTAACCAAGAAATATGCCTTGGAGAACATGATGGTTTAAGAAATCTAATGGAATGCAATCAGGCCATCATGGACCAATTATCTCTATAAACTCAGCATATTGCTTACCTCATATTTTTGTCCTCTCCCCCAGTGCAAGCCAATCAGCCAACTCAGTCACCTTCACATCTGCAATCTTTGCAGGGAATCATATGCACCAGACCCGACACTGTTCTTCTGTGACCAGGTAAAGGTCATGGGTTCCTTCTTCAATTCCAGTCACTTTCACCTCTGAGGCATCCAAGGTACTGTACAATATATGGTGGGCTTATAATGGGGAAGAGCTCTGGATTGGGCAGAGGCCATACTATCTCAAACAGATGTCTCATCCTTTACATGTAAGGATTTAATGGTTAAAATCTGAAATGTGTTTGATCACCCTGATGTTCTTGGTAAATCTTTGTCAGGGATCCCGTAGTGAAGCCGAATACTCAGTGTTGTTAGCCTCCAGAGATGGACCTACTGATCTTAACTCAGTTGTGTTGCTTGCAATCATGTGGGACAATTGTCTACAAGAATGTTACAGACAGAAGGCAGGCCATTCTCGTCACTCCTATACCCCCTGTATCTCTCCGTCATCCAGCCTGCACCTGCAGACCTCTCCAACCCTGCCATTTAACAACCTCTCGAGGAGCACATGCAGGGATAGGTTCTCTTTCAACATTCGTTTCGGTATCTCACTATGGAACACGCCCACCGCGCTATCCCCCAGAAGCAATTTTACACAACGCCAGTCCTGACTGGCAGGCAGACGTGACATCTGTCACCAGAGGAGGAACTTCCTTCTTCTATATATAGACCCGACGTCACATCATCACCTCAGTCTAAAACCTCTTCTCGCTCCTAGAAGCATCCTCTCAGACGGCAGGTGTAGCTAACGGGCTAACTACTCTGTCGACGAGCGCTACCTGAACGCTGCATAGCTTCCTGAGTTTAGTAGATAGTCACCATAGTAGTTACTCACCTCTTCCAGTTTTATCGGAAGAGATGGCAACCATGGACCCTGCTCCTGCCCTCACCATGGACAAAAGCAAGGTACTGCCGAGGTTGTGCACATGTGGTAACAAAATCTCGGGGGCAGATACCCACTCTGTATGTTCGACATGCCTCGGGCTGGAACACGCCCGAGAATCGCTAGCATCGCCAGAATCGCCTTTCCACAAAAACCAACCAACGCAGGCTAGCGTGCCAAGCTAACTTGTCAGCGTTGGATCCTATGATGGGGGTAGCCGTCCCCCGTCCACAGGAGAGAGTGGAGAGCACCTAGGGAAACTCGCCCCACTGGGGCGATCAGCTCGACGCTGTTGCACCGCTACATGACTCCGACGAGCATGAGACCGACCTAATGTCCGGACAGGGCGTAACCGTCGGTGGTGACTCCGACTCACTGGAGTCCATTAGCCTCTGCTCCGAGGATGACGAGGTGGACGTGGAATCCATTTTCACCCCACCAGCTGCAAAGCTGACGACCGAAGATGGTACATGCAGCCCAAACCTGGCTCCCAGCATGGAGCCAGGACCTGGCATGGACCTGCACGAGGACTGTAAGACAGTGGCTGCTCAGCTTGGAATTGTGTTGGCCTGAAGCCCTCACAGAGACCACCATGTCGCGCTATGAGGCTAAAAGGCTCCCCAGAACAAAAGCTTCCACCAAACAGCTTCTGCCGTTTTTTCAGAGCAAGCCACCTCAAGGGCGCCTGGGCGAAGAAGCCCTTCACTTCCAGCGTGACGGCGGGTGATCCAGCTGCCCATCCTGCCACTCTGGGTGCCAAGAGGAAGACGCGCGTTACCTAGCACGCTTCTTCCAGTGGGGGAGGACAGGTTCAGCCAGACCCCTGTTTCCCTCCTGGCGAAAGATGTTCCGTTCCAAGGGGCTTGTTCCAGACAAAAAGGCATGCAGAGGTCATGTTAGCGCTCACAGTTCACGTAAACACAAAGAAGAGAAAGGTCAGCGCTGCAAGAGCCCTGTGGAGCCGCAGCCGAGTGTTTCCAAAAGCACAAAGTGCACAAGCACTTGTGCCCAAACACACACCAAATCCCTTTCCACTCTGTAAAATGTTCAATAAATATCACATGCGGTGCTCATCCAGTCCACGTGCTGAGGGCGCAACCTCACATGATAGAGGAGCAGAACATGGTGGTGCGGGCTCGCATGACACCACAAGGGGGCAGTATGGCTCCACCTATGGGACAGCGAGCCAGCCTGCCTGTTGCAAATGGCAATATGAGCGCTGGAACGGCGCAGCCCATGTTACCTGCCGCTGCACAGGCACTAGGATCGCTGGAGGCTCGAGCCCGACAGTGGCGAGCCTGTGGGGCATCAGAGTGGGTAATAAAATCTGTGACCAGGGGTTACAGGCTTCTATTTGCGTCCACTCCACCCCGTTTCAACGGGATATCGCAGTCACAGACGCAGGATGAAAATGCGCATATCTTGCAGAAAGAAATCACTGCAAACTGAGCCCGACGCACCACAGTCATCGCCAGGTCTTAGTCTCCATGGCTTGTGTCCACGCGCTGCACCCGTGGAGATGCACAGTTTTTCTGACCAAAGGCATTGCCATGGGAACGGTGCTGGCACGAAGAGTTATTACAACAGATGCCTCTCTTGCGGGCTGGGGAGCCAAGCAAGAGGGGAGGGCAGTGAGTGTAACATGGAGTTTGCAAATGCAGTCCGTTCACATACACTGCCTGAAACTATTGGCTGTATCACTGGCACTGAAACATTTTCTGCCCCTTCTCAGAGGGCAGCATGTTCTGGACAGAACAGACAATACCACCGTGGTGGCATATATCAACAGGGGGGGCTGTGCTCACGTCATCTTCCTACATGGGCACACAGACTGATTGTGTGGAGCGGCTCTCATCTGTTATCCCTCAGGACACACATGTGCTGGGCATACTGAACTGGGGAGCAGATTTGTTCTCCAAGGGCAGCCCTCGCTACAACGATTGGAAACTCCATGGTGAGGTGATAGCTCAGATATGGAGAAAATTTGGCCTGGCAGAAATAGATCTGTTCGCGTCAGAAGAGAACGCAGAGTCCCCGATGTTTTATTCCCTGACCGGCCAGAACGCTCCAATCGGGGTGGATGTTATAGCGCACGACTGGCCGCATCTTCTACTGTACGCTTTCCCCCCATTAGAGCTGATCACTCCTACTCTTGCCAGAGTGCGGGAGAGAGGTCATGCCCTAATTATAATAGCTCCCCGCTGGCTGGTGAAACACTGGCTAGCGGAGATATACCAGCTATTGTGCGCTCAGCCATGGCCTCTACCTCTGCGCAGGGATCTCCTGTCACAGGCGCACGGAGAGATTTTTAACCCTCATCTGGAGCGCATGGCTCTATGGGCTTGGCCTGTGAGAAGCTGGACTTCCACAGAGTGTCATCAAAGCTTTTCAAAGCGCCAGGGCTCCTTCTACACCAGGGGTAGGCAACCTTTACTATCAAAAGAGCCATTTTGTCCCCTCTTCCCCCAAATAATATTTTTCTGGAGCCGCAAAACATATTTGATGAGACAGCTTATAAAGTTTAATATATAGTTATACTATATCTATATATAAACTATAGTTTGTTGCATTTATGAAATTATAGAACGACAATAAAGAAAACTGTTGCTAGTTTTACCTGTTACAACAAAGGAAAACACCAAACTCTTATGAAGAGGATACAAAAATATACTGGCATGTGTAGGCCTACTTTGAAATAAATTAAACACAGAACTATGCAGGCCTATTTGAGTCCTCCCCATATTTGTGGGAAATGTATAAAATAAGAAGCAGCAAGTTTGTATTCAATTATGACTAAAGTCCATTTCAGTGTGCTGTCATCCTCTTCTGTTTTTTCCCACGTACAGCAATCAACCGTCGGGTAATACGATGTGACGCATATTTTAGTTGATGAAATATTTAAACAATAAGTGAGAGCAGGTAAGACTGGAGGCGGACACAGAAACTGAAGCTCAGTACAAACCAACTGCAGCTTCTGCTCTGATCAAGAAGCGGCGGCGCTGATCTCTGAGCAGCTGTGACCAGAGAAACTCTGTGTTTTCACTGTTTCCACTGTTAAGAAGCTGACCGGCTGCTTCACGTGAACGAGCTCTAATCTCACTGTGTGTGTCTCTCTGAGTGAGTGAGCGGGGGCGGGGGGGCGGAGCCCCGGGGCCTGTGTGTGTGTGTCCGCTAGGGCTGTGCTCAAAAAATCGATATGGCAATATATCGTGACGTCCTCCTTGCTGATGCACGCATCGATGCAGATGCTACTGTATCGATACGGCATCAAATGCTGTGACGGCTGTTTTGAAAACGAAACATCACCTATGGTGCAGTGCACAATGAAGCCAATAGGTGGCAGCTTAGGCAAAAACAGCACACGTCTCAACCCAGAACAAACATGGAAGGAAACAGTGAAAAACTGTTTCCACCGCCGGTAAAACTCAAGGCCAAGATATGGGAGCATTTCGGATTTTTGCAGACACCAGGAAGTCGGGAATTGGACATGAGTCATGCAATATGCAAGCTATGCAGAAACAAAGTAAAATACTGCAGCAACACGACCAACCTCCGTCTTCACATGACAAGACACCACGCTGATCAGCCGCTAGCAACAGGTACTACACAGCGTGTGTCGTCTCAACCAACCCTGAATGAGGCTTTAAACTCAAAATTTCCCTCAACATCCCAACGGGCTAAGAAGATCACAAATGCACTTTTATGCTTTATATGTAAAGACTTGCGCCCGTACAGTGTTGTTGATAACGAAGGCTTCAGGCAACTGCTTAATGAGTGTGAGCCACGCTACACAATCCCCACTCGTCGGTTCGTTACAGAGACTGCAGTTCCCCAGTTGTACGCAGATGTGAAGCAACAAGTCACTGAAGCGATCTTTTCTGCAAACAGAGTTGCCATTACATGTGATGCCTGGACTTCGAGAGCAACCCAGTCATATGTAACTCTCACATGCCACCTTATTTCTCCAGACTGGGAAATGGTCTCACACGTCCTGCAGACCAGAGCTATGTTTGAAAGCCACACCGGGTCAAATATTGCAGATTTGCTACGGGACGTGGTTAATGAATGGGGGCTTGTTGACAAGGATCCTGTGTTGGTGACAGATAATGCCTCTAATATGACAATCGCGGCACAATTGGCGAAGTTAGTGCACGTGAAATGCTTTGCGCACAGTCTGAATTTGACCGCTCAACGGGCACTCAAGACGCCCACTGTTTCCCGTCTACTGGGAAGAATTCGCAGCATCGTGGCTTTTTTTAGGAAAAGCACAATTGCAAGCCATGTCCTGAATGAAAAGCAGAAGCTACTTAATCTCCCGAATACAAGCTCATGACAGATGTAGCTACGAGATGGAACAGCGCCTGTGATATGTTGGAGCGCTTCTTAGAGCAGCAGCCCGGCATTTGCGGAGCAACTCTCCACTGAGGTGCGGAAGAATGCCAAGGAGTTGTGGACCTTAACTGAAGCGGACCTGGCCTGTGCTGAAGATGTGGCTAAAGCCCTGAAGCCGCTAAAAGTTGCAACACTCGTTATGTCAGAAGAAAAGACCCCTACGCCGTCTGTTATAGCACCGCTGCATGCCCAGCTGTGCAACGGCGCTCATGTCCAAGCAACAGACTCGGCCACACGAGGGACATTAAAAACACCGTATCCGGGGATCTTGGGAAGAGATACGTGAGCGACAGATCCTTTCTGTGCATCGCCTCAGCACTAGATCCACGCTTTTGTGCCCTTCTTCTGGAAGAAGACCAAAGACAGGACACGTATACCACTGTGGCAGCAGAGGCAGCGCGATTTCTCAGGTGGGGGTTAATTAACCTTAGTTTACTAAGTGTTTTTGCCGAAAAACAAAACGACCTTTTCACTTGACTTTGGTACAGCAGGTTGTGCAGTATAATGTAATGATATAACTATACAACTGTGACTCATCTTTGTATTTATGAATGCTATGTGGTCTTGGTTATAAGCTTTATATACAGTCTATGGTTATAAGTACATTTTTATGTTCTGATTTCAGAAGAACCAGAACTATGTACCAGAACAAGAAAAGGCTAAAACTTGTTCTTCCCCACCCTGCAAGAGAAGAAAGGACTCTACCTGTGCTCTAGCAGATTTATTTGGAGAGACATTTTCTCTTCCCAAAAGACAAGACTCACCTATGTCACTACATGATCAGGCACTTGATGAAATCAAGAAATACAAAGAGGCAGAGCCATTGGCTCTTACTGGGGATCCACTCAGTTGGTGGAGGGAGCACCAGGTTGCTTTCCCCTTACTATCTAACTTAGCTAGGAATACCCTCTGCATCCCAGGTACAAGTGTTGCCGCAGAGAGGGTGTTCTCCACCGCTGGAGACATAGTTAGAGCTCAGAGGAGTGCTCTGAAACCTGAGCATGTGGATCAACTGGTGTTTCTGCACAAAAATCTGAAAACATGTTAAGCCTTAGCTGCCAGTACAAGGCCAATTTTAAGTTTGTTAAAAAAGATTTTTTTATTTTTTTTATTATAATTTTGTCTTTATAAAAGAACTGGTTTGCTGTGGACATTCTTATAGCAAATGGAAGTGCACTTAAAGTCAAGTGAAACCAGAGTATTATGGCTATTTTAAGTTTAAAAGTTAAGGAATATTTTATTTGCATTTATTAATAACTCTGAGTTGAAGGAGCATTATTTTATTTAACATCTTATCTTTGTTGGCCAGAATTTTAAGTGTTTTAAGTTGTGCGATCCTTAAGGCTTTGCCTTTGTTGTTATATGGAATAATAAAAAACAGCTGTTGTAGTAAATTCTGTGCAGGACATGGTCATTATTCAAAAGCAATGTGTATCGTGATACGTATCGTATCGTGGCCTCCGTATCATGATACGTATCGTATCGTGAGGTTGTAGGCGATACCCAGCCCTAGTGTCCGCTGTCTGGGAGCGCACACACACACACATTCGCCCGCTCCTGGTATTTCATGATGGCCTGATACGATGATGATTTAAAAAATAAACATGAACGTTAGTGAACGTCACGATAAACGTGAGTGAACGTCACGTTCACGTTCATCACATGAAAACTGATTCGTTAAGTTCACCGTTCGCGTTTGAGGATTGGTGCGCAAAAGCAGGGGTGGAGGCTTTTCGGAGCCCTATACCTGTGATTTTGACATTCCTACAGGAACTACTAGACAATGTTCTGGCGTTCTCCACTATCAAAGTGTACTAAGCTGCTATTTCAGCATGCCACATAGGCTTTGGGGATAAAACGGCAGACAGCATCCTCTCATTTGACAGTTTATAAAAGCGCTCGGCGCATGCGGCTGGTGTCAAGGAGCCTAACCCCACTGTGGGATTTAACACTGGTGCTCGAGGCGCTATCTTGCGCACCTTTCATGCCACTGCAGCAGGTAGAGCTTAAGATGCTCTCTTTCAAAACGGCTCTCTTACTGGCGCTGACATCTGCAAAGCGCGTAAGCAATATTCACGCACTATCAGTGAATCTGTCATGCATGCAGTTTTTTATGGGGGATTTAAAAGTTGCTAAAACCAAATCCCGCGTTTGTGCCTAAGGTTTTTAACTCGGCATTATCATATTGTCCTATTGAGCTGTCGGCATTCCATCCTCCACTGTTCTCCACGCTGGAGCAGGAACGGCTGAATGCGCTCTGTCCGGTGCGCACATTACGAGCTTGTGGACATGTGGACAGGACATCTGTCTTCAGGAAATCAGAGCAGCTGTTTGTGTCTTGGACTACTTCACACTTGGGGAAACCTCTTACGAGGCATTGTTTGTCACACTGGATCGTGGAGGCTATTGCCTCAGCCTATCATTGCTGGGGAATACAACCCCCCATAGGTCTGCGGGCGCATTCCACTCGTGGTATGGCTGCATCATGGGCACTGTTCCAGGGCGTGTCTGTTGAAAAGATATGTGCGGCTGCCAGCTGGGCAACGCCTCATACCTTATCCAGATTTTATAATCTGGATGTTACTGTACCTACATGGTCTCATCCAGTCCTGAATGTGAGTTACGTCACAAATGTGCCTGTCTGACTGACTGATTGGTTAGTTATTGGTCTTCGAGGTAAGCTTATCTGGCAATGCGGCAGTCGCCATATCCCATAGTGAGATACGGAAACGAATGTTGGAAGACAACTTTAGGTTTAGAAATTAACCCCGGTTCTCTGAAACATGAGTGAGGTATCTCACCAGATCACCCTCCTTGCCTGGAGCGAGGAAGAGGTGTGCTTACTTTTTAGACTGAGGTGATGACGTGATGTCAGGTCTATATATAGCAGGAAGAAGTTCCTCCTCTGGTGACAGATGTCACGTCTGCCTGCCAGTCAGGAATGACTTATTGTAAAATTGCTTCTGGGGGACAGCGCGGAGGGCGTGTCCCATAGTGAGATACCTCACTCATGTTTCAGAGAACCGAGGTTAATGTCTTAACCTAAAGTTAGGGAGAGCTCGTCTCATTCCTGTGGAGCAACTACGGAGAATACGGTCTGGTGAGTGCCTGTGCTGTAATCAGCTGGTCACTTTTAAGATACCTGTACTTGTACCCACAAAAATAATTGGCTCGCCCACAGAAGTGGGGTTTCTGGCAGGACCGTCTTTTCCCTGACCTCCATCTCTACAGAGATTACAAATCTTTGGCCTTGTGTTCACCACCTCCCAGACCATATGACAATGGACAATGGATCTCCTCCTTGGGGCTCCCCTGCCTAGCAGTATAATCTGTCATAACTCGAAGGGAAGCCAAATGCGTAAAGGAAAGTCTAGCAGCAGGCATCATCCTACCGTCCTCCTCTTGTGTAGGCACTGCATTTTTCTTAATCCAAAAGAAGGATAAGACCTTGCGGATGTGCATAGTCATATCTCAGTAAAAAAAATCAATACCCTTTTCTTTTGATAATTATTGGAGTTTCATGTCAAGAGAGTTCCCTTGGTTACATTGTTGAGAGTGGGCAGGTGAAGGCAGACCCAGAGAAGATCAGCCGGATTCAGCGTGGCAGTTTGTGGTGGAGGTCGATGCCTCGGACACTGGAGTCGGGGCTTATCGCAGGCTGAGATGAAAAGTTGCATTCCTGCACCTTCTTCTCCTGTCGCCTTCTTCTCCTGTCGCCTCTCCCCAGCAGAGTGCAAGCTGGCGTTGAAGAATGGTGGCATTGGCTGGAGGGTGCTTATCAGCCTTTTGTTGTTTGGACAGATGTTAACCCGATGCTCTGTCCTGCCAACATATGTCTGTTGAAACCATCTCTGACTGTAACACCCAGGATCCTGAGCCAGGATATGGTCCACCTATCGTTCTTTTGTGACTAATTCTATCCAGTCATTGGTTTTGCAGTGGATGCACACCTCGCACTTCGCCTGTCATCCATGAGTTAGCCGCACCTTATCCCAGCTCAAACGGTACTTTTGGTGGCCTACCATGGACAGAGACATTCAAGAGTTTGTTTCCGCAAGCACAGTGAGTGCACAGAGCAAGACCTCACACCAGCCACCTGTAGGTTACCTTCGACCTCTACTAATCTCAGACTGCCCATAGTCCCATATCACCTAGGATTTTGACAAAGGACTTCTGTTATCTAATGGTAACATAGTAATCCTTAGAACTGTTGACAGTTTTCCCAAAGCTGTTCATTTCCGTGCTCTGCCTAAACTTCCCACTGCCGCTGAGACAACCAAACTCCATGGGATACATGTGGAGTGGGCGGCTGTGGCTCAGGGTTTAGAGTGATTGTCCTCTAACCAGAAGGTCATTGGTTCTATCCTCTAAGTGTCCTGAACCCTTCTCATAGAGAAAAGTGCTGCACATAGATGCACTGTATGAATGTGTGTGTGAATGGTGAATGTAAAACTGTACTGTAAAACACTTTGAGTGGTCATCAAGATTAGAAAAGCGCTATATAAATACAGACCATTTACCATTAAAAGGAAGGAAAACAGCTATAGCCGGAAAACATCCTGTTTCTTGGGCCCATTTGAAGTTGAGCAAATCATTAATGGTCTGTGATAAACCCGACCTTCCGTGTCTCCCACACCATCTCATTGGTCTCGCTAGCCTGAAAAATTATGCTAAATCCCCAGTCAACAACAGCATTGTCAGTCAGTCAGCGGTGTCATAATTGTAATTATGATATGAATAGTATTTGACAATACTGGTCAAGTTAAGAATTACATTAGATGAGTAAGGTCTATAGAGCACAAATATTGCAGGAATTGACATTGATTGCAGGTGTCATTAATATTTAAATCACATATACATATATAATAAATAACATGCAGGAGAATAAGGACAAAGATTTTTCATATTTTTGACCATGAATATCTATGTCAAATACCTTATGTAATTGCTAACCATGTTACAAACACTTGAATTTTAAATGGCAGACTTTGGCTCCCACACATTTCTCTACAATCAATAAGCAGAGTCCTGAAACTGTTAAATTAATCACAGTGAATAACAAGTCTATGTTTGTTTGAAAAAGTTGCAATATTATAAAGACAAGATGTTCACTCTGGTGCTGCTGTTTGTATAGAAACAAATACAATAAAAGATTGTTTATAAGTTATATTATTCAAATATGTCATTACTAGCTGGTATAAGCAATGCTAGGTCCATACTTTTGGTAATTATCCAAATTATTTTTGGCAGTAAAGAAAGTTACACCAAGCGGCTAAAACCCGGGCTGAGCAATGAGGCCAATGCAGAAGTGCAAAAAGGTGCAGTTCACTGGGTGGCCACTTGAGGCTGGCTCCAAGAAGGAGTAAATTCCCATTGACTCCCATGTTAAAAAGCCTAACTTTAGAGCAGAATTAAACCTGTTTACAGCCTGGTTAAAAAAACGGTTTTAGTCTCAATCACTAAGTTCATCCTTCATGACAACTCTGAGGAGGTTGAATGTTTTTCTAACTCACTCGTTTAAATTATATATAGGTTTGAAATTATGAATAATTATCACTTGATGGACAGGTGACATCACCGTTAGCTCGCCACTCCAGCTTCTAGCCTGTTGCCTGCTCGGCTTCACCTGAGCTAACAGGCTAATCCCCGTCACTGAACACGACCTGAGTCTGTGGCGAGGTTTTCACTCACATATCAGATGAATAATACAGTTTGATGTTCGGCTGGATCTCCTGACAGAGAAGTTAAAGACGTCTGTGCTCCAATTTCTTTGGTAAGTAAAATACTGTATTTTATTTATGTGTTAGTAGTGATTAGCAGTAGGGCTGTGCTCAAAAAATCGATATGGCAATATATCGTGACGTCCTCCTTGCTGATGCACGCATCGATGCAGATGCTACTGTAACGATACGGCATCAAATGCTGTGACGGCAGTTTTGAAAGTGAAACATCACCTATGGTGCAGTGCACAATAATGCCAATAGGTGGCAGCATAGGCAAAAACAGCACACGTCTCAATTCAAAACAAACATGGAAGGAAACTGGCGAAGTTAGTGAACGTGACATGCTTTGCGCACAGTCTGGATTTGGCCGTTGAACGTGCACTCAAGACGCCAATTGTTTCCCGTCTACTGGGAAGAATTCGCAGCATTGTGGCTTTTTTTAGGAAAAGCACAATTGCAAGCCATGCCCTGAATGAAAAGCAGAAGCTACTTAATCTCCCGGAGCACAAGCTCATGACAGATGTAGCTACGAGATGGAACAGCGCCTGTGATATGTTGGAGCACTTCTTAGAGCAGCAGCCCGCAATTTGCGCAGCATTACTCTCCACTGAGGTGCGGAAGAATGCCAAGGAGTTGTGGACCTTAACTGAAGTGGTGCAACAGCGCTCGTGTCCAAGCAACAGACTCGGCAGTTACGAGGGACATTAAAAACACTGTGTCCGGGGATCTTGGGCAGAGATAAGTGAGTGACAGATCCTTTCTGTGCATCGCCTTTTTTAAAATTTATTATAGTTTTGTCTTTATAAAAGAACTGATATGTCCTCAGGACATTCTTACAGCAAATAGATGTGCACTTAAAGTCAAGTGAAACCAGAATATTATGGCTATTTTATGTTTAAAAGTTAAGGAATATTTAATTTGCATTTATTAATAACTCTGGGATTAGAAAGATAATTATTTTATTTTACTTTTAAGATCTTTGTTGGCCAACATTTTAAGTGTTTTAAGTTGTGCGATCCTTAAGGCTTTGCCTTTGTTGGTATATGGAATAATAAAGAACAGCTGTTGTAGTAAATTCTGTGCAGGACATGGTCATTATTCAAAAGCAACGTGCATCGTGATACGTATCGTTACTTGGCCTCTGTATTGTGATACGTATCGTGAGGTTGTAGGCAATACCCAGCCCTAATTAGCAGGTATCGGTGTCTCTGTACTTGGCTTGTTAGCTTAGCTCCGCTAGCTTGCAGGCAAGATACCAGCAGTAATGGCGATGCTAACAGGACCGTACGGGAGGTATTAAACCGACACAACACCGACATGAACCGGTCGACACAGCAGAGAGAAGCATTCCAGTTTATGAGGATGAATCTTTTAAACTGAAGGCAACTGTGTGTGTTTGGAGAACATCTCCACCACGTTAGATATCTAACGTTATGTAAAAAAAAAAATCTCGCCAACCTATTTGACTTGACTATGTTATTGTTAGTAACTTCCGTATTAGTGTCATATTAGATTATTGTTCAATTAATAACGTTAGTGCAGCTGCTGCAGTGGGAAACTCGTTGAGCTGAACTTTGTTATTGGCTGTACGGTAACGTAACGTTGAATTTAAATAGTTAAAGTTTTACCACAAACACAGATTATTATTCTGCAGAAACAGATTTACTGTGATCAACTGAAATGTGAATATTTAACGTCACATCTGCATTTTAAGAGCAGCTGTTTAAAGTAGCATTACGTCTCCTAAAGCTCTTTATTCAGAGTATTGATGTGTTGTAACGTATTACAGTGAAAACTAAACTTGTCTGCTACATTCAGTTTTTACATCGTTAATCTTAGGCAGACTTTACTGAATCTGTCACTCGTGTGTTGAATAATTCGACATGCAGAATAATTAATTTGTTTGTCACATGTAAATAAATTACAGGAAGTGTGACTTTACTAGAATAGAGTCACATAGAGAACCTGAGGCTGATGTCCACCACCTATTTCCTAAACTGAAGTGATTATGATCTGATGAACTTTGAAGTAATAAACTTTTATTTTTACCATGTAAAAGTCTGTGAAGGAGTTAACCTGGCAAATGTATGACTTTACATATCTGTGTATTTGTGTTGAATGTTCCTCTAGGTGACTCAGACATCCTGCTCCTGTGGATGTCCAACATGAGACAGAACTGGACTCCAACCAGACTGAACACTGAGAGTCATCACTTCAACACTGACTACAGGTACAGACCTGTTTTCATAGCTTACCAACAATCAAAGCAAAGTATTGCACATAATACATAATACATTAAATTATATATGCAATACTATTAATGTGGAAAAACTCCATACTGTACATTCATTGTCTTGGTAGTGCACTGTTTAATCCAAAACCATATTCAAATACATAGTTGAATATCCACAGAAAATAAGGACACAAACTTTGTTTATAAGTAACACTTCCTCTACAATAATGCCATACTTTTATGTTTCCTGTCATTGTATTAGGGATGGACAAGCCTGAAGGACACAGCTGTGCTGACCGTGTTCTGTCTCTTATGGCAAAGAAGAAAAAAGAAAACTGGGTTTACATCTAAAGTATATCAAATCATAAAGTAAAAGATGAACATTGTTGTGATAACCATGCTTTTACCAATCATAATGAATATAGAAATTGACTCAATATTATCCATGACACTAAGAAATGACTGCCAACTATAAACAGTTGCATGCCATCTTTAGTTGAGGGAGGTAAGCATGAAGTGTTGTGCAGATGAAGCTGGTGCAGGTCATCCTCATGTTGACCAGCCTGAAGCTGCCGATCTCCACCATGTTGCTGCTGCCACAGTGGATGCTGAGGACATCAGGTGCTGCAGTGCTTCATGTAATTAAAAGAAACTCACTATAAAGGATGTTTTATGCTGAAATCACTGTCACATCAGTAGGACAAAGGAGCAACACCTCAGATTAAAGATTTTTACAGATACTGTACAATACAATTAATAATAATTACAATACAATATCAGCTGTGTTAAGCAGCCAAGACTGGTACTTACAGTTTATTCTGTGTTCAGCAGGTGGAAGCAACACAAATCATCTCAGCCAGAACTGATGTACTGAAAGAAAGAAATATATTGTACAAATATATAAAATGTCTTTCTACCTCATCTGTAATATTTAAGGTGATAATCTCTCACAGCGCTGTTGATAACAGTCCACATCAAGTCCCTTGACTTCTCTCTGTGAAAACAGATAAATATATAATAAATATGAGAACTGTTAACAGCAGTGGTGTGTGGAGACTAAAATCATATCTAAACTGTCATTACACATCTGCATTGAGTCTAATTCCTTGTAAATTCCATAACAGGCTAAATAAACGAGGTGGTAATAGGTGGTAACAGGTTATACGAGCCTGTATCAGAACATTGTGACACATATAGTTACTATCACATGCAACTTACACGTGTAGCTTATTAATATTAACTTATAATTACAATCAAGTGAACACTTAACACACGACTCTTTACTAAAGTGATGTGAAAACTCAGACTGAGTTAGTTAACTTGCTTCAATCTGTTCATTAGACGTGTTAAATAAACGGTAAATTAACACAATTTCATATTAAAAACGACTTGAGGTATGTAAGCATATGTAGTATGATTATGATAATAGATAAATCAATAGGTTTTGTTGTTTCAGGGTAACTTACCTCTTAAGTTAAGTTGGTTGTGACGGCCGAGACCATCCCGAAGCATATACACCGCAGCGCTAGCCGTTTAGCAGCGGCGGGTAGCATGTAGCCTAGCTCCTTAGCATGAGCTAACCAGGTAACGTTGAGCTCTGTGGGCGTGGTTCAGTTGTCAGTCGTCCCTAAGCCCACCTCAGCTCAACTCATGCTCCTCCTCTTCCCCCATTTATTGGTTAGCCAGGAACTAGGAGGAGTCAGCACCGGTAAAATAGCGCTGGGTGAAACGCCCACTGAGAGCCTCATTTCCACTCTTCAGAAACCAACGGGTGACGTCACGGACACTACGTCCATCTTTATATACAGTCAATGAAAAATACACAACCATCCAATTACATCTAATAACAACATTCTCATTAGCAAGTACACCAAAGTGATCTACATTGCTTAACATAATTATTAGCACTTGTAATGACATAACACAAGATTTATTGTGATCTGTAGATAAACATCCTTACAATATTTACAATATTATATAATATTTTAAAAAACGTACATTTCTATTAAAGTCTCTAAAAGCAATTCTACATTATGTAATGGGGTCAATCCTTAATAAAAAGCTTTAGCTAAAACAGGATAGTTTTAGCAGTGTTACTTTCCCAGTTATGCTTATGTCATTGTAGATATAAAATCACAGCTCTAATTGTACCTGACAGGACGGCGATGCCTATAGGATGCGGGGAGTTGGCGAAGTTTATTTAGGGACACCGTAGTAGCTCTCTCCCTTTCTCTCTCTCTCTCCACTGCCGGTCCTGTGAGGAAGTGTAGCGTGGGCGCAGCAGGTGTGGACGCCAATTGTTTGTTGCGGTAAGTTTACTGAAAGTCACTTTAATGTAAATGGAGATCACGCAGAAAACGTTCCGCAAACATTAAGCCCATCCATAGATCCATAGAGCCCAGAGTACAGCTGTGTGTGTGTGTGTGTGTGTGTGTGTGTGTGTGTGTGTGTGTGTGTGTGTGTGTGTGTGTGTGTGTGTGTGTGTGTGTGTGTGTGTGTGTGTGTGTGTGTGTGTGTGTGTGTGTGTGACGGTATCAGCGTCGCCATACATGCACGCTGTAATCTCCCCCAGTCAGCGTGTACCCACAAACTAATGGGAACAATACTTGTAAGTAATGCGCCGGAACATTTATCCAGAGTCTATACTATTGTGTCTGTGACATTAAGTGTAGTTGTCTTTTCCTGTTTTAGTACTTGTCGTCAAGACAATAAGGACGGCGTGGGTCTCTGCTTTATTTTAATGAATTGAAGGTATGGCATAATGATGTGTGTTATGTTTGTAAATGTTTTGAAACATTTTGATGAACTTGTTTAATAATTGTGTGACCTAATATGACATGTTTGTTTCATAGGGCTGCCTTCAGGCAGAATATTTACGGTCACTGTTTTTTCCCACATTTAGATTTCATTTAGATTATTTGGCCTTGTTTAGAATTAGTTTTCTTTCTGATTAATTGGTTTAGTTTCTTTGTTTTATTTTATTTAGTTTGTTCTATGGGCAATGTGCAATATGGTTGACGGGTACTATGCAATCCTGGTTTAATGGCTTGAATATTGGTGAGTTATTGGCTCCATAAACTAGAGGCCCTCTTCTGTTATTTCATTGTATAATATCGCTTGCAGTGATAATCCACTGGTGCAATCACACCAGTGTTGGGATTCTTAAAGTGTGCTGTGCTTGTTTTATGCATGATAATTTAGCTTTGTTAAATTGGGTCTGGAGCCTTTAACTTCTCTCTTTTTAATCTGTTATTTATATCAAGTACAGGCCAGTACTCCATACTTTGCACATGATCCTGTGCTGTTCGATCAGTCTTTTTAAATCATTTGTCCGACTTAAATAAATTGTCTATTTCTGGAATCATCAGCCTCCCATCCCGTTTATTCTGGATATATGTGGTGAACCCGATTGGCATTCAACTGTCACCCTAAACTTTTGACCACTACAAGTAATTCATGGGCAGGATGACCTGCTCCAGGAAAATCTGATCAAAAAATCTTTGTCAACAAAATAAAGAAAAGGGAAGGGGTCAGAATACTTCCTGAAGCCACTGTTTGTATGTGTTTCAGTTTGTTGACTTATAATGTTGCCTCTTGCCCAATGTCAGGTCAAGGGATTGGCTCTTACATGAAAAAAACATAAATGCTGTATATTCTCATCATGTGTTAAATAGTTTTTCATGATTTTAAGCTGCATATGACATTTTGTTATGTATCTTCTTTTACAATGATTCATTGCCACTGAAGAGGGAAATTAATGCCAAAAGCCTTAATATTTTTATATAATGAACTGTTTTGCCTTGCTTTATTAATTTACACCTGCAATTGTCATTTTCATTGTTCCATTTCATGTCACATGGTATGTAACATTGAGTTCTTTCTCTCTGTTGTGATGAGTGCAAAGTCAGTTGGCTGGAAGATCACTGAAATACCAATGTACAATATAACTTTTTACCAATGGACCAGATATTTTCTTACACATCTCCTAAGCTTTTGCACTGACTATTAAACTGCAAGTAATGTTTAAGTCATGTTTCATCCAAGCCACAGAAGTGTCTGACTGTTAGTCATGCACCATTGGCTAAAGGAAAAATGAGACTTCCACAACTAGGGATGCCTAAGAAGGTACTGGTAGATAACTCTGTAACATATTGTTATTTTTCATTCAAATTGTTTTTGTTCAATTGAAATTAGGCTAGACCATTAGAAAGAATGGGTAAGCTGTAAAAGTAGACTCTTAACAGAATCTAGAATCTTTATTATGTGTTTTGCAGTGCAGGCTTAACAACAAATTTATGAGAATTACAGTTTGTGCCACAAGCTTTACAATTAAACCTTGATATAAACAGATTCAAGACCAAAACTAGATCACTGCTACACAATCACTCCTTCTCCAAATGAAAAAGTTTGCACTGCAGCACGAAGGATAATACAAAAATAATTGATATATATTATCATTATAAAAATGCATAGCTTATTTTAATGACTAATTGATTTAACTGATGTACACAAGGAACAGATTTTCTCCATGTCTTTAACAGGTGCCCTGCATTACTTCAAATTGTTAAATCTTTTGATAAAAAATACTCCATCATTTATTTTCTGTGTGGGCAGCACCAGTTACTTCAGACTGAAGGTGAAGAAAATGGACACGCCCATTTTTACCGTCTACAAAAATCATAGTGATTTGATAAAACACAAATATGCATAAAGAGAATGATTAACCATAATTGTATATGATGTGTAGGATCTGAAACAGAAAAGCAGCAAAAAAGAAAAACTGGATTGAGAAAGGGTAAAAGGGGCAGGGAATTAGGGAGGCAGAGAGGGAGGGTACTGACAGAGTGAGATGGAGGTCAGAAGGAGATGAGACAAAATAGATGATTGAGGAGACAGATAGACAAAAAAATATTGATGCAGAAAACAAGAGATAGAGACAGACAGGCTGATAAAGTTAGAAAATCTGGTTTGAAAGACACTGATAAAGAATGGCTCCAGAAAAAAAATCATAAAGGGAGAGGGGTAGTGATAAGGAGATATGAAGAAAATGGAGGGAAGGGTAGGGAGAGACACAGACACCAGGAAAAAAAGGATGCATGCAGAGAGCGAGGGAGAGAAGAGAAGAGAAGGGGTTCAGACAAGCGTGAAGCATCAACAATAGAGGCAAACAAAGAAAATCCCAATGGAAGTATCAATCACTGCTCCACTTATCCCTCGTCTTCCAGATTTTTAGTCTTTAGATGGAGGTTTTGTCCCCCACTCTTTTCTTCCATCTGCCCCCCATACCCCCTCTCGCCGCCACTCCCACCTCCTCCATCCATCCATGCGTCTATCCATCTGTCCACCCATCTGTTTGTCCTGCCTCCAAAACAGCACTGACCCTTCAATGTCTGCCAGCTCCTCTCATCCTCACCCTAAAACATGTCCTTTGTTATGCATCCATTCTTTATAAAATATAACAAAATAGGGTTGTATAATCCCTGGTATTATCATAAGCAGACCTATAGATGGCCCAATTAAAATTGTCAGCCTCTCTTTCCATTTCTGCCAAACAGAACAATGAGAAAAACAATCTGTGTGAACATATGCCAACAAAATTTGCACATTAAATGTACAAAAGATCTGTTTCCTAAAGGATATGTATATGGTCTTATATCTCTGTCTTCAGCACACAAAGTAAGCCAGTGATACAAAGAGAGATGATTGAACATAACAATGGCAGAGAGGTATATTTAATGTGAGATAATTGTTCTTATGTCCTACCTTTCTGGTTTTGCAAATCATCCATGTTTTCCTCCATTGTAGCAGGTTACAGTCCCTTTGTCTATATTTCGTGTGGATCTGTTTAAAGCCCCTTGCTAGCTCTCAGCACAGTGTGTGTACGTGGGAGGCTGACTATGTTTGTGTGTGTTCTTTCTCTTCCTGCAGATGATGGAGGCGCAGGAAGGTCCCTGTTTTAATGCTCTGCTCTCTTTCTCACTCAGCCGATCTGGACTTCTCCAGCATATCTATAGCTTTAGCTTACTTTACAGATATTTATCAAAATTATCTACGTATCAAATGTAGAAAACCTGAACATTAAAAGAAAAAATTCAATCATTTACTATTTTTCTTTACAATGTTAAATTAGATTTTAATTAATTAATTGGGACATGATTTTAAATGAAATAAAAAGAAACAGCTTATTAGCATATTATACATGCACTGTTAATAAGCCATTGCAAATTAAAACCTAATATGTGATATAAAAATAAGTGTTAACCGGCTGTTGTCAGTTTACATTCACTTTAACATCCAACATCACACGACCACGTTGGAAGCTTAAAAATAAACGCTGCTCATTTTTTAATGTGGTGATTGCAAAACTGCATTGTGTTTCCGTTGCTTAACTTTGCCTCCGCAGTTGAGAAAAGCTCAACTTCAGCAGTGCAGGCACCAGCCAATCAAAAACGTGTTTGACCAACTCAAGTGCAGGTTCTAGCCAATCTCATCACATTAATGCAAATACCGGTCCTGCCTTGACTCAAATGTCAAAATGAGCCTCAATAAGCAATTGCCGTTGCAATGTTGCATGTCGACTAAGATTGAACCAAATAAAGATGAACTGGCTCAAATCTGGGCCACAGTGATGTTTTTATCCTGGCCCAGATCCAACCCACATTTAATATTCTCATCTAGCCCAAATACACTGTGGCATGATGGCACTTGGGTGGTCTGTTCCTATATGCCAGATCTGGCCCAAAACTAAGCCAAAACAATGCTGCATATCAACCAAGAACAAGTCATATCAATATGGGTTTCCACGGTGAGTCATGACAGAGTCACGGCATTAAGCGATGAGAAGAGGAAGCGAAACTTTCTGACACTGACATCGAGGTGTTTGTTAGTGAGGTGGGGGTGAAGAGCAATTCATGGGACAGCAGTGATGTGATTAATAAAGAAAATACACTGATACTCTGCTGCTGCTGTGGATAATACAATGTGTGAGAGTGAGTACGATAGAAAGAACAGAGCCTGAAATAAAAAAAATTCAAAGGTGGAGGCAAAAAAAAACACCCTCTCAGAATTTGAGGGAACTTTTTGTATTGTCTGTTAGTATTTTAATCATCCAAAACTGCAGGATTATTAAAGGGGACATAGCATGCAAATTCCACTTTGTTAGTGCTTCTACACGTTAATGTGGGTATCTGGCATGTCTACCAACCCAAAAACTCTGGGGAAAAAACACTTGCGCGTTTTGTTATAGTTCCTCTAAGTCAGAAACGTCATGCTTGAGCGACTCGATTGCGCTTCCTGGGTTTTGTGTCGTAACAAGGAACTGGAAGTCTCCCTACATGGTCTTGGCCCACCCCCCCCGTCTCCCCGTCCCCCCACACTCGCTACGCCGGGTTTACACCGGAGGCAGCGAGGCTGCGAGGCAGCGCAGCGCCGTTCCCAAGCACGCAGCCGGGCTGTTCACACGGGACGAGCATTTCTCCGCTGGTCAGCCCGCGATTCACTCACATGTGGCATTTGTCTGGATCGTTGGGACTGGGAGGCTGCAGCAGCTGCTCGGGCGCGACCGCTCGCTCTCCCGTGCGTGAGCTGGAATTTGTGTCAGCGCCACACAGCCAGCAGTGTGGAAGACTTCCGCAGTGTTCAGCACTACTGTAACCCCCGAACCCCGACATTCAACGGGTACAACAACAAGCGGAGAAAGCAGAATCGCGGGCTGACCTTATATATACAGTCTATGGGGCTGACCAGCGCGGAGAAATGCTCGTCCCGTGTGAACAGCCAGGCGGCTGCGCGCTTGAGAACGGCGCTGCGCTGCCTCGCAGAAGTCTTCCACACTGCCAGCTGTGTGGAAGACTTCTGCAGTGTTCAGCTCTACTGTACGCCGGGTTACAGTAGTTACGCCGGGGTACACCGGACGCAGAAGCGCCGCTGCGAGGCAGCGCAGCGCCGTTCTCCAGCACGCAGCCGCCTGGCTGTTCACACGGGACGTGCATTTCTCCGCGCTGGTCAGCCCCATAGACTGTATATATAAGGTCAGCCCGCGATTCTGCTTTCTCCGCTTGTTGTTGTACCCGTTGAATGTCGGGGTTCGGGGGTAAATGATGGTCTTCAGCGCCCCCAACCCTCTCTTTCTCTCTCTGTCTGTCTGCTTGTGTGCTTGTAGTGGATGGGCAGAGGGGGCATTTAATTATGTGATTGGGAAAATTAAAACTCCAGGACAACAGAAGGGAAACACAAGTATGGGATGCATATTTGATAATTTATATCATATAAAATATGTAATTTATATCGTTTAAAATCATGGGGGGAGAGGGGGGAGCTGGCTCATTAGCATTTAAAGGAACAGGCACTCAAAACAGGTCACTCTGTGGAGGGCTGTTTTAGACAGGGTAAAAAGGGTGCTGTTTTATATGATCCTTGTGGTATTTTGACCAAAGTATGTTACAGACATTTCATTAAGACCCCAAGGAACCATATCAACTTGTGGTAAAATGGGCATGCTATGTCCCCTTTAAATTCAGAGACAGCTGTGATGTCCTCAATCTATAGAATTTAACAAAATTATCATTATATGCTCGTTTTTGTACTGGGATGGTTCAGTTCCATCGATCGATCTGTGTGATACTGGACTCAGTTCAGCACAAAGATCACAGATCACAGATCTATAGAATCTATATCAGCCGATCAGTCATTGCTGAACCCTCGCTTCCTCCTCATCCTTCCATTTACGTGCATCCATCACGCAGAATCACGCACCAGTGTCACGGCAGTATTTATTTATTTAGAGCAACCGGACCAATTACCTCACATCAGTGGATCTAACCTCCACTCTGGAATATTATTTGGAAAGTGAATAGTTTTTCTTCATTTCTTGTAAGTGATCTCGAGTGTGCTCTGTGCGCCTGATGGCACAGTCACGTTCACTGCAGCGATTTGATGATACACGCACAGTGTTAGAAGATATTATTAAAAACTGTTAATGACTCGGCTCTCTAACTCCGCTGCTGTAAGTTGTTTTATATATTTTTCAATTAACAGGTTCGTGTGGAACAGATATGTCGCGTGAGCACAACTAAAGCTGTTGGTTTTAATGTAAATGATGAAGTGAATCAATAATGTGGCTTCAGTTCACCACCTCATGTCTGTATCGCCACTTTCCCATCTCCAAAGTGTTTGTACGCATGGGTCAGAGTTTGCGCGGAAATACGCAAATTTTCCTGTCAAGTTTGCTTTTATAAATCCAAACGTTTGCGTGAGAAGTGGTGAACGTACGTTTCAGGCCCCGTTTTGTGCGTATGCAACGGTTATAAATGAGACCCCTGGACACATTTCATATCCAGATTCCGCCGAAATACAATGTAGAATGATGGCACATGTGTGATCCACTCCTGTTTGCAAGATCTGGGCCACAAGTAGGACCTAACAATGCTTCATGTCGACAAAGAACTAACCAAATAAGCGTCCAAAATTGGGGTGACATGAGTGAACCTCCTGACACATTGACGTTAACGTTATTGACATTATTGACTGGGCCAGAATCAGAAACATGCCAATCTTGCAGGCCTTAAAGAATGCACAAAAGAATAAATCGTTGACTCAGAAACAGGACACTGATTACTCAATAAGAGGGCAGGGAAGCGCAAAACATAAAGAAGTTATTTGGAAATCAAGTCTGTGACAAGCCTCACACAAACAGGAGCTATGATCAAAGCTCTTGCAGCAGAGATGGAAATGATAGGGGAATAATCCAAATAAGGATAGATGTTATCACTATAGCTATGAACCTTGAGGAACACTAAAATGTGCTGTAGAAACCTTAAAACTCGAGTCAGCCAATTAATTTGGTTAGGGGTAAATAGGTGCAGGTTTGAAATGTTCTTTATTTAGGTTTGATAAGTACTACTGATCATGCTGTGCCCGCTCAGATTCATGGATCGAGCACAGATCATGGGATTTGTTGTGGAGAAAGGGCAGATCTGCCTGAACCTGCCAAGGTTCGGGCAGTGGCCCAATCGCCCACTTCTACATCAAGAAAGCAACTTTAAAGGTTTCAGGGGTTTGCAAACTTTTACTGTGGGTTTATCCATGACTATAGTTGAGTTGCTACACCGCTAACCAGACTGACATCGGTGAAAGTTCCTTTTGTATGGTCACCTGCAGCCGAGGCTGCTTTTATGAAGCTGAAATGTTTGTTTTCTTCAGTTCCTATGTTAACTCACCCAGACCCTACAGCTCAGTTTGTGGTGGAGGTTGACGCCTCGGACTCTGGTGTTGGGGCGGTCCTTTCCCAACGATCCACCTCTGACCAGAAGTAGCATCCCTGCGCATCCTTCTCCCGCCGGCTCACCCCAGCGGAGAGCAATTATGATATGGGGAACCAAGAGCTGCTAGCGGTTGTGTTAGCCCTCCAAGAATGGAGGCACTGGCTGGAGGGCTCTATTCACATTTGTCGTTTGGAATGACCATAGGAACCTGTCCTACCCACTGCATGAAAAGAAGAATTTGTGTCAGTTAGTGTGGCTGCAAATTTCGGTGGAATTTCAGGTTAACGGCTGTTCACAGGAATCTGCAGGCAGCACAGAAAACTGCCGGGAATTGACGCAGGGTTCCAGTTTCTGGCAGTTTTACAAGCCTGAGAATGTTGGCAGGTGACCCCCTTGCTCCTAGGCCTAGGGGAGGCTTTCACATGTAAATGACAATGCTGTGAGCTTTACAAATGCAAATCAGGATAGTTTCACTCAGTGGTGCAGAGGTAACACCTTTTTCTAAAAGGTACTGACTAAGGTACCAACTAAAATATCTGGGGTAAGTACACCAGGCTTAAAATAAATATAAAATCTGAAATTGTAGCTTATATAGATTTCCCTTATGTAAGTAAGTGTGCTATAATGAATTACATTGTATACCATGAGCAAAGGTCAATGCTATAAATTTTTTTAAAACAGTGCAATTTATTTCAACATTTGCCTGTCAAGCTCATCCAAGACAATATGTTGGAATGGAGAGAGTGGCACCACTACAGTTTTCTAAGAGAAGTCTTTCTGCTGACACCAAAACACTGCTTCACATAAAGCATATCAGTTGTGTCATCGCATGTCAAAGTTCCAACCATTTGTCCTCCCAAAATACTGGCAAACTCAGCACCATATTCACATGTCCATGGCATACTAAGCTGTTGACTCTGCTGAAATTGCCTCGTAATTTGATCTTCAATTGTCCTATTGTTGTTATTAAACTATTTCAGTATTCCATGAAAACACTCAACACTTTTATCCAAAGCGACTTACAATAAGTGCATTCAACTATGAGGGTACAAACACAGAACAGCTAGAATCATGTAAGTACATTAACTTAACACCAGAAAGAATAAACTGGTCCTCAGTCACAAACTCATCCCATATAAATGTAAAGTACAATTTAAAAACTGTTATAACCGCTGCTTCAAAAGTGAAAAGGTCAGTTGTGAAGGTTTACTCTGAAAATGTCACACTCAGCTACATGCCACGTCAGTCGTTAACGTCATCGCGGTAGAGGGCTCGTCCAATCACAGCCTCGTGAATGAAGCGTCTGTCTCCTGCAGACATGAAACTACCGGGTCGTGTTTTGCGTGGTCCGACGAGTGACTCGGTTTTCGGTGTAAAAAACTTGCTGAAGTCGACACGACACTGTTTCCCTGGAGGAGAGGATGAGTGCGCGGGCCCAGTGTGGACGAGTCGAAGCAGAGAAGACAGGCGCACAATCCCAACATTACGGTAAGAGCTAAACTACAGAGAGAAGCCATTGCTAACTACTAAGCTAACTCTTAGATCTGAATAGCGTGTTAACAACTGTGGGATTAGCGAGAAAGTGGCTAAAAGAAGAAGAGAGCATCGAGTGCTTGAGCAGAACTAGTGCATGTTTAAATATGTACGATCTGCTTAAACTTAAGAGTTTGTTCTCGTTAAGTTGTTTCATAAACGTGACTTTTTGTCCGGTTGTATTTTATAGGAAACTGTCCGTCGTCTAAACACCTCTGAGGCAAATGGCTGGCGCCACGTACCGGAGCGAGGGTAAGATTAAAGAAGAGACGCGCTGTGCTGTTTAAAATAAGTTCTAATAATATATATTAATTAATAATATATATATATTTATATATAAATTATTAGTAATAATAACTATATATTAATTATTATTATTATTAATATTGTGTTGGAGGGGTTTACCCACGTGTGTATTATAATGACCCAGGGTGACCAATAGCAACAGATCTACCAGCCAATCACAAGTGACTTTTCGTTTCAAAGGTCTGTGGTTTCATCCAATGGTGAAGTGAGATAAGTTCTCACAAGCGATTGCGCTGCGATTCATATGCTAATTAGATAACATCTTCGCTCTGCGACTCCCCGGCGGCACTCCCCCCTCCCCAGCCCCCACCACCGCGATACCGGGGGTATGTTTCTGCCCGTTTGTGTCACAGGTGTTGGGGATCGAGCTCAGACAAAGGCCGAGGATGAGGCCTACATCACATTTCTTTAGCCTGCCTAGAGTTGTTTGTCAGCCATGAGGCAAAATACCCAGAATGCTTATGGGGCATCCATGTTTTTTTGACCGCCGCCCGAGTTTAAACTCGGGCCTTCCATTGGCTGAGAGCCAACAGACCCCACGGTCCCCCCTGGAGGGAGGCCGGACATTTCTCAGGTAATAAATACAGAGAACCCCCTCAATTCATTGCTTTTTCCTGTGCACTGAAGATAGGACCAGAACCTCTCCCGGTTCCTCCAGATGATCCAGGCACTTAAGGGAGCAACCACCAAACGTTTGTATTTTTTATTTTTAACTTAAGTTCATTCTCTTTTATTTTTGTGAACTTTCCCTTTTTACCTGAACTTTATTTTGAAACAACCGCGTCAAAGTCTATTCACTCGCGGGCCGAGTTCCACAGACTTTCACCAGATCCAGAACCACAGCTACTCCCCAGCTGTTCATACCTGCAGAAGGGCAAGTAAATTCGCCAGGAAAGGCAAGAATCATTCGCCACCAAGGGCACGACACGTTCGCCAAGGAGAACGAGACGAATTCTCTCCTATCCGGCCCAGAATCAGAATCAGCTGTAGAGGCCACGAACACAATTCACTTGTCTTCCCGGAACGCGCCGCTCGCACATCAACGAACCGTGGACCAGCAACAAGTAAGAGGCTTATGTCTGGGGAGAGACTAGTTTAAACATTAGCGTGTTATTGTAGTGTCTTTACTTCTGCGTTGTGAATGCTTTTTAAGACACACTTCAAATACAATGTCTTTACAATTGTTTTTATTGTCCGTCCGACTGGGATTTTCAGACTTTGTACTCCACACTGACCGCCAGCATATATCTGCAGTTGTGGAAACAAAACAGTGTCTGCATGAAGTTGCTGCGTGCTCATCGCCTTCCCAAGGGAATCCAAGGCAAAGAGCAAGCCCCCCCAATGAATATATATACATTAGTTATCACTAAAACTAAATAATATAATTAACATAATCAAATTAAATAAAGTAAATAAAATACACTTTACATAAATTAAACAATCTAACTTACGTGTTGGACATCAAGAAAATAATACAACAAGACGTACACAAACTCACATACCTGCAGTTGTGGAAACAAAACAGTGTCTGCATGAAGTTGCTGCGTGCTCATCGCCTGTACAATATACATAGCGTTACTTAACTTTCGGC
Source organism: Hippoglossus stenolepis (assembly GCF_022539355.2). Lineage (NCBI taxonomy): Eukaryota > Metazoa > Chordata > Actinopteri > Pleuronectiformes > Pleuronectidae > Hippoglossus > Hippoglossus stenolepis. The sequence goes on along the minus strand of NC_061484.1, from coordinate 111,710 downwards.
TAACAACACAATGTTCGCTACACATGCTAACAGTACCTACACGGACAACCCCGCTACGCAGCAGACACACCTCTTCATCACATGCAGGTTTACACAAATACAATATTTGGCAACACAACAAACTAACATGAAATCATTAAAACAACATTATATAACATGTACACTAACTTCTGATGTTATTTACAACTTAAAACTAATAAAAGTCAGAAGAGCGACGAAAGTGCGTACCTTCCCAAGGTAATCCAAGGCAAAGAGGAAGCCCCACCCATGGAAGCGCGGGTAATGTCATTGTCAAAGTAAAACTCCCACTCCACTTCCGCCAGTACTTCCCGACTCCCCCCCAAGGAGTCTTGCACACTTAACATGGTGTTCAACATACTTATATAGAACTATGACAAAACATAATGCTGAAAACTCAACAAGAAAGAAACAAAAATAACCTTAACACAAAAGTGATAATCCCCCCTTCAAAATAAAAGTGTCTACTTTAGTAGCTGTGGGAATTTCCTGTCATTCAATACATATAGCGCAACAACAAAATACTAATACTACATTATTATTTGAGTGTATATTTCTGTAGGACCGCCGAGTCCCTTTGTTTTGTGCCAGCGTGTCGTGACGAATCTGCGTTTCCGGCCACATCGCGGCACTGTTTACCGTTAGACCAATTTTGCGGAGATTTTAACCCATTAAAAGATCGGTACACAGCTGGACGGATCTTAGTTTGTCCGCTTGGGTACCGAGTGGTAAAGTCCCCGCAAAGTTGTCTCTGGCGGTGTTTGAGATCTCCTCTGATCATTCTTTGCATGTTTCCTTTTCTCTCTCTCTCTCTCTCTCTCTCTTCTCCTAAACCCGCCTGCACACACGTTCCGACCTGCATCCACATAATTCACGTGTTATACCCGTTCGGGGACTTAGATAGGGTGATCGCATCTCGACTCCATTCGGCGCTTTGAACCACGAGATAGACCAAAGCATCCCTTTGTCCGCCATTTCCTGTTGGTCAAACCACGAGTTTATACCGCCATCTTGAATTCGATCCTACGTCAAATCACGTGGTTAGACCACCATCTTGAATTCAATAACACGACACCACGCGGTTAGACCGCCATTTTGAATTCAGTAATACAACGTCATCCCCCGTGACTTCGTACGCCATCTTGACTCCCCCTTTTCTCTCACACACACACACACACACACACACAGACCTACACACAGGTATTGCATGTGTGTTATAAATCGTGTTAAGTGCTAGTGTTGTGATCTTTGATATAGTGGATTCTTGTTAGGATAATAGTCATTAATTAACATTGATGTTATTATCTTTAATAAATTCTATTGTATTTAAAGTACCGGTATTGTGTGATTATTTGTGCATATGTATGTGAATACAGCTGGAACATGATAGCCAGTGCTTGAACTTAAACCTTCACTGTTCATTTTATAATCATTAATAGTAAATATTGAGATTTTATGAGACTGATCTTTACAGATTGATTGTTGGTCCCTGATACCAGGGTGGTGCCCCATCTTTGATAAATTATAATTACAAATTTTATTATTCTTAATTGATAATTTTATTCTCTCATTAATTATTTCATTATTCTTAATTGATTAATTATTGTTTTTAATAAATAATTTTATTATTTTAATAAATAATTTTAATAAATAATTTTATTATTTTAATAATCATATTTTATGATTATTAAAAATTAGCCAACATCAAGTCTACCTACAATTGCACAACACGGGCGAACGCGGAATTCGCCTCCTGTAAACGGGTACTAACTACCAGGAATTAGGGGAAAAATTCGGCTTTTCGTCTAGTGACCTCCGTTCCGCTCTGAGGCTCAACTCACGCAAAGCTTGTCCCTGGGTAGGTTCAACTTCAAACTCACCTACTGGCCAGGCTACAGGAACATCAAGCCAGACGCCCTTTCACGTCAGTTTACCCCTCCAGCTGAGGATTCATCAGAGGATACCATCCTGCCATACTTCTGTGTGGTGGGAGCAGCCAGGTGGGAGATTGAAAGAGTGGGCCAGGAGGCCCAAGATGATCATCCAGCCCCTCAAGTTTGTCCACCGGACCAGCTGTTTGTTCCTCTGTCTGCCAGATCACCAGTGCTCCAGTGGGGACACGCTTCAAGGGTCGCATCCAGGTTTCCATCGGACTCTGGCTCTTATACAGCAACGCTTCTGGTGGCCCTCCATTTCTGCAGACACTAAACAGTACACTTCTGCCTGTACTGTCTGCGCCCACAGTAAGGTGTCCCACCGTGTACGCGTCCCCTTCCCATTCCTCACCGGCCTGGGTCTCACATCGCCGTGGACTTTGTTAGTCAACCATTTTTCTTAGGCTGTACACTTCATTCCCCTGCCTAAACTACCTTCTGCCCTCAAGACTGCTACTCTGCCTATTCAGCATGTTTTTAGAATGCATGGCATCCCACAGGATATTGTGTCAGACAAGGGTCCACAGTTCTCCTCCCGGGTATGGAAAACCTTTTGCCAGGCTTTGGGGCATCGGCTAGCCTGTCATCAGGTTACCACCCACAAACCAACAGCCAGAAAGAATGGACTAATTGGGACCTGGAGGCAGCCCTTTGTTGTGTTACCTCTCGTCACCCGGCTTCCTGGTCGATCCACCTCACCTGTGTTGAATATGCCCACAACTCCCTGGTTTGCTGGCAGTCCCCTCTGGACAGGGGCATCTCCGGCGTTCCTGCCGAGTCTGGCACGAAGCCTGGACAGCTCTCATCCACACCTCTGCTCAGAACCAGAGATTGGCAGATCGCCACCGCACTCCAGCCCCAGATTACCTACCCGGCCAAAGGGTCTGGCTATCCTCCTGTGACATTCCTCTTCAAACTGAATCCTGGAAACTGGCACGCAGGTACATTGGCCCATATGAAATTGAATGTGTTATTAATCCCAGTGTGGTTAGACTGAAACTCCCACCCTCTTTGACTGTCCACTCATCTTTTCATGTTTCACTCCTCAAGCCAGTCTCAACAAGCCCTCTGGACGAACCCCCTCCACCCCCCTGGCTCATTGACAATCACCCTGCATTCACCGTCAGACTGTTGGAGGTATGGAGGCGAGGTCGGGGCTTCCAGTATCTGGTGGATTGGGTGAGGTATGGTCCGGAGGAGCGGTCATGGATTTATCGCTCCCTCATTTTGGACCCTGTTCTCCTCAGAGACTTCTATGCCGAGTACACAGACAAGCCTGGTAGGCCTCCAGGAGATGATTCTGTGTGTGTCTTGGTTTTGTTGTTTTTGCTGTGTCCTCTCTCTCCCCCTCCCCTTTCTGTTCTTTCTCCTGCAGGGCATGTGTGTGGCAGGGGGCGTGGCTTGCTTCTCATTCTCTGCAGCAGACAAGGCACACCTGCTCTCACTCAACTCATCAAACCTCCCCAATAAAAGCCTGGTCTGGACACCACTGCTTGGTGTTCTTGTTTTGTTCAAGTGACTTACCTGTGTTTTTCTCCGCTTTGCCCAGGTATCCTGTGTGCCTTGCTGCTCACCTGCGCTTGTCTTCAGTGCAGAGTTTTTTTCCCCTCCATGTGCTCAGCACTCATGCCATCCCTGGGACTGTTCCAGCCAGCCTGCTCTCTGCCTCCACAGCCTGCTCTTCTCTGCTTTGTTGAGCAATAAACTCTTCATTTATCTAACCCTGTATTTCAGTCTCTGCTTTGGGGTCCAAAGAAAATCAATAACTTAACAATTCACTCTTGAGCTGGGCATACATTGTACGATTTTAGAAATGCTAATGTTAAATTGCAACTCAGTACATTGTCTGCCATATGAAGCCAAAGTGTGGCCTCAATCAGAGTTGGTTTGACAGTGTGTTAAACTAAAGCCCATTATATAGGCTATATAATGTGATTAAGGAAAATGTTTCATCTCTCATCCAAGAGACTTCTTCAGTTCAGTTTGCTTTCACAATGTTTTTCACTTTGTGCATGCGCAGTCAGGAAAAAAGGCACAGAGTTTGAGGAATCGACTCGTGGCTCTGTTTCAACTGTGCGAGAGGCTGAAGTCGGTGGACCAAAATTTCTGACATGTCAGAAATGTATCGTAATGTCTGATGGCCGGGAGGGAGTAATTAATCACGGCTCCCTCCCCAGTGTACAGTGCATGGCAAATGATGCACGGTGAAGCTTAAAAATTAGTCACCAATCACCCAGAAATCAGGGCAAAAAGGCCTTAAATCGCACACTGTATGGCTGGCTTCACATTAATGGATCACTTTTAATTCAACTTTGTTTCCTCCTGTATTGTGTTGAGTGAAGGAAAAGTGTTCTCAGATCATACATCATGTGTGGTTTTTGCTGCGCCTCAGCCTGGAATTTTATAGTGTTTTCAATTTGTGTCTTATGTTAATAAGTCCTTCCTAGATGATAATTTTTGTGCTCAAAGTTTGTTTTTCTACAGCTCGCAAGACAAAAGTCTGATTCTTACTTCAGTCTTATTCTAGTTTCTCTTTTGTTAATGTTTCTCATTTTTCTCCAAAAATGCAATTGGTGAAATAAATGACAGAAGACATCTGGGAACAATGAACTGAACTGATCATGCCACTGCACATTATAAAAAGGCACAGAGCAGACTGTATCCATTTAGAAGACTACGGTCTTTTGGAGTACAAGGGTTCCTCCTGAAGACCTTTATGACTCTGTAGGGGCATCATCCATCTTCTTTGAATTGGTCTACTGGGGCAGCAGCATCTCAACTGTAGACAGGAAGAGACTGGACAGATTCATTGCTAGGGTCAGCTAAGACCCATCTTACCCCCTGAAGGATGCCATTACGTCACTTGGAAGCTCCTTCAAGTGACAGACTGATCCACCCAAAGTGTTTCAGGGAGAGGTGAGGGAGAGGTATCGCGGGTCATTCTTTCCAGTAGACCACATGCACCAATGCTGGGACTGCACTATAAACTTGGGTTCATTAACAAAAATCATTGCTGTTTGTGCAATTCAGCTGCTCATGTGTAATCCGTTAAACTGTTTATACTCATGTGCAGTCCATTACATTGTATATACTGTACATTACTCTCCATGTATATATCGTGTTTACACTGTATATAATCTGTCTACTCTACTTCTATTTTTATATCTCCTTGCATTTTTTATTGCATCCTAACTTGTACTTTAACTAATGTCTACTTTAGATTTTTCTCTCTTATGCTGCAACACAGCAAATTTCCCCTTTGTGGGTGTTGGGATCCACTATTGATTATGGTGGTGGATCCTGATCATGGTGGCATGATTACAACAAAAACTGCTTGACATGCAATTCGCCTACTCACATACTCTACCATAGCTGACAATAACTCCTCAATTAATGATTGATGATAATTGTCAATTGGCTACTGCTTTTATTTTTGTTTACTTTAAGTACATGGTGATTAGGGCTGGGTATCGCCACTGATTTCCCGTATCGATTTGTTTTCCGATTCACAAGGTTTCCATTTGATTCAATATCAATTCAGTTAGGGATATGTCCGTCTACAATACCAGCTTTGCTTGGATATGAAAGAAATTCTGAGAACTAAAGCTGTAAACTGTACAAGGAAACCTCTAACTTGGTGCATTATTTAAATTTTAAGGTAGGCCTGTCATGACCTTTTTTTTTGTTGGATGATATATTGTCCCAGAAATTATTGTAATAAATGATATTGTCATCATTTTGAAACGATTGCAAGTACACCCTTTTAAAGGTTAAGTGTGTAGAATTTAGAGATTTCTTGTGGTGAAGTTGCATGTTGCAACTAAATACCCCTCATCTCACCCTCCCCTTCCAAACATGAAAGAGAACCTGTGGTAGCCTTCACTTGTAATAAAAACTCAAAAGGTGTTTTGTTTGTCCAGTCTGGGCTACTGGGCTACTATCAATATTCAGTCTATCGCAGTGTCACAATGTCAATTAAGTCACTGTATGTTGTCACATGACTAGTATGTCCATATTGGTGAAGGGAAGTAACAGGGTTCAGGAACGAAAGAATGGTGGATAACCTGTTCCTTCATGTCTGTTACAGTTGTACGCATGGACTATGTGGGGTAGGTGGTCTTTCCACTCAGCCTTTTTCTCCTCTTGCAGAGTGTGAAGCATCTGTAGAAGTGTCCTATTTAGACGCTTGACAGGATTCCCCTGCGGATGATAGGGTGTAGTTCGAGAATGAGCTATTGCTGCTAGTTGTTGGAATCTCTGTAAAAGGTTGTTCTCAAACTCCCGGCCTTGATCTTGATGCAACTTTTCAGGGTATCCGAAGCATGGAATAAAGTCCAAGAAGATTTTCTCAGCTGCTGTCCTGCCTGATTTGTTCTTGGTTGGCCAGGCTTGTGCAAAGCGAGTAAAGTGATCTACTAGGACTAAAATGTATTCATAGCCACCTTTACTCTTTTCCAGATAGAGATAGTAAACAGAGATGATCTCGAAGGGGGCACTGGTTGTTATTGAACCCATAGGTGCTTTCTCTGGAATGCTTGGCTGCTTTTGTTTAATTCACTGGCACTGGTGAATGACATAGTCTTCGATTTCACGCTGCATAAAGGGCCACAGCTCACCCACTTCAGCACCAGGAACTCCAGCTTGCCTGTATGAAGATGATAATTATTTTCAGCCAGCATGAGTATCCTGGGGTCTCATTTATAACCGTTGCGTACGCACAAAACAGGGCCTGAATGTGCGCCACTTCACATGCAAACGTTGGGATTTATAAAAACAAACTTGACGGGAAAATTAGCTTATTTCCACGCAAACTCTGACCCATGCGTACGAACATTTTGGAGACGGGAAAGTGGTGGTGCATACGTGAGGTGGTGAACTGAAGCAGATTATTGATCCACTTCATCATTTACATTAAAACCAACAGCTTTAGTTGTGCTTGCGCGACATATCTGTTCCACACGAACATTTTAATAATAAATATATAAAACAACTTACAGCAAATTACGTTCAGATTCCATTAAACAGCGGAGTTACAAAGCCGAGTCATTAACAGTTTTTAACAATATCTTCTAACACTGTGCATGTATCATCAAATCACTGCAGGGAACGTGTCTGTGCCATCAGACGCACAGAGCGCACTGGAGATCACTTACAAGAAATGAAGAAACTTCCCAAATAGTATCCCAGAGTGGAGGTTAGGATCCACTGATGTGAGGTAATCGGTCCGGAGGCTCTAAATAAATAAATACTGCCGTGACACTGGTGCGTGATTCTGCGTGATGGATGCATGCGAATGGAAGGATGAGGAGGAAACAAGGGTTCAGCGATGTCTGATAGATTCTATTGATCTGTGATCTGTGATCTTTGTGCTGAACTGAGTCCAGTATCACACAGATCGACAGATGGAACTGAACAATCCCAGTACAAACACGAGCATATAGTAATAATTCTGTTAAATTCTATAGATTGAGGACATCACAGCTGTCTCTGATTTGAATAATCCTGCAGTTTTGGATGATTAAAATACAAACAGACAATACAACAAGTTCCCTCATATTCTGAGAGGGTGTTTTTTTTTTTTGCCTCCACCATTTAATTGGATCTTTTTTTTTATTTCAGGCTCCGTTCTTTCTATCGTACTCACTCTCACTCACAGTGTTAACAGCAGCAGCAGCAGAGTATCAGTGTATTTTCTTTATTATTGACATCACTGCTGTCCCATAAAATTGCTCTTCACCTCCACCTCACTAACAAACATCTCAATGTCAGTTTCAGAAAGTTTTGCTTCCTCTTCTCATCGCTTGATGCCGTGACTCTGTCATGACTCACCGTGGAAACCCATTGGTCAGCAGCATAATTTAATATTCATGACGTGCTTTGCATTGACCATTGTGATGGAAATCTGGAAATACAAGAGGCTGGAACACCAAATTTGTCTTTGTGTATTTTAATAGGGGCTTTCTGCAGAAAGGATCAACACAGAGAGTCACAAGGATCCCAGAGTGAAGATGCAGGACAGTCAAATGCAAGGATCGTATATAGGAGAACTAAGGCTGTCTCTCAGAGCCAGTTCAGACTGGTTCTGTAGGCGCAGGTTGAGAGAGGAATCTAAAAACAGACAACTGATTTACATATGTTTCCTTTGGAGATAAGCAGACATACATTCAGTTCTTTGGAGAGTAAATAAGTGATAAAAAGGGTCTGACAGTTTTCAGGTCATAAAGAATTTGGACAGGTTGTATATGTATGTAGATATAGGTCATAAAACTTACTTTTCAACTACAACATAGGTTTCAACCATTTTTCCATTTGTTATTTTTCCACTATACCATTTATGGTTGAAAGTGGGCTTGTGGAGGGCGGAGTATGAGGCAGAACGTTTCCAGGTGGACTGTGATTTATAAAGTGAACATTGCGTTCAGGTGTGCGTGCACACGGTTTTATAAATCTGAATTTTCTTTTGCGTACGCCATTTCTGGCTTTTGTGCACACGCACACTTTTAGTACAAATCCCACGCACTGTTTTATAAATGAGACCCCTGGACCCGTAAGCAATGACACAGAGTTTTTTTTCCTCCTGTTTATAGAGCACAGCTCCCAGACCTTAATTTGATGCGTCAGTGTGGAGGACAGAGGGCAAATTAAAGTCTGGGTAGGCCTGTATGGGTGGACTGATGAGCATGTCAAAAAGGCGCGACACCACAGCACTGTGTTCTGGTGTCCACTGGGAAGGTGTTTTGGATGATAACTGACCATTTTTTATCCCGTTTGGCTTAGTCTTGCCAGATCTAACTGAGCTGGCTGTCTTGCTAGACTCACTTGAACTGTCTATGAGTTTAAACAGTGGCCTGGCTATTCGGGAAAAGTCCTGTATGACGGTTCAATTATCGCCTAGAAAACCTAGAAGAGCTCTGAACTCACTTACATTCTTTGGCTCTCTATCTTTCAAATGCTGAACTGCCTCAAGATCTTTAGGGTCTATCTGGATAACTTCACTGGTCACCAGGCGCCAAAGGTCTTAGAAAAGCAAAGCACCTTTGAAATGCGGCTGGGGCATTGGTAAAGCTAAATTGGATGCGGGTCCACTCGTACAGGCCCCAAGGCGTGCTGAAGGCAGTCAGATGTCTGGAGCTCTCATCCACAAAACTTTGGTGGTAAGCACTGCCTTGGTCGAGTATTGACAACCTGGAGTAGCTCCCAAGGTTATCCAAAAGGTCTAGGATGCGTGGAAGAGGGTAGCAGTCTGCAACAGTTTTGCGGTTCAAGCCCCGAAAGTCAACACAGAGACGTACGGTTTTGTCTTTTTTTCTGACACAGACCACAGGAGATGAGTAGGATGAGGTGGACTTTCTGATCCAGCCATGGTCAGGCGGGTTCTGTACATATTCCTTTACCTCTTTGTACAGGGGGTTGGGAACTGACTTGTAGGATGCTTAGACTGGTGTTTCGTCCTTTAGGTGGATTTTCAGTTGTAAATTTGGGATGCAACCAATGTCGGAGTCATCTTCAGCAAACACATCCGACTCTTCCGTCAACATGTCTCTGACTATCTTTTGTTCATCCTCTTTCAGATGTGACACATCTACAGGTGGGTGCCATCTCTGTTTTGTCATGTCTTGTGTTTCAGGTCTCTCCCTTGCTTGTCTCTGCTTATCTGTGTTTAGCTGAGCTGAGTAGACATTAGCAGTCGGATGGGGATTTGGCTTTGAACCACCCAAAAAGCAGTTAACCGGTTTCACTTCAGTAACTTCCTCCAATGTGCCTAGAACTGTTCTCTTAGCATTTCAAATTGTTTAAATGCTAAGTATGAACATTCTGTACACACAGGATGATTTGTACGACACACAGGATTAATTGTAAGTGGCAAGTAGGCAAACAGTGTCTTTCTCTTAAAAATAGTGCAAAATAGTAATAGTTGGCAGACATCTTCTGTTTCATCTTTTCATTGTCACTCCATCTCCACAGAGTTCCCAGTATGTGGAAGGATTCAATTATTGTCCCCGTGCCAAAAAATAAAGCTCCAAAATCCTTAAATGACTACAGGCCTGTGGCGCTAACCTCCCTCGCGATGAAAACACTAGAGAAAATTGTGAAAGAGGTACTAATGAATGAAGTTCAAGCAGAGTTGGATCCTCTCCAGTTTGCTTTTAGATCATGCAGGGGTGTTGACGATGCACTTAGCACTTTACTAAATATGACTGGGTCACACTTATAGGGGGCAAAATCTTTAGTACTTTTTATTGATTTTAGTTCTGCTTTTAATTGTATCCAACCTCATATTTTAGCACAGAGGTTAGAAAGCGCCCACAACATCGACCCTGGTCTTATATGTTGGCTGTTATCTTCCACTGGATCACCTCAGGGGTGTGTTTTATTCCGCTTTTATTTGTTTTATATACAAATGCATGTCAGAGCCAATATTGAGGGCATCATATCATTAAGTTTGCAGACGACTCTGTTATAGTGTCTCTACTGAGTAATGATAACCCTGACCACGGCCCTGTGGTGCCAGATTTCACAGACTTTAAGAAGATTTTAAGAAGAATCCCACGGTAATCTCCCCTGTTATCATTGATGACCAGGCTGTTGAGGTTGTATCCCAGTATAAATATCTTGGCACTTTTATTGACCATCAGCTGACTTTTGAGCCCCACGTGGTTGCTGTGTGCAAGAAAGCACATCAGCGTATATATTTTTACCGGAAGCTCCGAAGTTTTAACGTTGATAGTACTTTTATGAAAATGTTTTATTCCTGTTTTATCGAATCTGTGCTCACATTCTCACTGGTCTGCTGGTCCATCAGTAACACATGCTGGTCCATCAGTCTGTTCTTAAAAAATAAGAACAGACTAGAGACTGTAGTAAATTGTGCAGCAAGATTGCAGGCATAACTTTGACTGACATGCCCAGCCTGTACAAAGTCAGGACCTTGAAGAAGGCTCTCTCAGTCCTGTCTGATCTAGTCACCCAATGTCTAAGGAGTTCATGTTGCTTCCCTCTGGCCGCAGATATTCTATGCCAAGATGCAGGACCAATAGACTCAAAAACTCATGTGTCTCTACTGCAATTGACCTTTTAAATAGCTCTATGTAAGTTGTTTTTTTGTTTTTTATGTTGTCTACTGTCTTATTTATTGTTGTCTTTTTACTGCTGGCTGTAAAACAAATTGCCCCTTGGGGATTATAAAGATATCCGATCCGACCTGTAGGTCTGTGGTCATGTCGAACATGGCTGTTATTCTCATTTAACCCTCCGTATGGTAAATGGTTTTGTATTTATATAGCGCTTTTCTAGTCTTGATGACCACTCAAAGCTCTTTACAGTACAGTTTTACATTCACCCATTCACACACACATTCATACAGTGCATCTATTAGCAGCACTTTGTTGTTCTATGAGGGGCAATTCGGGGTTCAGCATCTTGCCCAAGGACACTTCGGCATGCAGATGGGGAAGACTGGGGATCAAACTGCCGACCTTCAGGTTGGAGGACGACCGCTCTACCCCTCAGCCACAGCCGCCCAGCCGGTATAGTGTTTGCCGAACGGTACCATGAACCAGCTTTTTCTCAGAGCACCAGGCTGTCATGACTCAAAAAGAACATATCGCTTTAAACCCATAATTTTGTACAAAAACTGTCGTGGGCTCTTTTTGTCTAGCTGCTTAGCATTACTTAACTCTTGGAAAAGCTGTGGGCGCGGAGAAAACACTTTTCTCATCAACAGTTAAACATTTTTGTCAGTTAACATATCTCTGAATGTACCAGGTTTTATGACCTTAATCACAGTGCAAATTACCTCTGACTCTATAAAAACCTTCTTGCACACCTTCATCTATTTGTTTACAAAGGCTACTATATGGCATGTCAGAACAGATAACTGTCTAGGCGGTTGTGGTCAGGATGAGGTGGAGTGGAGCACCCCTGCTGGTGACTTGTTAAATCTCCCATTTTAACTCCACCAACGCCGGGGTCCGTGCCAGCAAGTCACTCAGCATGTCATTGAGGGAAAGGAGTTGGGCCATGCCTTCATCCTCCAGGGCTGCCAATCCCTCACTTCTTATGTGTCAACAATCAGGTCATACAGTTCTGGTTCACTCAGCTCGTCGATTCTGCTCGTTGTATAAATGGAATTTACAACTCTCAGTAGCTGGCTTAATTCAGACAGTCTGTTCTGGATTTTGAAGACCAGCATCAGCCGGACGGTGACAGTGGCCATGTGACGTTACACAGGTGGCCTCTGCTCTCTGGATAATGCATTGACTGCAGCCTTCCCTGAAGCACTGGACACAGGTTTACGTTGTCTTGGCACCAACTTCACCAGGCAGTTGCGCTAGTGCATCGAGCCCCCAATTGTTACCGGTGCCAGACCTAGGGGAAATCTGGACCAGCAGCAAGGGTTACACAGGCTACAGAGCACTACATAACCAATAGATATACATAGAGTCTCTGTGGATTGAAGAAGGAAGAAGACCAGATTTTAGCGTCTTGCTCAGGCGGAGCTGATTTATTGTTGAATACAATTTATGGATCAACACATCAATCAATCAATCAATTAATTAATCATTTTATTTGTATAGCCCATATTCACAAATCACAATTTGTCTCATAGGGCTTTAACAAGGTGTGACATCCTCTGCCCTCAACAAGAGTAAGGAAAAACTACTAAAAAAACCTTTTAACAGGGTAAAAAGAACATAGATCAGCCACCTCAATTCTCCATTAGTCCCCACTCTCTTGTTAAAGTGCTTTTAATTATACCCCAAATATCACAAAAATGAAATGACAAATACATAAATACTAATTAACAAGACTGAAACACACATTCACTCAACATAAATTCCTACACTGACTCATACACCCACCAAACAGCCAACACAACATTTACACTCGACTACGAACCAAAATTAAGTTAGAAAACTGAGTTTTACAGAAGGGAGAAGACCAGATTTTAGAGTCTTGCTCAGGCTGAGCTCATTTATTATTGAGCTGCGCATGCACTGAGCCTATGATGCAGGCCCTTTTGGATCCACAGCAGTACAATAGCACCATCTATTGATGTAAAGGAGTATAATCTTGATGTCAAAACTGCTAGAATAGGTTTTTTTTTTTTTTTAAATTGGGGAGTGTCTGTTAAAATTAAAACTAAATACATGATCAGTTCCTGACAACTTGTAATATCGTGTATCAGAGATCATGATCGTAATGGCGGATCCTGTATGGCGGATTCTGTATCGTGCTGGCTGATCGTGATAATAATGTTGGATCCTGTATCGTGTTGGCATCTGATAGTGGTGGTGGACCACGATCAAGGTGGCAGCTGATGGTGGATCCTGATGGCGGCAATGGATAATGATTGTGGACTATGGTGGCCTCCGATCGTGATGGTGGACCATGATCGTGGTGGCAGCTGATCATGGACTATGATTACAACAAGATTGCTTGATATACAATATGTCTACTCAGATACTCCACCATTAATCACAATAATCCATCAATTCATTTACCTTCCATTATGCTACAAAGTGTTTATTCTAATAAATGCTGCAAATACCCTTATCTTTCTGAGTTTCTCCATTACATGTGGCATCTATTGTATTTCTGTCCGTCCCTGGAGAGGGATCCCTCACATGTGGCTCTCTCTGAGGTTTCTACGTTCTTTTTACCCTGTTAAAATGTTTTTTTAGTAGTTTTTCCTTACTCTTGTTGAGGGTTAAGGGCAGAGGATGTCACACCTTGTTAAAACCCTGTGAGACAAATTGTGATTTGTGAATATGGGCTATACAATTCAAATTTGATTGATTGATAATAAGTGTCGTTTATTAGTGAGAGCAGGTCAGCAGCAGTGTGGGGGTGACACAGGAAACTTCTGCCCTGATCATGAAGCAGCGGCGCTGATCATTTCGTGTGAATGAGTGGGGGCTTGTATGTGTGTGTGTATAGACTCCACCTCGCTCCCAGTCTGGAAGGACACACACAAAAGTATTTGCCCGCTCCTGGTATTTCACGTGATAGCCTACAGTGGCAATCAGAAATATTCAACCCCCTCACCTCAAAAGACATTATAGTGATGTGGATGAAAGATAATGACAAAAAACCTCATTAAACTACAAATTATTGATACATATGAGTTATTTTGACAACGGAAGTTGACTTAACTTTGAAGTTCAAATGAAAAATGTAACTCTTTTAACACATGTGCATGTGCAGTATTATTCAACCCCCAGCTTCAGTACTTTGCGGCGCATCCTTTAGCTTTTTTAACGTCTAACAAACGTTTTCATTAAGTGCTGACAAGCTTCTTACACCTCTCGATCGGAATCTTTGCCCATTTTTCACGTGCAAAAGCCTCTTGCTCAGTGATGTTTGATAGCTTCCGTGCTGCAACTGCCTTCTTTAAATCCCACCAAAGGTTTTCAATCGGATGTAAATCTGGTGACTGAGAAGGCCACTCCAGGACGTTCCAGGATCTTTTTCTCAACCAAGCTTTGGTTGACTTGGAGGTGTGCTTGAGATTGTCTGGCTGGAAAGTCCAATGATCACCAAGGTTTAATTTGTCAACAGAAGGCATCACATTCCTCTTTAAAATGGCCTGGTATTTCTGGGAATCCATGATGCCAGGTACACGATCAAGATGGCCAGTTCCTGCCACAGAAAAACAGCCCCACATCATCAGTGACCCACCTCCATGCTTGACCGTGGGGATGGTATTCTTCTGGTCATAAGCCTGGCCTTTCGCACACCAGACATACCGCTGGTCCATATGTCCAAACAGTTCTAGTTTGGTTTCATCAGTGCATAGAACTGTCACCCAAAACTCTGTAGTCTTATCAAAATTCCTCCTGGCATATTCTAGTCGACTTTTGATGTTCCTTGTGGTCAAGAGTGGAGTGCGTCTTGGAGTCCGGCCATGAAGTCCTTGTTTATTCAGTGCACGTCTTATAGTTGCCACTGAAGCACTGGTACCAGCCTTCATCAGGTCATCCTGTAGGTGTCTTGCAGTCACACAGGGGTTTCTCTTAGTTGTTCTGACTAAGTTGCTAAGGGCCCTTGATGAAATGTTGGGCTTTCTTCCACGGCCAGGCAGGTTTGCAGCTGTTCCATAAGTTGTAAACTTCCTTATAATGCTACCAATGGTGTCCCTTCTTATACCCAAGGCCCTTCAGGTGTGATGAAATAATCTCCTCTCTCAGCTTTTGTGGAAGCTTCTTTGTCTTTCCCATGATTGCAACTCACCTTGAATACCTTCATGGGTGGGGTTTATATATGCATCACAGCTGAAGCAAATGAAGGATCATTATAGAGTTCCCAAAGGCTTAATTATGTTTCAACTCTACTTTAGGCCATAAAAACTGTCAGACAGCTTTAAAAACAACAATATTATATAGGGGTTGAATAATTGTGACATGGCTATCAACAAAATATAACAAAATATACTGTTATATGCTACATCACACAAATGCTACATCATGCATTTTCTGTGTTGATTTTATGTATAACTCAACTCATAAAGAAGTCATCCGAAGCAGAATCTTGCTTTTTGAAAAAACTTGAATTGATAAATCCTTAAAATCTTTGGGGGGGTTGAATCCACCTGTTTATTGTATTGGGTGTTTTACATGGGTTTGGCGCCCTCTATTGGTCGCAGGCAGACATTGTGTTTATTTCTAAGCTGAAGGTATAGGTAAGTGTTTAGAATGATTCATTTGCATTGTCACATTATCATAGCAGTCGAGCCGTTTCATTTTTTTTCTGGTTCATTTTCATTTGTGTTAGTTTTAGCGAGCTAGCAAACATGTGTTATGTTTCTGTGCATGTGCGTTGGCCTTCGTCATTTTGTGTCCTGAAGTACGCCTGTTGAACCGTATATTTTTTTATGTTAGGCATTTACTGAAGACGAATGACCAACGCTGTTTCTTTTCTTCTGCTAAAACACTGAACAGGTATGTTTTGTTGCATAGGACTCTTGTTGTAAATTGAAAATGTGAATCTTTTCATGATGTGTGACTGTGGTATGAGTGAATGTGATACATTCAAAGACAATTGTAAATCATAGTTTTGTTATTTATTTTTATAAATCCTTAAGTATTTTTGCATTTATAATTTTTTTATGTAGGCCTTTTTATTTTTATTAGGCAAGATTTGTAATTGTACCCAGAATGCATTGGAGCTGGCCGAGAGCAGCATGTACTGAAGACGAATGACCAATGCTGTTTCTTATCTTCTGCTAAAACACTGAACAGAGCACATTCAGCAGCAATAAAAGTCCTGTGCCGAAAATCAAGTCCCGGTCTTCTACTTCATAAACTGACACACAACGCAGAGTAACCGGCACAAAGGATAGACCGGTTACACCAGTTCACACTTAAAATGAACTAGTTCAAAGTTCAGTTCATGCAGATGAAAATGAAGTAATTTACGTTCATAGTTCATTTAAAAAAATTTTGAACTAAGTTCACGGTTCCAAAAATGAACTAGTTCACTTTCAATTTTTCCTTTTTTTATTGGGATGATTTAGGTGACAAACATGTTTAGTTATTAATCGATGGTGTCGGATCATGTCTGCGTGTCACTCCGGTCATTTTAACACTGAGTCCTGACTGTGCGTCACGTTTCGTGTTGTACTGAGAACAAAATGCTGACGAGTAATTTTTCATGATGCTTAAATGCAGTTTCATGAACTCTGGAGCAAATCAAACAAACACTAAGTTACTTCATGTACTGATCAGAGAGAGCAGGTCAGAGTGGAGGGGGGACACAGAAACTCCAGTTCGGTAAAAACCAACTGCAGCTTCTGCTCTGATCACTGAGCAGCTGTTACTAGAGAAACTCTGTGTTTTCACTGTTCTTCAACAAAGTCACTTACTGGCTGCTTCATGTGAACGAGCTCTGATCTTACTGCATGTGTCTCCCTGAGCAGGTGAGTGGGGGCAGAGCCCCGGGGCCTGTGTGTGGGCTGTCTGGGAGCACACACACACACATTTTCTCTCGCTCCTGGTATTTCACATGATGGCCTGATATGATGATGATTTAAAAGATGATCGTGTTGAACGCATTAAATGAACAACCCTGTACAAGGAGCCACTGCAGAGGGGTTGAAGAGTGGTTACAAAGCCGGGGGTTGCCGACCCCTGGCCTATACAATGATGTTTTTAACAAAAAACGGGGGGGCCGATTTGCAAGTCGCGGTGGTGCGCCAAGTTATAAAATTTAGTCGCACTGTATGCAAAAATAGTCGCAAAATGTGACTTAATGGCTTAATTCGCAGTCTGGAGCCCTGGTCTAACATAACATAAATGAAGAGGCGTATCAATATTGTTATTTCATTGATATGCTCTACTATTAGCAACACCTATCACACATGGCTCTCTCTAAGGTTTCTATGTTACTCTTGATGAGGGTAAAGGGCAGACAATGTTGCATCTTGTAAAGCCCTACGAGATCTATGATCTGTGAATATTGGCTATACAAATACAGTTTTATTTGATTATTTGACTGTTTCCAAACATTTAATGACAAATAGAGAAGAGATGCCTGAAAACAGCAAAGAATTACCAAAACTGTTAAATGAGGTGTTTTTGTTGAAATATCATCTATAGTCTGAATAAAGAGAGGAATCCCAAGTGTGGGGTGTTTGCTGAGGCAGTGGTTCATGTAGCTTCACATGTTCAACACTTTCTGCATTCATGTAGCTTCCAGCTCTGTTTCATGTCTGAGGAGGATCCTTCACCATAGTTTCACCCGGTCTCTTCTGCAGACATTGATTTAATTTGACCCTTTCTCCCTCAGGGCTCTGACTGCTGCTTGATTTCCGTTCGGTGCAGAAAGTCGGTCATAGGGAGGGGGGCTTATGCAGGAACAGGAGAGTGATACATAGGAAGGGGTCTACGGTGCTCATCATGCTGCAGCCTGGAGGAATTGTAGAGACAGGAAACAGTTATGTTTTAAGACTAGGTGTTACAATCCCTTTGTAGACACCTGAGATGAAATGAGTAGGAATGAATATGCCAACTGAGGGTTTTCATGAGGGTGTCATGATTTTAGCGGATGTTAGTGAACACCAGCGGGTGTTAGGGATATATCTTCAGTTGTGTACATCAACATCATCAAGTGTTTCAGCCTTTTAATCACAATGACGTTGCAAGCCGAACCTGAGGGTACGGAGAGGCTAAAGGTAAATCTGACTGGCTACTGGCTTGTATGGCAGTATGATGAAAGCCATGTGGCCCGCTCAGTAGATCAGACATCATTACCTCTATACCTTTTTAAGCTGAACACCTACTGTCACAGGCAAAAGAGGAGTCAAAAACTGTCCCATTTTAGAACATAGAACAAGATGGAGCATATCCCTTGTATGTTCTACCGCACTAATTAAGATGCCAACCACCAGTTTATGTTATTGGATGTTAGCGACCACAAGCAGATGTTAGGGACATAAACCAACGACCTTGAATAACCTGCCTCAACTCAGCTCATGTCTCACGTGTACTTCGTGAGAACTGCCACTTCCTTTGCTTCACACACCAGGATCACCCAGCTGCATAAAAGAGGATGCCTGCAGAATGCTCTTTGTCTTTCACTCTGCAGAATGCTTGCATACTGTATGACTGTGTGACCTTCTTTGCAAAGAATAAAGTACACAGAAAGACTATTATTCTCAGATCTCTTTACTTCAGAAGCCTCGCCAGGTCAAATTTCTGTCACAGGTCACAACTACTAAGACAAACTACAACTGCTCAAAAAAATTAAGGGAACACTTAAATCACACATCAGATCTTGATGAATGAATTATTCAAGTTGAAAATCTTTACTGAAGTACATTCTACAATTTGTTGAGAACAAAATGTCAATGGAATGGTCAATGGAAACCAAAATCATTAACCCACTGAGCGCTGAATTGAAAATCCTACCGAAAGTCAAAGAAAAAAACTGAAATCACAGGGTGATCCAACTTGCGTGGCTTTTATCACAGCTACTTATAATGTTACTCAGTACTGTGTATGGCCCCCACGTGCCTGTATACACACCCGACAACATCTGGGCATGCTCCTGAAGAGTTGGCAGATGGTGTCCTGGGGAATCTCCTCCCAGACCTGGATCAGGGCATCAGTGAGCTCCTGCACAGCCTGTGGTGGTACTTGGATGCACCAATACATAATGCCCCCTAGGTGCTCAATTGGATTTAGGTCAGGGGAATGAGAGGTCCAGTCAATGGCATCAATGACAGTTTGGTCAGAAGCATGCACACCTGTAGCATGCTGGAGGTCATTTTGTAGGGCTCTGGCAGTGCTTTTCCTGTTCCTCCTTGCACAAAGGAGCAGATACCGATCCTGCTGCTGGGTTGATGCCCTTCTACGGCCCTGTCCAGCTCTCCTTGTGTAACTGCCGGTCTCATGGTATCTCCTCCATGCTCTTGAGATTGTGCTGGGAGACACAGCAAAACTTCATGTGAACGCACGTATGGATAAGCCTTCCTGGAGGAGCTGGGCTACCTGTGCAACCTGATTGGGCTGCAGGTACAGCCTCATGCTACCAGTAGTGACAAGGACAGTAACAGAACACGAAACTAAAGAATTAGTCAGGAAGGATAAAGAGAGAGCAGCTGTCTGTGGCCACCACATGCAAAACCATTGCCGTTTTAGGGGTTGTCTTGGTTTTGCTTCTCCATTGCACCTGCACTTTCATTTGCACCAAAGCAGGTGAAACTGATTCATTATCTATTGTCTAATACTGGTCCAGATATTAAGGCTTGACTTCTTATCCAACATGTATATTCTATTGCTACTGGAGTCTTCAATTGTTGGTCGAAAGAATTTTACAAGAGATGGTCAGAGTTCAATACAGTAAGGTTTTTCTTTTACAAGCGAGGCTCCGGAACTCAGGAATTCCGAGGGCGCTGGTGAGCCACATCACAAGTTCTGAAATGCCCTCTCAGCCCCTTCTCCACGCCCAGCTCTTCTGCCAAGGACAATCTACCACAGTCTCGATTTTTATTGACTCTGGGGCCGACACCAACCTCCTGGACCACACTCTTGCCGTGCAGGGTATTGATCAGGAGCCTTTGATCCAGCCCATCAAGGCCACTGCTCTGGATGGGCGCCTGCTCTGCACAGTAACCCACCACACCATCCCTCTCCGCCTGGGCATGTCAGGTAACCACACCGAGTTTCTTACGTTTCACCTGATACATGCACCACAACAACCAGTTATTCTGGGGCACCCTTGGTTACGGAGACATAATCCACACATTGACTGGGCTCCTGGTTCCATTTTACAATGGAGTAACCACTGTCATGCTGTCTGCTTCATCACTTGCCTCCAGCCCCTCTCCTCCTAATGAGTTTCCAGATCTTTCAGGAGTTCCATCAGAGTACCAGGACTTAAAGGAGGTGTTTAACAAGGCATGGCCACTTTGCTTCCCCCACACCGCCCATATGACTGCACCATCGACCTCCTCCCCGGTACCTCACCACCCAGGGGGCGACTTTTCTCCCTTTCTACTCCTGAGACCAAGGCCATGGAGAGATACATAAATGACTCGCTGGCTGCCGGCATTATCCGTCCTTCTTCATCCCCTGCTTGAGCTGGATTCTTTTTTGTGGACAAGAAGGACAAGACCCTCCGGCCCTGCATTGATTACCGTGGCCTGAACAACATCACCATTAAAAACAGGTACCCCCTCCCACTTATCTCTTCTGCATTTGAACTGTTGCAAAGGGCTAAGGTGTTTACCAAGCTTGACCTCAGAAACGCCTATCACCTTGTTCGTATCAGGAAGGGGGATGAATTGAAGACTGCATTCAACACCCCTAGTGGCCACTATGAGTACCTGGTTATGACTTTTTGACTTACTAATGCTCCTGCTGTGTTCCAGGCTATGGTGTATGATGTGCTCCGGGATTTTCTCAATGTTATTGTGTTTGTCTACCTTGATGATATCCTCATCTTCTGCAAGTCTGAATTGGAGCATGTTCAGCATGTTCGCAGTGTTCTCCAGAGACTCCTGGAGAATCAGCTATTCATGAAGGTGGAGAAGTGTGAATTCGATGCCACAGAGGTGACGTTTTTGTTGTTTATCATTAGGGCTTGACGTATTCTGATGGACCCCACCAAGGTCCAAGCAGTGGCTGATTGGCCTAACCCCACCACTCGGAAGAAGCTTCAGCAGTTCCTGGGGTTCTACCGTCGTTTCATCCGCAACTATAGCTCTGTGGCGGCTCCTCTAACGGCTCTCACCTCCCAGAAACTCACCTTCCAGTGGTCCTCTGCTGCAGAAAGAGCATTTGGTGAGTTGAAGTCATGCTTCTCGTCTACTCCCATCCTTGTCTTTCCAGACCCAGAGCGCCAGTTTATTGTGGAGGTGGACTCGTCAGACTCTGGGGTGGGAGCAGTCCTCTCCCAGCGGTCAGCAGATGACCAGAAGATGCACCCATGTGCTTTTATCTCCCGCAAATTGTCACCGGCTGAACAACACTATGACATCGGAAATAGAAAGTTGTTGGCAGTCAAGATGGCCCTGGAGGAGTGGAGGCACTGGTTAGAGGGGGCGGAGCAGCCGTTTGTGGTTTGGACAGACCATAAGAACCTGGAGTACATCCGGTCGGCCAAACGACTGAGTTCCCGTCAGGCCAGGTGGGCATTATTCTTTAATCGTTTTGACTTTTCCCTCTCTTACCGCCCAGGATCAAAGAATGTCAAGCCTGATGCCCTGTCCCCTCAGTTCCAGTCAGACAGTTGTCCCACACCAACTGAAAGTATCCTCTCCTCCAAGGTGGTCATCGGCGTTGTAACCTGGGACATTGAAGATGAGGTGAAGCAGGGTCAGGCGGATCACCAAGCGCCCAGTGCTTGCCCTGAAAATCGTCTGTTGTCCTTGTCCCTGTGACAAGCTCCCAGGTACTCCAGTGGGGACACTCTTCTCACCTTGCCTGTCACCCAGGGGTTAGACCAGACATGGGCAAAGTACGGCCGCTGGGCCGTATACGGCCCGTTGGGCTTTTTAATCCAGCCCGCCAAACTTGTCCAAATATTATTATTATTAAATAAAATTTGTAATGCCCCCATTTCCCCATTAGATGGCGCACTTTGACCGGGAGTGTGGTGTATAGCAGCGGTCCCCAACCTTTTTTGCGCCACGGACCGGTTGGATGTCAGACAATATTTTCACGGACCGGCCTTTAAGGTGTGGCTACGGAGCCTCACTTTGCCTTTTCCACAATCGCAAAAAAAATTCCCAGAGACGTTTGTTTTTTGCTCATTTTTGCTACCGTGTGGGTTTGTGTTTAGCGAAAAAGTCACGTGACCGAGACAAGCGTCTTGACATGCGTAAAGCATGAGTCATAACGGAGAGGATCCGGTCATTTTTCAAAATAAAACACCGTTCAGAATCAGATAATAAATAAAACAGAAATAATGTAAGTTGTTTATTCTTTCTGTGCGGCCCGGTACCAAATGACCCACAGCCCGGTACCGGTCCGCAGCCCGGGGGTTGGGGACCCCTGGTGTATAGGGCTCGAAAGGGCACATGATCTCGCAATGCATTGTGGGCCGTCAGCGCCATTTTCAGGGTTTGTTTACATTGCTGAGTTAGATACGGTGCTCCCTTCACTTTTTCGCTTTGCCCTGTGAGCCCTTCTGTAAAATGAGCGGATCAATATCATTTATATTAGTTCACACAAACACTCCATCCATCTGTTCCTGGCCCGGCCCCTCTGTCAAATTTTAGAACCCATTGTGGCCCGCGAGTCAAAACGTTTGCCCACCCCTGGGTTAGACACACCCTAGCTCTGTTGAGGCCACACTTCTGGTGGAGTTCCATGGAGGAGGACACTAAGGAGTTTATCGCGGCCTGACTTCTCAGCACAAGAGTGCCCGCCACGCTCCTTCCGGTCTGCTCCAGCCACTGCCCATCCCTCATCGTCCATGGTCTCACATCGCTCTCGACTTCGTCACTGGACTTCCTCCATCAGACGGTAACACCAGTATTCTCACCATTGTGGATAGATTCTCCAAATCTGCCCACTTTGTTCCTTTGCCTAAATTGCCGTCAGCCAAGGAAATGGCTGAACTTATGCTGCACCACATTTTCTCTTGCTACTCCTAAAACTGTTCAAGTGTCGTGCTTTTGGGTTCTCGCTTGCCATTTTGCGCATCCTGACACTTATAGCCTCATTATCTCTGCCGAATCTGATGGTGGCACACCTCCTTAGCAGATTTTGCTTAGATCATTCATTTTTTAGTGGTATATTCAATCACTCCAATCAGTCCGACTCGGACACCTGTTATAAATCTCAGTCATTGGAGGCTTTTGAAATGAGCCTTTGATCGTGAACCTTCATGCGACGTGGTCCTTTCCCATGCCAAATGTAGGTTTGTTAAATCTCCCTTAATATGTCATATCGATACCTTGTTGGCTCACCACTTCTCCAGGTCTAGCCTCATTATCTAGTCTAGTGTAGCGTTGAGGCCACATTAGTCTACCTACTGCACTTGCTTGATTTGGCTCTGGTCTCAGGCCGACGGCAACATGGCTTATCTATCCTACTGCTGTCCTTGTTTAACTTGGATCTTGTTCAGCCTGGGTTGCCTGCCGATTTTCTGATGCTCGCTGAACACAGACATATAATATTTCAATCAGGAGAGACTTGATTCACAATTTAACGATGTTTATTTGACAAATGCACAGAAGCAAAGTGAATGTTTACAGTCTTTGGCATTTTAGACCCCTGTGAGATGTCATCAGGATTAGAAGGGGGTGGAGCAGAGCATCGAACAGGAATACCCCCCGGGGTCTAGACACTGGTGGTGGTTCATCAGTCAATCGATTGTTTTGGATGGCCCATATTCGTGAGAATCGTCCTATTGGACTTCGCCAATTGTGACATCCTCTGCCCTTAACCCTCAACAAGAGTAAGGAAAAACTACAAAAACCTTTTTGACAGGAAAAACGTAGAAACCTCAGGAAGAGCCGCATGCGAGGGATCCCTCTTCCAGGACAGACAGAAGTGCAATGGATGCCATGTGTAATAGGTATATTGTCAGGCAGTCTTGTTGATTTTTTAGTCCGCGATCAGCTCCCACCATGATCGGGTGCCGCCGTAATCCACGATCCATTGTCATAATCCACTGATACTATTGGGATCCATCATCAAGGTCCATGATCGCTGCCAACACAATGTGGGATTGTGCATACGATCAATTGAGGTCGGGATCCGGAAGAGGTGATGATATTCTGCTGGAGACTGGAGGAGATTGGGGTGGAGGAGGGGTTATGCGCGTCACTGAAAGACGGCTGACTGCGGAAGAGAGGAGAAGGGATTTTTAAAGTTTGACAAGTGCTGAATGATTGGCTGAAAGAGACCGCGGCAGACCTGATTGGACATTTAGGAACACCCACGATCAGCTGATCAGTATGCAGGTTAAGCCCACAATCAGCTGATCAGTATGCAGGTTAAGTCTTCCTGACTGAACTTACGCTTAAGCTTCATTATTGTCAACATGAATATTAAAGTCACCAACAATCATATTTTTATCGGTCTTTAGGACTAGGTTTGATAAAAACTCAGGGAATTCCGTTAAAAATTCAAAATAATCCCCAGGAGCACAGTAAACTAGAGCAAATATGATTGGCTGTTGGTGTTTCTTTGATTGGTGTGGAAGACTAAGAACAAGACATTCAAATGAGTTGTAGCTTAGTTTAGGTTTAGGATTAATTAATAGACCTGAGTTAAAAATAGCAGCAACTCCACCTCCTTGGCCGAATTCTCTGTGAACGTGTGAATTTACATGACTGGGGGGAGTAGATTCATTTAGACTGACATATTCATCAGGATGCAGCCAGGTCTCAGTGAGGGACAATATTTTTTTGATCTGAGACTAGTTCATTAACTAAAATAGCCTTTGATGATAATGATCTTATGTTTAAAAGACCACATTTAAAAGTCTTTGTTTCCTGAGTTGTTGCAGAGGTTGTGTTAATTAGGGCCTGAGCACCGAACAGTAGGAGACAGTGGGAAGCCCTATTGAAATTGTCAGGATTATTAGGGCCAGAGCACCGACGGTGGGAGGCCCTATTGAAATTGAAAAGATTATTAGGGCCCGAGCACCGACGGTGGGAGGCCCTATTGAAATTGAAAGAATTTTTATTATTATTATTATTAGGGCCCGAGCACCTCCGGTGGGAGGCCCTATTGTATTTCGAAGGATTTGTATTTCCCTTTTGGGGCTTTTTCAGGGCCTAGACATGCTCAAATTGTTACCAAAGTTTGCAGGGAATTCAAAACCCCAAAAAGTAATTGTATTCTGGAGTAATTTGAAATGGGCATGGAAAAATGGCTCAACAGCGCCATCTAAGGAAAAGCTCCTCAGTTAGCTTTCACCGATCTTCACAAAAATCGTAGCCCAGGTGTATCATGACCAGACAAACAAAAAAGGTCAGAGGTGCAATTGGAAAAAAGCAACAGGAAGCCTGCCATTTTGACTTTAGTGGCCATATTGGCCATTTTCCACATTTTTACTTTGATGTACTTGTCCCAGGGCTTTCATCAGATCAACTTCAAATTGAGGGTGAGTGTCATCACAACAAGATGGAGATAAAAACTAACTCAAAGATCGATTTTTCATCACAAGGTGTGACCGTGGCATGGTGTCAAAGTTTGATTACATGCCATCAAAACACGAGGTTCTGTATCTCGGACATACATGGTCCAATCGATTCCTAATTAGACATGTACGACAAGAGTACCGGCCCGATGACACGTACACAGAAACTATGACTTAAAATCACAGCGCCCCCTGGTGGCAACAGGAAATGTCTTGTTTTTTGCATGTCTTTCACTTGGATGTATTCCTCCTCATCCACTTACTGCAACCATATCAAACTGTGGCAAATGGGTCTCAAGACATTGATAATGTAGGCATAAGATTACTGTGACTTTTCGTCAAATGCCATATTAGTGGCGTGGCGTCAAAGTTCATCAACTCGCCGTGACACACGAAATTGCTATAACTTCGGTGTTCGAGGTTCAACCTCCCTCAAACTACATTTGTGTATCAACACCCCCCACCTGAAAATATTCATATGGTTTTAAGGAATGGGCGTGGCAAAATAACTGACTAGCCCCCCTAAAGGGCAGCCCCGACACCACGATTGGCCGACATGTACAAAAATCGATGGGGACATGTGTCTTTTCATAACAAACAAATAGGTCTCTTGGATAGATATGCTAGACCAAACAGGAAGCCCGCCATTTTGGCTTTAGTGGCCATTTGGCCATATTCCACATTTTTACTTTGACGTACTTGTCGTACGGCTTTCATCAGATCAACTTCATATTCAGGTGAGTGTCATCTAAACAAGATGGAGATATAAACTACCTCGGTATATTTGATTTCATCACACGGTGTGACCGTGGCATGGCATCAAAGTTTGATTACACGCCATTAAAACACGAGGTTCTATATCTCGGACATATTTGGTCCAATCGAGTCCAAACTAGACATGTAAGACAAGAGTCCCAGCCTGATGACATCTACACAGAAATCGTGACTTAAAATCACAGCGCCACCTGCTGGCTACAGGAAGTGACATGTTTTATACTTTGATGCACTGCTCCTGGCTTCGTTACAATATGCAGCTCAAATGAGCTGAGACAAGTCATTGGACCATGGTCAGAATCGTGACATTTCCTCAAACCGTGTAAACATTGAGGTGCGGCGAAGGTTCATCCTTCGCCAAAGGACACGATGTTGTCATAACTCCAGTGTGCATTGTCCTATCACCGCCAAACTTCTGTCACATTATCAGAGTCCAAGCCTGAACAGCTCTATGTGTCAATATTTCCTCAGTGTCATAGCGCCACCTACTGATTAGCCATGAAACAGGAAGTACTTTGTAAATCCACTCTGCATTATCCAACCGGCCCCAAACTACTGACCTATGATCACAATCCTGACCTGACCAGCTCCATATATTAATATTAGTGCAGGGTCATAGCGCCACCTACTGATCAGTGTGAAAATTAAGTTGTTGTAACATTGTCCAATTGACACAAAATTGCTCACGCTACATCAGAGCACATACTTGAACAGATCTATTAGTCTGTATGTAATAATACTGATGGCGCCACCTACTGGCAACAGGAAATAAGCTTTGTTTTACAACTATCATTCAATTTGCATAAAATTGTCACAGTGTGATGTGCAATTGATAGCGTGGACCGTAATGAGCAATTAGCAGGCACGGATCGACATCGCGTGACGGACGCAGGAAGTGAAGCGTTTGTCCTTGCCGCAGTGTGCAAAACGCATGCAACGCGGAGACGTGCGCTTGGTCATTGATCGCTCTCTCCACTAACCGCAACAGGCTTCAAAATACCTGTGCTCGGGCCCGTTAGTGCTACAACGTAGCCCTAGTTAGGGCCCGAGCACCTCCGGTGGGAGGCCCTATTGTATTTCGAAGGATTTGTATTTCCCTTTTGGGGCTTTTTCAGGGCCTAGACATGCTCAAATTGTTACCAAAGTTTGCAGGGAATTCAAAACCCCAAAAAGTAATTGTATTCTGGAGTAATTTGAAATGGGCGTGGAAAAATGGCTCAACAGCGCCATCTAAGGAAAAGCCCCTCATTTTAGAACATAGGACAAGATGGAGAATATTCCTTGGACGTTCGACCGCAGCAATTAATGCCTATTGCCAGTTGATGTTAGCGGATGTTAGTGACCACCAGCGGATGTTAGGGACATATCTTCAGTTGTGTACCTTAGCGTCATCAGGTGTTTAGGTCTTTTAATCACAAGACATCCTTTTTTAAGGCAGGCCCACCACAGGTTGATCAGACCTGGGTGCATGTCCCTAGCATATTGGGGCCCAGTTGGGATCTTTCCTCCTGATCCAGAGCCATTGGCTGCAGCGTTCTGCAGTGTGTGATGTTTCTTTTATGGTCCGGCGCAGGGCTTGTCGATGGATCTCCAGATCTTTGTGCAACCTAATGGTGCAGCCAACCTCCACAGGGCAAGCTATTGCTTTCCAGTTTTTTGTTTTTTTTTTCAGGCAAATTAACTTCTTGGCTTGTGTGATGCTGCGCTAAATCAACTTGCAACACAATCAGAATCAGATTTAGTGTCACTTCTATAATATTCACTGAGCATACACAGGAATGATGAAGAAGAAAATGCCTTTCTCCACAGATCAGTCATACATAGTAAAAACTGACATTTTGAAAAAAGCAATAGAAAACAGGACTCAGAAGTCATTTGTATTTGGAGTTGACAAAGTGCCTTGTTAAATATATGCTTAATACAAACCATAAAACAAAATCGCAGATCCCAACTTTGGTGCTGACACAGATCAGACAGTGACATTCATCACTTCTCCAAATGAAAAATATGTGAATTTTATTCACAATTTATCTTAAGTCATTTGTTTTTCAACTGCAGAACAAATCCCTGACAATGCACAAAGTATTATACAATGGACATGAAGGGTAACGTATTGCATAAGGAACTAAGTGAAGCAGTTTATTAGGTACACCAAGCTAAATCTAATACAATCCAACACCAACAGCCCTAAAACATGTCCTACCTTCATGAAATGCACAATATTTATATAATATATGGCATTTTGGATGGGACTGCATTAGTTCCACTCAGTGTACCTAGGCATTGGTTATTAAATTAGGCATTGCTGTATTTCAAATAAACACATTTTCAAGGTACAACTGGAATTGAAGATCTCTCACCTAAGATGAAGCACAAAAATAAGGGAGCATCAAAACTCTATGATTATATTTATATACATTTCCAAAGTTGGAGGGCCTTAAAATATGTTGGGAAAGGGACTTTGATCATGTGATCCCAGAAGATAACTGTAAAAAAACTTCTTTGTGTCATGGTATTGTCATAGATTAAACAGAGTATTTTGGACTGATTACCGCCATCTACTGAGTTGGTGCACCGTTCCTAGAGGTACTGCAATACAAGGTCGATCCAAATGGATTCAAGATTCAAGATTCAAGAGTTTATTGTCAAATGCACAACAATTACATTAAGCAGTCGCTGGCAATGAAATGCTTGGGTCACAGGCTCTCTTATAGCAATGCTCCGAATATTACAAGCAAAAAAATATTGAATAAAATAATATAAAATAGAATATCAAAAATTTTAAATAGAAAATAAAATATATATATCTAAATATATATATACACCTAAAGAAAAAAAACAATAGTGCAATTATGTGCAATAGTGCAAATATGCTAAGGTGCTGGTTTAGTGGAGTTATTGCAGATTGGAGGAGTTTAAAAGTCTTATGGCCTGGGGGATGAAACTGTCTCTGAGCCTGGTGGTGCGGGCCCGGATGCTGCGGTACCGTCGGCCAGACGGCAGCAGGCAAAACAGTTTATGGTTTCCTTTGATCTATTAGTCACATCATAGTCCTTTAACCCCCTTTGTTTGAATTTCTTAAACCTCCTTTGCTTCAATTCCTTTAAACTCCTTTGCTTCAATTCCCTTTCTATTCTTTAAAGATGCTCTTTATCTCAGAAAAATAAGAAGTGAAGAATCAGTCTGCACTAACCAGCGAATTGGTAGAACAAAGAAGATAAGAGATTTTTCATGAGAATTTGGAAAACACATCTTGAACAGCGAAAATAACAATTCGTAACACACATTGAAACAAACAACAGTCGCAATGGAGATCACTCGGAGAGTGAAACAAATGGATATAAAGGTAGAGACTGTCCGCCCGTACTTCGAGTCCTTTTTTACGAAGATCACTGCAGAGCAGTGGGAGCTGTTGAAGTCATGCAAACCGGATGAAGCTACAACATTTATGTTGGCAGATCTTCTGCTGAAGTTAATGACGACCGTTTCAAATGCCATTGCAAAGCGATGTCCCCATGCACCCTTGTCTGAGGAAGAAGTTCGGTCCATTCTGGGCGACACTCTCAACGACAGTCTTTCACCAGGCACAACAAAGTCTAAGAGTTTGGATAAGCTCACAGACTTGGTTGTAGAGGAGGTGACGAAGACTGTCAACTCCACCTTGTCTGCAAGCTCCACCTGTGTGAGCTCTGAGAAGCCTATACCAACCCGCCTCATTAACCCCGCTAAAGTCCAGAAGATGATCTGTTATGCCTGCGAGACGTTAAAGGCAGATGCAAAAATCCAACTCTTGCTCGAGTGTCAATCGCGCAGGCGAAGTCGGGCCATTTCCTCAGAGGAACAGGACGCTTCAGATGATCCCATTCGGATGTGTAGGACCTCTTCAAGCTCCCACTCTTCAGGAGTCAGCTCCAAGTCAGGTAGTTCCTCAGAGGGAGGTTCAACAACAAGCAGTATGGACAGTGGGAAGATGCTTGTCCAGGAAACAATCAACAATAGTTTGACTGACATCACAGACTTCTTTAATGAGTTCAATGACAGCCTCTTTCTCAATTCATCGTTTTCTCCAGAGATTGATATGGCTTTAGATGAAATTATTGAGTCAATCAATAAGGAAAGCAAAAATGGAAAGGAATCTCCACAGCCAAACCTCTCAATCAGTAAAGGAATGAGGACGATCAATAGTCTTTTCATAAAGACTTTTGCCACAGCAGGGACGCTTCAAATACTGACAGGGGTCGCGTCATTGATGGCTAGTATTGACGCTGTGCTTCTGGAGAAGGAGAAGCCGGGAGGTAGAAATGAAAGTTCTGCATTC
This sequence comes from Hippoglossus stenolepis, assembly GCF_022539355.2. Taxonomy (NCBI): domain Eukaryota; kingdom Metazoa; phylum Chordata; class Actinopteri; order Pleuronectiformes; family Pleuronectidae; genus Hippoglossus; species Hippoglossus stenolepis. The sequence continues at coordinate 81,068 of NC_061484.1, read as the reverse complement.
CAAACACTGAAAAAGCCTCCATCTGAAAAGGTTCTTGTATTCACAAAACAGCTTTCAGATCTCATCTATGCGTACATCGCACCTGGAAAGAATTCAGACATTAGTTCAGGTCCAGTGAAAAAGGTCGCTGTTCCTAAGGCACACAGGGGCATATATGCAGACATTCAGACCAGGGTGTTTTGTTTTCTGTCCTTGATAAGCTGGTGGCTGAACAACCAAGTTAACTGCCACACAAAAAGGGTGTCAGAGGCTTTTATGGCCATCGACTCACTGGAAACAAACAAGCAGTCATCATCATCAGAGGTCAGCAGCATTGAGGAGAAAACATCGAAGCAGTCAACATCATCAGAGGTCAGCAGCGGAGGGAATGAAAGACCGAAGAAGTCAACACCAGCAGTGTTCAACAGCATTGAGGAGAAAGGATCGAAGCAGACTTCATCATCAGAGGTCAGCAGCAGTGGGAATAAAAGATCGAAGAAGTCAACACCAGCAGTGTTCAGCAGCATTGAGGAGAAAAGATCGAAGCAGACAACATCATCAGAGGTCAGCAAAGAAAAGGAGAACTCAGCATCATCAGACAGGAACTCCAGGGAGAAGATTGCAAAGATGCTGGCAGCAGACAGATATAAAATGTATGTCAGTGTTCTCTTGGACCAGCTCATCACACGAATCTATAATAAGGCAAAGGTGACCCGGACTGATGTCGACATAACAGACACAAGTCATCATCTGCTGGAGAGAATATGGGCCGAGGTCAAAGACATTGACTCAACTTTCAACCCCAACACAATCCTTGACGAGGTCATTTTCAAGGAGTTGTGTAAGAAGTGGCCTTGTCCAGAGATGCTATTGGTTTCCTTTCTTTTAAGAGATCCAGAACTTGAGATATCAATTAGCTCCTCTTTGAAAAGACGCCTGTGCAAAAAGCCTGGCGTCTTCTCCTCTTTCAGAGCAGGCTTCTCTTCCTTCTTCCGGAGATAAAAGGTGGATGATGTTATTCCGATAGCTTCACTTTCAAATTTAAATATGTTTTCTCCAGGTGCTCCTGTTATCCCCACATTTATAAAAATGAATAAAATGTATAAAATGGAATTATTTGCTAGCAAATAGCGATAGTAAGCATCTAACTGTCAGATATTTTCAGAATAAGACACTGTGGTGGCAATTTCTATTGTATAATGATACACACATAACATTGTCTCTCGGAAAGTTCAATTCTAACACCTGCAGGTGGGCTCACCCCACACAGCCACCTAGTGTAATGTGTATAGAATGAGCACAGAGCATAGGAGAATCACTTCACTTATACAATCAGAAGCCCCTCCCTGCGAGGAGCAAAAGGTATTCTTCAGCCTCTTGAAGTCTGACCAGGTTGGGCAGAGTTCCTGTCTCAGATCTCCGTCCCAGACCCCTGGTGTGACTTCTGGTGTGAGACAATCTGTCTCCGAGATCCCTTATCTTCATTTACAACATCAAAAGACCCCAGTCCTGTATACAATGCAGAGTTCCCCTCACCCATCTCTATCAGACACACTAAGTAACCCCTGCTGTGACCATTTGCTAAGTCACACCATACACTTCCTTCTGCAACCTTCGTAGTTAAGTCACAGAAAACATTTGTTCATACTTACTTCTACATACACATTACACAAATGCAAATTCTGCCATTACAACACAGTTGCTGCTGACTATCACCGTAAATCGATACAGTGTTACTTGATTGTGTTTGTCTTAATTTTGAAGGAAATTTGAGATCTCAACTAGTTCAATTTTTGAGTTAAATTTCTGCAGGAAGATGGAAATATTACAACTGCAACATGTTTTTTATATCTCACTTATGTAAAAAGCAACAAGAGTTTATATGATTTAATATATAGGATAAGATGTAGAATATCCCTTGTACATCTGAAGGTCTTCTGCACAAATTACCACAAAAAAAACATTAGATGTTAGCAGGTGTTAGGGGCCACCAGCGGATGTTAGGGACATAACTTCAGTTGTGCACCTTAGCGTCATCAAGTGTTTTGACCTTCTGACCTTTTGACTTAGATCTATGATGGCGCCTCGAACGGCCGCCTCGGTGTGTTGGTGCGCACTTCTGTGTTTGTTTTTAGTCTTTAACTCAGTTAATTGCGACTCAACTCAGATTTTTTTCACGATGGACGAGCTACTTAACATCAGGGACACAACACCATCTGATTTATTTCCCAACTTTCTCGCCTCTTCCGTGGATTTAGTGGATTTACTTATCAAAGGTGCCGTGGTCCTCGGTCACGCAGCGAGACTGAGGCGGAGACGGAGAGGAAAGCGCGCTGGGGCCCTGGTGCGCTTCAGGGAGAGAGGATTACGCTCGCCTCTCCCGAGTATACTCCTCTCCAATGTCCGCTCACTGTGCAATAAGATGGACGAACTGCGCCTTCTCATCAGGACAAATAGAGACTTTTCCCTGTCTTCTGTTTTGTGTTTTACGGAATCGTGGCTGACCGAATCTACACCGGACTCTGCCGCACAGCTGACCGGCTTTCAGCTGTTACGCGCGGACCGTGACCCGATCCTCTCAAAGCTATTGCTTTCCAGCCACATTGCTGTGCCTCAAATGCAAGGTCTGCATACCACAGCCTTTTCCTCTCATTTGCTTCATCAACATTATCCACCTAGGGTACTGTCAATTCTAAAAAGTAGACGATGCACAGGGTATTAGACCAGATTATCAGGTCAGGTCTTAGGGTGGTAGTGACAATATGTGATGGGACTGTATGTCACTGGCCCACATCCATCAGCATCTCCCAGTCTCGGACTTGCTCCAACTGACCACTACTGGCCAGTGGAGGAGGCCCTCTCTTTCCCTGTTCCCTCTCGCGGATAAATGTTGTCCTTTAAACTGCATTCGATGTTTTGGATGGCAAGGCATTGGTAGCAGTTCACTTAGTTTCTAGTGTTGCTGCAAGGCATTATCTGGTTGTGTATCAACGTATACCTACCTTAGGAGATACTTATTTTACAACCAGTGAGGATGTGCCTGACCCAAGCGTAATAATGTTAGTTAGTTGTCTCTATATGAATCCATTCATGACACAAAATGACTTGAGTGAAACTGATCTGACTTAAATGATCTGATTATTTTACAACCGTAGACCATACAACAATTGACAGTCTGAAATAAAAGATATCAAACTGAACAAATGTAACTTTTAACATTCTTTAGTTTTCAACATGATTCTAAGCTGACTTCATGTTATCATTTGATGCAGTGTTAACTTTTAAACTCTGATGTTGGACAACATACTGCAAATGTGAAGAGGAAAAATCGGACATTAGCTTTAGAGAACAAACAAATTCAGATTAAATCCTGTAATTCCACAGGCAGACACTGGTGATTTACATTCACAAAAAGAGCCAATGAAATACATTGTTTATTTACATGGAAACATAACATTTTATAAGTTTTAGATCTTTTTCAGAAAGGCACTTCATCAAATTCTTGTTGCAAATTATCAACAAGATTAAGGAAAATTCTATTTGGTAAAAGGCACATAAAAAAAAAGAAAAATACATGGAGGGTGTAAACAAACATGAACAGACCATTTTCAAACTTTGAATCACAGACAAAATGGCAATCACGACTCTATCCCAACACAGTGATGAAAAGTTGTATTTCTGATGATGGTTTAAGAACTTCAATGTAAAGTTAAAGGTGCGAGGAGTATTAAAGGGCCCTCGCTCCTTGGATAGATCAGCACATGTAGGTGAAACAATGGATTCTACTTCTAATCTACAAAACTTCTGCTTTGTAAATGGAGAACGAGACGGTGTGTAACATTTCAAATAGAGTGACAACGGAATGGGCAGAAAGAGACAAAGATACTAGCAATATGAGAATTCATTATTATTCTAACCCAAATGAATTGGCTTTTTGAGAGCTTTAACATGCTCAAAAGGTTATGAAACTTTGCTGAAAATTAGAAAGTGGTGAAAATGTACGTATTCTGGAGTAATTTGAAATGGGCGTGGCAAAATGGCTCAAGAGCGCCACCTGGAATGCAGTCCCTAGGTTTCCCTTTGACCGATCTTCACAAAAAACGTAGGCCAGGTGTATCGTGACCAGTCATACAAAAAAGTCTCAAGGAGCATTATGAAAAACGCAACAGGAAGCCCGCCATTTTGCATTTAGTGGCCATTTTGGCCAAATTCCACATTTTTACTTTGACGAACTTGTCCCAGGGCTTTCATCTGATCAACTTCAAATTGAGATGAGTGTCATCACAACAAGATGGAGATACAAACTAACTAAAAGATAGATTTTTCATCACACGGTGTGACCGTGGCGTGGCATCAAGGTTTGATTACACGCCATCAAAACACGAGGTTCTGTATCTTGGACATACAAGGTCCAATCGACTCCAAACTAGACATGTAAAACAAAAGTCCCGGCCTGATGACATCTACACATGTTGACGTTTTTGGAACGTCTTACACTTGGAGGTATTCCTCCTCACCCACTGCTCGCAGCCATGTCAAACTGTATCAAATGGGTCTCAAGACATGGATAATGTAGGCATAACATTACTGTGACTTTTCGTCAAACGCCATAATAGTGGCGTGGCGTCAAAGTTCATGAACTCGCCGTGACACACGAAATTACTATAACTTCGGTGTTGGAGGTTCAACCTCCCTCAAACTACATTTGTGTAACAACAGCCCCCCCCCTGCAGACATTCAGATGGTTTTAAGGAAAGGGCGTGGCAAAATAACTGACTAGCGCCCCCTAAAGTGCAGCCCCGGCACTACGATTGGCCGACATGTACAAAAATCGATAGGGACATGTGTCTTTTCATAAGAAACAAATAAGTCTCTTGGATAGATATGCTAGACCAAACAGGAAGCCCGCCATTTTGACTTTAGTGGCCATTTTGGCCATTTTTCACATTTTTACTTTGACGAACTTGTCCCAGGGCTTTCATCTGATCAACTTCATATTGAGATGAGTGTCATTTAAACAACATGGAGATAAAAACTAACTCAAAGATCGATTTTTCGTCACAAGGTGTGACCGTGGCGTGGGGTCAAAGTTTGATTACACGCCATCAAAACACGAGGTTCTGTATCTCGGACATACATGGTCCAATCGAGTCCAAACTAGACATGTAAGACAAGAGTCCCGGCCTGATGACATCTACACAGAAATCATGACTTAAAATCACAGCGCCACCTGCTGGCTAAAGGAAGTGACATGTTTTATACTTTGATGAACTGCTCCTGGCTGCTTTACAATATACAGCTCAAAAGAGCTCAGTCAAGTCATTGGACCATGGTCAGAATTGTGACATTTCCTCAAACCGTGTAAACATTGCGGTGCGGCGAAGGATCATCCTTCGCCAAAGGACACGATGTTGTCATAACTCCAGTGTGCATAGTCCTATCACTACCAAACTTCTGTCTCATGATTATAGTCCAAGCCTGAACAGCTCTATGTGTCAATATTTCCTCAGTGTCATAGCGCCACCTACTGATTCGCCATGAAACAGGAAGTACTTTGTAAATCCACTCTGCATTATCCAACCGGCTCCGAACTACTGACCTATGATCACAATCCTGACCTGAACACATCCATATATTAATATTAGTTCAGGGTCATAGCACCACCTACTGATCAGTGTGAAAATTAAGTTGTTGTAACATTGTCCAATTGACACAAAATTGCTCATGCTACATCAGAGCCCCTACTTGAACAGATATATTAGTCTGTAGGTAATAATAGTGATGGCGCCACCTACTGGCAACAGGAAGTAAGCTTTGTTTTACAACTATCATTCGATTTACATAAAATGTTCACAGTGTGATGTGCAATTGATAGCGTGGACCGTAATGAGCAATTAGCAGGCAAGGATCGACATCGCTTGACGGACGCAGGAAGTGAAGTGTTTGTCCTTGCCGCAGTGCGCAAAACACGTGCAATGCGGAGACGTGCGCTTGTTCATTGATCGCTCTCTCCACTAACCGCAACAGGCTTCGAAATGCCTGTGCTCGGGCCCGTTAGTGCATTTTTTTTTTTTTCAGGCAAATTAATTGACTTTTTGAGGGCTTTAACATGCTCAAATTCTTACAAAAATTTGCAGAAAATTAGAAAGTGGTGAAAATTTACGTATTCTGGAGTAATTTTAAATGGGCGTGGCAAAATGGCTCAACGGCGCCCCCCGAGCCCCCCGGAACGCGTTCACATTGACCGATCTTCACAAAAATCGATACACAGGTGTATCATGACCAGACAAACAAAAAAGTCTAGAGGTGCAATTTGAAAAACGCAACAGGAAGCCCGCCATTTTGCATTTAGTGGCCATTTTGGCCATATTCCACATTTTTACTTTGAGGTACTTGTACCAGGGCTTTCATCAGATCAACTTCAAATTGAGATGAGTGTCATCTCAACAAGATGGAGATACAAACTAACTCAAAGATCGATTTTTCGTCACAGTTTGATTACACGCCATCAAAACACGATGTTCTGTATCTCGGACATACATGGACCATGAATCCTTTGATGCTGAGCCGTCAACCAACAACTCCACTCCTGCATTATCAGCATCAAAGGATTCAACAACAAATTAAAGCCCTCAAATTCTCATTTGAATTTTAAAAAACAACAACAACAAAGACAACCCTTGTGTTGTGAGGTCACAGCAGCAGAGCTTTGATGTAAAGGGCTCAGTTCACCTTTGACAGTTGGAGAGAGACACACAAGCAAGAAGACTCTGGATTACAGATCGATTCTCAGCTTCTCATTATTGAACTGCAAACACTGGACATCATGTCATCGTGGGAAACTCCAGAAGATCCTTCTGCTGCCTCAGGTAAGACTCTGAAAACAGAGTAGCTATGCTAGCAGAAGAAGCTATGCTAGCAGAAGAAGCTATGCTAGCAGAATAAGCTATTGTAATGTGCAACCTGTGTGTGTCCTTGGTTAAGGGCTTGTGTGCGGTGTTTCCGATGTGTGCGTGTGAAGAGGAAGATATTAGAGGCTAGTTACTTCTGCTAGCATGGCTACTTCTGCTAGCATAGCTACTTCTGCTAGCATGGCTACTTCTGCTAGCATAGGGTTAAGGGTTAAGTTAATTGACCTTGGCTGCGCCATGATGGCGTCCCAAGTCGAGCTGGGGACGGAGATCCAGCCGTGTGGGTACATGTGAGTTCATCCTGCACAGCATCTGTTTAGCAACATTATTTTCTCTGCCCTGAAATGTTTCAACAGATTTTTCATCTGTGGCTCATGTCTTTCCTTCTCAGGGCTCCAGAGATCTCTCTGGGTCTTCCATTCTCCGAGGCCGTCGATGTGTGGGGGGTCGGGTGCGTACTGGCGTTCCTGTACCGGGCTCAAAACCTGTTCTCCGTTGAATGCAAATATCAAATGGTATTTATCATCTAACAAAATGGATTTTTATTTATTTTTCATATTTATAGAGAATGTAAATGGATGTGATTCTCATGATGTGTATTCTGTCTGCAGATGAAGAACATGGTGACAGTGCTGGGCCAGCCGCAGGACCACCTGCTCCGTGCTGGAAAGTACAGCGAGCAGTTCTTCATCGAAGAGGAGGGTGAAGACAGTCCATCATGGAGACTGATGGTAGAGTAAACACGTTCTTCTATGTTTGAGAATTTTAATGGAGCCTTTTTAAATCATACTGCCCTGTTCTCATCTTTATTTCTTTTTGTTCCTTCAGACTGCAGAAGAATACACTGCTGTTAATAACGTGGAAACAGAGGAAGAGGAGGGCTTCATCGAGCTGCCGAACTCCCTCAATGGCCTGATTCATGTGAGTACTCTCTCATGTGTTGTACAAGTAAAGACTGGATCTGTACCAGTTATTTGTCTGTCAATCGGGAGCTGGATCATCTGACCTGAAACCTGTTTTCAATCCAGATCCATCCAAAGTTGGGGGCAGCTGAGATGGAAGACCGCATGGCCTTTGTGTCTCTGTTGGAAGGGCTGCTGCATCTTGACGGGGATGAGAGGATCTCTCCTCGTCAAGCTCTGGAGCTGCCCTTCATTTCCATGAGCCACCTGAGGGAGGACGTCCACAGCAGAGACTAGTAAGTGACCACATCCTTTCACACTGGAACTAAACAACACATCAGGTTGGATGGACTGATGGTTTTCATTAATTGACAGTGACTGATTTACTAATTAATTGTCTTCCCTCATCCAGTCTGACCACCTCCCAAGAAGCAATGAGGGTCTGCCCCACTGAGGACAGCGTCCACTGTTCAACCTCAGGCAGTGGCTACTCTGGATCCATGGACAGAGTCTCCTGGGATTCTGTGGAGGCTCTAGACTTTACAAGTGCCACCAGTGAACTGTCCTGGTGTTCTGACCTGACAATAGTGTCCACAGACACCACCTGGTCGCCACTTTTCAATGACACCAGTGAGGAACTGCCCTGGTTGTTTGACCTGACTATCAACTCCAGAGATACCTCGGTCTGGTCGTCCATCAGAGATGATGACACCAGGGAGGAAGTCTCCTGGTGGTCTGACCTGACTATCAACTCCAGAGATACCTCGGTCTGGTCGTCCATCAGAGATGATGACACCAGTGAGGAAGTCTCCGGGTGGTCTGACCTGACTATCAACTCCAGAGATACCTCGGTCTGGTCGTCCATCAGAGATGATGACACCAGGGAGGAAGTCTCCGGGTGTTCTGACCTGACTATCGACTCCAGAGATACCTCGGTCTGGTCGTCCATCGGAGATGATGACACCAGGGAGGAAGTCTCCTGCTGTTCTGATGAGGTTGCAGATGTCACCGCTGCAGCCACAGCCTCCTCGGGCGGCAAGAGAACGCTGCTGAGAAGAATTAGAAAATTCTTCTCAAGACTCACAAGCTTCTGCCGTCCGAAACCGGAGGACTGAATTATTTATTTGTTTATTAGTGTTTTTCTATTTTAATATGCATTGTACATGTACATAATACTAGTTTTCAAAATTTTAATGTTTTATTAATACTTTTTTACTACATTTTAATACCTTTTACTACATTTAATGGTTTTAATACTTTTTAATACTGTGTGATATTCTTACTACATTTTAATACATTTAATACTTTTAATGATTCTGAATCCTGTTGATATTTCTTGTTTTATTTAAATACCTTGAATAATTGTTGTCTTTTACAGTGTGTAAATAAAATGTATTGATTGTATTTCAGTCCAGTGTCTCATAATCATACAAAGTCAACTAAAGATTCAGGTCTGAGTGAGCGGACATGTGAAATGCATTTTCAGGTGATTTTTAATGGACGGGGATTTTAATGGACACACACACAGACACCCACACACATATGAGCATGAACAATGCATTCATTCCCAATCATTTGCCCAATTTCAGCCTTCATTGGTTGTGATAATCACCTCCTCTGAATCAGTTCTCCATCTTGTATAATTTTAACTCATTGTTTCACCAGTTGTTCGCAGTGAGAAATGATTGAGCTTCTGTGTTTAGCTTCTCATTGCAGTGAAATGTAATGTTTTAAAAATTAATGTATCAGACAAGGGAATCATCTTCCTTCCTATTCAGCAGCAGTGTGTATGGCATCAATGGAGACATTCTTACATCAGGTATATGACAGGAAAAGCCATGCATTCCCAGTTAAAAAACAATTCTTCTGCAACTCATTCACCACAGCACTTGTTGATGGTGCCAGCTGCAACAACTGTGGCAGGTGTTGGTGAACAAAACACACCACGTCCCCCCCAGTACTCAGGTATGACAGATGCTGTTCTCCAGCACGTGCCACTACCTCCAGTCCTCAGAGAGCATTGAGTGAAACAAACAACATTAACAGCAAATATAAAGCTGCACAGTTTCACCTTGTGTTTGCCACTCATGGGACACAATGTGCAAGTCCACACAGGAAAGGGAGATTAATTTACTACAGAAGGGAGGCTGGCACTGGGCAAGGTCATTCCCCAACACTGGCACCATTGTGTTTGGTGAGAGAGTTGTGAGATATTGTTGATCCGTCAGGGAGAGAAAGAAGGAAACACACAGAAGTCCAGTGTAGGTTTAATGGTTTCAGTTATTATATATTTTTTATTATCTGTGCAGACTTGGGAGTAGAATTCTTCATGGGACCAAAAAAAGGGCCAGGAATGTTCTTCCCAAATTCGACTCGGACTCGAGAGACAGACCCGATTGGCATTGATTTAATTAGGGCCCGAGCACCAAACAGTAGGAGACAGTGGGAGGCCCTATTGAAATTGTAAGGATTATTATTTTTATTTTTTTTCAGGCAAATGAATTGGCTTTTTGAGGGCTTTAACATGCTCAAATAGTTACCAAAGTTTGCAGAAAACCGGTCATCGTCCTGGACTACAACCGCAACAAAGGTGGCATGGACAACCTAGACAAGGTGATCGGAACGTACAGCTGCAGGAGGATGACCGCGCGCCCCTGGTCGTCTTTCACAACATTCTCGATGTCTCTTCCTACAACGCCTTCGTGATATGGAGAGAGATCAACCCAGACTGGATGCTGGGCAAGCGGAACAAGTGGAGGGTGTTCCTAGAGCAGCTGGGAAAGGCTCTCGTGACTCCGTTCATCGCACGAAGGGAGCGCATCCCCCGCACGGACGCGTCCGCCGCGGTTGTGAAGGCTGTAAAAGCCGCCGCCGCCGCCGCACAGAGAGCTCTTGACTACGACGCTCGACCCGAGTGTCCGGCCTCCTCCATAGCCCTAGCAGCAGCCCCGCTCGGGGCGAGTAAGAGGAAGAGGTGTCAGATATGCCCCAAGAAAAAGGACTGTAAAACTCACACCGTGTAACAAATACATCTGCAAGGGCTGCTCACTTGTCTATTGCCCTACATGTGCGTCCTAATATGGGGTGGGCTATGTGAGGGGGCCAACAGCCGGGGGAAGCAGGGACAACACAAGGGTTATGTGAGAATTAAACCCCCAAACCACTTTTTTCAGCTGAAAACCAGTGTATATGGGTATTTAGTAGTGTTGTTGATAGATTCAGGTCCAAATCTTGACATTTTAGTGCGAAGTATTTGAATTCTACATAGTGTGTTTATAAATATGCATAGCCACTGCCCTCTACTGGTTGAAACCCGGCTATTGCAATGGAATGTTGTTATTGGCTGATCTGGAGGCAGGTGACGTATATGGAGGCAGCTTTCATCACCAAACAACCCCCTCCTCCTCGCCCCCTCCCATAAAACTAATGTGGCACGACTCTTGAGGCGTGTCTTTTGTTCTTACTCTTGATAAGAGATCAGTATATTGATCATCTCCCAGATGGTTTTTGTCCAAGTTTTCAATGTCCATGGACCCAGTGCACAGGAACTTGTAGCACCAAAGCATCATGAAATTCGGAGCTGGTCCTCCTTGGGCCAAGCTGGCAGCCATTATTTCTCCAACAGTCCCAAAAAAACGACAAGGGCACAGGTGCCAATTTAAAATTGATGTAAATGGTTAATCACAATGAATTGTTAAGTAAACGATTTAACATTTTTTGTTGTTGCTCGCTGTGATGTAGGCAGAGATAAGATAACACCCAACTCTTTAATTCCCCTAAGCTTTACAGATATTGGAGCTCATTGTTTTGGTTTACTGTTTTTATTCACTCTCAGTGCTCTCATAGCGTCATTTTTGGCTGCAGCAGGCAGCTGCTTTGCTCTAAAAAGCTCTAAAAACCCATTGTACAGTACCTGCTCAGCACCAAACAGCCAGTTAGCTGTAGACTAACTGGTGAACATAGTGGAACGTTTAGCAGGAAAAGATACAGATATTTCCCTCAGGAGTAGGTGGAGACCAAAAACAGAGCTAAAAGAGACGGCACAGGCAAAACATGTTTCTTTGAGGCCAGAATTGTATTTTTCTTAAAGTATCTGCTTTATAAAAACAATAAAACATCAGAGCTTTGATGTATTGCAATTTCAATTTTTGCACTTTTTGAATAAAGTGTGCTTAGTTAAATATTTATTGCTGATTTATTGACCATGTTGGATTTAAAAATAGCCTTCCAGAGTATGTGATAGTAATTTAGTAGTAATTTTAATACAATTGTACACATAATGCACACTATTCTATATTGAGTAAAGTAAAACTTCATATTAAGTTAATTTCAATTCTATATTGAGTGAAATAAACCTCCAGGTTGAGTTAATTTCAATTATATATTGAGTGAAACAAAACTCTATATTGAGTGAAATGGCAGTAGAGTTGTTTTCTTTTTACACTACATAGTTAACTGGCTGCATCTACTCTGTGCATAGCTGCCTTCATTCGGCTCCACTGTACCCTGTGGCCTAAGAACCTCAGTCTTCCCATGACTAACTTGTAGCCAATATGGGGCATCTGAGCTAAAGTGTCAAGCTCCTGGTCTGACATTTTATTGTAATCATTCAAATTGAGCCATACTTAAAATATTCTGGTTCCAAAGGAAGGAGTGGAAAGCTGCACACTCATTTCTCTAATGCAGTCTTTTTCATTTTTGATTCCATCAAATTCTATTTAACATTTCTGCATTTATTGTCCTCTTAAAGGGGATGTGTGACTGGGTGGCTTTCAAGGCTTGTGACTGTTATGAAACATTTAAGTGCCCCTTGTACCCCTTAACACTGTTTCTAACTCAAAAAGTGACATACTGCTTGTTTTCCAAATTACTTTTTCCACAACAGAATTGAACGGCTGTGGCGTGTTGTGTGGACAGCAGTAACTAGCACATATTATGATGTCCTGCACACACTTGAAGAAGAGGGACTACTGGATATCTCAAACACACTGCACATCTTCCTGGTGCACTATGTGTTCCTACCCCGTCTCTGCAGGGACCTTCACACCTTCACTGAAGGATGGAACCATCACCCACCCCTCAGGAGTTGTGGCAGTTGGGCCTGCTGCAAAACAGCACAGATTAGGCTGAGAATGTTGAGGTACACACTTACTTTTCTCTGTTGAACATACTTTGATTCAGGCAGTACGTCCTTGAATACTGCACTGTAAATGTATGCTTACACTGCTATTTGAATGTTAGGATCTGCAAGAACTTGACATAGACTGGGAGAGTGCCCTTTACCATGATGAGGCCCTACCAGAATCTGGGGTTGTTCTTCCAGAACTTCCCACGCCCCTAAATGAGCAAGATATGACAGAACTACAAGCTGCTGTGGACCCTACAGAGCTGTCAGACTCCCATGGTCGAGACATTTACTGTCGTTGTCTTGAAATCTTTCAGTGAGCAACTGTCATGTTGGTAAGTCCGAGCACCAACTGCTTTGCCATATACTGTACATGTAGACATATGAAAAAGACCAAGTCACAGTTTGTAGAATTGAAGAAACATCTTTATATTTAGAATTGAGGTGTTATTTTTAAATGTATTTATGTTTTTCCATCTGTGGCAGTGTTTCTCCTTAAAACTTTTTCAACTATTTGTCATACAGTGAAGGACAATTGAACATTACATTTCATTAAACTTGAACTACTGAAATGAAAGCACATTGACCGATAAACATGGTTGTACATTTACATTCCCTACCAAACCAGCCACAACAGTTGTATGAACAACTTATTAATCTACACCCTTGAGAATTCTTGACCCAGGTGGTTTCAGGTGAGTGTCCTATTGCCATGTATTTCAACCACACTCAGGTGGGTAAAGTTTTTATAAAGGATTTATAAAGGATTTATCTAAATTGTATTATCCTTCTATTTTGGTAATGTGCAAAGTCATATAAAAACACCTACATGTTGCACTGAAAAGTTAATTCTCAGTGTTCAGATTATGTGGCAATGCAGTAATCAATTGATTACTAATAATTTATTAATCAGTTGGTAACATGACCTTGCGATCATACTTACTTCTAACAAGGATCCTGCCACATCCCCAAGTAATGCTAATGTTTGTCTGGTTCGCGATCCCATTGAAGTGATACTCTGGAGATAGGTTCTCCTACCTCCCCTATCCTTATGGTATTTAATGATGGTAAAGTTTCATGTGTAAGAAGTCGGATTTATAGTAAACAAGTAAGTAGAGCACTTGTCACTCTAGCATTTAGGACTAACTGAAGCACACAGAGTACACCATTTGAACTCAACTTCTAAGTCATATAGAACTGAAAAAAGTGGTGCTTTGAGTGGTGAAAAAGCTGTGGTGCTCTGTGGGGTCATTTAGACCCACACCTGATTCCAATTGTAATCTAGGGGGGTACATTAGACCCACATAGAAGCCGGCGCGCCATTCTCCGTGTGCCACCCTCCCGGACCATCGCACAATATCACGTCAGGAGCGTTTCACCAGAGAACAGGTTCTCCAACAGCTATTCTCCCAGCAACCATCCTCTGAACCCGAAGAGGATGCGAAAGAGCCAGACTGAGAAGCGGACGGACAAGGAGATGGAGAAGTAGACCGATAAGCAGACAGAAAAGCAGACCGAGAAGACGACAGAGAGGACGGCGACGGCGACGACGGCGACGAAGACTACGACCCAGTGTGTGATGCTTCTGCAGATTCGTCATCCTTGGAAGAAGAAGAAGAAGGACAAGACCACGGCGACACCACCAACACCACCACCACCACCGGACTCGTGGAAAGAGAGACCTTCCCGTCAAGAAACGGGGAAATAAAATGGTCCTCGAGGGCGTACGGCCGAGAGGAGGGCCGCTGCTCCTCCTCCTCCTCTTCCTCCTCCTCTGCTGCGGCTCAAAACGGGGACCCCCGGGCCCCACGATCCACGCGACGTCCCGCACCGGTGACTTAGCCTCAACGTTCTGCCTGTTAATCATGCCGACGGTAGGGAACATCATCCTGGAGATGACGAATCGGGAGGGTCGTCGCAAATACGGCGACGAATGGAAAGGGATGGACGAGACCGACCTGCGCGCCTACGTAGGGCTGCTGATCTTAGCGGGCGTGTACAGGTCCCGGGGCGAGGCCGCCGCCAGCCTGTGGGACGCCGAGAGCGGCCGGGCGATATTTCGTGCCACTAAAACTCTTCCACACGTACTGCAGACTGCTGCGCTTCGATGACTGCGAGACGAGACGCATGAGACGAGCCACGGACAAATTGGCGGACGTGCGAGAGGTCTGGGATGCATGGGTGGCGCGGCTACCGTGTGGACGAGCAACTGGTTTCGTTCAGAGGTTAGTCTTTTTTTCCATTTTTTTTGAAATATTATTATGTTATGTTATGTTATTTTATGTTGTTATGTTATGTAGATAGCGGCTGCTAGTCCTCGTCCTCATCTCATCTCCTCTCATCTCTTCTCCTCCTCTTTTTCTCCCTAGGCCGGTGTCCTTTCCGTCAGTACATGCCCAGCAAGCCGGCGAAATACGGGATCAAGTCGTGGGTGGCCTGCGATGCAAAATCCAGCTACGCTTGGAAGATGCAAGTGTACACCGGAAAGCCTAGCGGCGGACGCGCAGAATGGAACCAGGGTTGCGGGTAGTGCTCGATGTAACGGAGGGACTGCACGGTCGTAACGTCGTGCGTCGATTTACTTCACCTCCTACGAACTCGCGCGGCAGCTCCTGGAGAGGAAGATCACCGTGGTCGGCACGGTTTGGAAGAACAAGCCCGAGCTCCCGACCGGGCTGCTCGCAGTCAAGGGAAGAGAGGTGTTCTCATCCAAGTTCGCATTCATGCCCACCGCCACTCTGGTGTCCTACATCCCAAAGAAAAACAGGAATGTGGTGCTCCTGAGCACACGGCGCCCTGAGGCCGACATCAGCGACCGCAAGGACGGGAAAACGGTCATCGTCCTGGACTACAACCGCAACAAAGGTGGTGTGGACAACCTAGACAAGGTGATCGGAACGTACAGCTGCAGGAGGATGACCGCGCGCTGGCCCCTGGTCGTCTTTCACAACATTCTCGACGTCTCTTCCTACAACGCCTTCGTGATATGGAGAGAGATCAACCCAGACTGGATGCCAGGCAAGCGGAACAAGCGAAGGGTGTTCCTAGAGCAGCTGGGAAAGGCTCTCGTGACTCCATTCATCGCACGAAGGGAGCGCATCCCCCGCACGGACGCGTCTGCCGCGGTTGTTAAGGCTGTAAAAGCCGCAGCCGCCGCCGCCGGACAGAGAGCTACGATGCTCGACCCGAGTGTCCGGCCTCCTCCATAGCCCTAGCAGCAGCCCCGCTCGGGGCGAGTAAGAGGAAGAGGTGTCAGATATGCCCCAGGAAAAAGGACTGTAAAACTCACACCATGTGCCGCGGGTGTAACAAATACATCTGCAAGGGCTGCTCACTTGTCTATTGCGCTACGTGTGCGTCCTAATATGGGGTGGGCTATGTGAGGGGGCCAACAGCCGGGGGAAGCAGGGACAACACAAGGGTTATGAGGCATAAATAAAAACACCAAGAAAAGGATATATTGAATATCTTTTTATTAGTTTACTGTTTACTGTTTTTAAGTGTTTGATTCTCAAAGAAACAGAAATAATCATGAAAAGAGTTTGGAGAAGCACAATGAGGAGAAAAATCTACTGATGGCGCTGGATCTTTACGGTGGTGTCACAAGCAGATCTTTGAAGACAGAGACAATATATTTGTCCAGTGTTGGGTTTCCATTTCAGATTCAAACACACTTGCAACTTTGTTACTTTTGCAGATTTTTAAGCGGCTTTATCCAAGGTGTTTCATCATTTTAGGGTGATCTCAAAATCTTCATCCTTGATTTCGACCCATATGTTTTCGAGTGAGCTCGATGATGGTGTTGGTGATCTGAGAGTGTTAAAACCTTAACTTTGCTTTAGCAAGATCCTCGAAACAGCTTCAGAACAATTATCCTGATGGGTAATTTCCTTCCTTCACTGTTGGTTCTTGCTCTTCTCTGTATTCTTCCATTGAATTCAGGAGTGGTCACCTTGCTTTCTGAGCCAGACCCTTTACCAGTGCGAAGGCAGACTGGCCCCACCGATCCCGGGCCACTCTGACCGCTTTTTTCGTATGTGTTATCACCCTGGAAGTGAGGATTTCTGACTGTGTGTGAAGCCACCACCTCATTACTCCAAGGAAACACCACTATGGCAGGATGTCTAGCTGATATGATAGCACGTGGCGGACAGAGCCGTTATGCTTGTGCACTGTGGTTGTGAGGCTTTTTGGTGATGAGGTAATCTTAAATCTCATCCTATCTGTGTGATTGTTGAGAGGATATTATTAAACTTATTGGTGCTCAGGGTTTCACCACTGAAAATATCATCCATCCATGAGACCAGGCTTCTGCCCCTGTATCTCACAACTGCTGTTGAAACAGAGCGTCAATATCCTCATGACAGATTGCATTGACTGCCTACTTAAAAACCTTGTCAAGGCTGGGTTGTAAAAGGCTGTCAAAGTACTTGTTATTCAGTCATACAATATGACAAATGGACACTTGGGCAAACTGCTTTGCAGCGCATGTCTTAATCCTTTCAGACACTTTCTTCAGAAGGTGTCAAGCTCTGGACTGTTTTCTAGATCATCTTTCTTTTTGCGACATGATTTCATCAACAATCACCTCAGCAAACGTCATCACTGCAACATTCTTAATCACCACAGAGTGGAGCCAGATTCCAACTGATCATAATCTGATCGGATATTTCATCGTAAGTAGATTCTGTGTATTGAGAGACATCCTCCTTAATGATCTCCTGGGCAGTTTGGATGTTGCAGAGAGAATACTTTCCCTGTCTTCTGAGATTGTCTTCTGGGATGGGGATGATGACTGACTGTCATCTTCATTGACCAGTTGTTAGTAGACCTTCTTTTTGCTCTTAGAGAATTTCCACCTCGTTTCAGATTCCTCATGAGTCTTTGATAATTTTGCAGCCCTGTTGAATCATACCTTGTAGTCTTTTTGGAGGTGTGACAGAATCAGATTGCCTTCACACTGTCAGCTCTCATGGAAAGGACAGAGTTGAAACACTCTGCAATCTCTTTGTGATCCCAACTGGGTCAAATTTCTGAACACAGATTGATCTCATCTGGAACATCAAGAGCCAGTGCAAAAACCTGAGGAAGTGTATTGCCCAAAGAGCAAATCACACACTCTTCTCTTCACATTTCAAAAACTGTGCTCTCAAGAGCCTTCATGATGGATTGTGTCATCAAAATGACAATTTCAGCAGTTTCTCTCCAGTATGGTCATTGTAGCCACATCGGTTTGCCTGCTTTGAAAGATTACATTGTTCTGATATCATGCCATGCAGAAAAGAATGCAATGGGCGATACTTTCATCGATGTCCATCTTCATGTTTCTGATATTGTTAGGCTTAGTTTTTTAAAAATGGGTTAAAATCGTCCTATTCCTGTCAGGAAGTGCTCTCTCTGTTCTCTGTGTACTACACCTACCATACACTGATCAACTAGGACAAGGAGATATCAAGTTGAGATTACCAGCACACATAAAGACACACACATCAAAGATAAATAAGCAGCTAGTCTGACATCATGGCACCAGGCTTTCAGCAAGCCACGCCCCCAAATATTGACTGTTGCTGCTTGGCAGCGGTGGCTATGGGTTCTTTTGACTTCATGTGACTCTGCACCGCACTGATTTAACGTGATGCATGCTGGTTAGAAATTTTTGTCTGACTTTTACCAGCACTTGCAAAACATCACCATGTCACATGACCTTAAAATATTGTGGGAGCGAGTCAGCTGCAATCAGACGTGCAGTTGTTCTCCTTCAGCTGCAGAACCTGGGAACCACAGTCTACTGGAACCAGCCCTGTGACAACATAACTTTGTCCTGATTGGCTGAACACATGGCAGAGAATCTTAGGTATATTCCTAACACATTCAGAACAATTACCTGCTGCCTATTTTCTCCAAAGGATGAGATTTCTTTAGTCTCTACCTGACAGTTTCTATTTACACTTTACAGTTTGAATTTTCAGTCGTTAAAACAGTTTTGTTCAGGAGATTGTTCGTGTGAGTTAGTAATGATCATGTAGGTTGTGTTTTTGTCCTTTGAATTTATTTTGCCGACTTGTTTTCGAAATATAAACTAGAACATAATAAATGACCTTGTAGCAGAAAGGAAAACTAAAAGACAGAATAGCCCTTTACTCTCAACAGGAAAGGAGGGCGAGGAGATGATAAATGGGACACACCTGTGAGCCAGAGAAGAGAGGAAGAGAATTCGAGGCTCAGAAACGACGTAAGGTGGAGGCATGTGAAGTGAGAGCAAATGTAGGAAGGGTCCCTTAAAAAGATAAACTAGTTTCTGGAAAGCATGATCCCAGAACCGCTGGTTTATTTCACAATCGTCCTGGACCATGAGGCAAGAAAGCTGATCCCTGGAGCCTGAAGTGGATTTAAAAAAAACATCTAACCTGCTCGGATTGGGGGCGTGATTCCCTCTTTCCTGGATGAATCAAACAAGCTAAGTCTCCCTATTGAAACTCTCCTGGCTTCCTGAATTCCCTTGGCCTCTAGAAACTACACCCCTCATCTTCCCTCTACGTGGGATTAAAGGACATATAAGAACACACATTTCCCTCACTTTACCTTTTCATTGGACCCTAACTCCTCTCCAACAACCACACACACACCCACACACACACACATATCCCTCTTTACAAATCGAATTATGAACTGAATGGCATATTATATACAAACGGTTTGTTCCTGAACACTCTCTCCACACACACAATCTCACACTTGATCTGAACTCGACCTACTCATCTTGAACTTCATAATGGAAGCTTCTTTCCTTATGTTTATTTGATGGGCCAGTTAATTGTTCTTATTTGAAATGAATTTGTTTGCATTGATTACTGGATATTTTGGTCAATGAGTTCTGTCTGTTTATCAATTTTATACCTTTTGATTTGATTGTTAACTTGATTGAATAATTCAATGGAATATATATTGATTAACAATTGATTCATTTGTGGTTTCTTTTCTTTGATGCCTTTTGTAGTTGGGTAAATAAGCTATCGGGTTAACTCTCTTACCGGGAGATATTAACATTTTGACAGGTGAAGAAGCCCTGTCTGGTGCCCAACTCTTTCGAACTAGAAAAACCTACGCTACAACCTTATTGAGAATGTCAACAAACGCTATACAAGGAAACATTGGTCATGTGGAAAGGGTATGAGGTTATATGACAGACAATTTATGGATATTTATATATGTATATTCCTAAATCTTTTGTAATAGACGAGACCATTTCTTTTAAAGATGAGGTAAGAGGCATAAATAAAAACACCAAGAAATGAGGATATATTGAATATCTTTTAGTAGTTTACTGTTTTCTGTTTTTAAGTGTTTAATTCTCAAAAGAAACAGAAATAATCATGAAAAGAGTTTGGAGAAGCACAATGAGGAGAAAAATCTACTGATGGCGCTGGATCTTATAAGGTAGTGTCACAAGCAGATCTTTGAGGAACAGAGACAATATATTTGTCCAGTGTTGGGTTTTCCATTTCCATTCAAACAGCACACTTACAACACCGTGCCACTTTTTGCAAGATTTTTGAAAACGGCTTTGTCAAAGGTGTTTCATCATTTTTGGGGTGATCTCGCAAAATCTTCATCCTTGATTTCGACCCATATGTTTTCGAGTAGGCGCTTGATGATGGTGTTTGGTGATCTGAGATTGTTCGACAACTTTGCTTTAGTACTTGTGTTTGAGCTAGAGCCACCACATTTGCAGCATGCACCTCCTGGGGGCCGAGCTGAAGCAATGCTGCGATTTTTGGGGCCCCTGGGTGCCTAGGGAGCCTGAACTTCCCCTGGGTATGTTGTCAGCGAACCCGGCACAGGCTCTGTCTCTCGCGTGTAAGTCTGAGCTCAAAACACAAGTAGGTCATCACTTTGAAGCTGTATACAAGATCCCAGCCCTCTAGCTACTCAGGGGCCCAAAGACACTCGGACACTTGTAGGCATTTATAATGGTACCCTAACTTTTCAATCCCATTCATTTGAAATTGGAAGTGTCCCGACTCCTCCAGGTCCAGGAAATACACACAGAGCTTTGAAACAACACGTACCTTCCTAACACACACAGATGATAAACATATTTAAGCCTCATGTCCATAAAACCTGTAGAGAAAAAGTTATCCCTGGTTGAGTCTGGAACGTGACCTCAAGCCTGCCGTCCTGTGAGCAGTATAATGCAAATTGAAAATATTTCTGGTTCAGCTAGGACACCAAGTTTCTAAGCACCACCGCAGGAGCCCCACGAAAGTCCACTGAAGTATGAGCCCCCTGTGTGCCTCTGGGCCGAAAAGGGGCTAAAACAGAGGCAAAACACACCTCCTGACACTTGGAGGCATTTTTACATTGGGGACCATTACCCACCAGCTTGAGGCCTTTCAGCGTGCTCTATCGACTCGTTTCTAATTTCAGTAAAAAGTACTCAGGGAGCCAACGTGACCTTTTTGTGACCTTTGTATCAATTAAATCATTCGGAGGTTCCTTTTAGATTTTCATTGGAGTACATTGCTTCTTTCAGGGAGTTAGCCATTACAGAGTAGATACAGATGATGTGCTAGAATGTGTACATACTTGGTATCATGTGAGTGCATCAGAGTAAGTTTTAACATTTGTGCTATTTAGGCTGAAACTAGGCCCCGGACATACATAGGCATTTAACATGTGGATATTCATTCCCTTCATTGTGGTGCAAATGACCGCCTCCCGCAAGAGACCCACGAAATACATAGGCTTTGAAAACACCACGATGCACCTTCCAGGCGCATAGCTTGTTAACATATGTTGGCCTCGTGTCCGCAGACCCTGTAGAAAAAAGTTGCCTGTCCAGTTTGGGGAAAAATACAGGCTCTTGGACTTAGGAGTCTGACACCCTTTGTAGCTTCTGATATGAAACAAGTGGGGAAATTATTTCCTGGTTGAGCTAGGATCACGAAAATAAAAGGTGCCGACCTGGGGCCCCAGATGTAATGGTTTCTGGGTGCCGGGGCCCAAGCAGCTGGCCGGTTGATCTATAACCCCCGGTGCTTCGACAGGCGCCGTCTATAACTTTGGACCCGTAGGCAGAGCTTTGAAATCCAGGCTGAGCCATCGTGGGCTGATGGAGCGTGTGCCAAATTTCAGACCTCTAGCCGGTCGGGGTCCGTTATAGGGGCCCCTTTGAACTGCTTTTAACAGACCTGCTTTGCATTGGCGACTGCGAGTGAAGATGGAGGTGTGTTTATACTTACAGTTGAGCTAGAGCCACAAAGTTTACGTACACCATTTGGGTGCCTGGCTGAAGAAGGTTTGCTGCAGGATTTGGGACGCTGGGTGTGAGACCTAGCTGTGGCCCGGGGGAGCCGAGGGAGCGTTGCCTGAGGGGGCGTTCCCCTGCCCCTCAGGACAGGGGAGACCCGGGGACGGCCGGGGTCACGAGACCCGCGTCCCCTGGGAGGCCGAAAGGGTTGGATTGCCGTCTCTTTGCCTCGGGGTGTCCCGCAGTTCCCTGAGGTTATGTATCCCAGAATATGTACTTTATATTCAGATTCTGATGGTATCAAAACCAACCGGAAGTCAGAACAGTGCTTAATTAATGTCATTGATTTTCTCTCGAATATATATACCAATAAAGCATAAATTTCTCCATCCAGTAGAAATTCAACTTTTAATGACCGGTCCTTTATTCCAAATAGGAATTTTCTGTTTATCTCTTACCTGAGAAAAATAATATTCTTTCACCTTTCTCCACCTTGACTGGCATGGGTTTGTAAATAATCCAGTGGTATTCCATCTGACATACTGGACAGGCAGCCTAAATGAAAATGTGATATTCACTTAAATTAATTAAATAATTGATATTAGTTTTATGATAATTTTATCTTATAGCACTGGTATTAAATGTTTTAGTAATACCAAGTTTGGTCTCATGGTTGTGCTTCGTGTGGTATTACTAGTCCTGGTGTAGATTCTGCTGGAATGAACTCAGCAACAATTGTAAATGGTATTTTCTTAAAATCCAGATGTATTTGATTGCAATGTTGGCTTCTTCATTTACAAGTACTATCAAAAAAGAATGAACAGAGGCAAAACAGCATATTTCTTTAGGCCAAGGGTATTTTTTCTTAAAGTATCTGCTATATAAAAACAATAAAACATCAGTTTTGATGTGTGCAATTTGAATTTTGCACTTTTGAATAAAGTGTGCTTAGTTAAATATTTGTGCTGATTTATTATGGAGGAGATGATACATATTCAAGTATAAATAAATGTAAATAAATACAGAAATGGATAAATAAATACAGAAATAAATACAGAAATAAATACAGAAATGTATAAAAATAAATGTCTTAAATATATTTCCATTTTATTTATTTCCACATTATTTATTTATGTATTTCTGTGTCCGTATGCTAATAGAAAGGCGGTTAAAACCTCAGCCTCATGCAGGATTGGTCACAGGGAGAGTGATGATCAGTTCTACTACTTCTGCCTTTCAATGCTGACTGTTGACAATAGTAGCTGTTTGATATTAACCCGTTTAACCAGTTACATTTTAGGTATGTATTTTATCCGCAGTGGTTTATAAATGTAAATCTTTTTTACAGGCATCGCAAGCGGTTTAAGGTCGTATGAGCGATGTAGAGAACCATGCACCCAAGGACTATATTCAATTTCGTCTGGATGGATTGGTGAGCGTTTAGCTCAGCTCAACGCTGAAATGGAAGTGGAAGTTGACCCAGCAGTATGGACCCAGTCTTGAAGTTGCCCGGCAACTCTGCATCCTCTCGAGGACAGAGAGACGAAGAGCGCAACCTTTGGACATCCGTCATACTTTTTGCCCCCCGATATTATCGAAGCTCACCCCCTCCATTTGGGGCACACAGCTGGGGCATAGCACACCTGTTCAGCGTGAGCGAGAAGACCATTAGATCGGGAAGATGGCACAGTATGGGATAAGGTAAATTGTACTGCGTTTAGTATTAACCCAATTGTTCCATCATTACATTATACCCCTACAATAACTCTTTATATTAGGAATGGTATAACATTTCCTCTCTGAAGAATATATATATATGCATATATAGTTTTGATGAATGAAGTAGTGTCCTAATTTACTATAATGCAGATAGAAGCTGCTTCTTAGGCTGCTATTCAGATTTTTGGCTGTTCAGGAATCCATGGCGTGGATCCTATTGGAGTTGCAGTGCGCACACTTCAGCTGAACCCACGAAGGCGCAGGAATTACTGTGCAGCACTGTTCAGTTTATGGCATGTAAACGGAAATCACAAACTGATAAGGTATCTTAAAAACATGAATCATCTGTATTGCTCCAAATTTATAGATAAACATCCACTTCCTTCTTAGATTTTATTACTGTAAGATACTTACTCCCCAGTATACTGTATATCCAGAGCAGTTACAAGATGGGCCCATCATACAGTTTAAATAAACAATCAAGCATCATTGCAAGTCAAACTTGGATTTATTCATGAGTGGATGAAATAAATAATTTGTTCCATCAAAATTTTTGTATACAAATCACAGTTTTACAAACATATTACCAGCATCGAAACTAAGAGTTCAATCAGGAGAGACTTGATTCATAGTTTAACAATGTTTATTTGACAAATGCACAGAAGCAAAGTGAATGTTTACAGTCTTTGGCATTTTAGACCCTGTGAGATGTCATCAGGATTAGAAGGGGGTGGAGCAAGAGCATCGAACAGGAATACCCCAGGAGTCTAGACACTGGTGGTGGTTCATCAGTCAATCGATTGTTTTGGATGGCCCATATTACGTGAGGTATTGTCCTATTGGACTTCGCCAATTGTGACATCCTCTGCCCTTAACCCTCAGCAAGAGAAGTAGGAAAAACCACAAAACCTTTTTGACAGAGGCGTAGAAACCTCAGGAAGGCCGCATGCGAGGATCCCTCTTCCAGGATGGACAGAAGTGCAATGGATGCACCACGGTAATAGGTATATTGTCAGGCAGTCTTGTTGATTTTTTTAGTCCGCGATCAGCTGCCACCATGATCGGGTGCCGCCATAATCCATGATCCTTGTCATGATCCACTGATACTATTGGGATCCATCATCAAGGTCCATGATCGCTTAATGTGGGATTATGCATCTGATCCAATTGAAGTCAGGATCGGAAGAGGTGATGATATTCTGCTGGAGACTGGAGGAGATTGGGGTGGAGGAGGGGTTATCGCGGCGTCACTGAAGATGGCTGACTGCGGAAGAGAGGAGAAGGGATTTTTAAAGGATTTGACAGGTGCTGAATGATTGGCTGAAGAGACATGACAGACCTGATTGGACATTTAGGAACACCCGATCAACTGATCAGTATGCAGGTTAAGCCCACAATCAGCTGATCCAGCATACCAGAGTTAAGTCTTCCTGACTGAATTTACGCTTAAGCTTCATTTCAATCAGGAGAGACTTGATTATAATTTAACAATGTTTGTTGACAAATGCACGAAGCAAAGTGAATGTTTACAGTCTTTGGCATTTAGACTGTGAGATGTCATCCAGAAGGATTAGAGAGAGGTGGGTAGGCATCGAACAGGAATACCCCAAAAGAAAAGTAAGACAAAGAAGGTAGATCAGGAGAAGTGAGATAATGATGAGTCTTACCTCGTATTCATATTATTCTAGGCAAAATAATACATGCTTTTGATAAACAGACAATCGTTATAACATTTGCTCGGATAGAATTATAGAGATGACTCGTTAGAGTGCATCTGCTTCCAGTGAACATGTCATGAGATAAAGTCTGGAGACCGACAAGTAAAGATCATATATGTGCAAGGTATGATATGGGGATCTAAAATGTAGATTATAACTAAAGGTTATCAGACATAAATAAAGTTCGGTCTAAGACTAAATAATAAAATGCTAACGAAATTATATATATGGGTAAAGCAACTACGCAACAAAATTTAGGTTGCTTGATACCCACAATTAAGGTCCAGCTGGACGAAAGAGTGAG
This sequence comes from Hippoglossus stenolepis, assembly GCF_022539355.2. Taxonomy (NCBI): domain Eukaryota; kingdom Metazoa; phylum Chordata; class Actinopteri; order Pleuronectiformes; family Pleuronectidae; genus Hippoglossus; species Hippoglossus stenolepis. The sequence goes on along the minus strand of NC_061484.1, from coordinate 55,160 downwards.
CGTCTTCGTGGTGAGTGCAGGATCTAAATGTAGAACTTAATAAACGGTCAGCAAGGACCAGACTTAAATAAAAGGTAATTTGACCAAACTAAATTAAGGTCAAAGACCAAATAAAATAAAAATGTCAACGAAATGCAATCGGTACAGCAACACTTAGCAGGTAAGTCATGACAAACAGAAATTAAAGCTGATCTGACCACCGCCAAAAGAGAATTAAGTTGCATGGCAAACTTAAATGAGTCCGCTGGACCAGAAGTTAAAGCCATGGTAGTGCAAGATCTAAATGTAGAACTTAATAAACGGTCAGCAAAGGACCAAACTTAAATAAAGGTGTTTGACCAGCCTTTGAAATTAAGGTCAAGACCAAATAAATGAAATGTCAACAGAAATGCAAATCAGTGCGGCCCCGTAGCAGAGAATTAGTGGCATGACAAACGAAATTAAGGTCCGCTGGACAGTAAATACAGTGTGCACGCATCGTCGCCGAAGCACGTATGGAGTCCCTTCGAACCAAGCAGGGTCACCAAGACCACGTAGGCAATGAGTGAGTGCCCAGGTGTGTGTTTAATGAGAAGTTATCTGTATAGCTAGCATGACTCAAGAAGCGAGCAGATAATGCAAGCCCACCACCAGTTATATGCAAGATTTACCGACATCAGGTTTTTTAAAACTTTGATTCGAAAGGAGTGCTTTTATATGAGGACGGATATAGGAAGTGAAGGCAGAAGAAGATCATCTTCCCAATTGTTGTCGGAAGAAGTAGCAGCTCCTATCCTGGTTATGGAAGCTGAATAGAGTGCAGGCAAGCGTTTGCTTTAATTGAACTTGTTTATGCTGGTGAAAGACCCATGTTTGTTTTGATAGAGGAAGTTTCGGGATGGGGAATACAGGACAATGGCTATTAGGAGAAGGTCCGTTTTGTAGAAACCAGTTGCAACTTAGGAAGGAGGGGCCAGCGCTTGCGTATGCTATCATGAAAAATCCCAAAAACTCACAGATGGAGTGCATTTGAATAACTGAAGAGAATCAAGAGGATGCACTAGCTATTTTTTGAAAGTGATATCACTTCAGTGATCGTGCAGATGGGACCAAGTCTGGGTCAGATCGGCACTTTCATCAAGCATATTATATACACATTTTTCTTGGCGGATACCGTGTGTCCCATAGATGGAATTTGAGGGCTTCAAAAGCGGGGATGATGCGCATCATACGAGGGTGCTGAGAAGCATGGTGCTGCTTTGTGATATTTTAGCTGCAAGGGGAGGATTTTTGTGATGTCGCGAATATGCTGTACGATTTTTATTTATTATTTCAAGTCAGACTGAGGGACACAAGTGATTGAGCGTTTAGTTGGAGGGGCACCTGAACTCGGGAACTATCGGGGGAGGGAATCATCCAACAGATGAAAACAACCCAGGACCTCTCAGGAGCACGCGTCTGACAGTTTGAAAAATAGGTCAGCTGTTGCACTTACACCTTGGTCCAATCCGCCACGTGCCTATTATCTCGCCTCTGGAGACGTGTGTATATTAACGCGTACGTGAGCAGCGTTCATTTATTTTATTTATTAATTTTTGTGAACGATGCGTTGAACGAATCAATTTACATATGAAGAATGTTTTTTTATCTATTAATTAAGATTGTTTTTAATTTATGATTTTAGTTTTATTATTATTTATATATATATATTTATTTATTTATTATTTTTATTATATTTATAAATCATCGTAACAGACCATCAGTGAAATACTAGGAGCAACAAAAATGTGTTGTATGTGTTTGTAGGTTTCTCTGGTCACAGCTGCTCGGTGTTCAGAGCAGAAGCTGCCACTTAGTTTGTGCGAGCTGGAGTTTCTGTTTCCTCCTCCTCTCTGCTCTCTCCTTGTGCTCAGTACAACCGCGAGACGTGGCAGCTCACATTCAAGTTTACGACACCTAAATCATCCCAATAAAAAATAACCTAAACTAACTAGTTAATTTTAAGTGTGAACTGGCTCAACACTGCAAACAGCTACTGTGGACACCCAGTCGGCATTGAAGGCAAGTAGTAGGACTGGATCACCACACTCCTGTGACCAATCCTGCATGAGACTGAGGGATTAGGCCCGCGCACTCTCATTAGCATACGGACACAGAAATACAGGAAAATAAATAAATGTGGAAATATATTTAAGACATTTATTTATACATTTAATATTCATTTCTGTATTTCTGTAATTTCTTTCCTTATTTATTTATCTATTTGTTATACATTTATTTATTTATATAAGTCATGTATTGTCCTGCATATCCAGATGGTGGCTCTCAGTCGAGAAGCCATGTGGCCAAAACTTTGTTTTCCCACAGCTTGTAATTCTTTTCATCTGTCAAATCATAAGCAGTTTCATCTGAGTTCACCTTCCCTCCTGGGCTATAACCTATTAGTTGCCATCATTGAGTTGAATAACCGGGCACCGATATCCTTGTTTCTGGAGGAATAACACACGCGGCAGATATCGGTGTTTACTTGAACCGGAAGTGATTCCCTTTATTGCACGCTCCAGTCATTTCATAATAAAGCATAGACTTTAGTATAAGGGCACATATTAACAGAAACCTAACACTGTTAATAATAGCACTAAGTGTGTGTATTTTCTTTTGCCTTTTGGAACTATGATCTTTTGTATTATTTTTGAGCGCAAAAACTAAAGTCATGACCAAGATGATTGAGCTATTCACCGGCACCTCCAGTCAGTGTGAGACCATGGCTGGCCCAAGGCACTGCTACTTTGGCGTGAGCTGGCTGTTCTCATCGCTGTGAGGAACTCTGCAGAGGCAAGCCAGTCTCCATGTCTCACACTCTTGTCTCCTATCTTTCAGGTTTGTCATGTCACGAAAACAAGTGAATTTACAGCTGTGTGTTGGTTGAAAGTGAGGAATTAACTTTGTTTGTGTTTGTGTTGTGTGATATGGGTTGGTGCTCACCCGAGTGTAGCCGGAATGGCCGAGTGACCTGGTGCACGTAGTTAGCGAACATGCTAGTTGAAAGTTGGCTTGTTATTTCGATGTGAAAAGGCAGATTTGTGTTTTGTTCCTGTTGAATAAGTTCAGTATTTTTGCATTGTGTGTATAAAGGTTTGGAAGTGTACGCGTTTGGACTGTTGTGTTGTCCTGGGGATACTGCACAGTATCAGTGGCGTGCATTTATGATGCACAAATATGTCACAATGACAGAGACAGTGATGAATGGTGTAAAGGGTTGAATTGTGTTTGTTTGTGTGTTCTGTAGACATGATAACATGTGTCTGAAGGGCAGGTATTGTACAGTAGTGCAACTGCTCTAAAAACCAAAAAGGGACAGTACAAATTGTTAATAAAGAATAGCTGTTTATGGGTGCCACAGTCAGTACCTGCTCAAAGGAATTACAACTGTGTTTACTCTGAACGTAGGGTTAATAACAGTCAGTTAAGTGGTCTGTTCTGTCGGTGCTACACTTTTGTTACTCTGGACAGGATCATAGCAGTCAGTGCTACAGGTATGTTTATCTGAACAGAGGGATAATTACAATAGGTGGTCAGTTGGCGGTCAGTGCTGCGTGTGTTTGACTCTGAATGGAGGCATGGCTGTGGAGTTGACTGATAAAAATCACAAGCTGGCCTTATGTTTCGCCACCCCATAAATGCAGAACAACAGCAGAGAGAGTTGACGATAAATGACAATAGCTGACACTTGTTATCAATCATAAGCATTTATTGTCAAGATGGAAATGTATAATTTTGATACATCTTTTATGGGGTTTGTTCAGTGTCCACACAGTGTAATATATGTGTTTGAAACCTCATTTATCCTATAATGAAGATACTGTATTTACCACAATGGAGGCATAGCGACCTCCATACATCATATCCTAATTTTAATAGGTAAGTACCTGCATATTGTACTGCTCATCTTAATCTGTAATTACCCTCTTGTAATTTTTCTTGTCATCAGAATGCAGGCCTGTGCGGGGTTGAAATACAGAGATCATCAAGTACATCCTGTTACATGAGCTGCTAGAAAAGAGTCTATCACAGACTTTGGCCCTTGGTCATATCCTCTGTCCTGTGTCTTCCTCTTAGCCCCTAACGTAAATACATTTGCTTCTTGACAGTAAAAATTATTTAGGCAAAACACAGTGTAATTAATAATAATTGCCTTGTTCTATGTACTCATTGTCTGCTATGATGAAAGATGGTAACAGGGTTCAATGTTCAGGTAAAGTACCTTGTTATTTCATTGTTGTTCTGGTTTTCTCTACACATATAATATATAAAACTTCAACCAAATATTAAATATTATAAACTTGTGCAAACTTGTTTTGTTTTTACAGTTGCAAGGAAATTTGACCTTCCAACCTTGGACTTAAGGTTTATGATGAATCAAACACTGAAGTTGATGAGGGAGGTGTTTGAGTTTCTTTTAAAGAAACAAGACATCGGTGTCCTGGAGATTTGTTTACCTCAAGGCCCAGATTCCAGTGGTGAGTAAACATTACTGGCTATCCCAACATGTTCTGAATATGTTGGTCAGCAGATATATCACAATGTTGAACCAACATCATGATGGCTGTGTATAAATCGATTGATGATATTATTGTCCTGTTAACCCTGCCTTGTCATAAACAAGTCCACATTAAAGTTTGACTTAAATTGTGTCATAGTTGGTGTTAACCACAACTATTAAATGTCAACATGATTACTAGATTCGTGGAGCTTCTCTACAAACAGCTCCTTTGCAGCGCCAATGGAGACAATGAGGTAGACTCTGATGACACCCACATCATAGTAGACATGTAATCGATAACAAAAATAGAGCTGCCGGATACTCATCTAGCTCAAGT